>NC_141674.1:86175067-87375067 GCF_028749965.1 Puma concolor
ATATCTTCCACTATCTTTTTATCTCCCCCCCCCATAAATCTTTCCTTTTTTTGAGAAAAAAAATGCTTTCAGTGATGCAGCATTGTCAGTATGAGGATATTTCCTGGAATTATGGACTTGGCCCTTTGCTTTTCCATGCTGACAAACCTGGACCATGTTAACAGTGGTTACTTGATGGACGTGGTTAGAGCCATGCTTGGCTACTGCAGACCTGGTGACAGAAAGACTGGTTACTGCCTGTGTGGAGTCACTGCGTAGGGCCTCCTTTTGTTTCTCTCCTCAAGGCATACATAGAAAATAATATTTGCTCAGCACCCTGTGGTCATAGCCCATAGCTGTTGATGACTGGCCTAGGGGACTCTGGCTGCCCCCGTCTCTGCCCAGGGATCTACATTTTGTTGGAAAGCTTTGTTCTACAGAAATAACGGTGTACAGATAAACTTTTGTTATATGGGGGACAAGAAGCTGCATTACATTCTTTGTGGCCTTCAGTTGATTACTTTTCAGTTTGTTTATTGAACACTTATTATTAAATACCTTCTATTTGCTCAGTATATTTTCTGGGTCCAGTCTTTTTTTTTTTTTTTTTTCTTTCTCAAGAGGTTTCCTGTAATTTCATCTCTTCATGTATGGGGTGAGAACCTTTATTCTTACCATTTGCTATCTTAGAATCTATATATCCCTCTGCCTCGTTCTGTGAATTTATCATGTTTGACCTTCACCACAAGCCCCATTTTCTTGCTGAGCAAATTAGTTGTCTACACAGAATTTCTCATTCATTCATGACAGGCTGAATGTGGAAAATTTTGCTCCTGAGATATTCTAGTGATTTTTCTAGCAGTAAGTCATTTTTATTGCTATTTTCACCTACAGGGTATTCTTTAGGTAAAAGAGCATTGCTATTCTAGAAGGTGATTTCACATTATCTTAGCCACATTATAATGTAGCCCATGTGGGAACTGTTTATAAGGAAGCATTGGTCAATTCTGCATGTCTGGGAATGGGTCCTTCCTTCCTTCCTTTTCTCTTTCCCTTCCTTCCTTCCTTCCTTCCTTCCTTCCTTCCTTCCTTCCTTCCTTCCTTCCTTCCTTCCTTCTCTCTCTCTCTCTCTTTCTTTCTTTCTTTCTTTCTTTCTTTCTTTCTTTCTTTCTTTCTTTCAATTTTATTTTAGAGAGAGAGAGAGAGAGCACAGCAGGGGAGAGAGGCAGAAGGAGAGAATCTTAAGCAGGCTCCATGCTGAGCATGGAGCCTGATGTGGGGCTTAATGTGGGACTCTATCCCACAACTGTAAGATCATGACCTGAGCTGAAATCAAGAGTCAGATGCTCAACTGACTGAGCCACCCGGGTGTCCCAAGGGTCTTTGTTGACTCTTGGGCCTCTTCCATCAAGTGTTCATATTACTATCGGAGTATATGTTTTAGAAATTGTGTCTGATTATATCAGTCTCTTATGTTAAGTCCTTCATGGGCTTCGCAGCTGCATGCTTTTGTGCCTTCCGGCATGCTCTTGTTCCCCCCTCCTGCCTGTGATCCCTTCTTTCCTGCCCACCATATTTATGTGCATGTGTCTAAGTTATTCTTAGCTCTGTGGGAGCTCTTCTCACACAGTGTTGCTTGATGCTCTATTTACACATCTGTGTCTTCCCTGCACTCTGGCTATTTGAGGTCAGGAACTGAGTCTTACTCATCTTTGTCTGAGTAAGTAACCAGTAGCATAGTATGGTCATAGTGGGCAGTCATTGAATGTTTGTAAAATGAAAGAATAAAGACATGACTGAATGCATACTAAAAACAGGAGTGTAGCGTATTTCAAAATATTTTATATAATTTGCTAAAAATAACTACTTTCTAATGAAAATGACCAAGATTTATTAATGAAGAATTCATTCTGATTTTGTAGTAACACTCCAAGGGAAAAAGGTATTAACTATGGTAGACGGCATCAATAAATGATGTTTCATTCTTTCATTACCAGCCAGTCTGTGTTCTAATAGTGAGATTTTTTTTTTAACCAGTTATTTGTAACACAGGATTGCTAGGGATTATAATCTTCAAGCAGGGAGTCCATGTAACATCAGTTTAGTTTAATATATGAGCAGAGACTGTCTCCAGGTTGACTTTGTCATCCTTCATTGCTGTTAATAAGTAAATTATCAAACTGACCAGGTGGTATAGACTCCTGAGGATGCTTTTTTGTATGTACCTTGAGAACTGATAACATTCGTTGGGTTTTCCTTTGCTCAGTGTGTCACCTCAGGTCAACAGCAGGTCTCATGGCTGTTGAACACCTAAGGTATGATGTTTCAAGACTGCTTTGGGTTAGAGTTTGTAGAGCAAACTAGAATGTAATCTCGGTGCTGCTTGCTTAGTCTGCCCTCTTGTTCATGGATTATGGAACTGGAAAAATGTGAATTTCTGCCCTTGTAATTGTGAATTCCTGCCATAGGACTGGGGTCAAGCAAGCTCCAGAATGCAGGTATGTGAGCATGTCCTGACCACCTGGAGGAACTGTGGAGGTATGCCTCCCACAGTGATTTGACTACTCAAAGAACTATTAGAAGCATTTCCCTGGGGCTATCTTGTAGTATTGAGTATACCACTCAAAGGCTACAAGTTCAAGGAAGCAAAATTCCTTCCTGGACACTGCACCTGCAAATGTGGAGGCACCCAGTGTTTCCACATCTGTTAATCCATTACACCTATTGCTGGCTCAAAGGTCATGTTGGTTGACTCTATAAAATGTTTTGAGGTCTACCTTGTCCTAAGAAATTTCCCATGGTTTTTTCCTTCCTCTTTAATTGCTGTTTGGTTTCTATCCTTTCTTTTACCTCCAAGCTTCTTAAGAGAGCAGTCTTGACTCTGTTATTATTCAGTCATTAGTTGATTATGGTCTGGTCTTTACTTTTGTGAGTCTGGTGGACCTGTCCTTGCTAATACAAAAGTTAGCAAAACCAGATGGTTGTGTTTGGTCTTCTTCCTACTTAATTTATCCTGTGGCCACTCTCTAATTCTGGATACTCACTTTCCTTCCCTAACTTGTAAGGATCCATCTCTTGCTTTTCTCTTCCTTGAGTCTCTGGCCATCCTTCTCAGTCTCCTTTGCAAGTACTTTCTCTTCCTTTATCCACCTGAAATGCTGCTGCTCTCTAGGGTTCTGGTTTGTGGTTGAACACACTCTTCATGGGTGAGGGCACCTGTTTCCAATTTTCAACAATTGTGTATGTGCTGGTGGCCTCAAATAATCATGTCTTGAGCACTGGAGGGCACCTGCAAACTTACACTGGGTTTGTGCTCCCTGTGGCTGCATCAGCAGAGGCGTCATTGTTTTGAGCTGCTGGAGCAGTCCCCTAAGTGTTTTTTTTTTTTTCTAGTTTATTTATTTATTTTGAGAAAGAGGGAGAGAGTGAGCAGGGGAGGGGCAGAGAGAGGGAGAGAGAGAGTCCCAAGTAGGTTCCATGCTCTCAGTGCAGAGCCTGATGCAGGGTTCGATCTCGAGAACTGTGAGATCATGATCTGAGCTGAAATCAAGAATCAGATGCTCAACCCACTGAGCCACCCAGCCCCTCCACTAAGTGTTTTCTACCATCAGTGTCTCCCCACCTCAGCTGGAGCTAGCAGAGGTGAAACAGTCATCCACATGGGGCTCTCCTCTTTCCCTCCACCACACTGTCTCTCAACAGCAAATCTAAATTAATAATCTAGAGTTTGATTATTTAAGATGCCAGATGGCATGCCATTTTAATTTAAACCAAATAACTCAAATATTTGCTTTGCTTTAAGCACATAAAGTACCAATCACTGCAGCATATTTGTGTTTATGTAATACAACTATACCATCAACACTATTTTATTGTTTTAGAAGTTAGGAAAATATAAGGAAGTTGCTTTTATTAAAAATTTTTTTTAACATTTATTTATTTTTGAGAGACAGAGATAGAGCATTAGCGGGGGAGGGGCAGAGAGAGAGAGAAGGAGACACAGAATCTGAAGCAGGCTGCAGGCTCCGAGCAAGCTGTCAGCACAGAGCCTGATGCGGGACTTGAACCCACAAACTGTGAGATCATGACCTGAGCTGAAGTCGGACACTCAACCGAATGAGCCACCCAGGCGCCCCAAGGAAGGTGCTTTTTAATGAATAAAAAGAGACTTTTAGTTCTTTTTGATTTTTCAAATAGTCTTGTGCCACTGTTAAACCTCTTACATACTTCTATTATAGCACTTTTTTTTTAATGTTTATTTTTGAGAGATAGAAAGACAGAGTGAGCAGGGAAGGGGCAGAGAGAGAGGGAGACAGAGAATCTGAAGCAGGCTTTAGGCTCTGAGCTGTTAGCACAGAGCCTGATGTGGGGCTCAAACCCACAGATATGAGATCATGACCTGAGCCAAAGTTGGACACTCCACTGACTGAGCCACCCAGGCGCCCCACGTTTCAAAGTTTAATGCAACTCTTTATTTTTTTTTAAATGGGTGTCTTAGTTTGGGCTGCTGTAACAAAAATACCATAGACTGCGTGGCTTAAACAACAAACATTCTCACAGTTCTGGAGGCTGGAAGATCCCAGATCAAGGCACCAGCACGTTTGGTGTCTGGTGGCCTTCTTCTGTGGCCGTGTTCTCCCTGGGTCCTCACATGGTAGAAGGGGTAAGGGAGCTCTCTGGGGTCTTTTTTGTAAGGATGCTTGTCCCATTTGTGAGGGCTCCATCCTTATGACCTAACCGCCTCCCAAAGACCCCACCTCCACATACCATCATATTGTGGATTAGGTTTTGATGTGTGAATTTTGAGGGGACACACACATTCAGTCTGTAGCAATGGGTAAAATAGAGACTAGAGTAGCGCCCACCTCATAGGATTTCTGTAAGGACTGAATGAGCAGTGCCTAGTACAGAGTTGGTGGTAAATATGTATTTGCATCTATTATTATTACTGTTATTGGTCACTCCCACTTGCTTTCAGACTCCTTAAGATCACAGAGAAGATACTTTTTATTATTTTATGTGTGACACCGAGTGATAGTCGTTAATGTATAATAAAGGCTCAGCAAATGTTTTTAAATTTTTTTTTTCAACGTTTATTTATTTTTGGGACAGAGAGAGACAGAGCATGAACGGGGGAGGGGCAGAGAGAGAGGGAGACACAGAATCGGAAACAGGCTCCAGGCTCTGAGCCATCAGCCCAGAGCCTGACGCGGGGCTCGAACTCCCGGACCGCGAGATCGTGACCTGGCTGAAGTCGGACGCTTAACCGACTGCGCCACCCAGGCGCCCCTAGGCTCAGCAAATGTTTTAATGAATGTTGAAATGTGCTTAAAAACAGTTTGTCCATGTTGTCTTAGGAAACCTATCTGTTGATAAAGGGGATCAATCCTGTACTTGTTAAGCTCAAGGTCTGTCTTTTCTATTTTATTGTCTATTACAGTGGTGTAAGGCCAATTGATTTTCAGCATTTGGACTGAAAAATATATTTTGTGACCAGTACAACAGAGGTATGCCTTACTGGCATGGATATATTTCTTAGATGTAAAAATTTATGTTTTCAAGTCAGTTACTTTTACTTTTTTTATTTTTTCAGTTTTAATACTGCTATTTACTTTTTTGTAAGCAACTTTGAGTTCTTTGTTTTCCAAACATTTATTTTTTTATTTATTTAAAGTGGGCTCCACACTGGGCAGGGCTTGTGCTCACACCCCTGAGATCAAGGCCTGAGCAGAGATCAAGGGTCAGATGCTTAACCAGCTGAGCCACGCAGGAGCCCCTCAGATGATATTTTAAATGCACCAGCACAGTTAACTATTTCAAAGAAACCTGGCGAATCTTTTGTAGACTGAAGACTCCTGTAGTAAAGTGAATATTAACATTTAAATGTATCAGTTTCAGGAATTCAGTTTTTTTGTTTTTGTTTTTAAATTTTATTATAGTGAAGAATGTGTGGTTTTCCTAAGTAGTACTTGGTAGGCTGTAGGCTTTGGAATGTAAGCGGTAAAACCATCCTCTTGCCTCACCCTTGCTGAGATGTTTGTTTATAAAATGTGGTAGGGTTGGAAAGTACCTTAAGTTCCTGTCTGATTTAGATTTCTTTGAAGTGTGTGTGTGTGTGTGTGTGTGTGTGTGTGTGTGTGTGTGTGTATTTAATTAGAAAACCAATTTGTGTCATCTTAAATATTTTATTATTGATAAATATTGACATTTGTATCATTCACTGTGATAGAAGGCACAAATATTAATTTGGGAACCTTAACAAAGTAAGCTTATGTTACATTAGTCAGTTAAAAGCTGTAACTTCCTTATTAACTCTTTTCAGATTTGGATCTGAGACCCAAATTTCGTTTACTCCATCAGCCTTATCCAGGCTACTGAATATAGTCTAGTATTACCTAATGTTTATCTTTTTGGGTGGGCAGATTTGCAAACGTATTCTTTTGGTTTTGTGAGTGAATGTATCTTAGTGAGTCCATTGCCTTTCTCCATATGATTGATTATAAAAGGTTACTGTTTAACCAAATGGATGTCTGTAATCCAAATTAACAGATGTAACACAATATATTTATCTAGGCTTACCTAGTGGTCAAGGATACAGAAATAGTGAACATAGAAACCTGTTTTCTTTTACTGTTCATAAAGAATTGCGTTTAGCCTTTTGATGATTAGAGCATACTTTTATTTTTGAATTTTTAAGTAATGTTTTAAGTTTATTAATTATTTAAGAGGGATATTGGAACATTAGAGACTGCTTTCTTTAAACAAGAAAAAGTTTAATTATCATAGAGCTATATATTAGATTCTTTATTCAAATTGTTATAAATAGATAGTTATACCTGAGATATAACTTGGCATGTGATAGCACTCACAGTATTCCTAAGATTTTATTTCTGGCATTATGGGGACATTATATTTATTACAGTTAGATGAACACAATTCAGACATTTATAGTGTCATGAAAAGTTTCATTTTTATAACTTTTGCTAACTAGAAAGAAACATCTCATTTGAAACATAGAAATTATACAGCTAACTTTTGATTTTCATGAAAATGGGAAATGATAATGGTAGTATAAATAAAGTAGAGGTTCCAGGTTTCCTTGATAGCATTACTCCCAATTAATTTAACAAATACTTAAGAGCTCCTGTGGTAGAGTGTAGACTGTATTTGATAAATATTCCTACCATTGAGGTCTTTGCCATGTAGTGGTGGAGGAGAGAGCTTTTTTAATGGATACTCTTGGCCCAGTAAAGAGAACTGCCTTCCTTCCCAGCCTGGGGAGGTATCTGTGCAGTGCTAGAGAGCCCTGAGGGTGGAGATGGGGAGGAGAAGGTGGGCCTGGGGGGGGGGGGGGCGGTTTGCAGGTGGGCTAAAGAATGCTTATGTGGAGAAGCGACACATGTATTTTATGATGCATTGCACAGATATGTCCTAATTCCCTGCAAAATGTTGGGTACCCTCAGCCCTGCCCCAGTGTTCCATGGGTTTAGAGGCATGTTGGGAAGGAAGACAGTGGAGGAGATAATGGAGCAGTGGGAGGATGCTGGTCTTCAGGCCTTTTCTGAGGATCTTTTAGAGAGTGTAGACCAGAGGTTGACAACTGATGATCAAAGTCGACCCGCAGGTGTGTTTTATTTAGTTTCATAATATTTAAAAACTTAAAATAGTCAACATTACATACAGAGAGATTTCACCTGAAAATGCATTCAGAAAATCAGCCACATTCAGTTAGCCTTTCCTGCAAGGTGACTAAATTAGCCAGAGCTGAGGAGCACCTGCCTTTTTTTTTTTTTTAATTTTTTTTTAACGTTTATTTATTTTTGAGACAGAGAGAGACAGAGCATGAGTGGGGAAGGGGCAGAGAGAGAGGGAGACACAGAATCTGAAACAGGCTCCAGGCTCTGAGCTGTCAGCACAGAGCCCAACACGGGGCTCGAACTCACGGACCGCGAGATCATGACCTAAGCCGAATTCGGCCGCTTAACCGACTGAGCCACCCGGGCGCCCCGCACCTGCCTTTATTTATGTCTCTTGTCAGACCCGTGTCGCTGTTTGGGTTTGCCACTCCTGCCATAGACCTTGGCTGACTTGAGTTTGTGGTATACCTTGAGGGTTTAATGATCCTCTGTTCTCTTGTCTCCTTCTGTTTCCCAGTCTAAAAATCAGCCCTGACAACAGTAGCCACCTATAAAAACAGAAAAAAAAAAAAACAAAAAAACGGAAGTGTGTTCACTATGACCCTGATATTTATAATTTTTTTTTCATTCTTTAAAATATGTTTACCATGTTCATAGAAAGCGCTTATATTTTCTGTCCTTTATCTTCTTGCCCTTTTATTTATTGCAGGGACAAGTAATATTTGTTTTCATCTCATGTCATTGCAGAGTAGCCAGGACACAAAATTATTTTAAGCAAAGTACCCCCACTTTAAATAAAGTTTTCCTAACTTTTCATACAGTCTACAGAAAACTTTTTCTGAAGTGTATTGAAATATAATTTTGAGAATCAGATGCATGTTTTTATTTTAAGCTATATTACTTTGTCTTCATGTACGTCCAATAGTACTAACAGAGTAAAAACCAGTTTTGTTTGTAAGGGTTTCCTAAGTTGTATAAGAATTATAAAATATTTTTCTTCTCTTTTCTCACAAAATTCTGCCAGCGAGTTGAAAATGGTGACTTCAACTGGATTGTTCCAGGAAAATTTTTAGCATTTAGTGGACCACATCCAAAAAGCAAAATTGAAAATGGTAGGTTTTTCTTTACTTTACCATCCAAACATTTATTTCAGTTCATCTTCTTTAATTTCTTCAGATAATCCTTTCTTTTGATAATATTCTCCAAAGAATATCTATTAGTCAAAAATTGAACAGTAGTAATTAGTGTGTTAAGTATTATAGTTTAGTAGGTGGTAAATAATCACTGTTTAAAAACTAGAAAATTTTTAGATTGCCATAAATAGGATGCTCACTTTGCCTGACCCAGTTATGAAAGAAGAATCTGAGAAGCAAACTGGTCAAACAAATCAGCAGATTGTTGCACTTTGTCCGTTGTTCTGAGATTTGTTGGTGGGGTGCTACGTCAAGGTATGCTCTGGGGAACATCATGTGGCACAGTAATGACGATGGTGGTGTCAACAGGTGGCATTTATTGAGTGCTTGCTGTGCACTAGTTACTAGCTAATCACAGCATTATCTCACTTAATGCACACTCAACCCTGTATGAGGTATAGGTACATTTATCTCCATTTTGCAGAGGAAGAAACAGAGGCTTATGAGTAGGGTTTTGTCCAGAGTAATGGGGGAACTAGTACTCCATCCCAGAGCTTGGCTTCTAAATGTTGCCACTATTTATTATTTAGTTATCTATTTATTGTTGATCTATTTATTTTTTTATTATTTATTACATCAAATAAATGTTGATCTATTTATTTAGTTCCATTATGATGACAAGAATACTTTTTTAGCTGACAGTCATTAAGTTACTCATTTGCAGTATAGGTATAGCCAGGGGCATATATACTCAGGACGCCAAAAAAAAAAGCAAAACAAAAAAATAAGCCTCTTGAATGACATATGATCAGCTACGTGAGTTTTCCCTTTAATGTTTATTTTCTACTTATTTTCATCTGTTACCTTCCTAGAAGACAAGTATTGATAGGCACCAAAGATTTAAGGATAATTTGTGGGAGGAGTACATAAAATTTAAAAATTTCACTTACGAACACAATAGCTCCTTATCTGCTCACAGCTCTGGAACATCAGTGTTTTTTTTTTTTTTTTTCCAATATATGAAGTTTATTGTCAAATTGGTTTCCATACAACACCCAGTGCTCATCCCAAAAGGTGCCCTCCTCAATACCCATCACCCACCCTCCCCGCCCTCCCACCCCCCATCAACCCTCAGTTTGTTCTCAGTGGAACATCCATGTCTTGAAGGAACATAATCCAAAAACCCCTGATTGAGATTTATTCTTTCTGCATTATCATCATCGTAAGTATTTTAAAAAATTTTTTTAATGTTTATTTATTTTTGAGAGAGGGAGACAGAATTTGAACAGGCTCCAGGCTCCGAGCTGTCAGCACAGAGCCCACGAGGGGCTCAAACTCACTAGCCCTGAAATCATGACCTGAGCCAAAGTTGGACACTTAGCCAACTGAGCCACTCAGGAATCCCACGTCATCCCAAGTATTAATTCTAAACTCTAGTTTCATTGTACGTTTTATTCACGCATTTAGATTTGCTAATTTGTTTGCACTCCCACACATGTGCTCCTCAGTTCACGCCCATGACACACCTTCCAGGGAACTCTCCTTGAATCATGCTTTCCCTGTGATGGGGAAGGCGGGTCTAGAGACTTAAGCTCTCAAATAGGAGGCCTCTGTACTGAAGCCAGAATTACATCTTCTCATTCATGAATTTGCTAATGAACTTTGCTCCAGACATTGACTAACTAACCCTCTGTCATGAGGGTTGTTAGGACTAACATGTTATGTGCCCAGGGAAACTGCTTTCTGGCGGTTGGTCTTTCAAGACAGGATTGATTACACTTACCTTTGGCCTCCTGTGCAAAACAATCTGACTCAGACCCAGAACATCTTGGTAGGTGCATGGTTTCAGTAGTGGCTTTGTCAGCGGGTGTTCATTTGACAAAGTTGAAAGAGTTTTGGTATTTAAGATTCACATGTTTTGTGACATTTTCTTTTTCTTTAAAAAAAATTTTTTTTAATGTTTGTTTATTTTTGAGAGAGAGAGAGAGACAGAGTGAAAGCAGGGGAGGGGCAGAGGGAGGGAGACAGGGGAGGGAGACAGAATCCGAAGCAGGCTCCAGGCATTGCACTGTCAGCACAGAACCTGATGTGGGGCTGAAACTCGTGAAAGAGATCATGACCTGAACCAAAGTCAGATGCTCAACAGACTGAGCCACCCAGGCGCCCCTTGTGACATTTTCTTAAAGAGAAGATGAGAGGTGTAATGGAAAGAATCATTTAAAATATTTTGAGAGGTAATACATATGAAAAAATAAAATGCAGATGAATTAATAAAAAAGCATAAAAATGACCTGTAATTCTACCCAAGTTTTCAAGGGTTAATAGTTGGTGGTGGGATAATAGGGGTTTTAATTTTCTTTCCATCTGCTTCTCTGTGTTTGCTTGCACACACTTCCCCCTCTTCCAGTGGAATACACACACACACTTATAAAAGTAAACCTTTCTTTCTTTATAAGTATAGCATCATGATTCCTGTCTCATATCAGCTTTTTTCACTTCACATATTACAGACTTCTTTCCATGGTAGTAAATGTAGATTTTCATTATACTTTTCCATGACTGCATGTTATTCAGCAATGTGCCATAATGCTGTTAATTAATTACTTTTTGAATGAAATCTGCATTATTTACAGTTTTTCTCTTTTTAAAACTGTCATGGTTGGCAAACACATTCATGCATTTTGTTTGTAGTTCTCATTTCTTCTCTAAATTCTTAAGTAGTAGAATCAGCAGATAAAAGGCTATGAATATTTTATGTGACAACTTTTTTAAATTGAATAACAGTTGACCTATAATATTGTATTAGTTTTAGGTGTGTAACATAGTGATTTGATATTTCTATACATTAGGACATGGTTATCACGTTAAGTCTGGTTACCATCTGTCATAATGCAAAGTTGTTACAATATTATTGCCTATATTTCCTACCTTAAGTCTGGTTACCATCTGTCATAATGCAAAGTTGTTACAATATTATTGATTATATTTCCTACACTGTCTATTACATCCCTGTGTCTTATTTATTTTATAAAGGAAAGACTGTACTTCCTTAATTGTCAAAAATCTTTAAAAATTCTTTTTGGTTGCATATTGTAATACTGGGAAATAATTGTAGCTACCATTTGCTTATATGCCAGGAATGGTGCTAAGCTTTTTGTGCACATATCTTCATAATAATCAGAACCACCCTCTGGGGGAGGTGGTAGTTATTTTATGGAAGAGAAGATAGAGGCTCAGAGGAGTTACCTGACTTGCCCAGGTTTACACAGCCAGAAAGTGGCAGTGCATGGATTCAAATACAGGTCTCTTTGATTCCAAATTCTATGTTCTTTTTCATCTTATTACAGAAGAAGTACATGTTCACTACAGAAAATTTAAGCAATGTAAAGGAAAGTCACTTGTAATTATATAATCTAGAAATAAGCCCTTTAAAATATTGCTCTATCTACATCTTTCCCCCCCACCCCCTGCATATATTGTACCCTCTTACATCGAGAAAAAAAGTTCTGAAAGGGCTGCTCACCTAGTATTTGTTGGTTTTTATGATGCCTAGAACATTCTCACTTAAGGCTGTCATTGGTAAATATTGATACTCTGCTGGACTCCCCATTTTAAGATCTGATATTCATTAGAAGCTTCATTGTAGTTTTTGTAAAAGGGCTTTAACTACTTTGTAAATGTTTTTTGAGCTTAAGAAAATAATTGTGTGATGGGATTAATAAACTTGATCCAATTACAGTGTAATCTGGGTGCTTTTTTTTCTTTTTAATTGAGAAACTCTGTGTTTCCTGAGGAGGCTGAAAGTCATTTAGGCGTTTGTTAGTAGAAAAGGTAGATTTTAAAAAAATGAACACTCAAATAGCCATTGTTAGGATGTAACAAAAGAAGCCCTAAAATCTTGGGATCTGGGCAGAATGCATTGTAAGAGTCTCAAGTGTGTGTTGTGTCCACAGAGAGCAAATACAATTTTTACAGTTGTCTTGGTTCACATTATTTTGATGGTGAGGGAGAGAAGGGCCCTTACCTTTGTTGTTGTTGTTGAGCTCTACCTTTTTTTGCTTAAATTTGAGATGCTGCGTGAATAATATAGTGGTAAAATTAAACGTATTTCGGATTTCCAGTTTTCCAAAAAATCCCCCAAACTCTCCGATGGCAATGCCCTTCTTATCTCTATTTAAAACAAAACAAAACAAAACAAAACAAAACAAAACAAAACAAAACAAAACAAAACAAAACAAAAAAGAAAGAAAGAAAAAGAACAGAGAGAAAGCTTCAGAGGGAATTGCAACAATTTGAAGCGGATTCAGCCTGATCCTTTCATGACAGAAGCAGGTATGCACAGTTGGGCCATGGAGCCTGACTGCCCCTTACTGGCTGTGTGAACTTCCCAGACCCCGTCAACTTCTCCGAGCTTCAGTTTCCTTGTATACCACATGGGGGGAGGGGAGGGGGCGAGGGGGAATAGGATGCACAATGCAGGCATGTAGTGAAGATTAGAGATATTATATGAAGTGTCTGGCACAGCGTTAGGCACATAATAGGTGCTTATTAGATAGCAGATATTCTGATTACATTTTTCTCATTAATTAGCCTAATAAACATATTTTATCGCGTCCTACATTTGCCTGCCCATTTTGAGGTTTTTACTCTTAATAATGCCTGTGTGGACTAGTCCTTTGCTGTTCTTCAGTTTCTCAGCTTTAAATGAGGGGCTGGGAAGAGATGAATTTTAAATCTCTCTGCTCTGAAATTCAGATTTCACTCTGCTCTTGGGCTCTGCCTGTGCTTTATTGATGCCAGGGCGCCATCTAGCGGCCAAATAGAGGACGGGGCTGATGAATGCTCCGTTCTGCACGTTGCTAAAATCAGTCCCAAATGCAGTGATAATACCCACAGTTGTTCAGAGGTTGTAGGATATTGTCATTGTCATTGGTTACAGCTGACTTGACAGAGTTTGAGGGATTTTAAAGAAACATGCTCACCAGCTCTAGGAAGTGCAGCCTCTAATGTTCATATAATATTCCTTTATTTGGAGACCTAACAGATAGAATCAGGTTGGATCTTACTTGAAATCGGCCCCAGCACAGGCCCTGGATTCTGACTGCCAGGGTTCAGATACTGCCTCTGTCTCTTACCAGCTGTGTGTGTGAGCCCGTTCACTTTTCTAGGCAGCAGTAATTGACTAATTGCAAGGTTTAATGAAATGACCTATCTGAAGCACTTAAGTTTAGTGCCTGGCACAGAGTAAGTGCTTAGTAAATGTTAGTTATGATTATTATCATTTTTAAAAGAATTTTTTTTGATGTTTTATTTATTTTTGAGACAGAGAGAGACAGAGCATGAACGGGGGAGGGGCAGAGAGAGAGGGAGACACAGAATCGGAAGCAGGCTCCAGGCTCTGAGCCATCAGCCCAGAGCCCGACGCGGGGCTCGAACTCTCGGACCGCGAGACCGTGACCTGAGCTGAAGTCGGACGCTTAACCGACTGAGCCACCCAGGCGCCCCATGATTATTATCATTATCATTATTATTTCTGTATCCTATTGCCATATTTGGATAACTGTCCAGTGTTTTAGGTTTTTTTTTTTTTTTTTTTATCCAAATGGACACATAGTTTCTCTTAATAGTTGGTTTAGGTATATTATCTATAATGCCATTTACTCCTGATGGAAATTAATAGGTGAAAAGAAATATTCTTCCAGTCTTGGCAGAGGAGGGGAGGGGATTGACGCTAAACCAGCCATAGCACATCAGGTAACAGGTGCCATCACGAAGGTACCAGGTATGCTAGGAACCCAGGGTCAGAAGTGCTCCTCAGCCTACCACACCAAGGGAAGGCTTCCCATAGGTTTGTGAGTCCTCTTCTTCCCGTTCTTCCATGGTAGGAAAGCTCTTGTTTCCTTCTACCGACCACAGTTCTTTTCTCCTTTAGGCTGTGAATCTGTTGCTGGAAAATAAGTTGAGCCTGGTAGGAAAACAGATTTGTTTTTTCCAAGTAGAAAAGCACCCATTCTCTCTAAATGTGTGTGTGTGTAAGTTACTGCTTCTACACCGAAGATGGAAAATAAGCCCTGTATTACCTGTTTGCTCGGAAGCAGCATGGCCTGTAAACATGACGTATCTGGGCTGTGGATTAGTTCGACCTGCCTTCCAGTTCTGCCTCCATCCACTGTGTGCCCTTGGCCAGGTAGACCAGTTAGGGCTTGGTTACAGGTAACAGAACCCATCTCTGGTAAATTAAACCAAAAAGGCATTGCGTGGGGTTACGCTGGGGATCTCACAGCCTCCAAGGGAAGGCTGGAGAGTGAGGCCTAGAAAATGAACAGGATCCAAAGGAGATCACGTCTCAGCAGGGTCCAGACAGGGAAATGGAAACCACACCATTTCAAACGGAGTGAGTTTCATTCAAGGGATTCGTTACAGAGAAGGCTAAACAGGAAAAGGACCACACTGAGGAAACCAGAATGTTATGGAGGAAATAGCTACTGCCTTTAAAAAGGGAGAAAGTGAGGTCACAGGCAGCCAGGGTCTTGGGAGGGCAGCCAGGCTGGTATCGGGAGCTGGGAAGAGAATGCTGCCCAGCTGGTGTTTGCAACTGGGGGCTGAGGAGCAGATACATAGGGGCTGGGCTGCAGCCTGGTGCTGGGAGCTCTGGCTGCTCCTGTGTTCTGCTGCCGAAGCCTTGCTGGCCCCCACAGGGAAGTCCCTTCTCCTTCCTCTGGCCTCCAGTCACTCTGGTTGTGCTTCATGCCTCCTGTTTTTTGAACTGACAGGAAGCTAGCTGCAAATGCCATCTGCAGACCCCGGCCCCAGCATGGGAGGGTTGGCTCGCAGCTGAGAGAATATAGGAAATGACCAGCACAGGCAGAGTCTGAGGCAACAGGAAATGTAGCCAAGGTCATAGGGCAGCCATTGCTGGTTCACTGTGCAGGCTGCTGCTGCCCATTTGTGTGGGGCTCACCACCCTGAATGAGTTCTGAGTAGATTGTCTCACCTGGTATGCTGTGAGTCCGTGAACCCTGAAGAAGTTCCAGATGCGTAATCAGGGTGCTGAGAAATGAGTCCCCTGTTAGTAGCTGGGGCTGGGGGCAAGGGCTACAGTGGCCAAAGCCACCAGGAGTCATCTCTGTTGATTGGCCAAGTCTAGGTCTGTAGCTCCTGGGAATACTCACATGATGCTGGACCCATTCGAAACAAAAGGGGGTTTAGAGGCTCACTACCTGTACCCCCACCCTTCAAAAGAGAAAATGTCTACAAAAAATTATTAAACTGTTTTCGTTTCTCAGTCTCTTAAATGGGATGAACTATTCTTACCTTAACAGGCTGTTTTGAGAATTTAAAGAAGTCATATTCGATGGTTACTTACACATGGTAGGTGCTTAATAATTATTAATCTCTTTTGTGGCACGGATTGCACTATGGATGGAAACTAATCCCCTGTCGAAAGGGGTTTAACTGTAATTGAAAAGTATTTGTCAAGTGGAAGAAACAGCACAAAGAATCTTTCCAGGCCTACTGAGCACATTCCAGGGCATCCAGAAGCTCCTTGTTTCAGTTTGGGAGACGTATGCTGCCAGGATTTGAATCCTATGGGTGGAGGTTTGACTTTTCATGAGCTATTTCCAATACTCAGAAAAGGTTTTTCCTCTCCTGTGGTGTGGTTTGTTTTTTTTTTTTTTCCAGTTATTCAGACTGCTGCTGCCTTAGGAATGTGCTTCGACCTCTTGGGAAATGCACTTTCTTCCTAGGCTCTGTTGAGATTCATGAACTTTATTGTGAAGGGCTTTTGTGCTTCTGGGTGTGTAAGGTGGAACGCCTGCCTTGTGCTTACAGCTCCGTTTTCTCTTCAGGCTATCCTCTGCACGCCCCTGAAGCCTACTTTCCTTATTTCAAAAAGCATAACGTGACTGCAGTCGTGAGGCTGAACAAAAAGATTTACGAGGCAAAGCGCTTCACAGACGCCGGCTTCGAGCACTATGACCTCTTCTTCATAGACGGCAGCACCCCCAGTGACAACATCGTGCGAAGGTTCCTGAACATCTGCGAGAACACGGATGGGGCGATTGCGGTTCACTGCAAAGGTGCGTGAGGCCTTGGTGGTCACTGTGGTTCTGCAAGGGGATGAGGCAAAAACAGCAAATCGTGCGAAACAAAACCAGTTAGAATCTTAGGGAAAAGAACACGAGTTTATTTTGTTTGAGAAAACTGGAACACAAACCCATTTAAATAATTCCTTCCTAAGGAAAGGTTTGCCTGGATGTGGATAATCGGTGGAGGCACTTTTTCTGGCCTTCCCTTACCAAGCCCTGCTCACTAACACCAGGCCCCACAATGAGGGAAATCACAGTAGCACGGTCTATGCACTGGCAGGAACAGCTTAGATAAGTACAGTTGTCAGGAGGCAAGAGTTGTTAGTTAGTTAGTTAGTTAGTTAGTTTATTTATTTATTTATTTATTTATTTATTTATTTATTTGTTAGCTTTTTTTTTCCTCTTTCTTCCAGAACTGCCTTTCTCCTTTCTACCGTCCTCCACCCATCTGACATTTCATGCTCCCATTTTATGACCCAGCCGTCTGGACCCCCACTTTGCCCTCTACTTCCCCCTTCTCTAGCTAGTCTTTTGCCTAATGGACCAGAGTGTCTTCCCTGCCCATTGCTAGTGGATGGCACCATCCTGGGGTAAGCCAGGTCTTACTTGCTGCAGATGTGTTCCTGCCTCTTTGAGTGAACTGAAAGACTTGATTATACAAATGAATCTCTGCTCTCTAGGGATGGGTACTTTGGGGCAGGAGTCCTTCAGATTACAGGAGCCCTGAGGTTTCCAGAGTCAGCAAATAAAAATACAGGATGCCCAGTTAAATTTGAATTTTTGATAAAAAATATTGAATCCTTTTTTTTTTAGTATGTTTCAAATATGTTACAGAACATACATTCTGCATCTTATCTGGTGCCCTTGTGTTGGCTACTCAGAAAACATGAAATAACATTTTCCCTAAGCCTGGTTGTTAGACTCTGAGGAGGATCGATTTCCATTTTATTTACTTATTAAAATTTTTTTTATAATGTTTGTTTATTTTTGAGAGAGAGAAAGAGAGAGAGAGAGATGGTGAGTAGGGGAGGGGCAGAGAGAGACAGAGACACAGAATCCCAAGCAGGCTCTAGGCTCTGAGCTGTCAGCACAGAGCCTGATGTGGGACTTGAACCCACGAACTGTGAGATCATGACCTGAGCCCAAGTCAGACGCTTAACCGACTGAGCCACCCAGGTGCCCCTCAAATTCCATTTTAGATTTTCCAGCATGGTGTGAGGTATTTTACTGAGGTCTTTGATTTGAGCGACCGGAGACCTCTCTGGCCACCCTAGGATGGAGTCTTGTTCCTTACATGCCGCATTTCCTAGTGCCACTGGGTGGCGCTGCTGTCACGATTTTAGTCTGATAACTGGTTTCTGTGTAGTTTTATGCTAATTGTCTAGTAGGTGTTGGGGATTGATTGTACTGTTCTTTTCAAGTACCTAGTGCTGCTCTAACTGACTTATTCAGACAAGCATGGCTCCGGTGCTGACAGAAATTGAAATACCATTTTGTAGGCCTTTGTTTCTATGTTTAAGATTCGAGTAGGTGGAGGTACTTGGCTGACATGTGAGCGGCGACGGGGAGCTGTGTTTCGCCGGGGACCCAGAGAGATGGAAATGAGCTGCACGTGGCCCCGGTTTGCATGAGGGTTCCCTGTGTCAGGCTTCATCCACGTCAACAGAGCCTCCACCCAGCCTCTAACCGTTTCTTAGGATGGGGGGCCCTGACAGGCAGGACGTCCTGTCTCTCGGATGGTGTGGGGGGCTCCGTTAGGAGGGTGTCGCGTTGGCTCCCTGCAGACTGCTTTCAGTTGTGATCAGGTCGCAGTGGTGGAGAGCTGGTTTGCCCTGGGTGTGGGCCGTGGGCCCTCCAACTTTGCCTGTCCAGCTCATGTTGGTAAAGATCGCCCAGGCACAAGAAGAAGCCTGCGTTTCTCGCATTTCAAGTATCAGTGGAACTCCAGAGCTGATGGCCTTGCAGCAGCTACCAACATTTAGGAGATACTCCTATGCCCTTTTTTAAAATGTATTTTTGTGTCATAAAAATCAGTATTTTTCCTCAGATTAATTTGGCCTTATTTCCTAGTCAGTTAATTTTATGATTACCAACTCATAGAGCTGATCTGTGTGTCATGCTTAGATTGACAAATTCATGGGAGAAGAAATGCAAAGCTGTCATTAAAACTCAGTATCTTTTTTTTTAATTGAAGTATAGTTGCTTCATTAAAACTCAGTATCTTTTTTTTAATTGAAGTATAGTTGCTTCATTAAAACTCAGTATCTTTTTTTTTTTTAATTGAAGTATAGTTGATTCACAGTGTTACATTAGTTTCAGGTGTACAGCCTAGTGATTGGACGAGTCTAAATGCTGTGCTCACCACAAGTGTAGCCACCATCTGTCGCCACACAGCACTGTTACGATACCATTGACTGTATTCCCTATGCTGTCCTTTCATCCCTGTGACTTATTCATTCCTTAACTAGAGGCCTGTGTCTCCCACTCCCCTTCACCCATTTTGGCTGTCCCTTACCTCCATCCACACTGGCAACTACCAGTTTGTTTTGTGTATTTATGGTTCTATTTCTACTTTTGTTGTTTGTTTTTGTTTTCTAGATTCCACATCTAAGTGAAATTGTGTGTTGTCTTTCTGTCTGACTTATTTCACTTAGCATAATACCCTCTAGGTCCCTCCATATTGTTGCAAATGGCAAAAAAGCTCATTCTTTTTTTATGGCTGAGTAATATTCCAGTGTGTGTGAGAGTGTGTGTGTGTGTGTGGGTGTGTGTGTGCACGCGTGCATGTGTGTGTATATCACATCTTGTTTATCCATTCACCTATCAATGGACACTTACGTTGCTTCCATATCTTGGCTATTGCAAATAATGCTGCAATAAATAGGGGTGCATATATCTTTTTGAATTAGTGTTTTCATTTTTTTGGGTATCAGCATCTCTCTTGATAGCATTTGTCACCTAACTGAAATTATAAAAATGAAACTTCTTGTGTTCAGCATTCTTATTACAGGTATTGTCTGTATTATATCCTAGATGTGTGAATGTTAACATTAAAAAAAATACAGTGTGTCTGTGTATTTTATACTGGAGAGGTTTTTATACTTTTATTTAAAATCAGAACTGTTAGCATCGAGCTGAGTTCTTGTATGGGAAGGTCACATTTACATGTGGTGACATCTTTTGGATAATGTTATTTCATTTGCTTCCACTTGTACACACATGTAGGATTCTTTTATAAAGATTACACCTTCAGTTTAATTACAGCTGTATAGCTTTTAATAGCATACTTATCTACTATAGGCCTGTTAATTATTTTGACATCTGCCCTAATTAAGTCAGTTTAATTTTCTGGGAATTGAAGCAGCACTGAGCATTTTAATTGAAGTACAAGGAGGAGGGAGAGAGGATCTTATCCTATGTCACATGAACTTTCATAGCTGCTGGAGAGAGAATGAATACGTCCTGCCTCAACATAAAGTGCTGTATATAGAATCAAACTAGAAATTAATTTGCTGGGAATGTGTGAAATCTTACCGATGATTGAGTATCTATAGTTTACCTTCTGGTTGTTAAAAGGGATGACTATGAATTTCTGAAAATTTCTAGCACAAACAATAATTTAAAAAATGGGAACACTGTGATGTTCTGATATGTGATTGTTGATATTCTATAGGATTTCAGAAAGTGCCCGCCACTGTAAGGGAATCAGCATTTAACTGGGTATAAATAGAATACTTTTCAACGTCTTGTCTTGCTGTGTCAGGGAGCCCTTTAATTATGAATGCTCTAAGAAATTTGTTAAAGTTTTTATAGAAACTTAGTGAAATGTAACTATTCTGTTGAATTGTGGTAAGAACTCCTAACTATTGAGTGCTAAGTACATTCTTTTTATAGACTTAAATTATAGACTCTTTTTAAAACGGGGAAGCAACTTTAGTTTCAGAGAAATTTGAAAATTTTCTGCATCACCTTTTTTGGTTGTGAGTGTGTGTGACTAGGAGCCTGACTGAGGAATGAGACCCTTGCACGGGGAGGGGAGCGGTCAGAGGTAGCATTGCCTCCAGAAAGGCCACCTCCTCTCCAGACGGACACCGGCATCAGTGACTCCAAGGAGGGGCTCTGGAAGGTCATTGCGCCCTGGGTCCTATGCAGGTTCCTACCGAGCTTCCCGCCAAGGTTCCTATCCCAGGCTGCCACACTGTGTTTCCCCATGACCACCTATAGTCTCATTGGATGTTGAGAGTTAACAACTCTGCAGAGGCAGCGAGTATCTGCTCTGGACAGAAACAGAAAGGCGAATTATTAACGCCAACATTAAAGGGAGAGCCCCACTGAGACCATAATTAAACTTTGCTCTTTTCTAAAGCATATTGACGTTTGGTCTGGGGCAAAAGGTACTTCAGATGAAAACAGGCTACACACACACACACACACACACAGACACACACACCCTTCATCTAACAGAACAGTGTAAATATAATATTTAAAAAGGAAGGCTTGAAGGGAAGGGAATGTCAAGCATCTATAATCATGAGCTTGATTATAATTTCATTTGCATTTTTAAGTAATCTCTATCCCCAAGGTGGGGCTCAAACTCACAACCGTGAGTTCAAGTGTTGCATGCTCCATCGACTGAGCCAGCCAGGCAACCCTTATTTGCAGTTTTGCTGTGTATTTTCAACCTGGCATTATTGCCCCCAAGGGGGAGAATTGTTTTTTGGGGGGGAACATTCTTTTTCTGCAGTCAATGCTCTACCACTGAGCTATACCCCTATCATTCTTTTTCTGTATGAAGCACAGATGTACACACAATACATAAAGAGATATGCAGTATACTGTGGCAGTAAAATTTCATCATGGGGGACAATCAGGAAAAAATGTCTTAAAGAGGCTCCTGGAGGAGACACTAATGAAAGAAACACTGATTTAGAGACAGCTTTTTCACACTTTCACATTTATGGAACTAGGATGGATCTGAACAATGGTAGCATGTTATAGTAATTGTTTCTTACTTAGTAGAACTTAAATAAGGGTGCATATTACACCATTAGACGACTTGATGGTGTCTTAGATCTGCTGAGACATAGCATATTTCAAAGTACTGGAGAGATTAGAGAAGATATTCTCTACTTTTTGACTAGGGAAAGCTGACAAAAGGACCCTTCCTTCTGGGGAAAAGATTCTTAAACATTTAAAATAAAAGCCGTCTGGAGTGCCTGGGTGGCTCAGTTGGTTAAGCCCTACTTCGGCTCTGGTCATGATCTTGCATTCATGAATTTGAGCCCCCATCAGGCTCTGTGCTGACAGCTCAGAGCCTGGAGCCTGCTTCGGATTCTGTGTCTCCCTCTCTCTCTGCTCCTCCCCCTGCTTACTTCTCTGCTTCCCAAAAATAAATAAATGTAAAAAAAATTAAAAACAAAGCCTTCAACTTTCCCATTTCCTTTTCTTTTTTTTTTTTTTAATTTTTTTTTCAACGTTTATTTATTTATTTTTGGGACAGAGAGAGACAGAGCATGAACGGGGGAGGGGCAGAGAGAGAGGGAGACACAGAATCGGAAACAGGCTCCAGGCTCTGAGCCATCAGCCCAGAGCCCGACGCGGGGCTCGAACTCCCGGACCGCGAGATCGTGACCTGGCTGAAGTCGGACGCTTAACCGACTGCGCCACCCAGGCGCCCCTCCTTTTCTTTTTTTAATGTTTATTTTGGGGAGAGTGCAAGTGGGAGAGGGGAAGGAAGGGGAGGGGGACAGAGGATCCAAAGCAGGCTCTGTGCTGACAGACTTTTCATAGATGAAATTGACCTTGTACCAGTTTTCCAGGCCAGAAATATCAGTCATCTTTGACTTTCCCTGTGACCTAGTCCAAATGTCTTTCTCATTCAGTTCTTCCTTTTTCCACCACCTTCCATCCACGTCCACGCTGCCCTATCTGTGCCCCCCCTCAACTCCCTTCAGCCTCCTGCCCCATCCCCCCAGCTGCTCTCTGGCCCTTCCAACATGGCCTGTGTGCTGCCACCAGATCCGTCTGCTTTTATCATGTCACTTTCTTGCCCCCCAAATACATGGCAGCTTTATTTTGCCCGTTCCATTAGTTAAAGGAAAAAATACAGATTTTTGCATGATAGCAGTTGATGTTGATTAGCTGTTGATATGACGAATTCTGTAATTCTTCTTAAACAAGTTGAATTTCATTCATCAAAGCATCATCTCCACATATCTGAGGAGTAATAACGCATATATGCAGGTGCTGTGACTTAATCAGTGCCCAGAGCACCATGGACCTGGCTTTGGGGTCTCCTAACAGTAGCTCGGCAGTCCTTCATGTCTTTGGAACCTCCTCACCTAAGCCTGGAACCCTCCTCTTGACTCAGGGATGCTCTTTATTCTGGCCTTTCTCATCCATCCAACCTCATTCTGCACTCGACACAAGCTTACAATTCTCCAAACCAGCCAGGCTTTCGTACACCGCACCCTTTGCTGAAAATATTCTATGACCTTCCTATTCTTTAGTGTCTGCTAAAGTCCTTGTCAGCAACGACACATTCTTTGAAGAAGCCAGTGGCTCACGTGGTCCCCTCTCCTTTCCTCTGAGAGTCCAGTTCCAGGTCAAACTTCATTTCTTTGGTATTGTTTCTCGCTTACTATTCTATGGCCACTCTGATACTCACCGTGGTAAAAAATTATATCCTATACTTGCTTATACCTGTATCTTGTGAGCCGAAAACCCTGTCCGGGCATCTTGAATAAACACTTGACTGGCTGAATTTAATGTTTAAAAACAAAGACAGAGCCACTTTATTTTTCTATAGGAAAAAATGCATATGATACAGATTTTAAGTTGTGGAAAAATAACTGCATACTGCCTTGCTCATGGGTGATACTTAAATAAAAATTTACAGTACTGAATCTAACTCTGAGAAACCAGATGTAGAAAGATTTAGAAAATGCTTGTAAGTAAGCATTATTGGTTCAGCCCTATATAGTTTGTGAGGGGCAAGCATTCTACTTGTCTTCGTATTTCTGTTTCCAGATCTATCACGGTGCCTCATACACATTTGGTCTCAGTCAGTACCTGTAAAACGAGTGACAGAATGTGAGCTGAGTGGAAAGAATTCTGGGATGAGAATCAGGGCCATGGTGGGGGTGTGTGTGGATTTTAGTCCTAAATTCCATACTCATTTGTTATACTAATATGAGTCAATTGGTTGATATCTTTGGGCCACATTTGTTCTGGTATATGAATAACCACTACTGTTTTTGAGAACCTGTCTCTAGCTTGATAAAGTTTTTGAATATTTTTGCAAAAGGAGGGAGTCAATGTGTATTTTTTAAAAAGATTGGCTAAAATGTAAATAAAGTCCTATCACCTTTATTTCTTTGGAGAGAGGAAAAAATACAGCAATGGTTAAAAACACTCTGAAGAAATCAGAGTTCACGATAATAACCAGTATTTCATGGAAATTCATTTCTACCTGTGTTACTTAATCTTATGTAACAGAGATTGGATTCAACATAAAGAAAATAAGCCAACACAAAAGTTGTTAGAAAATGCAGGAGCCTGGGGAAATGAAATTCGAGCACTCTTTTTGCTTCTTTGTTCTTTCTCAGTGGACTGTGTGCTCTCCCAAGGGCAGGGTCCATGTCTCTTTTATTTGTCACCGTGTCCCTAGCTCCTAGCAGAGTACCTGGAAATAGTAGATGCTCCATCAATACCTACTGGCTGAGGAAATCATGAAATCCTGGTCTCTGATGGAGTGAAATGGAGGTTAGGGTGATCATCTGATAGAGGTGGTAGTTGATGGGGCTTGATGACATCTATGGTGTCTTCCAACTTGTTTCTATGATTCCTTATTCTAAATTAAGTTATAAAAAAAACCTGGGTGCCTGGGTGGCTCAGTCAGTTAAGTGTCTGACTTTGGCTCACGTCATGATCTCACAGTTAGTGAGTTTGAGCCCCACGTCGGTCTTTGCGCTGGCAGCATGGAGCCCACTTCAGATACTCAGTCTTCCACTCTCTGCTTCTCCACCGCTTGCGCTCTCTCTCTCTCTCTCTCTCTCTCTCAAAAATTAAAAAAATAAATTTAAAAACCAACTTAACCATTTAAATAGGTTAAGAAATTGGGTGTGATAATATAATCAGTTACACTGGTAACTCAGGGTGTCACACAGACAAACTGTTAACTGTAGATTCACCTCAGCCTGGGTTGGGGCCAAGGATGGGGAGGGTGGAGACACCTGACAGATGATATTTTGCAAGTGCTTATCATCGAACCAGCATTGGCCTAACAATATTCACAATGACAGTCATTCCCAAAGGCCCTCGGGGGTTGAACTTGATAGTTTTTCAAGACCCCTGCTCTGATTTTTCTATTTTCTTATATATGCTTCCTTTAATTATATGATCTATTTTTAGAAGACTTCTTGAGTTAGAATCATCTTTTTTTTTTTTTTTTTATATGAAATTTATTGTCAAATTGGTTTCCATACAACACCCAGTGCTCATCCCAAAAGGTGCCCTCCTCAGTACCCATCACCCACCCTCTTCTCCCTCCCACCCCCCATCAACCCTTAGTTTGTTCTCAGTTCTCAACAGTCTCTTATGCTTTGGCTCTCTCCCACTCTAACCTCTTTTTTTTTTTTTTTTTTTGTTCCCCTCCCCCATGGGTTTCTCTTGAGTTTCTCAGGATCCACATAAGAGTGAAACCATATGGTATCTGTCTTTCTCTGTATGGCTTATTTCACTTAGCATCACACTCTCCAGTTCCATCCACGTTGCTACAAAAGGCCATATTTCATTTTTTCTCATTGCCACGTAGTACTCCATTGTGTATATAAACCACAATTTCTTTATCCATTCATCAGTTGATGGACATTTAGGCTCTTTCCATAATTTGGCTATTGTTGAGAGTGCTGCTATGAACATTGGGGTACAAGTGCCCCTATGCATCAGTACTCCTGTGTCCCTTGGATAAATTCCTAGCAGTGCTATTGCTGGGTCATAGGGTAGGTCTATTTTTAATTTTCTGAGGAACCTCCACACTGCTTTCCAGAGCGGCTGCACCAATTTGCATTCCCACCAACAGTGCAAGAGGGTTCCCGTTTCTCCACATCCTCTCCAGCATCTATAGTCTCCTGATTTGTTCATTTTGGCCACTCTGACTGGCGTGAGGTGATACCTGAGTGTGGTTTTGATTTGTATTTCCCTGATAAGGAGCGACGCTGAACATCTTTTCATGTGCCTGTTGGCCATCCGGATGTCTTCTTTAGAGAAGTGTCTATTCATGTTTTCTGCCCATTTCTTCACTGGGTTATTTGCTTTTCGGGTGTGGAGTTTGGTGAGCTCTTTATAGATTTTGGATACTAGCCCTTTGTCCGATATGTCATTTGCAAATATCTTTTCCCATTCCGTTGGTTGCCTTTTAGTTTTGTTGGTTGTTTCCTTTGCTGTGCAGAAGCTTTTTATCTTCATAAGGTCCCAGCAATTCACTTTTGCTTTTAATTCCCTTGCCTTTGGGGATGTGTCGAGTAAGAGATTGCTACGGCTGAGGTCAGAGAGGTCTTTTCCTGCTTTCTCCTCTAAGGTTTTGATGGTTTCCTGTCTCACATTCAGGTCCTTTATCCATTTTGAGTTTATTTTTGTGAATGGTGTGAGAAAGTGGTCTAGTTTCAACCTTCTGCATGTTGCTGTCCAGTTCTCCCAGCACCATTTGTTAAAGAGACTGTCTTTTTTCCATTGGATGTTCTTTCCTGCTTTGTCAAAGATGAGTTGGCCATACGTTTGTGGGTCTAGTTCTGGGGTTTCTATTCTATTCCATTGGTCTATGTGTCTGTTTTTCTGCCAATACCATGCTGTCTTGATGATGACAGCTTTGTAGTAGAGGCTAAAGTCTGGGATTGTGATGCCTCCTGCTTTGGTCTTCTTCTTCAAAATTACTTTGGCTATTCGGGGCCTTTTGTGGTTCCATATGAATTTTAGGATTGCTTGTTCTAGTTTCGAGAAGAATGCTGGTGCAATTTTGATTGGGATTGCATTGAATGTGTAGATAGCTTTGGGTAGTATTGACATTTTGATAATATTTATTCTTCCAATCCATGAGCAGGGAATGTCTTTCCATTTCTTTAAATCTTCTTCAATTACCTTCATAAGCTTTCTATAGTTTTCAGCATACAGATCCTTTACATCTTTGGTTAGATTTATTCCTAGGTATTTTATGCTTCTTGGTGCAATTGTGAATGGGATCAGTGTCTTTATTTGTCTTTCTGTTGCTTCATTGTTAGTGTATAAGAATGCAACTGATTTCTGTACATTGATTTTGTATCCTGCAACTTGGCTGAATTCATGTATCAGTTCTAGCAGACTTTTGGTGGAGTCTATCGGATTTTCCATGTATAATATCATGTCATCTGCAAAGAGCGAAAGCTTGACTTCATCTTTGCCAATTTTGACGCCTTTGATTTCCTTTTGTTGTCTGATTGCTGTTGCTAGAACTTCCAGCACTATGTTAAATAACAGCGGTGAGAGTGGGCATCCCTGTCGTGTTCCTGATCTCAGGGAAAAAGCTCTCAGTTTTTCCCCGTTGAGGATGATGTTAGCTGTGGGCTTTTCATAAATGGCTTTTATGATCTTTAAGTATGTTCCTTCTATCCCGACTTTCTCAAGAGTTTTTATTAAGAAAGGGTGCTGGATTTTGTCGAAGGCCTTTTCTGCATCGATTGACAGGATCATATGGTTTTTCTCCTTTTTTTTGTTAATGTGATGTATCACGTTGATTGATTTGCAAATGTTGAACCAGCCCTGCATCCCAGGAATGAATCCCACTTGATCATGGTGAATAATTCTTTTTATATGCCGTTGAATTCGATTTGCTAGTATCTTATTGAGAATTTTTGCATCCATATTCATCAGGGATATTGGCCTGTAGTTCTCTTTTTTTACTGGGTCTCTGTCTGGTTTAGGAATCAAAGTAATGCTGGCTTCATAGAATGAGTCTGGAAGTTTTCCTTCCCTTTCTATTTCTTGGAATAGCTTGAGAAGGATAGGTATTATCTCTGCTTTAAACGTCTGGTAGAACTCCCCTGGGAAGCCATCTGGTCCTGGACTCTTATTTGTTGGGAGATTTTTGATAACCGATTCAATTTCTTCACTGGTGATGGGTCTGTTCAAGCTTTCTATTTCCTCCTGATTGAGTTTTGGAAGAGTGTGGGTGTTCAGGAATTTGTCCATTTCTTCCAGGTTGTCCAATTTGTTGGCATATAATTTTTCATAGTATTCCCTGATAATTGTTTGTATCTCTGAGGGATTGGTTGTAATAATTCCATTTTCATTCATGATTTTATTTATTTGGGTCATCTCCCTTTTCTTTTTGAGAAGCCTGGCTAGAGGTTTGTCAATTTTGTTTATTTTTTCAAAAAACC
Organism: Puma concolor; assembly: GCF_028749965.1. Taxonomy (NCBI): domain Eukaryota; kingdom Metazoa; phylum Chordata; class Mammalia; order Carnivora; family Felidae; genus Puma; species Puma concolor. Next base: position 86,203,321 of record NC_141674.1, read on the forward strand.
AACTCTTGGTTTCGTTGATCTGCTCTACAGTTTTTTTAGATTCTATATTGTTTATTTCTGCTCTGATCTTTATTATTTCTCTTCTTCTGCTGGGTTTAGGCTGCCTTTGCTGTTCTGCTTCTATTTCCTTTAGGTGTGCTGTTAGATTTTGTATTTGGGATTTTTCTTGTTTCTTGAGATAGGCCTGGATTGCAATGTATTTTCCTCTCAGGACTGCCTTCGCTGCATCCCAAAGCGTTTGGATTGTTGTATTTTCATTTTCGTTTGTTTCCATATATTTTTTAATTTCTTCTCTAATTGCCTGGTTGACCCACTCATTCGTTAGTAGGGTGTTCTTTAACCTCCATGCTTTTGGAGGTTTTCCAGACTTTTTTCTGTGGTTGATTTCAAGCTTCATAGCATTGTGGTCTGAAAGTATGCATGATATGATTTCAATTCTTGTAAACTTATGAAGGGCTGTTTTGTGACCCAGTATATGATCTATCTTGGAGAATGTTCCATGTGCACTCGAGAAGAAAGTATATTCTGTTGCTTTGGGATGCAGAGTTCTAAATATATCTGTCAAGTCCATCTGATCCAATGTCTCATTCAGGGCCCTTGTTTCTTTATTGACCGTGTGTCTAGTTGATCTATCCATTTCTGTAAGTGGGGTGTTAAAGTCCCCTGCAATTACCACATTCTTATCAATAAGGTTGCTTATGTTTATGAGTAATTGTTTTATATATTTGGGCGCTCCGGTATTCGGTGCATAGACATTTATAATTGTTAGCTCTTCCTGATGGATAGACCCTGTCACTATTATATAATGTCCTTCTTCATCTCTTGTTACAGCCTTTAATTTAAAGTCTAGTTTGTCTGATATAAGGATGGCTACTCCAGCTTTCTTTTGGCTTCCAGTAGCATGATAAATAGATCTCCATCCCCTCACTCTCAATCTAAAGGTGTCCTCAGGTCTAAAATGAGTCTCTTGTAGACAGCAAATAGATGGGTCTTGTTTTTTTATCCATTCTGATACCCTAAGTCTTTTGGTTGGCGCATTTAATCCATTTACATTCAGTGTTATTATAGAAAGATATGGGTTTAGAGTCATTGTGATGTCTGTATGTTTTATGCTTGTAGTGATGTCTCTGGTACTTTGTCTCACAGGGTCCCCCTTAGGATCTCTTGGAGGGCTGGTTTAGTGGTGACAAATTCCTTCAGTTTTTGTTTGTTTGGGAAGACCTTTATCTCTCCTTCGATTCTAAATGACAGACTTGCTGGATAAAGGATTCTCGGCTGCATATTTTTTCTGTCTAGCACACTGAAAATCTCGTGCCAATTCTTTCTGGCCTGCCAAGTTTCAAAAGAGAGATCAGTCACGAGTCTTATAGGTCTCCCTTTATATGTGAGGGCACGTTTACCCCTTGCTGCTTTCAGAATTTTCTCTTTATCCTTGTATTTTGCCAGTTTCACTATGATATGTCGTGCAGAAGATCGATTCAAGTTCCGTCTGAAGGGAGTTCTCTGTGCCTCTTGGATTTCAATGCCTTTTTCCTTCCCCAGTTCAGGGAAGTTCTCAGCTATTATTTCTTCAAGTACCCCTTCAGCACCTTTCCCTCTCTCTTCCTCCTCTGGGATACCAATAATGCGTATATTATTTCTTTTTAGTGTATCACTTAGTTCTCTAATTTTCCCCTCGTACTCCTGGATTTTTTTATCTCTCTTTTTCTCAGCTTCCTCTTTTTCCATAACTTTATCTTCTAGTTCACCTATTCTCTCCTCTGCCTCTTCAATCCGAGCTGTGGTGGTTTCCATTTTGTTATGCATTTCGTTTAAAGCGTTTTTCAGCTCCTCGTGACTGTTCCTTAGTCCCTTGATCTCTGTAGCAAGAGATTCTCTGCTGTCCGCTATACTGTTTTCAAGCCCAGCGATTAATTTTATGACTATTATTCTAAATTCACTTTCTGTTATATTATTTAAATCCTTTTTGATCAGCTCATTAGCTGTTGTTATTTCCTGGAGATTCTTCTGAGGGGAATTCTTCCGCTTGGTCATTTTGGATAGTCCCTGGTGTGGTGAGGACCTGCAGGGCACTTCCCCTGTGCTGTGGTGTATAACTGGAGTTGGTGGGCGGAGCCGCAGTCAGACCTGATGTCTGCCCCGAGCCCACCGCTGGGGCCACAGTCAGACTGGTGCGTGCCTTCTCTTCCCCTCTCCTAGGGGCGGGATTCACTGTGGGGTGGGGTGGCCTGTCTGGGCTACTTGCACACTGCCAGGCTTGTGATGCTGGGGATCTGGCGTCTTAGCTGGGGTGGGTAGGCAAGGTGCACAGGGGCAGGAGGGGCAGGCTTAGCTTGCTTCTCCTTAGGTGATCCTCTTCAGGAGGGGCCCTGTGGCAGCAGGAGGGAGTCAGATCCGCTGCCGGAGGTTTGGCTCCGCAGAAGCGCAGAGTTGGGTGTTTGCGCGCGGAGCGAGCAAGTTCCCTGGCAGGAACTGGTTCTCTTTGGGATTTTGGCTGGGGGATGGGCGGGGGAGATGGCGCTGGCGAGCGCCTTTGTTCCCCACCAAACTGAGCTCTGTTGTCCGGGGGCTCAGCAGCTCTCCTTCCCTTTGTCCTCCAGCCTTCCCGCTTTCTGAGCAGAGCTGTTAACTTATGACCTCCCAGACGCTAAGTCGCGCTTGCTGTCAGAACACAGTCCGTCAGGCCCCTCCGCTTTTTGCAAGCCAGACTCGGGGGCTCTGCTTGGCCGGCGAGCCGCCCCTCCGCCCCGGCTCCCTCCCGCCAGTCCGTGGAGCGCGCACCGCCTCGCCGCCCTTCCTACCCTCTTCCGTGGGCCTCTCGTCTGCGCTTGGCTCCGGCGACTCCGTTCTGCTAATCCTCTGGTGGTTTTCTGGGTTATTTAGGCAGGTGTAGGTGGAATCTAAGTGATCAGCAGGACGCGCGGTGAGCCCAGCGTCCTCCTACGCCGCCATCTTCCCTCCCAGCTAGAATCATCTTTTTAAAAATTTTTTTATATTTTTATTTTTTTAATTTTATTTTTTACTTTTTAAAATTTACATCCAAATTAGTTAGCATATAGTGCAACAATGATTTCAGGAGTAGATTCCTTAGCGCCCCTTACCCATTTAGCCCATCCCCCCCTCCCACATCCCCTCCATAACCCTCTGTTTGTTCTCCATATTTATGAGTCTCTTTTGTTTTGTCCCCCTCCCTGTTTTTATATTATTTTTGTTTCCCTTCCCTTATGTTCATCTGTTTTGTCTCTTAAAGTCCTCATATGAGTGAAGTCATATGATTTTTGTCTTTCTCTGACTAATTTCACTTAGCATAATACCCTCCAGTTCCATCCATGTAGTTGCAAATGGCAAGATTTCATTCTTTTTGATTGCCGGAGTTAGAATCATCTTTTAATCCCACATCACATACAAAGCATTACATTATCGTCTGGCTTTAAAACACTAGTATACTGGAAACCATTGCAGTTTTGGGCACGGTTTGATTTCAGTGTTTTTGTGGGTTCATATGCTATACTATTTTGTATTTCTTGGTCTGTTTCCTTTTCTTGCAGCTGGTCTTGGGAGAACAGGGACGTTGATAGCCTGTTACGTCATGAAACACTACAGGTTTACACACGCGGAAATAATTGCTTGGATCAGAATATGTCGGCCAGGCTCCATTATAGGACCGCAGCAGCACTTCCTGGAAGAGTAAGTATATGGTCCTCCTTCCTGTATCCCATCCTTTTTCTGATCATTTCTACCTCTTGTTCTCCTGGTTGTGGACTATGTCAAGCCCATGGTTATAAAATGGCTGTGTTGTGAGAGAAGTCTGTGCCTCTAATAGAATATTGTTGGTTTGACAGCTAATGCATTCTAACTTTGTACCTTTTTTATCTCTTAGATCAGGTGAGAGAGGAAAATCACAGAGCCATCTCTGCCTACCTTTTTTCTGTCATTTTTTATGTGTGATCTGGCTACAGTGCAATTTTCTTATGTCATCCCACTTGACACTTTTCATTCTTTTCTTTTGTTTGCATGACTAAAAGCAGAATGAAAAAAAAACACAACTAAGGTCAGTCAGTGATTTCGGTGACATTGCTGCTTTCCTGACAACTAACTAAATGAATAAAGTAGCTGCAACTGAGAAGTTACCAAGGAAGAAAAAAGAGAACTGGTTGTTAGTCCTGGCCATGCTGCTAAATAGCTTTACTACTGTTATTTGCAAGAATGCTTATAAAGTCACTCATTCATTCATTCATTCATTCATTCAATCACATACTCATTAACTATTTGTCAAACCCTAGCCTATAAGGTGGAGAGATTTAACTCATAAGAAAACAACCCTTTCTGGTTTCCCCTTAAAATTTTTGGAATTATCACAGATTTATCCATTAATAAAATGAGATGAAATTAACACTAGCTGACTTAGGTCCAGCTCTAAAATGTTGTCAATTATATCTCATACAGAAATTTTATTTTTTTTTCTTTTTATGCTGCGATGGCTGTGCTTTGAATAACATTCTTTTCTATATAATTAATTTTTTTTCCATTTAAATTGTTTTAAGTTGGTGAGAAATGAATGGTCATGGATTTCCCAGAAAGATGCTCTAAGTAAGCCATAAGCATCTGAAATGGTTAAAAGGATTTGAGGAATCCTACTGAGGAGTTACTTTAGTTGCCAGTCCCACGGGGAATAAGAAAATAGTGCTGGAAATGTGAATTCGTACCTTTGCTTCAAAGAATGATACAGAAGTAGAAAGAAATCACAAGAATAAAAAAAGGTAGCCAAGAATAGGATGTTGAAGAAGACAGAGGTTTCCTAGGGTTGGCCTATGAGATACAACTAAAGTAATTCTGTTATTTTAGCAGTGTATTCTTTACCAGATTCTCAGTAGTCTCCTCTGTTTTGCATTATGTGTGCCTGTAGAGCTTGGTGCTGTGTATCTACCAGATGCTTGTTGTAATAATTGCTTGCTGAAGTTAAATATGTACATGGCCTTAGCATTAGGAGACAGAAACCAAGATACCCATAAGCCCGGTTCTTTAAAGACATTCAATCAATCTCTTAAAACCATTGTTTGGAAGAATGTTCATTTACTGGGTACCTACCAAATGGTCACCTTGCTGCCGGGTGCAGCTTACAAGGTGAAGAGATGTAGCTGAGAACTGCACCTAATTTTCCTGAGATGTCAGATACCACAGTCCTCCCACCGCATGCCTGCACACTTCTCCCTCCTACCTCCCTGCTATGCCTCCTCTCTCTGCCACATCTCAAAATAATAACAGAAGAAATGAGGTTATGAGGCACAGACACTCTAGATCAAAGAAAAGTATTTTTTTTTCACTTACAGACACTTAAACTAGAAAACTCAGGATAATTCCTTAGGTGTGAGTCCGTATTATAGTCTTCTAAGTATTTTTCTGTAAGAATCGAGGTGCAGGAATGATTTCCTTGTATAACTGAAGCACTAAAATCAGTCATTAATTAAAGTCATTCAGTTAAAATTAGTCTTTTTTTAAAAAAATTTTTTTTAACGTTTATTTATTTTTGAGACAGAGAGAGACAGAGCATGAATGGGGGAGGGGCAGAGAGAGAGGGAGACACAGAATCCGAAGCAGGCTCCAGGCTCTGAGCCGTCAGCCCAGAGCCCGACGCGGGGCTCGAAATTCACGGTCCGTGAGATCGTGACCTGAGCTGAAGTCGGACGCTCAACCGACTGAGCCACCCAGGCGCCCCAAAATCAGTCTTTTTTTTTTTTTTTTTTTTTTTAATTTTTTTTTTTTTTCCAACGTTTATTTATTTTTGGGACAGAGAGAGACAGAGCATGAACGGGCGAGGGGCAGAGAGAGAGGGAGACACAGAATCGGAAACAGGCTCCAGGCTCTGAGCCATCAGCCCAGAGCCCAACGCGGGGCTCGAACTCACGGACCGCGAGATCGTGACCTGGCTGAAGTCGGACGCTTAACCGACTGCGCCACCCAGGCGCCCCCCCCAAAATTGGTCTTAAAATAAGTCATTAAAGCTTAGGCCAGAACCTTCCTGAAGGCAGATTCTTTCTTTAAAGCACTAGACCTTCCATATTTTGCAATATTTCTGATAGTGCTAGCTTGGGAAAATGCCCGCATCACTCCCGGGCTTTCCCAGGCCTTACTAGATCACCTCCATCAAGGTAGGCGTCCGATCTTCTTTATACTTCTGAGTGGCCTCGGAGGTAGCATTGTGCTTTACTTGACTGTGTACACTTCTTTTGTTCTCTTCTTCTCCTCTCATGTTTTTCCTTTCCAAGCCTGTGTCTTGATGTACCACAGAGTGGAAGACATTGCTTAGTATATTTGTGACACTCATCCAACAGATATTTGTTAGGTGTGAGCTCTCTGTCGGGCAGTGCTCTTGGGCCTGGGGTTGCAGCATTGAACATGACAGACAGGAGTACTCCCTGGGTGTAATATCTCTAGGGGAAGGAGAGGACAATAAACAAATGTGTAAGTGCATATAGGAGATGGTTTCTTTCTTTCTTTTCTTTTTTTTTTTAAGTTTATTTATTTTGAGAAAGCAAGCAGGGGAGACGCAGAGAGAGAGAGGGAGACAGAATCCCAGGCAGGCTCTGTGCTGTCAGCACAGAGACCCAGTGTGTGGCTTGAACTCACAAACCATGAGGTCATGACCTGAGCCAGAATCAAGATTTGGATGCTTAACTGACTGAGCCACCCAGGTGCCCCTATATGAGATGATTTCTGACGGTGATGTGACAGTGGAGACGAGCGGTAGGCGAGGGGGTGATTGCCGGGGGCGGGAAAGCCCTTTGGATTGGTGGTCAAGGAAGGCTTCTTGAAGGAGAGCCAGAACCCTGAGGGTGAGAAGGAGCCGGTGCTGTCAGCCTGATATGTGTCCTTGGCAGTGGGCACACGAAGGTCCTAGTATTGCAACTAGCACACCATTTCTGAAGCCCAGAAAGAAGGCTAGTGTGGGTAGAATATAATGAGCTGGGAGTGGGTGGTTTGAGAGGTTGGCTCAGTAAATTTTCACAAAGTGGACATACCCATGAAACCACTTTCCAGATTGGGCTATAGAACATTTACCAGCACCCAAAAGCCTCCCTTGTGCCCCTTCCATTCACCACCCAGTTCTGCCTGTGTGACCATTACCCTTACTTCTAACATCATAGATGAGTTTTGCCTGATTTTAACCTTATACAAATGGAATCAGATAGTATGTGTGTCTGGCTTCTTTCAGTCAGCATTATTTTATTGTTATGTTTAATAAGAGTGTATTCATTTTCATTGCCGGATAAAATTCCATTGCTTGAATGTATAACATATTAGCTCTTCTTTTGATGGATATTTAAGTTGTGTCCAATTTGGGGCTATTACAGAGAAAGACAGATACCATATGTTTTCACTCATATATGGATCCTGAGAAACTTAACAGAAAACCATGGGGGAGGGGAAGGGGGAAACAAAAGTTACAGAGAGAGAGGGAGGCAAACCATAAGGGAATCTTAAATACTGAGAACAAACTGGGGGTTGATGGGGGTTGGGGGAGAGGGGAAGGTGGGTGATGGGCATTAAGGAGGGCACCTGTTGAGATGAGCATTAGGTGTTGTATGGAAACCAATTTGACAAAAAATTGTGTTTAATATAAAAAAAAAGTTAAAACATCCAAATAAATAAATAAATAAATAAATAAATAAATAAAAAATCAACAACAGAAAAAAAATTGGGGCTATTACATATCTTTGGTGCATCTGTCTTTGGATGTATACCTATGAGTGGAACATTCAGTTATATAGCAGGTATCTCTAAAGACTTTTCTAGAGTAAATATGCCAGGTTATATTCCCATCAACAGTGAGTGGGATTCCACTTTCTTCACATACTTACTTGATATTGTCAGTTTGTTTTGTAAATTTTTTTAAAGTTTATTTATTTTTGAGAGAGACAGAGACAGCATGAGTGGGGGAGGGGCAGAGAGAGGGAGAGCTAGAATCCCTAGCAGGCTCCGTACCACCAGCACAGAGCCCAGTGCGGTGCTAGAACCCACAAAACTATGAGATCACGACCTGAGCTGAAACCAACAGTTGGACACTTAACCGACTGAGCCACCCAGGAGCCCTGATATTCAGTCTTTTAACTGAAGTCATTATATTCTGCTTGCAGTGACAATTTGCTTTGTAGTTTTAATTTGCTGTTCTCTGATAACTAATGTGGTTGAACTTTTCATGTATTTATTGGTCATTAGTGTATTCTCTTTTATGAAATATATTTTCTTATCTCTTACCTATCTTTCTATCAGACTGTCTTTCTTGTCGATTTGCAGGAGTCTCAGTATTCTGGTTACATGCACACTGTTCATTCTGTGGAATGCAGATATATTCTTCTACTTTTGGGGGTTGCTTTTTCACTGTTCCCATATTGTCTTTTGAATAGAATTTCTTAATTTTGAAGCAGTCCAGTTTCATTAATCTTTTCCTTTGTAGGTAATGCTTTTTATATTCTACTGAAGACATTTTTGTCAACCCAAAACATACCATATTCTTTTATGTTTTATTCCACAAGATCTACTAATTTCCCCCACCATATTTAGGTTGATAATTGAGCAAGAATTACTTTAAAAAATATGTATATATTATGAGGGGCGCATGGGTGGCTCAGTCAGTTAAGCATCAGACTTTGGCTCAGGTCATGATCACGGTTCGTGGGTTTGAGCCCTGCGTCGGGCTCTGTGCTGACAGCTCAGAGCCTGGAGCGTGCTTCATATTGTGTCTCCCTCTCTCTCTGCCCCTCCTCTGCTTGTGCTCTCCCTCTATCAAAAATAAAATAGACATTAAAAAAAATTTTTAAGAATATATTGTGATAGGAACCCAGGCCCTTTTTTTCTTCCCTAATGGATACCTAGTTGACCCAGCAGAATTTATCAAAAAGACCACCCTTGTCACATTTGTAAAGTGTCACCTTTATTATATGTGAGTTTGTTTCTGGATTCTGTACTCCAGTCTATGTTAATTTGTCTGTCTTGACACGAGTACCTCCATGTTATAATTGCTGCAGTTTTATTTATTTTATTTTATTTTATTTTATTTTATTTTATTTTATTTTATTATTTTATTTTTAATTCTTTTAATGTTTATTTGTTTTTGAGAAAGAGAGAGAGAGAGTATGAGTGGGTGAGGGGCAGAGAGAGGGGGGAGACACAGAATCTGAAGCAGGCTCCAGGCTCTGAGTTGACAGCACAGAGCCCAATGCAGGGCTCAAACCCATCAACCATGAGATCATGAGCTGAGCCAAAACCAAGAGTCAGACGCTGAACCGACTGAGCAACCCAGGTGCCCTTATTTGCTGCAGTTTTAAAATTAATCTTGGTACCTGGGAGTGTAAACCCTCCATCTTTGATCGTATTTGAGATTGCTTTTACCTTCTGTTATCTAGGTCTTCTTTAACTTCTCTCAATTTTAAAAATATTGCTAGTTTTCTGTGACGAGGTATTGTGTGTCTTTTGTGCATTTATTCCTACATATTTGAAGTTATTGAATGCATTTTAAAAGGTATTATTTTTTAGGTTTTATTTTCTGATTGTTTAAAGCTGGTACTTAGAAATACAATTGATTTTTTATTTTAGAGTATATATATTCACTTATTTACTTATTTATTTATTTTTAAGTTTTTTTTTTTTTAAATTTAAATTCAAGTTGGTTAACATACAGTGTAGTCTTGGCTTCAGGAGTGGAACTCAGTGATTCATCTCTTACATATGACACCCAGGGCTCATCCTGAAAAGTGCCCTCCTTAGTACCCATCACACATTTAACTCATCCCTCCACCCACCTCCCCTACAGCAACCTTCAATTTGTTCTCTGTATTTAAGAGTCTCTTATGGTTTGACTCTCTCTTTGTTTTTATCTTATTTTTCTTTCCCTTCCCCTATGCTTATCTGCTGTGTTTCTCAAATTCCACATGAGTGAAATCATATGATATCTGTGTTCTTCTGACTTATTTTACATAGCATATTCCATCCACGTTGTTGCAAATAGAAAGATTTCATTCTTTTTGATTGCCAAGTAGTATTCCATTGTGTGTATATATATCTATATATATACTACATCTTCACATAGGTCTTTAAATCGAGGTATAATGCACATACAATAAAGTGTAAAGACATTAGTTCTGTGAGTTTTCACAATTATGTATACCTGTGTAACCACAACACAAGACAAGATACAGAACATTTTCAACACCCTAGGAAGTTCTCTTATGTTCCTGTTCAGTGCGTTTCCCCCGTCACACTCCAAAAGCAATCTCTTTCTTTCTTTTTTAAAAATTGAGGTATAACTGACATTTAACATACTGGTTTCAGATAATACAACATGATGATTTGGGATTTCTACACATTGCAAAATGATCACCACATTTTTAATCTAGTTTTAAACTGTCATTATACATAGTTGCAGAATTTTTTTCTTGTGGTGAGAATTTTTAAGATCCATTCTCTAAGAACTTTCAAATATACAAATATAGTATTATTAAATAGTCATCATGCTGCATATTACATCCTCTGGACTTACTTACCTTGTAACTGGAAGTTTGTTCCTTTTGACCCCCTTCTAGCAACCACCCCCCACTTCTGGGAACCACCATCTGTTCTCTGTATCTATGAGCTTAGTTTTATTTTGTTTTTGTTTTTGTTTTGTGGATTCCACATATAAGTAAGATCATATGGGAATTGTTTTCTCTGTCTGACTTATTTCACTTAGCATAATGCCCCCAAGGTCCATCCATATTGTCGCAAATAGCAAGATTTCCTTTGTTTTTATGGCTGAATGATATTTCATTTTACATATATATATATATACACACACATATATATGTGTGTATACATACACATGTATATGTATATATACATGTGCATATACATATATATAAAATGAAATATATATATATATATATATATATATATATATATATATATGGCACATTTCCTTTATCTATTCATCTACCCCAAATGCTTAGGTTGTTTCTATGTTTGGCTATTGTAAGTAATGCTATAATGAAGTGCAGATAATTTTTTGAGTTAGTGTTTTTATTCTCTACATATGAATGCACAGACGTGCAAATGCTGGATTGTGTGGTAGTTCTATTTTAATTTTTTGAGGAACCTCCATACTGTTTTCCACAGTAACTGCACCAATTTATATTCCCACTCATTGCACACAGGGGTTCCCTTTTAATCACTTTCTAACTTCTAACACCATAGCTTTGTTTTGCTTGTTCTTGGGTTCTTTTTCTTCACAGAATATTGTTTTTGAGACACATTCATGTTAAGTATATCAGTAGTTTGTTTCTTTTTATTACTTAGTATTCCATTACGTAAATGTATCATGACATATTGACCCATACAACTGTTGATGGATATTTGGGTGATGTTTAGTTTTTGGTTATTATGAATGAAACTGCTGTGAATATTCTTCTGCCAGTCTTTTTGTGGATATATGTCTAAATTTCCTTTATTTAAATACCTAGGAGGGGGATCTGGGTGGGTCAGTAGGTTGAGCATCCAACTTCAGCTCGAGTCATGCTCTCGCGGTCTGTGGGTTTGAGCCCCGTGTCGGGCTCTGTGCTGGCAGCTCGGAGCCTGGAGCCTGTTTCGGATTCTGTGTCTCCCTCTCTCTCTCTGCACCTCCCCCACTCGCACTTTGTCTCTCTCTCTCTCAGAAATGAATAAACATTAAAAAAAAATTTAATACCTAGGAATGAAGTTCTGGATCATAGGGTTAGATATAGCTTAACTTTATGAAGAACAATTTTCCAAGGTGGTTAAATCATTTTATATACTACTTGAATGAGTAGGAGTTCTAATTGTTCCACATCTTTGCCAACATTTTGTTTTGTAAACTTGTTTTTGGGTCAAGAGTGGAGCCATTCTGGTTGGTGTGAAATAGTCTCTGAATCTGTATTTTCCTGATGACTTATGATGTTGAACATCTTTCCACATACATACGTATCTTTTGTGAGATGTTTGGCCAAGTCTTTGCCAATTAAATTTTTTGTCTTTTTGTTGATTGTAGTAGTTTTTAAAATATATTTTATGTTATTTTATTTTTTTAACATCAAATATATTTAATTTCTCCCACCATCCCCCCCTTTTCTTGCAGAATTTCCAAGGTATTGTTTTATTTTAAAAACATTTTCTGAAGTTACTACAAAACCATTATTTTTCACAATGCTATATACAGAATTGATGGAAAATATGTTGTTTTTCTACAAATTATTTAATATTAGGAACAGCAGTTAAAAGTTGTATGTTGCATCTTTACACAAGGCACTGCTTTTCAGTGAGATTTTTTTTTTAAAGTTGAGGTGTAACTGACATATAACATTACATTAGTTTCAGGTGTATAACCATGATTTGATATATGTATGTATATTTTAGATATAAGTCTTTTGTCAAATATATGTGCTGTGTGTCTTTTAATGAACAGAACTTAAAATTTTGCTGTAATTGGTTTCTGAAAATTAGGCATATATCTTGTAACCTTACTAATTTCACTTGCTAGTTCTGGTAGTTTTCCTTTTTTTCCTTATTGCTAAGATTTCCAGTATAGTGTTAGAGGTGGTGAAGATGAACATTCTTGTCTTGCTCTTAATATTAGAGGGAAAGCATTCAGTCTTTCGCCATTAAATATGGTGGTAGCTGTGGGGCTTTCACAGAGGACTTTTATCTGAATGAAATATTTCCTTCCATTTCCTTCCAGTTTATTGAGAGTCTCTATTAATAATGGGTATTGAATTTTCTCAGTTTTTTCCTACACCTATCAAGATAATCATATAATTTTTTCTCCTTTATTCTGCTAATGTGAATCACATTGATTTTCAAATGTGAAGCTATGATGGTCATGATGTGCTTTTATGTTTTCATATGGCTGGATTTGATATGCTAATGTTTTCTTAAGGATTTTTGTGCCTGTATTTACGAAAGGTAATGATGGGTGATTTTCTTTTCTTGTAATACTTTTAAGTTTTGGTATCAAGGTTATGCTGACTTCATAAGATGAATTGTGAGGCATTTCCATCTCTATTTTCTAAAAAGAATATTATAAGATGGTATTATTGAATTTGAGGGGTAGGATAGGGAATTAGGAGATGAGTTGTTTGGAGATAAGGGTCTAGTTGATGTTGGATGACCTGGAAGGGTTAGTCTTGTTGTGTGACGGGTTAAGCCAGGGTGTGTGCCATGATTGGTTTGGTTCTGAACATCTTTTAGAGCCAGGTGGTGGGTCATCAGTAGAAGCCCTGAGGTAAGGGCCATCAGGTGACTTTCTATTAAGCAATTCCTGGGGGTATGGTGGTCAAGGGGATGAACAAGGCTCCCCAGTGGGACCACTTGCTTAGGTGTCTGGAAGAGGAGTGTGAGGTCCCCAGGTACTCTCCATTGCACTGCAGGGTGGTGCTGTGGCCCACTGGCGGGCAGGTGCCGGGTCACAGGAAGCCTGACGTGCTTTAGTGACTATATACTTATGTTCATTTCCTTCCCTGTTTTTAACAATACTTTCTGGAAAGTAGATTTCACATTTTACGTGCCTTTCTCTAACCATTCTGAACATAACCATTCTCAACCCTTCTCCTAAGCTCCATTATATGTGTGTGTGTGTGTGTGTGTGTGTGTGTGTGTTGTGTATACACATACTGTTAATTAAAATTTTTATTCTGAGATTAACATGCAGTTGTAAGAAATAATAGGGCTCCTTTGTATTTACCCAATTTCCCTGCATGCTAATATCTTGCAAAATTACAGTATAATACTGCAATCGGGATTTAACATTTATACAATTAAGAGACAGAGACCTATCGCTACGTTCCTCACATTGCCTTTTTATAGCCACACTCATTTTTTTCCTGCCCTTCTCCTCTTGAACTTCTGACAGCTGCTGATGTGTTCTCCATGTATATGTTATATCATTTTCAGAATATTATGTATACGGAATCATAGAGTATGCAGCCTTTTAGGCTGGGCCTTTTCCATTCAGTGTAATTCTCCAGAGGTTCATCCAGGCTGTTGCACGTATCAGTAACGTGTTCCTTCTTATGGCTCAGTAGTATTCCAGGGTTTGAATGTACTGCTGTTTGTTAACCATGAAGAATGGCTGTGTTGTTTACAGTTTTTGGCTATTATGAATAAAGATGCTATAAATGTTTGTATCTAGATTTTCATGTGAGCATAAGTTTTCATTTCTCTGGGATAAGTGCCCAAGACTACAGTTGCTGAGTTGTGTGGTACATGTTTAGTTTTATAAGAAACTGTCAAACTGTTTTCTAGAGTGGCTGTTTAATTTTACATTCTCACCAACAATGCATGAATGATTGAGTTTTTCTTTATATTTTCCAGCATTTGGTAATGTTGCTGTTTTTTATTTTAGTCGTTCGGATAGGTGTATAATGATATATCATTATGGTTTTAATCTGCATTTCCCTAGTAAGTAACAATGAGCAACTTCTCATGTACTTATTTGCTATCCATGTATCTTTTTGGCGAAGTGTCTATTCAAATCTTTTGTCCATTCTTTGTTGAATTGTTTGTTTTCTCATTATTGAGTTTTTAGCGTTCTTTTTACATTCTCGCTTCTAGTTTTTTATCTGATAGATATTTTGAAAATATGTTCTCTCAGTCTTTAGCTTGTCTTTCATTCTCTAAATAGGATCTTTCACAGAGGAAAAATTTTTAATTTTGATAAAGTCCCATTTATCATTTTTTTTCATTTTTTTAGATGAGGCTTTTAGTATCAAACCTAAGATCTCTCTGCTTAGCTCTGGATCCCCATGATTTTTCAGGTTTTTTCTAAAAGGTTTGTAGTTATGTGTTTTCATTTAAGTTGGTGATTCATCTTGAGTTAATTTTTGTGGGAGGTGTGAGACTTAGGTCAAGGTTCATTTTTTTTTTTTTTTTTTGCCTGTGGATGTCCAGTTGCTCCAGGACTGTTTGTTGAAAAGGTTATCCTTTCTCCCTTGAATTGCTTTGACGTCTTTGTTATGAAGGGCATAGGTATAGATCTATTTCTTTGTTCTTTATTCTGTGTGTTCCATGGGTGTATATGTCTGTCCTTCTAATACCACACTCTTTTGATACTGTACCTATATCGTAAGCCTTAACATTGGAAGAGTGGTTCCTCTTACTTTCTACTTCTTTAACAAAATGTCTTCAGAAGGCCAGATCCTCTTCTTTTTTGTGTAAATTTTAGGATAATGTCATCCATATCTACAGAAAAATCATGCTGCGATTGGGATAGCCATGGATTAAACCTCTATCTCGATTTGGGGAGGATTGACCTCTTTAGTACTATAGAGTTTTCCAGTCCATAAACACAATATATCTCTTCATTTATTTAGATCTCTTTTGATTTCTTTCATTAGCATTGTGTAGCTTTCTACATAATGTCCTATTTTGTTAGATTTACATACAATGTCAACTTGTATGTAGATTTACATACAGTGTCTACATACAAGTCCTATTTTGTTAGATTTACACCTAAGTATTTCACTTTCTTTTGAGTGATTATAAATAGAATTATATTTTAAATTTGGGTGTTCATTGCTAGTATGTAGAAATACAGTTGATTTTCTCTGTTTATTTTGTATCCTGAAATTTAGATGTGTGGTGTGTGTGTGTGTGTGTGTGTGTGTGTGTGTGTGTGTGTGTGTATGCACACATGTGAGTTCCTGGGCACTTCTGCAAAGACAATCATGTTGTCTGCAGATAGGGACAGTTTTATTTCCTTTCCAATCTGCATGTCTTCTATATTCTTCTCTTCCCTTGGTATAGTTTGAACTTCTAGCACTATGATGAATAAGAGTGGTGAGAGCAGACATTCTTTACTTGTTCCCAATCTTGGGGTTAGGGGGAAGCATCTAGGCATTCATCATTATATGTAATGTTAATTAGAGGGTTGCTATAGATGTACTTTATCAAGTGGAGGAGGTTCCCCTCCATTTTCCCAAGAGTTTTTATCATGAATAGGTGTTGAATTTTGTCAAATCCTTTTTCTGCATTGATTGGTACGATCATGCCATTTTCTTCATTAGCTTGTTAATGTGGTGGATTGCATTGATTTTTAAAAATAAAGTTTATTTATTTATTTTGAGAGACAGAGGGGTGGGGGGAGAGAAGGAGAGAGGTATAGAGAAGAACAAAGAAAGCTCAAACTGAGTACTTACAACATCCACCCTCCTGACTGGGGAAGCCCCCTGGGCTCTGGTGAAGAGCTGGCTGGAGTCCTGATTGAGGGTCCTGGGCAGAGTGTCCTCCCCTCAGGTGAGACTTCCAGCTAGCTATTCCCACCAGGGCAATACATATACTACCTGAGTGTGATCTATGGTCAGTCATTAAGTTTGCTTATGTGCAGTCCTGAGTGAGCTGTTCGTCTTAACTGTGACACACATCCGGATGGCCAACAGGCACATGAAAAGATGCTCAATGTCACTCCTCATCAGGGAAATACAAATCAAAACCACACTCAGATACCACCTCACGCCAGTCAGAGTGGCCAAAATGAACAAATCTGCAGTCAGAGTGGCCAAAATGAACAAATCAGGAGACTATAGATGCTGGAGAGGATGTGGAGAAACAGGAACCCTCTTGCACTGTTGGTGGGAATGCAAACTGGTGCAGCCACTCTGGAAAACAGTGTGGAGGTTTCTCAAAAAATTAAAAATAGGCCTACTCTATGACCCAGCAGTAGCACTGCTAGGAATTTACCCATGGGATACCGGAGTGCTGATGCATAGGGGCACTTGTACCCCAATGTTTATAGCAGCACTTTCAACAATAGCCAAATTATGTAAAGAGTCTAAATGCCCATCAACTGATGAATGGATAAAGAAATTGTGGTTTATATACACAATGGAGTACTATGTGGCAATGAGAAAGAATGAAATATAGCCCTTTGTAGCAATGTGGATAGAACTGGAGAGTGTTATGCTAAGTGAAATAAGTCATACAGAGAAAGACAGATACCATATGATTTCACTCTTATGTGTATCCTGAGAAACTTAACAGAAACCCATGGGAGAGGGGAAGGAAAAAAAAAAAAAGAGGTTAGAGTGGGAGAGAGCCAAAGCATAAGAGACTCTTAAAAACTGAGAACAAACTGAGGGTTGATAGGGGGTGGGAGGGAGGGGAGGGTGGGTGATGGGTATTGAAGAGGGCATCTTTTGGGATGAGCACTGGGTGTTGTATGGAAACCAATTTGACAATACATTTCAAAAAAAAAAAAAAATTAACTGTGTCTCACAATCTTAGGAGCCTGGGCATCTGCACATTCCTCTTCCCACCCTGATCCATTCCAAGGGGCCAGCCTGGTCTGGCTCAAGGAAGAGGCTGAGGCATGTTAATTCCTCTTGGAGTCAGGAACAGAAGGGCCAGTTCTGATCCCGAGTCCAGATATGGAGTACAAGCCAAGTATGCCTCAGTGACTGCATTCGTGCAGCTCTGGGCAGAAATGCATGACAAATCACACCAACAGCTTCTATTGAATTGATTGAATATGATTGAATCAATCAAAGATTGAATTGAATTCAATCAATGATTGAACTGATGTACTTTGAAGCTGGAGGAAGGGGCCATAAGCCAAGGAATATGGGTAGCCACTAGCTGCTGAAAAAAACAAGGAAAACAGATTCTCCCTTTAGAGCCTCCAGAAAGAATCAAGCCTGACAATACCTTGACTTTAGCTCAGTGAAACCGATGTTGGCCTTCTGACTTCCAGAACTGTTTGAAAGTAAATATGTATTCTTCTGAACCACTAGGTGTTTGTCAGTGTGTTAGAGCAGCTTTGTATAGATAGGAAGCTCATGGATGTGTGTAGATAGTGTATACTGGTGTAGATAGTAACTATGTACAGTAGGATACACAGATCCTCTGTGAACATGGGCATTCTGAACTTCTCTCATTCATCACAGTGCTACTTTGGGTTATTTAAAGTAGGAGAGCCCTGAGATCCACATGTTATTTAAAGAACACTGGGATGCAGCCATGTGTAAGATGAATAGGATGGAGGGAGATTGAAAAAGGACTATTGCCACCTAAAGGGGATGGGTCTTGGGACACCTGGGTGGCTCAGCTGGTTAAGCATCTGACTTCCGCTCAGGTCATGATCTCATGGTTCATGAGTTTGAGCCCCACATCGGGCTCTGTGCTGAAAGCCCAGAGCCTGGATCCTGCTTCGTATTCTGTGTCTCCCTCTCTCTCTGCCCACCACCAACCACCGCCCCTACCCCCCGCCCCACCTCTAGCTCATGCTCTGTCTCTGTATTTCTCAAAAATAAATAAAAAACACATTAAACAATTAAAAAAAGTAAGAGGAATGGGTCTTGTTGAAGGGGCTAGAAGTTAGAGTGAGGGGTTAGAGATGGATGGGTACCAGGGACGTTTCAAGGAAGTCAGTCTCAGGCTTTGAAGCCTGACTAATGATGAGAGATGAAGAGAGTGACACCAACGATGACGCAAAAGCATGAATAAGTCACACATTCATTAAGAAAGAAGTAAGAGGATTAAAAAGTTTTCTGACAGGTTTTCATCTGTCAAAAATGACTGTACAAGTTAGAGGAGTTATATTCTTATAGAAGTGAAAGTGCCACTCAGTGCCTTTTAGGTAACATAAATTCTAAATCTGTGACTTTAGGGAAACACACCCTGCTAGTCCTCAAAGACCAAAATATGGCCAGGTGTTTGATTTCTGCATCTTGAAGAAAACTTCCTCTATCTCCCCAGCAGTAAGAGGGATGTTTATTAGCATCCTCGTGAGTTGATGAACTTCCGTATTGACAGATCAAGACCTCTTCTTTGTTATGGTCTGAAATCTTATATTTCAGTTTTTTCCTAGGATATAAATAAAATCGTTTGCAAAACAATGATCAAATGTTTTTTTCTTCTACTCGAAACTGTTGTTCTTAAGCTGAAAATTCCACTGTGAACCCCAAATCTGTGTTCTACTAACCATCCTCAAAGTTTTTAAAACGATGCACAAACACATCTCTTTTATTATTGAACCAAGTCTAAACTCATCCTTCACAGGGACAGCCTCTGGAAATCCAGAGGTGGGATCAGGCTGCTTTTATGATTTGTGTGATTCTATTTATGGAATGCTCAGTTTGTGGCACTGTGCTGATCATGATCCATTAAAACTTTCATTCATTAGAAAGGAAGCCTTCAGGGGCTGGTATTGGGTTTCCACAGGGGCTTTAGCCTAGGAAGATTCTTTTCTATGGGCTTGATATAATAATGTTGTTTTTTACTTATGCATTTATTTTTAATTTAAAAATTTTTATTGAGATGTAATTGACATATAACATTATATTCGTTTCAGGTGTACAACATAATATTTGATATTTGTATATATTGTGGAATAATCACCACAATAAGTCTAGAACGCCCATCACCACAACTAGTTACAAATTTCTTTTTCTTGTGATGAGAGCTTTCAAGATTCATTCTCTTAACAACATTCAGCTATACAGTATGGTGTTATTTAACTATAGTCACGATGCTGCATGTTACATCCCCAGAACTTATTTATTTTATAATTGGAAGTTTGTACCTCT
Organism: Puma concolor; assembly: GCF_028749965.1. Taxonomy (NCBI): domain Eukaryota; kingdom Metazoa; phylum Chordata; class Mammalia; order Carnivora; family Felidae; genus Puma; species Puma concolor. The sequence goes on from NC_141674.1 coordinate 86,222,883, forward strand.
CAACCCCCTTCACCCATTTCACCTCTGTCCCCCATTCTGGCAACCACCATCTATTCTCTGTATCTACGAATTCTTTCCTTTTTTTCCTTTAGATTTCACATGTAAGTGAGGTCACACAGTGTTTCTTTATTTTCTGACTTACTTCACTTAGCACAATACCCTCAAGTTTCATTCATGTTGCAAATGGCAAGATTTCCTTCTTTTTTACGGCTAGTATTCTGATATTTATCAGAATGTGTGTGTATGTAGTCACATTTTCTTTATTCATTCATTCATTCATTCATTCATTCATTTATTCATTAATGGACACTTTGGTTTCTAAAATAACTTTGCTATTACAGATGATGTTGCAATGAACATGAGAGGATATATATCTTTTCAAAGTAGTGTTTTCATTCCATGCAGACATGGAATTGTTGGATCATTTGTAATCCTATTTAAAATTCTTTGAGGAGGGTGCCTGGGTGGCTCAGTTGGTTAAGCATCCGACTTTGGCTCAGGTCATGATCTCATAGTTTGTGAGTTTAGGCCCCGCATTGGGCTCTGTGCTGACAGGTCAGAGCCTGGTGCCTGCCTCAGATTCTGTGTCTCCCTCTCTCTCTTTGCCCCTCCCACCTCACACTCTGTCTTTCTCTCTCTCTCAAAAATAAAGATTAAAAAAAAAATTTTTTTTATTCTTTGAGGAACTTCGATACTGTTTTCTGTAATAGCTGCACCAATTTACATTCCCACCAACAGTGCACAAGAGTTTTCTTTTCTCCACAGTCTTTCCAACGCTTGTTATTTCTTGTTTTTTTTTTTTTTTTAAAGTTTATTTATTTATTTGGAGAGAGAGAAAGAGAGTGTGAGTGGGGGTAGGGGCAGAGAAGAGGAGAGAGAGAGAGAGAGAGAGAGAGAGAGAATCCCAAGCAGGCTCCATGCTGTCAGCACAGAGTCTGATGTGGGGCTTGATCTCACAAACTGTGAGATCATGACCTGAGCCAAAATCAAGAGTCGGACACTTAACTGACTGAGCCACCCAGGTGCCCCCTTGTTTTTTGTTTTTGTTTTTTTTGATAATAGTCATTCTGACAGGTCTGACAGGTGTGAAGTGATATCTCATTGTGGTTTTGATTTGCATTTCCATGATGATTAGTAATGTTGAGCACCTTTTCCTACACCTGTTGGCTGTATGTCTTTGGGAAAATGTCTATTCACATCCTCTGCCCATTTTTAAATCTGATTTTTTTTTTTGCTATTGGGTTGTATGAGTTCTTTATATATTATGATAGTAACCCCTTCTCAGACATACATTTGCAAATATTTCCTCCCGTTTGATAGGTTGCCTTTTCATTTTGTTGAGGGTTTCCTTTGGTATGCAGTAGCTTTTTAGTTTGATGTAGTCCTACTTGTTTATTTTTGTTTTTGTTGCCTTTGCTTTTGGTTTCAGAGGCAAAAATTCATTGCCAAGGCTGATGTCAAGGAGCTTATTGCCTATGATTTTTTCTATGAGTTTTATGGTTTCAGGTCTTATGTACAATTCTTTAATTCATTTTGAGTTGACCTTTATGTATGGTGTAATATAGTGGTCTGGTTTCATTCTTTTGCATATGGCTCCCCAGGGTTCCCAATACCCATTTATTGAAGAAACTGTCCTTTCCCCATTGTGTATCCTTGACTCCCTTGTCATAAATTAATTTACCATACATGTGTGGGTTTGTTTCTGGGCTTTCTATTTTGTTTCACCAATCTATGTCTGCATTAATGTCCTTACCATACTGTTTTGATTATTTTAGTTTCGTAATATAGTTTGAAATTAGGAAGTGTGATGCTTCCAGATTTGTTCTTCTTTCTCAAAATTGCTTTGACTGTTTGGGGTCTTGTGTGGGTTCTATACAAATTTTAGGATTGTTTTTTTATTTCTGTGAAAGGTGGCATTGGGATCTTGATGGGGATTGCATTGACTCTGTAGATTACTTTGGACAGTATCAACATTTTAACAGTATTAATTCTCCCAAACCATGAACATGGAAGTTCTTTTAATTTTAAATTTCCTCCTGACACAGAGAGAACTCACATAAAGCCTAAATCTGGACCCTGCAGATTGTTTTGTCTTTGTGAAGTAGAGCTACTGTTTTGAATAAAGTTATCTTAAATTTTTTTTTTCAACGTTTATTTATTTTTGGGACAGAGAGAGACAGAGCATGAACGGGGGAGGGGCAGAGAGAGAGGGAGACAGAGTCGGAAACAGGCTCCAGGCTCTGAGCCATCAGCCCAGAGCCTGACGCGGGGCTCGAACTCACGGACCGCGAGATCGTGACCTGGCTGAAGTCGGACGCTTAACCGACTGCACCACCCAGGCGCCCCTGAATAAAGTTATCTTAAGGGAGCAACAATTTTGTGGTTGGACTCTCTTTTATTCCTAAATCCATAAATCAAGAACTCCTCCTTTTTGCTTTATTATCACAGATATTGTCATCAACTTCCATTCAGTTGGATATTTGTCAACATTCTAATTTAGTTGTAAGCCTTCAGTTGTCTGTCATACTTCTTAAATAATAAATCGCAAAAGAATCATTTGGGGATCTTATTAGATGCAGTTTCTGGTTCAGTAGGTCAGTGTGTGACCTGAGATTCTGCATTTCTAACCAGCTCCCAGGTGATGTGATGTTGCTGGTCCCCAGCCACACTGTATAATAAGGGTCCATGGGTCATTCTTACCCTGTAAATATCAACTTGCCACATTCAATTGGGTGCTTGTAGCATTTGGTAAGTTTCATAGTTGGGATGAGCAACATCAAAAATTAGCAGTTAAACCATTGCCTTTTCTTTTCGGAAATTACCAAAAACAAGATGAAGAAAACTTGTTCAAGAAAATGGAAAAATTCTTGAGAGGTCTAACATAATGCCTGGAGTTTTTAATTATAATTGATTCCTCCTGTTTCTTTTTTGTATTTTTTTTTTTTTTTTAAGATACATGAAATAGTTCAGGGAATATATATTAAGTTTTTTAATAATGTATTTTAAAGATTTAAGAATTTATCTTTCTAAAATACAGAAATTAAAACCTAGACTACTGTAAACTGGAATTTAAAATAGCCAGAGACAATGTCACGGTTTATTTATAAGAATAACAAGCACATTGCATAGGTTCGAGTTTGCACTATTTGACAATCACGTTTTTGCAGCAACACCCATTTCTAAACTTCTGAACTGCTCTTCAGTATTTACTATTGCACCATCTTATTCATTGGTTGACTACCAATTGTATTGAATCTATTAGCTAAGCAAAGATGAAATCCTAATGTGGGTTCCAGTATCGAGGATAAGGTATATGTAAGAATTGTGGGCAATGATGACATCAGAAATGTACCTTGAAATACTCTTGTCAATTACTAAAGCCAGGAGATTGAATGCTTTTTGTTTTATTTCTTGTGTGAAAAGGGTTAGAGGTGGATAAAGAATGTACTGTAAGCGATAATGCATCCAGTTTAGTTGTAAAGTTTGTATTTTGTCGTGATACCATTGAACCAGCTTCCGACTGTGGGGGGTCTATGCCTAAATAGAATTAGCTTTGGGAATTCTCTAATTTTTTCTCTTCCAGTTACATGTCCTTGTGGGATTCAGAATCAAGAGCCTTCCCTTCTACCCTCAAATTCTCTTTCTTAACATCTTCCCAGTAAGTCTTCCCTATGTACCAAACTATGAGGTGAACTTGAACACCTGTCTCCTTTCCACCTCCTGAATCGTGGGTACTGCTTTCTGGTCTGTCTTCCTTTGATGTCAGTTAGACCATTTCATCAGTCCAGTTCTTTAAATGGGGAACTACCTCTGTTTCCGTAATAGCCCTGGGGCAGTGGAGTACAGAAGGCATGCAGGGCAGACTGGTGCTCCAGTCACAGCTAGAGCAGGCCTAAGTCAGACTAGAAAATGGGCTGGGTTTCTTTAAAGAGAGGCCAAATTTGCTGGCCTTGGATGGACACTGAGGTTAGGGTACTGGACAGATATGTGTCCAGGATGGAAGAAGTGATGAAGACAGAGTCAAGATGGTGGAGAGATAGGCTTCATTTGGACTCAAGGGTGTGAGGGAAAAGAGGTCAGTTACAAACAGAAACACCCGTAATGATACAACTACCTTGCCTTTCTTTTGAGGAGTTTTAAAAGCAGATAAAAAAAATTATTTTTTATTTGAGAGACTGAGCACATGCATGAGCGAGGGAGAGGGGTAGAGGGAGGGAGAGGGAGAGGGAGAGGGAGAGGGAGAGGGAGAGGGAGAGAGAGAGAGAGAGAGAGAGAGAGACAATCCTAAGCAGACTTCATGCTCAGTATGGAGCCCAATGTAGGTCTCGGTCCCATGACCCTAGAATCATGACCTGAGCCGAGATCAAGAGTTGGACACCCAACCGTCTGAACCACCCAGGTGCCCCTAAAAGCAGATATTTAAAAAGACTTGTGAAGGCCATGACTTCGCTTGTAATGAAGCCTGGTTAATTATTTCTTATGTCCCAGGCCTAACTGACCCAGGGCCATGACTTGGCCAAAAACACTTGACCCCCAACACTGGCTACCTCTCTCAAAAGGCTCTGTTTAGGGGCGCCTGGGTGGCGCAGTCGGTTGAGCGTCCGACTTCAGCCAGGTCACGATCTCGCGGTCCGTGAGTTCGAGCCCCGCGTCGGGCTCTGGGCTGATGGCTCGGAGCCTGGAGCCTGTTTCCGATTCTGTGTCTCCCTCTCTCTCTGCCCCTCCCCCGTTCATGCTCTGTCTCTCTCTGTCCCAAAAATAAATAAACGTTGAAAAAAAAGGCTCTGTTTAAGTCAAGACAGATCTCTTCCTGTTATTTCAAAGCACATGTTCTTTTGGCAGAGGCTCATGCTGTCTTAGAAAATCTACTACGTTAGATTTGCTTTGAGCCAGTGTGTTAGCTTCATAGGATGTGATTTTTAAATGCTACTTAAAAATACACGTTGTACGTCTTCTGTTTGAGATGAGGCTTTTAAGGAGTAATAGACACCACAATAAAAGCCAGCGTGGTTTCTATTGTCAATAAGAGAGGAATTTGCATGGCGTGCTGCTTTTTCATGAGGAGCACTTGCGTAGAGCATCTCTTAGCAACACACAAATCAGCTTTGACACCTGATTCATCTTTAATATTCAGGTTCACATCAAGTCTTCCCAGTGATGGGACAGATGGAGTCTTTTAAACCAAGCAAGTGAAAGGTGTCACTTTGTGATTTTTCCATCTTTAGGTTGGCAGCAGCCTCAGAGTTTTCCTTTGGTAACATTTTGGAACTGGAATTTTTTTCAGTGTGGCCTCTTTGGTCCTCCAACTCCTCGGTTTCCATTTCCACTTCATGTTTTTCATCCCCAAAGACTTTGTAATGTTGGGATCAATTTTGAGATCAAATCTAAACTCCTGGGGCACCTGGCTGGCTCAGTCAGTTAAGCGACCAATTCTTGATTTTGGCTCAGGTTATGATCTCATGGTCGTAGATCAAGCCCTGTGTTGGGCTCCACACTGATTGTGTGGCCTACTTGGTACTTTCCCTCCCTCTCTCTTTGTCCCTCCCCTGCTCATGCTCTCTTTCTCTCTCTCTTTCTCTCAAAATAAATAAGTCTTAACACATAAAAAAATCTAAATTCCTCAGAGTGGCGTTCAGGGCCCGTCACAAACTGCTTGCTGCTTACTTCTGTCATATCCTCTGCTTCAGCCAAATCAAACAGCCCAGTTATCCAAACATGCTGGGTTCTTTGATATCACTATTTCTTCAAGCCCCTGTTGTGTTTCTTTGCTCGGGAAAACTCTTTACTGGCTAAGTTCTGCTAATCTTTCCAGATACTTCTGAATTCTCAGGGATCTTCTTTCTGATTCTTTCAGATTGAGTTAAGGGCATGTCTTGGTCATAGAGCTTTAAAATTGGATTTCAGTTGTTTGCTTTTCTTGTACTTAACTGGGAACTTTTGAGGGACAGGAATTCTGTGTTTCATCTGTATATCTCTCTCCTTTCTGGATGTTTCATTTATCTGAATTTTTCTCTGTCTGTGGCAAAGCTGAATCTTCTCTCCCTGTGAAATAGTAGTTCTTTAATACTGAGCGTTTTGGCCAGAGGCTCAAGGTACTCATTTATGAATTTAACAGTTACTTTTTTGAATTGTTCATACCGTGTCAAGGACGATGCTGTTTATTACTATTGGAAGGATATGAGAGTCAACCATCAGATAAAGAGTTATACTAGATGTAGCATTAAGTGGAAAAAATCTGGAGGAATAAAAAATTAAAGCAAGGATTTCTGAAAACTCAAGGTAGCACAGAGGCTATACCATGGTTTTATGAAGGTTATCACAAAGGAAGCAAAACTTAAAAGTATTTTTTGAATATGTATTTTGGCAGTTGGTATAGAAACGTTGAATGTAACTCAGTGATTATGGTAACCCCATCAATTTATATATCTTTTTAAAAAAGTTTATTTATTTTGAGAGAGAGAGGGAAAGAGAGGAAGAGAGAGAATCCCAAGCAGTCTCCACACTCAGCACAGAGCCCGATGTGGGGGTCCCTCTCACGAACTGTGAGATCATGACCTGAGTCAGAATCAAGAGTTGGGACGCTCAACTGACTGAGCCACCCAGGTGCCCCTAAGTTTATATATCTTAAGCTCAGAAAATAGCCCTCAGTGGTTTGCTTCCACAAAGTTCCTTCTGCCGTAATAGAAGGCAGATACTGCCACACTCCCTAGGAACTGGTGTGTGTAGACTTCTGGAGTTTTTATTTTATTCATATATTTAAACCTTCACCTCGGTTTATTCCTTCATATTCATATATTTAAACCTTCACCTCGGTAAATTAAATTGAACAAAATTTAATTTGTTTAAAAACATGCTGGAAATTTCTTAAGATAATTTAATGAATTCCAATTTTAGAACAATGTTAGAAATGCTAAGTTAGTCTTATATATGGACAACATATTTTATATGTAGAGCCTCTATACTGTCTCAGAAATAGGATCTAAAGGTGTTCCTTTTTCCTTTTGCTTTATTTGGAAAAGAGCAAAAACTAAAAGAAAAAAAAACACTTCTTATTTGAAAGTGGGGTAGGATATTATATGTAAAAAAAAGCCTCACAGCCATCCAGTCTTATCCTAGGCTGTTAACGTTTGGGCACTTACTAAATTGACTTCTTTCTAAAGTTATTTATAAATACTGTTGTTAAAACAATCTAGTGATGTGCTGTCTGCTATCTTTTATGATAACAACTTGAAAGGTTCCTTTCTGTACTAACTCTAGCTTTGGTCTGCTTTGATCTGTTTATTTATCACTTAATGTTTTATTTTCAAAAGCATCTGAGGCACATTGTTTTAAAAAAGTCAAACATTGGGTGCCTGGGTGGCTCAGTCATTTAAGCTCCTAACTTCAGCTCAGGTCATGATCTCATGGTTGGTGAGTTTGAGCCCCGCATCAGGCTCTCTACTGTCAGTGCAGTGCCCGCTTCAGATCCTCTGTCTCCCTCTCTCTCTGCCCCTCTCCCACCCTCATAAATGAATAAACATTAAAAAAAAAAAAAAAGTCAAACAGTATAGACATGCAATAAAAAGTGAAAGTTTCCTTTCAGTCTTGGGAGTAACCAGTCTGTGTTTTCCTTTATATTCTTCCAGATAACTGAAGTTTGGGTTAAATTATAACTTTTTTTTAATACAAAAAAAATGGGATCACACTTTCCACACTCTGTCACTTATATTTTCATTTACTAATGCTTTATTTCATAGCTGCTCTTCTCTATCACCACATGTAGGTCCATCCCAGGATTTCTACTGGCTGTATAATATTTCATGGAATGGATTTACTATGATTTAATAAGCCAGTTGTCCATTAGGTATCTCCAGTTTTCTTTTTTATTACAAATAATGCTGCAGTAATCATTTTCTCATCTTGTATACAGGCGTGTATCTCTATAGGGTGATACTTGGACGTGTATATGCTTGGTTGGAGGTATTGCACATGTAAAATTTTGCTGCAATTTAAAAGTTTATATTTTATTCAAGACTTAAACAGTATTTAACCGTAAGCAAAAGTTCTGATTTGAAAGTCAACTCTTTTAAAAAGGAAAGGTGGATGGATTCCTTTCTTGAGGGCACAATGAGATTACATAATTCAGGGAGGACTTTTTGTCATTGTTTTTCTTCTCATGTTTTAACCTGAATTTTATGTGGAATCTTTGAGAGAAAGTACTCCTTGGCCTTTCTGTTGCCTCAAAAAATAAATCTATGTTCTTATTGGTAGCATCTCCTTGATAATGCTGTTATTTCACTGGATGTTAATACTCGTTATGATGAACCATAATTTTAGCTTAATTCTATTCTGTACAATATGACATAGAATAGAATGGGGTAGCATCCGATGGGGTAACTTATCTTAAAAGAAATGCATGAAGTTGACTCTAATAATAAAATTTAAAACTGAGAGTATCCTTTTATATACATATTTGAAGTCCTTTTCTTGTAATCTTAAAAGCAGTTATAATTGTGCCTTATTGAATAAAAGAAAACTTACAGATGAAGCACATTTTCTTTTTCTTTTTTTCTTCATGTTTATTTATTTTTGAGAAAGCGAGAGCACGTGAGTGGGGGGGAGAGGCCAGAGAGATGGAGAATCCCAAGCCGGCTCCGTGGTGACAGTGTCGGGGTCCCTCCCGACATGGGGCCTGAACCCTTCAACTGCAGGATCGTGACTTGAGCCGAAACCAATAATTGGATGCTTAACTGACTGAGCCACTCAGGCGCCCCCACATTTTCTTTTTCTTAAAGGAGAAGCTAATTGATGCTACATACCTTACTTTTATGTGGGACGAGTAGGTTTCTGAAGTTCTTTCTGAAGTTCTTCCAGGGCCTTTCATGGAGCCACACACAATTAGGTATTTAGTACTCTTTTAGGCAATATCCCTGTTTAACTCAAGTTTCTTCACATACACCTTTGAGTCCACTTCACTCCAGCTGTTTTTATAGACATATCAAATTGCTATTTGAGAAATACCTTACAGATATTAGATTCATATTTAAAAAAATTTTTGTGTGATTATTCATTTTTGAAAGACAGAGAGAGACAGAGCACAAGCAGGGGTGGGCAGAGAGAGAGGGGGACACAGAATCTGAAATAGGCTTCAGGCTCTGAGCTGTCAGCACAGAGCCCGATGTGGGGCTCGAACTCAAAAACCACGAGATCATGACCTGAACTGAAGTCGGATGCTCAACTGACTCAGCCACCCAGGTGACCCTAGATTCATATTTAAAAGGCAAATGGGCTCATAGTCTTTACTGCTGTGAAATGTATTATAAACATCTGAGAACCTTAATAGTCAATTCATATATGGTTATATTATAGATATATATTGGAAGATAGGTATTTGTGTTTCATATAGAACTTTATTATTTATTCTGACGTACAGAAAATGACTTTTTAAAAAAATTCTAAGATTTCATAATCTTTCTAGTCTGACTTGTAAAGGCATATCTGCTAATCTTTTTATTTAGAAGATATACTTTCAAGGAGATGATAGTAATGTATTTTACAGATTATTTTGTTTTCTCTCTTTTTTACAGAAAACAAGCATCGTTATGGGTCCAAGGAGACATTTTCCGATCCAAACTGAAAAATAGACCATCCAATGAAGGGAGTATTAACAAAATTCTTTCTAGCTTGGATGATATGTCTATTGGTGGAAACTTATCTAAAACACAAAACGTGGAAAGATTTGGAGAGGTAAGTTTTCCTCTGGAAGATTTTCATGTCTCCTTAAGACTAATGTTCTGCATTTCTTTGTTTCCTAGCTGAACACATATAACATAGGAATATCTCCTTTCTGAGATGCTGAGAGTGCCAATATTTTTAGGTGTAGTTATCCACTGATAAGAATCAGAGCAAAGAAAGCAGTTATCCTTAAAAGTAAAAAAGCTGTAACTTAAGGAACACAATTGTAAAGGAGGGTACTCTGGTTTGGAGAGTATTTACAAAAAGGAAATAGAAAAACAAAGTTTCTATTTGGAGATGGAAATGGATATAAAGAGGAAAAAATTAATGTGACAATTGAAAAAATAATATATACCACAAGTGGTTTTGTGAAAGGCTCAAATGCATGTTGGTTTCTAAAGTCCAGAGTTGAAAACATAATTAGGGGCAATTTTTTTTTTTTTAAATGGAGGCTCTATATTATAAGCAAACCACTTTAAACTGGTAATATCCATGGTCTCATTTAATCTTTATAACTAACTGGTGAATTAGGCAGTATGACCTCCATTAAAAAGGGGGTTTTAAAATTTATTTGAGAGGGAGAGATAGAGAAAGAGAGGGAGAGGAGAGACAGTGGGGTGAGGGGCAGAGGGAAAGAGAGAGAGAATCCCAAGCAGACTCCATGTGGAGCCGGATGTGGGGCTCAATCCCACGATCCTGGGATCCTGACCTGAGCTGAAATCGAGTTGGACACTTAACTGACTGAGCCACCCAAGCACCCCTCTATTTTATAGTAAGGAAATTGAATGTCACCGAAGTTCTAACCTCTGTGATTCCATTCCACATCTATCTGATTCTGAATCTGTTTTTTCTGTTACACCCTGCTACCTAAAAATGGAAGTGACTTACAACAGGTAGGATCATGGGCATTTTTGGAGCTAGAAGCAACCTTGAAATCATTTGTTCCACTTCCCCTCTGGTGCGGATCAGAAACCAGGGTCCCACCAACTCTGTTCCTTGCTGAAGGTCACAGCATTAATAGTAGGACTACCTTGAGACTAGGAGTCTACCTCCTGGTTTAGCTTTTTCTACCACAATATGCCTGAGGTAAGCTAAGCGCTTGGTTTGTATTCATATTTTTATGTCCCTAAAGGAACAAAAAAAGCCGTTGAAAATATTTAAGCCACAAGTGTGGATTTACATCCTATTTGGATGTTTGACCCGGACAAGGGCCTTGAACAAAAGTCTGTGGTTCCGGCTTGGCCCTCAGGGAACCCCAAATGGAAGGAACACATCATAACTCTCTTAGGTCAACAAGTGGCATGCCAAACAGGTTTCTTTCACCGAGAAAGATAACCGGAGTGCTTATGCTAGGGAGAGTGGGCTTTCTTCAAGGACACAGGATGGGGACTGCCAGAAGAACCAATTTTTCAGCCCCATGGTCTCTACTCCAGGACAGCCACTGATGAAGCGGCCAAGTTTACTGGTGTGAGTCATCTGTCCTGACAACATGTCAATCTCAGCCAAGGTCATGTTGATGTTCACAGCCTTTGTTAACTTTTTCTTGTCTCTTTGTAGTAGTCTGGCCTATTCAAAGCAAACAAAAAGGATCTGAACTGACATTTTAATGTGATAATATAGCTAAGCAAGAATACTTTTCTTGCTCTGGTCAGCATTTCCTTCTTAGGGTTTGTTCAAGTAAACAGGACTTGGAGTTATGACCTCTGAAAAGAGGCACATACAATTTATCCATCTATCTGAGAAACGTATTTATCTTATGGGAATATAATGTTTCCTATGTCATAATCTGTATTAAACTAACATCTGGTAGTTAGAACATTTTGTTCTCATACTTTTTTAGATCTCTTTTAGTCGAATTTAAGAATAATTAACATTTAGTTCTCACTAGAAGATGAAAAATGAAATATGATTGAAATTTAAAATGTCAATTTTATTTATTTATTTATTTATTTATTTAAATAGGATTTATTGTCAAATTGGCTAACATACAATGTGTAAAGTGTGCTCTTGGTTTTTGGGGTAGATTCCCATGGTTCATCGCTTACATATAACACCCAGTGCTCATCCCAACAAGTGCCCTCCTCAGTGCCCAGCACTCATTGTCCCCTCTCCCTCACCCTCCCATCCACCCTCAGTTTGTTCTCTGTGTTTTATAGTCTCTTATGGTTTTCCTCCCTCTCGTTTGAAATTATTTTTTCCCCTTCCCTTCCCCTGTAGTCTTCTGTTAAGTTTCTCAAGATCCACATATGGGTGAAAACATATGATGTCTGTCCTTCTCTGACCTACTAAAATAAGTCAGTTTTAAATATGAGCATGTGTTCAGGTATTGGGCAGTTTCTCTTCCTCTTCCTTATTCCCAGAACCCCCAATTTATTACTTTAACTCTAGCCATTCAGAAGTGTTATTATTTTTGAAATTAAAGTGCAGAAATGACAGAATTCAGAAATAACACTGAATGATGGTGCACTTAAGATCTCAGACAGTGACATATATGCAGGTTTGGGGCCATGTTATAGTTAGGTGATGCCCTGTATAAATACGAAGCCCTTTTCTCTCTATGCTTACCTAGTGCCAGCTCCAAAACATTACAGGAATAGGGGGAGTTAGTTTCCTCGGAAGCGAATGTAAGAGAGTTAATGATATCTTCGTCATTCTCATGAATTCCAAGTGGGAAAATAAGTTGAGAATGTTGCAAGGATTTTTACGTGTTTCAAGCTCCTTACCAATGTTCAGGATAGAAGTCCATGAAAATTCTGGATTTATTCAGTTTGTGTGTAAAAGAAGTGCAAAAAGGGAGTATTCTTCTAGAGGTTGCTTTTTGTTTTTCCTTTTTAAAAGCAATATCAGGGGCGCCTGGGTGGCGCAGTCGGTTAAGCGTCCGACTTCAGCCAGGTCACGATCTCGCGGTCCGTGAGTTCGAGCCCCGCGTCAGGCTCTGGGCTGATGGCTCAGAGCCTGGAGCCTGTTTCCGATTCTGTGTCTTCCTCTCTCTCTGCCCCTCCCCCATTCATGCTCTGTCTCTCTCTGTCCCAAAAATAAATAAACATTGAAAAAAAAAAAAAGCAATATCAGATTGAAAATAGAGATGGTAAATTATATATATATATATTTATATATATATATATATTTATATATATATATTTATAGTTAATGTTTATTTATTTTTGAGAGAGAGAGGCAGAGACAGAGCATGGGTGAGGGAGGGGCAGAACAGAATCCGAAGCAGGTTCCAGGCTCTGAGCTGCCAGCACAGAGCCCGACGCAGGGCTTGAACCATGGACCTCGAGATCATGACCTGAGCCCAAGTCTGATGCTTAACCAGCTGAGCCACCCAGGTGCCCTGTGGGGCTGTTATTTAAACAGAAGTTCTCTGGCCTCAGAGTCTGTACTCAGCCACGCACCGTGAGGCCTTTCTCTGTATCATGCCGCCTCCCCATGATGTCCTACATGTGGCTTTAGTATATTGCATCAGCAATTTTTTTTAAATAAAAAAATTTTATTTAGTTTATTTTTTGAGAGAGAGACAGAGCAAGTGAGCAGGAGAGGGACAGAGAGAATCCTAAGAAGGCTCTGAGCTGTCAGCACAGAGCCTGACATGGGACTTGAACTCATGAACCATGAGATCCTGACCTGAGCTGAAGTCCAGAGTCAGACACTTAACCGACTGAGCCACCAGGCACCCGTATATCAGTAACTTTGAACATAACCTTAGCCAGCCTGTCCTAATACATTTCTCCTGGAACTGTGATTGTTGTTAACTTTTCCTACTCCACGGTGATAATCCAATATTAGCACACCAAACAGATGCTCTTGACTTCGAGACATTAATTAGGTATAAGTGCTGCTAATGTTCAGACAAGTTCACATAAATTGACAATCAGGTAAATAAGAATGTAGTGTTTTATTTAATTAATTAATTTATTTTTAAAGATTTGATTTTTAAGCAATCTCTACACCCAAGTGTGGGGCTGGAACCCACAACCTGAAATCAAGAGTTGAACACTCCACCAACTGAGCCATCCAGGCACCCTGAGAATGTAGTGTTTTAATGACATCAAGATACTGTAATTTATAAAGTCCTTTGCTCTTTTACATCAAATGCTCATGTTCAGGGTGCATCTTAGAAAAAAATCCATGAAGTCAAAAATTAAATCTTTAAGGCCCTACTTTCAAGCACTGTTCTGTCCACTCTTATTTTTAATGTTTATTTATTTGAGAGAGAGAGAGAGAGGGGGCACACACAAGCAGGGAAGGGCAGAGAGATGGGGGAACAGGATCTGAAGCAGGTTCTGTGCTGACAGCAGAGAGCCCGATGTGGGGTTCAAACTCACAGATTGTGAGATGGACGTGAGCCGAAGTCGTTTGCTTTTTTTTTTAATAGTTTTTAAATTTTTTTTTTTCTTCAACGTTTTTATTTATTTTTGGGACAGAGAGAGACAGAGCATGAACGGGGGAGGGGCAGAGAGAGAGGGAGACACAGAATCGGAAACAGGCTCCAGGCTCTGAGCCATCAGCCCAGAGCCTGACGCGGGGCTCGAACTCACGGACCGCGAGATCGTGACCTGGCTGAAGTCGGACGCCTGACCGACTGCACCACCCAGGCGCCCCTTTTTTAATAGTTTTTAAATGTTTGTTTATTTTTGAGAGAGAGAGGCAGAGTGTGAGTGGGGGAGGGGCAGAATGAGAGGGAGACCCAGAATCCCAAGCAGGCTCCAGGCTCTTAGCTGTCAGCACAGAGCCCCACATGGCGCTCGAACTCACAAATCACAAGATCATGACCTGAGCCGAAGTCAACACTTAACCGACTGAGCCACCCAGGGACCCTGTTCTTTCCACTCTTAGGACCCCTAAGGCATTCTGGTTCCAATCTGAATGCCACTGGGATCCAGCAGAGGCTATTGGACAAGACAGTGCCAGTACACAGAGCCACGGGTTGGGGAGACTGCTCTGGCTGTGGAGTGGAAGGGGTGCTGGAGTTGGTGTGTGGCCGGGCATGAGAGGCTCAGGTGATGGGGGAGGGGGGTCCCGGGTGGTAAAGGTCTCAACCAGTGACAGCAAGGAAGGAGAGAAGACAGATTTGGGGGCTCTGATAAATCCAAACTTTCTATTGATCAGAAGCAACTTAATTTGACGATGGCATCTTTGTCTTTCTCTAGCTTTTACATCTCACAGGTTCAACATCTGAGAGCTGAAAGAATTTTGTAGATGACCCAGCCACCTTTCCTAGCCAAATCACTTAAACCTGCTAAAAATCCATTATCATCTTTCTCTTCCAATCCTTTCACCTCTATTTTTACTCATTTATATTTCAAACTCTCCCTTTATATCATTTTTTATATTCTTCTGTCTTTTTTTCCCTAGTGTGCTATATTTTATCTAATAGATTTTTTTTCTCTTAATGGCACACACCGGTGGCTTACTCTGTCACCATTTTATTAATGCGTTGGTCAGTAATTACTTTATCCAATGGAAATCTATGAACACATTTTATTTTGGTTCTCATCTCGTGTGTATATAGAGAACAACTGATGAAATAAAATAAATCTTTGTACTTTGCACTAGTATTTGCTCTTTTGCTAGACCATCCTCTGTAAATAAGTACATCTTTTAAAATGGTCTTTCTTTAGGTATCGTAGTTGGCTCTCACTTTCCTGCCTTTATGTAGAGCAAGCTGGTATCCAAAAGAAAGAGCTGGTGCTCAGACTCACCAGAGGACAATGGGTAACTACCAAACACCACTCTCCATGGCGAGCGAAGATATGAGGGTCTTCCCTGGATGAGGCTCCCTTCCTTTGTTCACCAGCAACCACGTGACTTTGTTTCTTTTTAGCAAATTCTAGGGAATCTAAGCAGCTCAGGCCAGAGAGGGTCTGCACTGGAACTCTGTGGGGAGAGGGGCTGGTGCCTAAGAACACAAGGGAGGCCTGGGGTAGGTTCCCTGCATTCATCAGTTGTGACTGTTGTTAGCTATTATAAGGAATGAATTTGGTAGAAAGAATGAGACCTACCAGCGCCGGTTGAGAAGAGTCTTCGAACTGCCCCAGGTCCACAATTCTTGGAACTGATTCATGCCTCACGAGAGAGGAACTGTGTTTTCTAATATAGTCTCCCCTCACAGGTGTTTGTGTTCTAGGTGCCCTGATAAATACAGAGCTTAGTTGTATTCATGTCTGTGTGTTATATTCAGGATTCTGGAAGGCCAGAATCCTCTTTCTTACAGCTTTTTCTGGTTTCTTAATTCCATAATTTAAATGTAGTTTGAATAACATTGTTTTAATGTTTTGTTGAGAGTTTGAAGGCTGTTAATCTCTTACTGAGGGTTTTATGGCTTATATATTCTATACCTTTGAGCTGAAGCTTCATACAATAGCCACAGAAATAAAATAAAGGGTGATGCATTGAGACAAAAAATATGTGATTTGTGTTTCAGCAGATTTATTCAGACCTGTTTTGCATGTCTGGATCTTTCTCCTCTCTCTCCCCAGGTCCTGGGGAGATCTCCCTCTCCTCTCCCCAGGTCCTGACTTAAGAGTTTTCTCATACCCTGGGGCTCCTGGGCAGATCAGTGAGTTAAACATCCGACTTTGGCTCAGGTCATGATCTTGCGTTTTGTGAGTTCGCACCCTGTGTGGGGCTGTGTGCTGACAGCTCAGAGCCTGGAGCCTGCTTCAGATTCTGTGTCTCCCTCTCTCTGCCCCTCCCCTGCTTACGCTCTGTCTCTCTCTCAGAAATAAATAAACGTTAAGAAAACGGGTTTTCTCGTACCCTAAAATCCGTTCTGTCTCCTCTCACCAGACCACTGCATGAGCCACTTAACTGGGTCCCCCTCCTCCCTGTCCCACGTCTTCACCTTACCCAGTTCATTCTTCTCCTAGTAATCAACTAGGAGGAAATGTGTGCAACATATTCAAATTAGGCTTCTTTTTTAAATGTAAAGAGCTCTTAAAAATCAATGTGAAAATACCATGTACACAAATAAAACAAAATGGGAATTGTCATGGCTGGTAAGCATAAATAATGTTCTGCTTCCCTAGAAAATGAAAGAAATACAAATTTAAATGACGAGATGCTATGTATGCCTCTCAAGTTGAGTGAGATTAAAGAATGTATGCAGTATTAGCAAGGATTTCAGAAATAAGAAGACCTTAAAGATTGCCAGTTGGAGTTTATTTATTTATTTATTTTATTTTATTTTATTTTTTATTTATTTTTTTGGGACAGAGAGAGACAGAGCATGAATGGGGGAGGGGCAGAGAGAGAGGGAGACACAGAATCAGAAACAGGGTGCAGGCTCCGAGCCATCAGCCCAGAGCCCGACGCGGGGCTCGAACTCACGGACCGCGAGATCGTGACCTGGCTGAAGTCGGACGCCTGACCGACTGCGCCACCCAGGCGCCCCTGCCAGTTGGAGTTTAAAGTGGAGGGCAATTTGATAATATGTGTCAGAAGACCTTAAAATGTCTTTAGCAATTGCACTTCTGTGAATCTATCTGAAGACAGTAATAGGACAGTGTTTAAAAGCCGTATGCATAGAGGAGGATATTTGTTGGAGCTGTTCATAGTGACAAAAGACAGAAAAAAACCTGACTAAGGGTAAAATAAATAAAATTTGGTATATGTAGACATGGGATTTTATGTAGCCATAAAGAATAATCATGTAGAGGTTTTTTGGTCTTTTGTTTTTTAAATGTACCCTGAAATACTTCCAACAATGTATTTTTTTAAGTGAAAAAGTAAATTACAGAGCAGCATATATGTAACTCAACCTCTTTTTGTCAGAAAGAAGTATGGTGGGGGATGGTATGAACAACACAGGGAAAAGTCTGGAAGACTATATGCCAGAGTACTAATGTGTTTTGCTTTTGATGGTAAATATGTAGGTGGTTTTAATAATTTTTCACTTGTATCTGTATTTTGTTATTACTTATGACAAACAAGTATCATAGGGTCTTTATATGTAATATTTTCTTTTTCTTGGGAAAGTATTTAGGGTATTTTAAACCCCTTAAAAGTAGGAGCTTAAGTAGAAAATATATTGAATCTGGGTGGTTAGCTGTCTGTTGCAGTTTTTTTTATTGTTTTCTACATTTGAAATGTATTATAATTAAAAAAATATTTCACTTTTAAGATACAGAATAAAGTGGGGAGAAAACACATGTAACATAACTGTAATGTAAAATAGTGTTAATTTTTAAACTGTGTATCTTTTTAAATTAGTATTCATTTTTTCAAGTAAAATGTGACTACACTTTTAGAAATATCAAAAAGTACTGAATTCTGATAAAAAAGATCAGTACCCTATCCCACCTTTCTGTACCCCTAGACCAACTCCCAAAAGGGGAAACCTCTAAGCAAATTATATCCACATTTTCACTACCGTATTTCTAAACATAAATGTTTCCCTTCTAATGCTATATTAAACAATTTATTGATTTTGGACATTTTTCAATTGCCTCCTGGTTGTGGTAGATAGGATTTAGCTCTCCCAGCCAGATGTTAACACCTGCTCCCTGTGCTTTTCCTAATATGGCTATATATCATAATTTTTTTGTGAAACCCAATAATATGTACGTTATTACCGTGTAAGGATTGTTCACTCTTGAGCTTGGTAGTCTACTCTCTTTTCTTTGCTGACCCTCTCTTTGTTTTTTGCAGAGTTAGTTATCTACTTCTTTAGTGTTTTATATTTATCTATTTATTTTTATTAAAGTATTATTGACACAGTGTCACATGAGTTCAGGTGTGAGTTAATTGCTTTTTTATTTGCATAGTTTTCTGTGTACTTGGGAAGAGATAATGCTATTCCCCCCCCTTCCCACTGCCGCCCTGACCCTGGCCCCCACAAATTCTGCCAAGCAGTTTAGAATTTTTTCAAAATCTTAACACAGCAAATTTTTTTTTTTTTGGCCAAGTTCATTCTTTTCCGGAAGACACTACTCCTTTCCACCCTCGACTGGTTGTTCTCTAGACCCACTACACTGTTCTGACCTGAGGCCTTCTTTTCACACTCTTCAGTTAGATTCCTAATTTTCCTGGATTTCCTGTTATCTTCTTTCCTTTTCCCTGACACCTTCTGTAATAATTTGCTCAGGAAGAGTGTGTGGGAGGTAAATTTTTGTATCTTTGTTCTACCTTTACATTTGACTGATAGGTTGAATTTTGGAATTTTAGGTTGAGGATCACTTTTCCTTAGAATTTTGAAGGAATTTCAAAGTTGGGAACACAAAGATTCCCCTAGTTGGAAAGACAAACAGACTTTCTTGGCTTTCCCACAAAGGCACACATTAGACAGTGATCTGACTGATGAGGGTGAAGATCCTGTCAGGTCCTTCAAGAAGTCTATCCCATGAAGGCTTATATATATTTTTTTATTACTAAAAAAGTTTTTTTTAATCTTTATTTTTCAGAGAGAGAGACACACAGAGTACATGTGGGGGAGGGGCAGAGAGAGAGGGAGACAGGATCCAAAACAGGCTCCAGGCTTTGAGCTGTCAGCACAAAGGCACAGGGCTGGAACTCACGAACCACGAGATCATGACCTGAGCAAAAGTCAGATGCTTAACCGACTGAGCCACACAGGTGCCCTGAAGGCTTATATACTTCTTGACCCCACTTCGTATTCTAGAGACTTTGGCTATGTGCTGGTCCTTCTATCAGGTACAAGTAACTGGTAACAACACCCATGTTGATTGTGTTGTGTACCATCCAGCGAGCAAGCCTAGCTTTCGGGCCTGCCTTATTTCCCTTCCTGCAGCCTTCCTCGGGTGGTAATGGATTCTTCCCCACTGGGGTTGTATGGACAGAGATGAACAATTACAGATTCTGGAGACTTTTATCTATGGGCAACTTATGACTTAAAGAGAATCCTCTGACTTTAAGGTTCCAGGATCCCGTGACTGGTGAACTGTTGTTCTTTGCCAGGATGACAAAGTGTGATTTGGCCGGCTTCACCTGTACTGCTTCTTTAAGACCCAGTAGGGGCGCCTGGGTGGCGCAGTCGGTTAAGCGTCCGACTTCAGCCAGGTCACGATCTCGCGGTCCGTGAGTTCGAGCCCCGCGTCAGGCTCTGGGCTGATGGCTCAGAGCCTGGAGCCTGTTTCCGATTCTGTGTCTCCCTCTCTCTCTGCCCCTCCCCCATTCATGCTCTGTCTCTCTCTGTCCCAAAAATAAATAAAAACGTTGAAAAAAAAAATTAAAAAAAAAAAAAAAAAAAAGACCCAGTTAAGGGATCACCCCCTCTAGAAAGCTTTTATCTTCATTTCTTCTTTCCCACTGGCTGTGTGCTTTGTATGTCTATTTTTCTTTTTTACACTCAGAGCTATAGTAGTAAGGTGTGGTCTTTTTACCCAGGACATGCCTACTGACCCCAGAGGTATTCATGCAACCCACCTTAGGTGACAGGGAGCAAAGAAGTATTTTGATCCCGGAATGGCTATCAGAAATGACTAGGATTTGACTGAGGGAAGTATATTTTTGTATACCCTTCATCAAATAAGAGTTCTAGCTCTAAAGAGTTGGGGGGGGCTTTTATGGGTGCAAGGAATCTTACCAAATTCATATGAATTATTCAGGGGAGGAAATGGGCAAAATAAAATCTCTACTGG
Organism: Puma concolor; assembly: GCF_028749965.1. Taxonomy (NCBI): domain Eukaryota; kingdom Metazoa; phylum Chordata; class Mammalia; order Carnivora; family Felidae; genus Puma; species Puma concolor. Next base: position 86,243,201 of record NC_141674.1, read on the forward strand.
TGCAATGTTAGTGTGCTGTGGCATATATTTTAGAAAGAACATTGTATCTGGGGTTAAGAAATCTGATTTTAAAATCATGGCTGTCATGAAGAGCTTAGGGGAGCTTGGGCAATATTCTTAACTTCTGTGAGCACCTCCTTAAAAAATTTTTTTTTTAAATATGAAATTTATTGTCAAATTGGTTTCCATATAACACTCAGTGCTCATCCCAACAGGTGCCCTCCTCAATACCCATCACCCACCCTCTCCTCCCTCCCCCCGCCCATCAACCCTCAGTTTGTTCTCAGTTTTTAAGAGTCTCTTGTGCTTTGGCTCCCTCCCTCTCTAATCCCTTTTTTTTTTTTCCTTCCCCACCCCATGGTCTTCTGGTAAGTTTCTCAGGATCCACATAAGAGTGAAAACATATGGTATCTGTCTTTCTCTGTATGACTTATTTCACTTAGCATAACACTCTCCAGTTCCATCCACGTTGCTACAAAAGGCCATATTTCATTCTTTCTCATTGCCATGTAGTATTCCATTGTGTATATAAACCACAATTTCTTTATCCATTCATCAGTTGATGGACATTTAGGCTCTTTCCATAATTTGGCTATTGTTGAAAGTGCTGGTATAAACATTGGGGTACAAGTGCCCCTATGCATCAGCACTCTGGTATCCCTTGGGTAAATTCCTAGCAGTGCTATTGCTGGGTCATAGGGTAGATCTATTTTTAATTTTTTGAGGAACCTCCACACTGTTTTCCAGAGCGGCTGCACTTGTTTGCATTCCCACCAACAGTGCAAGAGGGTTCCCGTTTCTCCACATCCTCTCCAGCATCTATAGTCTCCTGATTTGTTCATTTTGGCCACTCTGACTGGCATGAGGTGGTATCTGAGTGTGGTTTTGATTTGTATTTTCCTGATAAGGAGCGACGTTGAGCATCTTTTCATGTGCCTGTTGGTCATCTAGATGTCTTCTTTAGAGAAGTGTCTATTCATGTGTTCTGCCCATTTCTTCACTGGATTATTTGTTTTTCGAGTATGGAGTTTGGTGAGCTCTTTATAGATTTTGGATACTAGCCCTTTGTCTGATATGTCATTTGCAAATATCTTTTCCCATTCCATTGATTGCCTTTTAGTTTTATTGATTGTTTCCTTTGCAGTGCAGAAGCTTTTTATCTTCATGAGGTCCCAATAGTTCATTTTTGCTTTTAATTCCCTTGCCTTTGGAGATGTGTCAAGTAAGAAATTGCTGTGGCTGAGGTCAGAGAGGTTTTTTCCTGCTTTGTCCTCTAGGGTTTTGATGGTTTCCTGTCTCACATTCAGGTCATTTATCCATTTTGAGTTTATTTTTGTGAATGGTGGTCTAGTTTCATCCTTCTGCATATTGCTGTCCAGTTCTCCCAGCACCATTTGTTAAAGAGACTGTCTTTTTTCCACTGGATATTTTTTCCTGCTTTGTCAAAGATTAGTTGGCCATACTTATGTGGGTCCAATTCTGGAGTCTATTCTATTCCATTGGTCTATGTGTCTGTTTTTGCGTCAATGTCATGCTGTGTTGATGATTACAGCTTTGTAATAGAGGCTAAAGTCTGGGATTGTGATGCCTCCTGCTTTGGTCTTCTTCTTCAATATTACTTTGGCTCTTTGGGGTCTTTTGTGGTTCCATACAAATTTTAGGATTGCTTATTCTAGCTTCGAGAAGAATGCCAGTGCAATTTTGATTGGGATTGCATTGAATGTGTAGATTGCTTTGGGTAGTATTGACATTTTAACAATATTTATCCTTCCAACCCATGAGCACGGAATGTTTTTCCATTTCTTTATATCTTCTTCAATTTCCTTCATAAGCTTTCTATAGTTTTCAGCATACAGATCTTTTACATCTTTGGTTAGATTTATTTCCTAGGTATTTTATGCTTCTTGGTGCAATTGTGAATGGGATCAGTTTCTTTATGTGTCTTTTTGTTGCTTCATTATTAGCGTATAAGAATGCAACTGATTTCTGTACATTGATTTTGTATCCTGTGACTTTGCTCTATTCATGTATCAGTTCTAGCAGACTTTTGATGGAGTCTATTGGGTTTTCCATGTTGATATCATGTCATCTGCAAAAAGTGAAAGCTTGACTTCATCTTTGCCAATTTTGATGCCTTTGATTTCCTTTTGTTGTCTGATTGCTGATACTAGAACTTCCAGCACTATGTTAAACAACAGAGGTGAGAGTGGACATCCCTGTCGTGTTCTGATCTCAGGGGGAAAGCTCTCAGTTTTTCCCCATTGAGGATGATATTAGCTGTGGGCTTTTCATAAATGGCTTTTATGATGTTTAAGTATGTTCCTTCTACCCCGACTTTCTCGAGGGTTTTTATTAAGAAGTGATGCTGAATTTTGTCAGAAATTGCTTTTTCTGCATCGATTGACAGGATCATATGGTTATCTTTTTTTTTTATTAATGTGATGTATCACATTGGTTGATTTGTGAATGTTGAATCAGCCCTGCATCCCAGGAATGAATCCCACTTGATCATGGTGAATAGTTCTTTTTACATGCTGTTGAATTCGATTTGCTAGTATCTTACTGAGAATGTTTGCATCCATATTCATCAAGGATATTGTAGTTCTGTATTTCTCTTTTTTTGCTGGGTCTCTGTCTGGTTTAGGAATCAAAGTAATGCTGGCTTCATAGAATGAGTCTGGAAGTTTTCCTTCCCTTTCTATTTTTTGGAACAGCTTGAGAAGGATAGGTATTATCTCTGCTTTAAATGTCTGGTAGAATTCCCCTGGGAAGCCATCTGGTCCTCTACTCTTATTTGTTGGGAGATTTTTGATAACTGATTCAATTTCTTCGCTGGTTATGGGTCTGTTCAAGTTTTCTATTTCCTCCTGATTGAGTTTTGGAAGCGTGTGGGTGCTTAGGAATTTGTCCATTTCTTCCAGGTTGTCCAGTTTGTTGGCATATAATTTTTCATAGTATTCCCTGATAATTGCTTGTATTTCTGAGGGATTGGTTGTAATAATTCCATTTTGATTCATGATTTTATCTAGTTGTGTCATCTCCCTTTTCTTTTTGAGAAGCCTGGCTAGAGGTTTATCAATTTTGTTTGTTTTTTCAAAAAACTAATTCTTTTATTTATTTATTTATTTATTTATTTATTTATTTTTTAATTTTTTTTTTTTTTCAACGTCTATTCACTTTTGGGACAGAGAGAGACAGAGCATGAATGGGGGAGGGGTAGAGAGAGAGGGAGACACAGAATCGGAAACAGGCTCCAGGCTCTGAGCCATCAGCCCAGAGCCCAACGCGGGGCTCGAACTCACGGACCGCGAGATCATGACCTGGCTGAAGTCGGACGCTTAACTGACTGCGCCACCCAGGCGCCCCAAAAAACTAATTATTTTAAAAAAAACCAACATTGCGAGTAGAGAAGATGGCGGGGTACGAAGACGCTGGGCTCGCTGTGTCCTGCTGATCGCTTAGATTCCACCCACATCTGCCTAAATAACCCAGAAAACCGCCAGAAGACTAGCAGAACAGACTCTCCAGAGCCAACAGTAGACAAGAGGCCCACGGAAGAGGGTAGGAAGGGTGGAAAGACAGTGTGCGCTACTCAGACTGGTGGGAGGGAGCTGGGGCGGTGGAGGGGTAGCCTGCCTGGCAAGGCGGAATCCCCGAGTCTGGCTTGCAAAAGTGGAGGGGCCGACTGTGGGAGTTCTGACAGCCAGCGGGGCTTAACATCTGGAATGTTAAAAGTCAACAGCTCTGCTCGGAGAGCGGGAGGGTGAGAGGACACCGGGAGGGAGAGGTGTCGAGCCCTGGAAGACAGAGCTCAGCTCGGCGGTGAACAAAGGCGCTGGCCAGCGCCATTTCCCTGTCCCATCCCACAGCCGAAATCCCAAAGAGAACCAGTTCCCATCACCGAACTTGCTTGCACCGTGCAAACACCCAACGCTGTGCTTCTGTGGATCCATCCCTCTGATGGGTCTGCCTCCCTCGCGGTGCTGCAGGACCCCTCCCGCAGGGGACCACTGACAGCAAAGCTAGCTAAGCCTGCCCCTCCCACCCCTTTGCACCTTGTGGATCCACCCCGGCTAATAAGCCAGATCCCATCAGAGTAGCACCACAAGCCTGGCAGTGTGCAAGTAGCCCAGACAGGGGCCACACCACTCCACAGTGAGTCCTGCCCCTGGGAGAGGGGAATATAAGGTACACACCAGTCTGACTGTGGCCCCAGCGGTGGGCTGGGGACAGACATCAGGTCTGACTGCTGCCCCGCCCACTAACACAAGTTACTCCAGACAGCACAGGGAAAGTGCCCTGCAGTTCCGTGCCACCCCAGGGACTATCCAAAATGACGAAATGGAAGAATTCTCCTCAAAAGAAACTCCAGGAAGTAGCAACAGCTGACGAATTGATCAAAAAATGATTTAAGCAATATAACGGAACAAGAATTTAGAATAATAGTCATAAAATTAATTGCTGGGCTTGAAAAAAGTTTAGACGACAGCAGAGAATCTATTGCTACAACGATCAAGGGACTAAGAAATAGTCATGAGGAGCTAAAAAATGCTATAAATGAGCTGCAAAATAAAATGGAGGTGACCACGGCTTGGAGTGAAGAGGCAGAGGAGAGAATAGGTGAATTAGAAGATAAAATTATGGAAAAAGAGGCAGCTGAGAAAAAGAGAGATAAAAAAATCCAGGAGTATGAGGGGAGACTTAGAGAACTAAGTGATGCAATGAAATGGAACAATATCTGTATAATAGGAATTCCAGAAGAGGAAGAGAGAGAGAAAGGGGCTGAAGGTGTACTTGAACAAATCATAGCTGAGAACTTCCCTGGATCTGGGGAAGGAAAAAGGCATTGGAATCCAAGAGGCACAGAGAACTCCTGTCAGACATAACTTGAATCAATCTTCTGTATGACATATAGTGAAACTGGCAAAATACAAGGATAAAGAGAAAATTCTGAAAGCAGCTACGGATAAACATGCTCTAACATATAAAGGGAGACTGATAAGACTAGTGTAGACCTATCTACTGAAACTTGGCAGGCCAGAAAGGAATGGCAGGAAATCTTCAATGTGATGAACAGTAAAATTATGCAGCTAAGAATCCTTTATCCAGCAAGTCTGTCATTTAGAATAGAAGGAGAGATAAAGATCTTCCCAAACAAACAAAAACTGAAGGAATTCATCACCACTAAACCAGCCCTACAAGAGATCCTAAGGGGGATTCTGTGAGTGAAATGTTGCAAGGACCACAAAGTACCAGAGACATCACGACAAGCATGAAACCTACAGACATCACAATGACTCTAAACCCATATCTTTCTATAATAACACTGAATGTAACTAGACTAAATGCTCCAACTAAAAGACATAGGGTATCAGAATGAATAAAAAAACAAGACCCATCTATTTGCTGTCTACAAGAGACTGATTTTAGACCTGAGGACACCTTCAGATTGAAAGTGAGGGGATGGAGAACTATCTATCATGCCACTGGAAGTCAAAAGAAAGCTGGAGTAGCCATACTTATATCAGACAAACTAGACTATAAATTAAAGGCTGTAATAAGAGATGAAGAAAGGCATTATATAATAATTACAGGGTCTATCCATCAGGAAGAGCTAACAATTATAAATGTCTATGTGCTGAATACAGGAGCCCCCAAATATATAAAACAATCACAAACATAAGCAACCTTATTCATAAGAATGTGGTAATTGCAGGGGACTTTAATACTCCACTGACAACAATGGATAGATCATCTAGACACAGGATCAATAAAGAAACAAGGGCCTTGAAACATTGGATCAGATGGACTTCACATATATATTTAGAACTCTGCATTCCAAAGCAACAGAATATACTTTCTTCTTGAGTGCACATGGAACCTTCTCCAAGATAGATCACATACTGGGTCACAAAACAGCCCTTCATAACTATATAAGAATGGAGATCATACCATGCATACTTTCAGACCACAATGCTATGAAGCTTGAAATCAACCACAGGAAAAAGTCTTGGAAAACCTCCAAAAGCATGGAGGTTAAAGAACACCCTACTAAAGTATGAATGGGTCAACCAGGCAATTAGAGAAGAAATTAAAAAATATATGGAAACAAATTAAAATGAAAATACAACAATCCAAATGCTTTGGGATGCAGCAAAAGCAGTACTGAGAGGAAAATGCATTGCAATCCAGGCCTCTCTCAAGAAACAAGAAAAATCCCAAATACAAAATCTAACAACACACCTAAAGGATCTAGAGGCAGAACACCCCAAACCTAGCAGAAGAAGAGAAATAATAAAGATCAGAGCAGAAATAAACAATATAGAATGTAAAAAAACTGTAGAGCCGATCAATGAAACCAAGTGTTGGTTTTTTTTAAAAAACAAACAAAATTGATAAACCTCTAGCCAGGCTTCTCAAAAAGAAAAGGGAGATGACCCAACTAGATAAATTCATGAATGAAAATGGAATTATTACAACCAATCCCTCAGAAATACAAGCAATTATCAGGGAATACTATGAAAAAATTTTTTTTGAATGTTTATTTTTGGGAGAGAGAGAGAGCGACAGCATGAGTGGGGGAGGGACAGAGAGAGAGACAGAGAGACAGAATCCAAAGTGGACTCCAGGCTCTGAGCTGTCAGCACAGAGCTGGATGCAGGGCTCAAACTCATTGACCGTGAGATCATGACCTGAGCTGAAGTCGGACACGTAATTGACTGGGCCACCCACGTGCCTTGAGTACCTCCTTTTTTAAATCTTTATAGGTAATAGTGTCCTCCCTGCCTTGAGTTGTGAGAGTTAAATGTGAGCTGGCATGTGAAAAGACCTAGCGTGGAACTTACATATTTTAAACTGTAAGACTTATTTCAGCAGGAAACACACTTTCCCAATCTAGTAGGCTTTAACTCCTTCTCAAAAGGTCTTGGATGCTTTTATTAGTGTTAATTGATCTTAACACGTTATCGCATAGATATCCTAAATTGTTTTATCTTTCATTTTTGTAAATAAATTATAGAATTTGCAGTGATGGATCCTAGTAATCTCTGGAAACCTATTTGTAATGTGTCTATTGAGCCAGTCTGTGTCTGAGCTATATTCCGAAACATGATTTTTGTGTGCATGAGATTCTCTTTGGTTGTGGTCCATTGTAACAAGGAGCTCCTTTTAAATTCTGCTGCATCCATACCTGTGCTTCTTTGATTTGGAATTTGACCGATATATTTAATTGATGAATAGTTGAACATTTGTTAGTGTATCTATATCTATCTATATCTATATCTATATCTATATCTATATCTATATATCTATCTCTTTCTATAGATAGATAATGCTGAACTCACTGTGTTTTAAAGCTATTTAAGATAATCTATATTAAGATCAGCTATACGAAATATAGAGTCTATAGTCTATTAAGAAATCAATATAAAGCAAAATTATTTAGAGTAACCTTTCTATGGTACATACATTTTTTTTCCAGAATAACTTAGAAGAGGATGAAGACGTGGAAGTGAAAAATAGTATAACCCAGGGAGACAAACTACGTGCCTTAAAAAGTCAGAGACAGCCACGCTCCTCACCATCCTGTGCATTTAGGTAGATCAATTTTAAGCTTTTAAATTTATCTCGTGCCTCCATTTGTGGATAGGATGTTTAATCTTCTTTTTTGAATATCATTATACAAGTGCCATGTTTACCTCTTGGTTTTGTTTTTGGCTTATTGCCATTTTGTGTTGTTAACTATTTTATCACTATAGGGAGAAGCTAAGTTTTAGAAGCTTACTGAAAGCAGCTCCTGCAGTTTCAGTCTCTGGAGTCCCACCTCTTTAAAAAAAATTTTTTTAAATGTTTATTTATTTTTGGGAGAGAGACAGAGACAGAGAGCAAGCAGGGGAGGACAGAGAGAGAGGGAGACACAGAATCCGAAGCAGGCTTCAGGCTCAGAGCTGTCAGCACAGAGCCTGACTCGGGGCTTGAACCCACAAAACACAAGATGATGACCTGAGCTGATGTTGGCCGCTTACTGACTGAGCCACACAGGTGCCCCTCTGGAGTCCCACCTTAAACTGCTGTGCAGTGAGGTGTCTCTGGGACCGTGCTCTAAATTCCATTTGGAATTCTACTCTCCCTCCACGAGTGGGTGTCCTATCTTGTCGTGTCCTATTCTCACAGGTGTGCTGAGGCTTTTGTTTTGAATCTAGAATGTGTAGAAAAGTACTGAATGCCAAGCTTTGGTATATCCTAACACCTTAGCTTTATGTTCTCTATTTGAGAATTGAACAAGCAATTATTACCTGTGTCTGTACAGTTAATAACCATCCTGAGCTTAAAGTCTAAAATTACTAATCAGAATCAAGTGATGGAACTTGACTTGTGATCCCAACATTTGGATCCTGCTAATGGTTCAGATTACTGAAAGAAGAAAGTCTCCAGGATCAATGTAGGTGCAAAAATCTGTGAATATCGTCCAGATTCTTTACTGGGGTGACAAGTTCACAAATGATTATAATGAGAAGTGGCTACTTTTCTTTGCCTTTTAAGTGAGAGGCATGCACAACAAGAGGGGTGTTTTGCCAGCAGGATACATGTCAAACAGACTCACAGGGAATTTAATTTTCATGTGTTATTTGGGAGGATTATAACACAAGTCAGATTAGGTCTGAGCACATCATTACCTATGCTCTGAGCACTGGTGCCCTGACCTGAGAAATGAAGGTGTATATAGCTCAAGTCAAGGTAATCGTTTGCCATAGTAACATGAGAAGATGGGATAGCAAGCCTGGTCTTGGTAATAACCACCAACTACCACTAGAAAGTTGAAGAGATGTACCATTCACTGAGCAGCTACTACTGTCAGGAGCCACATTAGGTACTTAGTTTGGAGATGAGGATTAACTGAATTAACACAAAAGATATGCATCATTACCCACATTTGGGTTGGTTGCTTGAGGTTAGAGAACGTCAGCCCCTCCCCAGTGGGATGGATTTGGATTGGAGCTGATCTTCAAATCCAGTACTGTTCAGAGTGTGCTCTGCTTGCTGTGAATATCACCTAAGTCAGCGCAAAGTACTTCAAGATTTCTAATCTCTTTTACTCGCCATCTCCCCCCTTGAAACTCTTAAGAAATGGCTTTATATCGCTTAAAATTAATTTCAATCAGATTTATATTTGATTCTTAAGAAATCTTAAGGGGGAGAGAGGGATAAATTGGCACATAACTTGGCACATAAGTAGGCAAAAGAGTGAGAAACTCTCCACTACCCAAAATTTACAAGGCTATTCTGATATGATTTTTCTATTTTCTTTTTTAATTCTCAGAATTTTTGTTTCATTTTTTGGAATTCAGTTTTTTTCTAACAGCATCATGGTGTCATCAATCAAAAATTTAAAAAAAAAATTTTTTTTTTTAACGTTTATTTATTTTTGAGACAGAGAGAGACAGAGCATGAACAGGGGAGGGGCAGAGAGAGAGGGAGACACAGAATCTGAAATGGGCTCCAGGCTCTGAGCTGTCAGCACAGAGCCCGACGCGGGGCTCGAACTCACGGATTGTGAGATCATGACCTGAGCCGAAGTCGGACACTTAACCGACTGAGCCACCCAGGCGCCCCAAATATTTTTTACCCTAAGTGGATGCAACACCACCTTCTGATTTAAAGCAATTTGCTGTAAATGAAAGTCAAGATGAAACAAAATGACTAAAATTGGTTTCCTGCTGGTTGTAGGATTTACTTTAAAAACGGAATGAGTACTAATATCCATTTGGGAGGTTTCTCCCTTTTGCCAATGTAATATTTGTACTGGTTTGACTCCATATGATCTGCCTTTTGGTCTTTGCTTAAACGTGCGAACCTGGCAGTGCGTGAGCATTTGTCTTTGATTTCCGTAGGTTGGATGATACGAAAGGGCACCCAAGAGCAGTGCCCCAGCCTTTCAGGTACTGTGAATGAGGTGAATTTCTAGTAGCTTGTAAATAAACACTGCCCTTTAGATACATTTCCCAACCCTTAAACAAATCGCGCACAGCTCTTCCCTTTTGAGTTCCTTCCTTTGTGTTCCAGATTGTTACAACCCACCTTACTTTTAATGCTCACCATGAAGAGGATTTTTGTTTTCTTGAGGTGCGCACAGGGCCGTGTGGCTGTCGTTGTGATGTTAGCATAGTCTGTGCTTCCAGCACGTTGTGGGGTCTCTAAATTACCCTTGCTCTGCAACATGCCTTTCAATCCAGTGATAGATTTTGCCTTTGAGTTTTTAATATTTCTGTCAGTTCTCTTTGCCCCTAGTTTTTACATGTGTTTGTTCTCCTTTATTTTCTAGTTTTATTTCCTTCCCCGTCCTCTATTTGAAGAGGAAACATTAGTGTTTTTCCCTGCAAAAATGTCCCCCAAAGCATCCCAGGGTGGTTCCTGGGTACCAGTGGTACCAGGGTGCAGTGTAGGGCTTGATGGGGGCCATAGACATGTTTGCCAAAACTGTTAATGAGATAGGGGTAAAAATCCAACTCACCCCTCACCTCTGGTTCTCATTCAGCCCTCGGTTTTAGGGCTGTTTTGTGCAAGCAGTTCTGAGAGGGATCAGACTTCTCCAGAAGCTTGAGCTGCTTCCTTGTACCACTTTCCCATCTTTGTTCTAGAGGCAAACCATGTACTTAAGCTGTTGTTTGGGGGGAGGAGGATGAAGGCGAGAGTCTACAAGTAAATAATCTTTTCTAGAACAGATACATTAGGTCCAGGTACATTAAATGGTTTGCTCAGGATAAAACAGGTTTGGTATTAAAAACTGTGACTGGGCCCTAGTAGTCCAGGTTTGGGTCAATTTTCCCTCTCTGTCCACTCAGCAGACATTTACTGAATATTCTCTCTGAGTCTGGCACTGTACTAGCCACTGGGAATTGAAGTGGGAGACAGTCATTTGCCCCCAGTAGAGCTTATATCAAGGGGAATAGACAGATATCAGACAGTGGAATATGGTATAAGGGCTATGATTTACTATGAGAATATATGATGAAACAGGATGCTTACCCTGCCTGGGAATTCAGTGAAGGCTTGCTGTATAGGGTTCCAACTGATTGGGCCTTCAAAGGGTAACCAATGGGAATGAGGCAGACGGAGGTGGAAGATTGGAAGCAGAGGGGAGGTAAGGAGAGGAGAAGATGCCCTGGCAGGAAAAACAGCACATGCAGGCCGGACGAAGCTGTGAATACAGTCCATTCAGGGAATTCCGAGCATTTTGTATAGCTGGAGTAGAGTTGTCTAATGAGAAAGCATGGATAGAAAGGACCTGCTTGCAAAGGCTAATGGCAGATTTTGGAGGCTTTCATAAGTAAAGCCAAGGAGATCAGGCTTTCTGGGCACCAAGTAAAAATTAAATGGTTTAAACAGTGAGTGGCATAATTAAATATTTTAGATTCTACCTGAGGCTATTCAGAATTTGAATTTTAATGAATAAGATTAAAAGATGTTACTAGTAGTCAAGAGTAAGGAATAGTAGTGGCCTCACCTAGGGCAGTTGGAGAGTGGAAAGAAGAAGACAGATTTAATATACAAAGAAATAAAAAATATATACATATACAAATACATACACACACACACACACACACGCACACACACACACACACACAATCACACACACATGTAGCCTAAGGACATGTGAGGAATGACTGCCTCCATCAAAGAAGGGAAGTGACCAAGCATGACAAGATCATGGTTAAGGACAGGACTTTGGATCCTAGATCTGAATACCAGCTCTGTCACTTGCCCACTGACTTTGGGTGACTTTTCCTTTTTGCCTCGGTTTCCTCACCTGCAAAGTGGGGATTGCAATCGTAGCTACCTCATAGGATTGTGAATATGAGCTAATGTCTGTAAGGTTCTTAGAAGAGCTTTTGACTCGGAGCAAGTGCGCTGTCAGTGTTGACTGCTGCTGCTATCACTGTTACCATGACCTGCCATGATGCCTTTAATGTTATGAATTTATCTTGTCTTAGTTGATTGCTGAATGTTAAGATAACACAGCTTTCAGGTGACTTTTTGCCCATTTTTCTCCACAAAGATTGACTTCTTCCCCACAAGGATCTGCATCTACTTTGAAGACCTCAAAAGTGGCTCTGTCCCCCTCAGCGACGGCCAAGAGGATAAACAGAAGTTCTTTGTCCTCAGGCGCCAGTGTAAGAAGGTAATTTTTCTCTTCCTCTTCTCAGATGCTGGTGGGGGGGGGGGGGTAAAGGAAATCTGTAGCAGACAATGAGTTTGGCTGAAGTTTGTCCGAGGAAGGGATCAGGGAGAAGGGGAGAAATCAGAGAAGGCTTCTGTTCTGTCTCCCATCCTGAGGGACAGGGTCATGTGGAGGTAGTGCTGTATGGCATCCCTTTCTATAGTGGAGCTCCAGCTTGCCTAATGTGATCCAGAAATTGGAGTTCAGTGGAACCTACTAATGATATGTGGTATCATCATTTCTCCTTTGATGTGTATGGGCAGAACTAAAATGGGTAGGGACATTTGAATGAATCTGTGTAGGTTAAATCTTACACTTCAGTCTACCTTTTACTCTCATATAGCCCCTTTCACTTACTCCCTACCTCAGGACACATAGAGCCCCCAGATGTCCTATCTCAAGACATCTGGTCAGAGTGGTTTAGCCAGCTTCTTGGGTCGCAGTGAACTGCTTAGACAGGAAGTTAACGTGTATCACTAATGGCCATATGTTGTAATATCACCAAGACGATAAAGACGCCATTCTGTCCCCATTTGCCTTGATCAGAGCTGTCTGCATCCCATTCCCCTCTTGTCCTGTGTATTTTAGAAACACGAACTCTGCATGAGCGTACATCGTTGTCTATGTCCTCCCCCCTCCCCACCTGTGTTTTCCATTCAGCTTTTCCATAAACTCCCGGCTAGCCAGTTCTCTAGGGAACTTGAACGCTGCAACAGAGGAGCCAGAGAACAAAAAGGCCTCCTCGTCCTCTAAGGCGGGTTTCGTAGCCAGCCCGTTCACCAACCTCTTGAATGGCAGCTCCCATCCGTCTGCCAGAAATTACCCAGAGCTCAACAACAATCAGTACAGCAGAAGCAACAGCACCAGCGGGAGCACCGTGAGCAGCCAGCCGAGCCCCCACGGCGCCGTCAAAGCGGAGGAGCACAGCCCCGTTCTTCGGCCCGCCTACCCCGGCCTCTCTTCTTCCTCAGCGAGATTCCTGAGCCGTTCAATCCCCGTAAGTTCGCAGACACCACCTCCTGGTCCTCAGAACCCTGAACGCAACTTTTGTGCCTTGCCTCCCCAGCCGAGGCTGCCGCCAAAGAAATTTAATAGCGCCAAGGAAGCCTTCTGAGCGATGCCTTCCCTCTGTGCTGTGAACCTGTCTATGCACGTACATTCGGCTGGCTCCTCTTCAAGTAAATGCCAAGTTTCAACTGGGGTTTCTTCCTTCCTTCTTTTTCTTCCCCTCCTCCTCCTTCCCTCTTCAGAGGGAAATCGCTTTCATTCTCTTCATCATGGACACCATTGACTTACGTTACTTTTCAGTTAAGTTTTCGAATCAACTCTGAATATCTGGTGCAAAGCCGGGAGCTGATTCATACGATAGATGGTATTTGCTTTGGTTGCAGTGGAATTGGGAAGCTTCGCTTTTCCACATCTTATATCAATGAATGAATTTCAGAGTATTTAAGTGTGGAAGGTGCTGAATGAACAGTAGCTTCTCAGAACTAACCATTAGGCTCTGGAATATGTCCCCTCCTTCAGGGAACTGACCCAGAATTAACAAAATGGCAAATGGGAAGGTGTTTATAAGGAGGGCCCATGAGTAGGTATCTGGGATGTAAGGAAGGACAAGGCAGAGTATCAGGAAGATGTTTAAAATTAGCTATTAGTCTTCTAGAGACAGGATGAAAGATCATCAAACACATTTTACCTGGGAACTCTGTATTGAGGTTACCAAGTCCCCCTTTAAACTGGAAATCCCTGTTAGGTAAAATCTGTTGGTTCACACCCTGCTGTGAGTCGCTTTAATCACATATTTTGATTGCCTCAAGGGGAATTCATATCTATGGGAATGTGAGTGTTGATTTGAGAGAACAAGGACAAAATAGGAAGGAGAAATCAACCTCACAGATCAAAGTGCAACTCAGAGTTCAACACGGAGTCCAGTCAGGGCACAAGCAAACTCCAGTGTCCTGGGTAGTCTGGGGCCTGGGACTCCTTCATGCCTGCTGTTCTACCAACATTTCCTCAGCCGTTACCCAGGGAGTGATTTCTGCAGGGGAGCAGAGGGGACGAAAGGTGCTGGTAGTAGTGTGCCTTTCTTGGGAAACAGGAACCCAATGGAATAATTAATGAGACCCACTTCCCTTAGATGGTAGCTTAGGGAACCACTTTTCTTTTTTTTTTCTTTTCTTTTTGTTTTTTAGGGGACCACTTTTCAAACATGAGGACACAGTGCACGTGTGTGTGTGTGTGTGTGTGTGTGTGTGTGTGTGTGTGTGTGTGTGTTGGTTGGATACGTTACCACTCCTGTCTCAACCTCAGGCCTCTTTTCAAGGAGGCCTTTTTTTTTTTTTTTCTCTTCTATGCACACACAGTCCTTTCTAGCACATATCGTTGACCCTTGAGCAACAGATTTGAACTGCATGGGTCCACTAACACACAGATTTCTTTCACTAAATACAATGCAGTAATATATGTGTGTTTTCTCTTCCTCATGATTTTCTAAATAACATTTTCTTTTTAAAAAAAAAAACATTTATTTTGAGAGAGAGAGAGAGAGCACACACGTGTGTGTGAGTGGGGAAAGGACAGAGAGAGAGAGAATAAATATTCCTTTTATAGGAATAAAGAGAGAGAGAGAGAAAATCCCAAGCATGCTCCTCACTGTCATCTCAGAGCCCAACTTAGGGCTCAAATTCATGAACCATGAGATCATGACCTGATCCAAAATCAAGAGTCAGATACTTAACCAACTGAGCCACCCAGGCGCCCCAACATTTCCTTTTCTTTAGTTTACTTTATTGTAAGAATACAGTATTAATACATATAATTTATTAATTGACTGTTGATGTTATTGCTAAGGCTTGTGGTCAACAGTTGGGTATTAGTAGTTAAGTTTTGGGGGGAATCAAAGTTCTATGCAGGTTTTGACTGTGCGGGGGCCAGCACCCCTAACCCATGCGTTGTTCAAGGGTCAACTGTATAATTTTCCAGATATGATTTTATTCTCAATGTTTTTCAACATTGTTTTAAATTCCTATATAGTGCCAGCCCACTCCACCACTTAATCTGAATCTGATCTCATGATATTATGGGTATAGTTGTATCAGTAAAAACTTAAATCTTAGTAACTAGGGGGTTAGATGGAAAATAATAGGTATTTACCTTTTCGTAACAAGATATACAAGTCGTGTGCTTCCCAGCAGGAATTGAGTTGTGAGTGTTTTCATATACTGATTGTGGGTCAACCTCATTGTTAGACCAGAATACAGATCTCTTCATTTTCAGAAAAAGTGGTACACATATAGATGTATAGATAATTATATACCTCTCTTGCCGATTTCATAGCTGAAGATTTAGTGTAATCTACATTTGTAGCTGAATACCAGAAGCATTGGCAGCTTGGCAAGAATAACATTCTACTTTTTCTGGATCTCAGTTTTCCTCTTGGCTAGTTGAAGCATGGGGATAGGGATAGTCTTTAGATGATTGGTGATCGCCCTTCCCTCCCATATTTATATAACTTAGCTTTTGGTTTCATTCCATATTTTGATATTTGTCTTCACCTTTCCTCCTTCTCCTCATCCCTCTCCTGGCCTGAAGAGAGTGGTTTTCTGATAATTAAATTTAAAGTAATAGTCTGTGAGGGCAGCTGCTGCCGTTCCCCTCTTCTCTCTCTTAAATTTGTCATCTCATTGTAAAGAGAAGCATTTATAAATAGAATTGCCAGCATGACAACATTTTCCTCCCTCTCACCCTCCCAGGAAGTAAGAAGTAGCAGGTCTCTTAGAGCTGACTTCCCCTCCTTTATCTTTGCCTAGAAAACCTCTGTGGGAAGGGAGGCTCCAGGTCCTACCCCTGCTGGTTTGCTGGTACAAAGTCTAAATTAAGATGGAAATTCCCATTTTATAGGAATAAAGAAAGAGGTTGTAAGTTGTTTTCCTTTATCACTCCAGTACAGCTTTTCTAATTGTGGGTTTCTTGTCTAAATAAGATGGTCCTTCTTTCCAGCACTTCCTAAGTTGTGAGGCATATGACCCTTGAAGAACTAGGAATAAATCTTTCAACAGAAATGTTTTTAAGTCCTTGGGTAGGAAATGCAGTCTGTAAGGCAGTATCCTCCCAGCACCTTTAAGAAAGACCCAGAAACTCCTAGGGGATGAGGGTGACTGGTGTTTAGAGAGAGTCTAATATTTTAGAAGCTGCAATTAGCATCTCTTTTGAAAGCTGCAATTGCTCTCACTTTATGCAGCAGTTCAGCCCCCAGAAAAATGTAAAAATGATTTCCTTGTTCTGTCATTAAGTGCTTTAACACAGAAAACAAGAACAAATGTTAAGGAATTCTCATGGTTGTGACAGAATCCTGAAGAACAATCAGATTTTATTTTTATTTATTTGGCCTCTTCTGTTGGTCTTGAGGTTTCTGCTGCCAGTAGAAACTGCACAAGGTTTCATTTTTTTATTAACCCACTTGTAAAAAAAATCAGTTTTCCCTCCCTGACATTCAGAGGAGTTTTCAAATGCTTAAGAAATGAGGGACGTGTGATTATGGCGTGGGTGGGGTGGAAGTATTTTATTAAATTGAAATTACTTGAGGTATCTGTCTTGAATATTTGCTCTGTTTTATTTTTAAGAGACTTGCCACTGAATTGCTGTTCATCTCCACTGTCCTTACCTGACCCCTAAAGTCTGGGTGAGGTTATGATGCTTTCCCCGTAAACTCTTCTCTCCCCTGCCTCGGTCTTAATCAATACTCTTCTCACTCTGCATTTTAATCATCTGTTCACTTATCTGTATCCTCCGGTAGACTGTAAGCTCTGTGAGGGCAGGGACGGTGCCTCTGTTTTCTGTGTCCTAGTTGTATGCTCTGTGCCTGGCATATGGTAGGCCCTCATTAAGTATTTCTTGAATGGATATATGAATGGTTAGATGTTTAAATGAGTCAGTGTGTTTAGAGTAACTTCCTCCAGAGGGTTTGAGAGATTAAATATTTTGCCTTAGATTGTACCACAAATATATAGCAGAGGCGTAATTTGCACATAGGTCAGTTTGACTCCAAAAAGCATATTATTTTGATTATATCATATATATATATATATATATATATGTATATAGATATAGATATGGATATAGATATAGATACAGATATAGATATAGTAGATGTTCAATATACAGGGATATCTAGGGGCGCCTGGGTGGCTCAGTTGGTTGAGTGTCCGACTCTTGATTTCGGCCCAGGTCACAATCTCACAATTTGTGGGTTTGAGCCCCACGTCGGGGCTCTGTGCTGACAGTGTGGAGTCTGCTTGGGAATCTCTGTCTGCCTCTCTCTCTCTGCCCCTCCCCACTTGCACTCTGTCTCTCTCTCTCTGTGTCAAAATAAATAAATAAACTTAAAATAAAATACAGGGATATCTAAAGGATATCTCATTTTTCCAGGAAGGGTCAAAGAAAGATGTGCAAAAGAGATAACATTTTAGTTGGGCTTTGGAGCATAAATAGGAAGGAGCCTCCTGGGAATCTACTTAAGAAAATAGGAAGAAGAGAAATGGCCATTGCAGGCAATGGGAACCGTACGAACAGAAGCACAGCTTTAGTACTGTAGTTAAACTCTTAGGTTCTGAAGACAGACCTAGGTTCAAGTTTGATTTCTGCCACTTCCTTGTGGTGAGTACTTTGGCAAGTTATTTAACCTCTCTGAGTCTCAGTAAAATGGGAATAATAATAATCAAGGGCAGACTAGGTTTTGTGCACCCTGAAGCTTATATGATATGGTGGGACCTATGTAAGATAAAGAATACAAAATATTAATTTTTGTAAATTTTATACAACATAGGGCTGTGTACTTTGAAAGGCGTCTTTCTGACTGCGGAGCCTTGAAGCTTATGTGGTGATATGATAAGATCTTTGTAATAGGGTGGTTGTGATGACTGAGATCAATCATATGGACTAGTTTACAGAGTTGCTTATAGATGGCGCTCCATAATTATTAGCTACTATTATTTTAAGAGCAGTGAGTTTTCCAGTGTCACTAAAGCCTGGGGAGGTTACTTGTAGATAAGGCTGGAACGTTAAGGGGAAGCCAAACTGGGAAGTGCACTGTGAGCTATTGGAATCTCGTAAGCAAAGTGACTTGATCAGATCTGATTTGATGAAGATAATTCTGGCAGTTGTGTGGATGGTAGCTCTTGATAGAAACCCTGAAGGGAGGGAACCTAGTTTGAGCCCTATCTGCTGTACCCAGTCCCTACCTTGGTGTCCTTGGGTAAATGGTATCTATGCACTTTCAATAATTATTCTGTGTTTTAATACGCACAATAGTATTGATGCTATTAAATAATCATATGTGACCAACAGATCCACCATATATTTATTATTAATTTTTAAATGATGTATTTATTTTTGTAAATGGAAATTTAACTACCCAAAGAAAAATTATGGTCCTTAGTAAACATCTTTTCTGCATCAGTTGAACTGTTTGAAGAGTTATAAAATAATGTGCTTTATTATTAAAAAAGAAATATATATATATATATATAGAGAGAGAGAGAGAGAGAGAGAGAGAGACAGAGAGAGACAGAGACAGAGAGAGAGAGAGAGAGAGTGAGTGTCCGGTTGGTTACAAAAATTTTTTGTCACTCCAGTGTCACAGGTCACATTAATTATGGACCTAATGGAGTAGCCTTTCAGAATAAGCTTCTATTGTATTGATCTGTAGGGTATATAAATATAAATAAGATAAGCTGCTCTATAATAAGATTCTTCTGACAACTGCTTTGGGCATCATCTATTAAAACCTTTTTTGTAATTTGATTATTATTACTAAGCAGTAGCTTATATTTAGCTTTGTTACTCACTCTTATCTATTGGTCTTCAGACATTTCCAGAGATATTCTCATGGTAATGTTTCAGGTTATATCAGTGATGCCATTCATTGTCTCTTGGGATTTTCCCATTTTCCTCTTCTGCTGTTTTGTCACCTTTTTTGTTGTCATTGTGTTAGCCTCATTGAGGCTGTTCCTAACTCAGTGTCTTAATTAATTCATACTTTAAGCAGGGGCACAAGCTCTTTCTGTAAAGGGCCTGTTTTGGCTTTGTGTGCCAATTCCAACTTGATGCATAAACAAATGGTATGGTTGTGATTCAGTGAAACTTTATTTACAAAAATAGGTGGTGGGCTGGATGTGGCCGCTGAGCTGTAGTTTGCCAACCACACTTTAAAGCACTCCTGGGTAAGAGATACTGATCTCATCATTTTACTCACCTGGTCAGAAGTGATCAGGATCCTCTAATGCTAGAACATTAATCCTAAATTCCTTTCCTGAGCTTTCAGGCCCTCTGTCCTCGGTTCCCTTTATCGTATGTTTGTACCTCATTTCCCTTGCTTGTTCCATAATGTGGGCTCCCTTGTCCTCAAGAACGTGAACCCACCCAAAGTTTTCCTTTTTCACCTCTGCTCCTATCCTTGAAGCATACTTAGTACTTTATCAACATATACTGTAGCTATTACATGCCTGAGCTTCTGTATTTGTTTACGTATTGTCTGTATCTGTGAGACTTGTCTTCAACTTTTAAACTTTCTTTGGGGTCTACATACCAAGTTTCATAAAGTTCTTTTATATTTTATCATTTCTAATATAGTACTAGACACAGAAAAGAATTAAAAATACTCCTTTAGGGGCACCTTGGTGGCTCAGTCAGTTGAGCGTCCGACTTCAGCTTAGGTCATGATCTCACAGCTCATGGGTTTGAGCCCTATGTCAGGCTCTGGGGTGACAGCTCAAAGCCTAGAGCCTGCTTCAGATTCTGTGTCTCCCTCTCTCTCTGCTCCTCCCTGGCTTGCACTCTCTGTCTTTCTCTTTCAAAAATAAATAAACATTAAAAAAAAATACTCCTTTAGTTTATACTTGGAAGGAAAATTGAAATGATGAAATATTGTGTGCATACCTACTGTTTTACAGTAGCATTCTCCTTATGCTAAGTTCCCTGTGTGACGGGGCACAGCCATGTTTAGACTTAGCTGGTTAGCCTGCTCTTGGTTATGAAGACTTTGTGGTTGAATTCTCCACCTCAAACTTATTTATTTTTTTGGTAATCATATGGCAACTTTATTTTTGTCTCCAATATTGTTTTTGTCCCTTTACATTTATTTGTTGGCTATAGTTCTTTTTTAATTGAAGTACTGTTGACACACAGCATTACCTTAGCTTCAGGTATACAGCACAGTGATTCAGCCTCTCTATACATCATGCTGTGTTCAACACCAGTGTAGTTACCGTCTATCACCATACAAGGCTATTAAAATAGCCTTGACTATATTCCCTATGCGGTACTTTTCATCCTCATGACTTACTCTTTCTATAACTGGAAGCCTACATCTCCCAGTCCCCTTCACCCATTTTGCCCGCCTCTCACCTCCATCCACTCTGGCAGCCACCGGTTTGTTCTCAGTATTCTCAATCTCAAATTTGACCAGTGTCAGAACAACCTTGGTAGCCAACGAATAGGTTAAGTTCTTCTGTGTTCTGGCATTAGTCGGAATATGTTTTATGTTTTATTTATTTATTGAAGGAATTACTGATTCTTAAAGTAGGACTTAGAATAAGATCAAAATATTAGATCCAGCTTGGTAAAATACCCAGTTTGGTGAAAATCTGAGTGATTGGCGTTTGCATTAAAGCCTGCTTAATTTTACTTTGGAGTAATGTTTGTGTGACAGTGATGAACTGCTTATTGACTGTTTAAACATCCATTCCCAATAAAATGCTCCTACTTTCCAGTGGGAGGTTAACAGCTTTTCTTGATTTAAATTTGATGTCTTTTCCTTCTGCCTGTTCTGTGTTTCAAAAACTATCATCCTGTCCTGATTTTAAGTATAATATTGAATCACAAAGATTAATTAAAGATTAAATATTATATTGCTTTTATTTGTTTTAGGTTTACTTATTTATTTTGAGAGAGAGAGAAAGAGAGAGAGGAGAGTGTGTATGTGTGTGTGAGAGAGAGTGGGGGAGGGACAGAGAGAGAGAGGGAGAGAGAGAATCCCAAGCTGACTCTGCTCTGTCAGTACAGAGCCCAGTGCAGGGCTTGATGTCATGAACTGTGAGATCATGACCTGAGCTGAGATCAAGAGTTGGATGCTTAACCGACTGAGCCACCCAGGTGCGCCAAAGATTAAATATTATATTTGATACTAAGGATTAGTACTAGCTTTCTAACCTTGTATGTTTAAATTGTTATGGTTTTCCCCTCTCTTCTCTTTGTTGTGGCATACCTTAGATTTGATGGAATTTCAGCATTACCTTAAATTTTTCAGCTAAGGGATGTCAGTATCAAGAACATGAGCTCACTCCTTTTTTTTTGTAATTTTTTAAATGTTTTATTATTTTTGAGAGAGAGACAGAGTGTGAGTGGGGGAGGGGCAGAGAGAGGGAGACACAGAATTGGAAGCAGGCTCTAGGCTCTGAGCTGTCAGCACAGAGCCCAAGGCGGGGCTCCAACCCATGAACTGCAAGAACATAACCTGAGCTGAAGTTGGCTGCTTAACTGACTGAGCCACTCAGGTGCCCCAAGAATGTGAATGTGAGCTCAATCTTTGAACCACATCTCTGGCACTTACTCAGCATTGGTATTCTTTTTTGTTTCCTTTTTTTTTTTTCCAACGTTTATTTATTTTTGGGACAGAGAGAGACAGAGCATGAACGGGCGAGGGGCAGAGAGAGAGGGAGACACAGAATCGGAAACAGGCTCCAGGCTCCGAGCCATCAGCCCAGAGCCCGACGCGGGGCTCGAACTCACGGACCGCGAGATCGTGACCTGGCTGAAGTCGGACGCTTAACCGACTGCGCCACCCAGGCGCCCCTTTTGTTTCCTTTCTAAGTGGACTTGGGAATGTTACTTGCCAAAGCATCAAGTTGTTTTGAGATTAGCATGGTTCAGATGATGCCTTTAAATTTGTGTATCAGCTGTTAGGTACACATAGTGTTTGCAGATAGAGCTAAGGGTAAGTTCAGCTTCCCATGTTAAATAGTGGTTTACATTAATTTCCTGTACAAAGTCTGTCAGCTTTGTTTGACTCTCCATTTGAAAGGACTCTCAGGTATAGAACTTGCTTTAATCTCAAGTACGTCGGAGTTTTAATTGGCTTGGTTGTTCAACTTAATTTGACACTTTCTGTTTTACCAATACCAAATACCTAATACCAAATACTGCTAAGTCAATAGAAAAGAGTCTTTTTCTAATCTTGCTTTACTTATTTATTTAGCCAGGAGCAAACGAGAGTGCTTTTTATATATGTGTGAAGACTTGCCCAATTAAAAAAATTATCTAATATTTATATGAGTGTCTACCGTGAGTGCAGTCTTGTTTTAGTCCAGGAAGGTAAGACAAAGATGGATAAGCCATTTTCTTCCACTAGACCGAAAGCTCCATGGAGGCATCTTCTGGCTTACTTGATCATCTGCTGTCATTTTTCTGGTCCCTTCACTCTGTCTTTGCACTGCTGCCAGAATCTGCTTTAAATACTAGTTTCCTAATGTCATCCTTTGCTTGAAAAGCTTCTATAGTTGAAGGACAAAACCAATTATTGTAAGTTTTTTTCTCTTTTTCGTTGAAGTTTCACCATAACATACCTAGATATGGACTCCATATAGTTTATCTTTGGGCCTTAATGTATACTTTCAGTCTCAGGGCTGACGACTTTTTCAATGATGAAAACTTCTCAGCCACTATCTTTTTGGATTTTATCTGCCTTTCCCCTACTTCTCCTTCTATTTTTAATTTTTTTTTTTAATTTTTTTTCAACGTTTTATTTATTTTTGGGACAGAGAGAGACAGAGCATGAACGGGGGAGGGGCAGAGAGAGAGGGAGACACAGAATCGGAAACAGGCTCCAGGCTCTGAGCCATCAGCCCAGAGCCTGACGCGGGGCTCGAACTCACGGACCGCGAGATCGTGACCTGGCTGAAGTCGGACGCTTAACCGACTGCGCCACCCAGGCGCCCCTTTTTTTAAAATTTTTTAATGTTTATTTATTTTTGAGAGAGACAGACAGACAGACTGTGAGTGGAGCAGGGGCAGAGAGAGAGGGAGACCCAGAATCCCAAGCAGCCTCCAGGCTCTGAGCTGTTAGCACAGACTGACACGGGGCTCGAACCCACGACTGCAATATCATGATCTGAACCGAAGTTGGGCATTCAACCGACTGAGCCACCCAGGCGCGCCCTCCCTGCCCCCCTCCGCTCCTCCTTTTGTAATACCCCGTAGACTTATGTTGGAGCCCTTCAATCTGTCCTCAGTATTTCTTTCCTTCTGTTTTATATTTTTAAATTCCTGTTACTCTGGCTGTGTTCTAAATGAATTCCTCTTGCTATTTTCCAATCCACTAATTCTCTTTTATTTATTTTTTAATTTTTAAAAAATGTTTATTTATTTTTGAGAGAGAGAGAGAGAGACAGAGCACGAGTAGGGGAGGGGCAGAGAGAGAGAGAGAGGGAGACACAGAATCCAAAGCAGGCTCCAGGCTCTGAGCTGTCAGCACAGAGCCTGACGCGGGGCTCAAACTCACTAACTGAGAGATCATGACCTGAGCCAAAGTTGGATGCTTAACTGGCTGAGCCATCCATGCACTCCCCACTAATTCTCTTTTAACTGTGTCCATTCTGGAATGTGTCCCCAACCTATTGACCTTTTGATTTCAATGGCTGTGTCTTTTACTTCCAACATTTATCATTCATTCTTTATGACAGCCAGCTGTTTTTATGTGGACCCGCCTATTTTTGTTTCATAATTTCTTATTCTTTTTATGGGTATTCTTCATTATTTCACCTTGAGGATCTCAGATGACAGATTGTTTTGAGATGGCTTTGTTGTTTGCATTTCAGCCTGTGAGAATTCATCTCCTGGTTGAAAACTTTGTTAGTTCTCTTGGTGTTCATGTTTCTTGTGTGTTTTATTTTTATTTATTTCTAATGTTTATTTATTTATTTTGAGAGTGGGGGAGGGGCAGGGGGGGGTACATCGAGAGAATCCCAAGCAGGTTTTGTGTTGTCAGCACAGAGCCCAACGTGGGGCTCGAACCCACGAACCGTGAGCTCATGACCTGAGCTGAAATCGAGTTGGATGCTCAACTGACTGAGACACCCAGGTGCCCCTCCTCGTGTGTTTCAGAATTTTCACTTGTAGGTTCACACTGGATGGGAGTTTTTTGTTTCTCCCCACTTCTCTCTGTTTTTTTTTTTTTCCCTCCTCATCCACTGGTTTTCTTCTTGGTTCCACTTGAACCGCCCCCCCCCCCCCCCCCCCATCCCCGGTCCTCCAGTCTAAAAACAGACTTTCATGACCCAGGCTCTATTCCCTTGGTGAGCTCAGCAGGCCTGCTTCTCAGGCAAGGATGCAGCTCTGCCTAAACCCCGGCCCCAGGGCAGTGGTTGTGGTCCCTCTCAAGTCCTTCTCACAGGTGGGGGATCCCAGCCTCAGTTTTAGGCCAGGGGCATTTGGCCTGTATACCCTCAAGAACACTTGGCCATCTCTGACTTCCATCTCTGTAGCCAGTGGCCTACTACTGTGACTTGGTTTGTTTGTGGGCTTAAAGAAGTTGATCATATTTTTGCATCCTGCTGTGCCTTTTCTCCCACACATTTTATCCTTATGTGGCTGTGAGGGTGAGAGAGCTCCCCGGGCCCCATAGGAATGCGAATCCCATCCATGGAGTTCCCACTCTTTTGTCCTGATTGCCTCCCAAAGGCCCCCTCCTCATACCATCATACTGATGGTTAGGATTTCAGCACATAAATTTAGTGGGTGGGGAGCACAAACGTTGCAAGCAGTAAACCCATTGCAAGCAGTAAGACCATTGCAAGCAGTAAACTAAAGGAGAAAATGTTAAAGTCTATTTGAAAGTGAGCAAAATAAGGCTGATCTATTCCAACCTAATTCCCCTTATTCACCCCATAAGTGCAAATTGCTTTCTTTCTGGTAACTCTCAAATCTTTACAGTTAAGATGTATTAGACACTGTATTTGTACTTTCTTTTTTGAAAACCACACCTGATGGTGTGCTGCTGTTTTTGTCTTCCTCACTGCCATTCACTCATCTTTATTCCTTGAGGACTTTGGCTTTCCTCTAGCCACTGGGCTACTGCCAATGTTCTCGACGACAGTAACATTTTTCTAATCATTATCATTGCCATCATTAGTAACTTACTGAGTACCTCCAATGTGCTGGCCATTGTAGTAGGTGCTTCATATATACATTAGCTTATTTATTTAGTCCACAGTTTACAGGCGAGGAAGTCAAGATTCAGAGAGGCAGTGACTACTGTATTTTAAACTTTCTGAACTCCGGTGATCTTTATTTTTATTCACTTCGAAATCCATTTCATTGGCCTTTTTATTGCTTAAAGCATTTCTTCTGATATCCTGAATCCTGTAAGTCTCCTCTCAGACATTTACCCCACCTACTAACCCTTCCCCAAGACCTCTCTGTGGTCCCTGCCTGTTTCCCCACCTTCTGTGGCCCACATGGTCATTTCTGCTTCCTCTTTCCAATGTTCTCTGTTGTACTTGGATCTTCTTTCCATAGCCACTTAATCACTAGCCTCAAAAATAAGATCAAGTCCACTGTTTTTGTATTTGTTTCTAGTCTCTCTCTTCTAAGCACTATTGGAGAAAATCCCATTACGTTGCCACCAATTAACTCCATTTTAAATGAATTTCTAATTTACCTGGCCCTTGGGTGCTCATAAGTAGTTTAGTTATCCCATTTTGGCTCCCTTGCTGTTCCCCACACTGGCTGTTCCAAAACTTCTTAGCATCCTTTGTCAACACAGCTGCCTCAGCCTCCAGGGCTGGTTGACTTTGCCTTGAGTCTCACAGAGAACATAGAATCATCAGGAGTGATTTCCCCTAACTGTCCTCTTCTCTGCCTCAAAGTGTCCCTTCATCTGACATGTCCTTCTTTTTCCTTTCCTTTTAGGTTAAAAGAATCTTTACTATTTTCTACCATTTTCCAATGGTAACTCTGCCCCCCTGTACTGTTGTTTCCACACTGTTCTAGGGAGTCACTCATCCATGGCCTTCCTCTCTTATGTCTTTAGTCCCTACTCCACTCCATTTGCCTGTCTCCTCACCTGCAAACAGGTACATCCGGGTTGGTCAGAGTGATCTTGCCAATTGCTTCCCTGGGTCCTGTAACCTCTCACAGTGTCTCCTTTGTGGCCAACCTTGGGACCAGAGAAGCCCCATTCTGGTGAGAGCCTCTCCCACAGGCTGCCCCTGACTTCTTTCAGGCCAGATCAGATGATCTCTTCCTTCTTAGTTTTTCTGTAGCATTTGACAATATCAGCTGCCCTTTTTGCTTGTTCTTTTTGTCTTCTTTGAGTTTAGAATGCTATTTTCCTATTTCTCATCCTCCCTCCCCCTAAAATTATTACCTGTCTATCTTCCTCTGCCAACCCTTTCATGATTTTTCCCAAGGCTCTGACCTTGGCCCACTTCTCTCTCTGGGTGATTGTCTCCTGGGCAATTTCTAACTTCCTATGGGTGTTACCTGCTTCTTCAATTGCCTGCTCCTCCTTTTGTTTCCTGGCTTAGTAATTGTCATCCACACTAGAAATTTGGAATCCTCTTTGACACTACGGCCGCCTTTCCTTCTGCACATCCAGTCACTCAGTACTATCAGCTGTCCCTAGGAGCTGTCTATGTTTTGTTCTTCCGTTCTCAACAGCGTTGCCCTGATTAAGGTTTTGTGGACTATTGGAATAGCCCTTTAAATTTTCTTCCTGCCTTAAGTCTCTCCCGCCTTTAATCTTTTCTCTATACTGTGGCCAGTGTTAGATTTCTAAGACCATTCCTGGGTTCCCAATTGTTCATTGTCTCTACTTTGCCTGTGGGGTCCACAGATCTGTGGAGGTCAGATCCCTTGGCCTGGCATTGGGGCCCTTCCCTGGCAGCCCTTGTGCCCCCCCATCTTATCTCTCCAGCAGCTCCCCACGGCATACCCACCAGCACTCTGCAATAGGGCCACATCCTTGCACCCACACTCTAACACATGTGGTTCACTCTGCTTTTCCTTGTCTCTGCTGGGTTTTATAATTCCTGGCCTGTCTCCACAGTTATCTCTTTGATGAAACATTTGTGACCCATCTTTCTTGACTCTCGTGGGACTTTATTCACACCTGCCCCACCCCCCACCTTCGAGTTGCTTTTATATTCTATACAGCTGTATGTGATTCTCTCTCCTCTCTACTAGCTTTTAAGCTTCTTGGAGGCATCTTTGTTTTCTCAGGTGCCAAAGTACAGTGAGTACCTAATAAATATTTATTGAATTAAAAATTGGATAATATATCTAGGTCCACGAATGTGAAGCAAAGAGCTAAGGTGCTTAGCAGCCCATTATCACCGTTAGCACATGAAGCACTAACAAAAAGGAAAACAGATTTTCAGCTTTTGCTTTAATATACAATCATCTGAGAGTTTCTTTTCTTTTTCTCTCTCTTTTTTTTTTTTTTTTTAGAAATGTGACTTTACTAAAATAAGAGAAAATACATTTTAACCGAGCTTGCATCAATATAATTTTGGTGTTCAGATGAACTGGAAACGTTCACGGAATGGTTGGCTGAGTCAAGTAAGGTGTCAACAACCATCTGTCATCTAACAAATGAGCTTTTTGTGATTGTTGAAAAGCACAATTAAGTTCACTCAGAAAAAAAAGAATCTATTAAAAGTTAGGTGGGAAGGTGAAAGAATTTTTTATATAGCATTTTAATTAAACGAAATTGGCTTGTTAAATCTTGGGGTCCCTGAAATGCTTAGAGAACGTTATAGAAAAATGTTACACCTCCTTCAAAGCAGATTTTATCAAAATCCTTAGCCAAAAAAATCTTATGCAGCTATGTTTCTCTACCAGTGTTATTGGAGAAGTATTATTATGCTAGCAAATGCCAAACATTCAGTCTTGTGAAACCATATTTGTGGAAATGGTATCAATGAACACATTTTGCGTGTCGTTAACATACAAGCAATACAAAAACTGGAAACTATTGCAAAGCCATAAAAGACCCCAGAGTATAGAGGCAATTATAGATAAACTTATTATTAATCAATGTTTATTTTTTTCCCCAGTTCATTAAAATGCAACACCAGAGTTTTATTTAAAATAAGATACCATATTGCCAAATGTGGTTTGTTTTTTTTTTTTTTTTTAATTATCTATGCCATGAAAGCAAATCACTTTTTTTTTTTTTCAACATTTATTTATTTTTGGGACAGAGAGAGAGACAGAGCATGAATGGGGGACGGGCAGAGAGAGAGGGAGATACAGAATCGGAAACAGGCTCCAGGCTCTGAGCCATCAGCCCAGAGCCTGACGCGGGGCTCGAACTCACGGACTGCGAGATCGTGACCTGGCTGAAGTCGGACGCTTAACCAACTGCGCCACCCAGGCGCCCCAGCAAATCACTTTTTAAGGTGCTTTTTGCTTCTGTAGTTAGAACTCAAACCAACAATAACCAAGTAGACTACTTTCTCTTCCTTAAGGGACTCGGAAGAGGGGAAAATACAGGAGAGGGAAAGTCAGTATGGCAAAAGCACGTGGCGTTTGAGAGTCAGGATTTTGACCGAGTATGAAACTAACATTCCGGGTCCTAGGGTCTGTTGGTCTGAGTTATGTGAACAGTAAGACACCATTTCGTTAATTTGCTGGCAAAGACCTTAATTTTTCATTATTCTTTACAGTTTGCTGTTTTTGATAGTCAGCGTATAGTTGTATTTAGTAACCATCTTACAGTATTTATACCTGTCATTATTAGACATTTTTCTACCGTGATTAGGTAACTGGGCTGTTTAAAAAAGAAACACCTCCAGAATAGCTAAATTTTTAAAGTCACTACCTACATCTGCCAAAACAGATTAGTAGCAAATTTCCAGAACAGAACAAATTGTCTTGATCTCCTTACCTAACACTTTGTTTTATGTCAAATCTAACTGCTTTCAGGGAACAAGACTTCTTGATGGAAGCTTATATTTTGACATAAAAATTTTGGGGGCTGCAAGTATAAAGTAATTTTATCCTTATTTTGCAGGCTTAATATTGCTGTATTATTACTTTTATGGGATTCACACTATAAAAACACCATATATTCATGATAAACTTGATCTGGTCTTAACTCACTATAACCCCGTTGAACTTACTGGCACAGAAACTTGAATATTCTGTTTGAGAAATTAAAATCTCTTGATTGTACAAAAAAGTGCTACCTTGTAAAATAATATTTATACTTCAAGCACTGCTTCCTCCATAACCGTATCCATTGTCATTCCTGCATTTATTATTTTATTTCAGATGCATTAGGTATTAGTTCTTATGATAGTGATAAACATTGGCCAAGCAGAATTAAAACTTTAATCAGAATACTGAAGTGTGGGTGTTTTTATAAAGGAAGTTTATTTTTAGAGTATTCCTGAAAATTACTTTGGATTAGGTCCTATAAGGATTTTTCATTTTTAAAATGTATATATCTCCTTTATGGTATAATAAATATTGCTTTCTTTTTTTTGTACTGTAATATTTCTTTGCTCAGGATCACACCATGCTTCAGGTTATTTTTTTTTAAGTTTATTTATTTTGAGAAAGAAGTAGGGGAAGGAGAGAGAGAGGGGGAGAGAGAATCCCAAGTGGGCTCCAAACTGAGACGTGGGGCTCCATGTCATGAACCATGAGGCTCAACCTACTGAGCCACCCAGGCACCCCTGCTTCAGGTTATTGTTTGTGTTCGGGTGATAGAGAATGTCCGACTGATTACGCAGTGATCACAGGACAAAGGCTAGAAGTATATTGAGGTGTTATACTATGGTGGCTAAGCATTTGGGCTTTGAGCCAGACTGCTTGAGTTAAAATATGAGCTCTTCCACTTCCTTGTTGTGTGACCTTGGGCAAAGTCCTTGACTGCTCTGTGCCTCAATCTCCTATCTGTAAAATGAGTTGTCTGGAGTATTTAATGAGTTCATACATATAAAATGTTTAGAACTGTGCGTGGTATATAGGAAGTACTCAACAAATATCTATCACAGAATAATTGACCTCTTCAGTAATATATCTAGTTTATTAAGAATTCCAGATAGTTGTACTTTATTTCCTGAATAATAAAGTCAACAGCAGTAATGATATTGGTTGTGGGATACAAAATACATTTGCATCTTTGCTATAAAAATTAGCAATGCTAATAATGGGTTATTGTGTTTTCTGGGATATTTATTAGTAACTTTAGGATACAGGTAACAGATGAGCCAGAGACCCTCAGTACAATGCCATCATGGAAGCATGTGAAATCAAAATGTTACTGTCATCCCACATAATTGCTTCCTCAGTGAAAAAGCCTAGAAATATTAGTTATGTTTTTTTTCAAGTGAATATGTCTTGTAGACTTTACCAGTTCTCTTTCTTCCCTAACTCCACTTCCATTAAGATTTTTGTTTTAGATTGAAAATGAAAGGAAGTTAATTTGTTACAAAATGCTGATGTCAGACTAATTTATTAAGTCTCTTTACTGATCTATTATTTCCTTTCACTTTCTTTATACAGTATAAACAAACTGTGGAAGAACTTTTGTATCTTATTTTTATCCCCCAGTGCCAAATGTATACTACTAATGTTTAATCATTATTTGTTGAATGAATTACCCAGCATGACAGAAGGTCCATTCTTCAGCCAACTCATATCTTTATTTGTTTACAGAGGACTCAGAGCCAGTTGGGTAACATTAAGTGAGCACATGGTGGGGGGAGAGGGGGCGGAATGGCAGAGGAAGCAAGAGGGATTGTGCTAAACTGTATCTGTAGGTCAGATGAAACAGCAGCCAGAGTGATGACCGCTGCTGTGTGTAAGGAAAGCTTCTGCCAGAGGTGAATATGAATATATACTTCTATGAATGATAGAAATCCCTAAAGTGATTGTAGACTATTTCTGTTTTTCAGTTCAGTGGGCATCATGATTCCATAAAATAAGTAAAGATATGTACATACACATATTTACCCCCTCCATATTGATGCACATATGAAATACTTTACCCTGAAAGAAAGTTAGTTTAACAAAGGTCACTTGCCTAGTATCTGTTCATTTGCTATATCTCTGTCTATTGAGACTTGATGGAACTTTAGGGCTGTTTGCAGAAACAACTTTGTTCTAAATTTACAAACAATCTGAGGAGCTATAGAAGTACCATTAGTGGTAACATAAATAACTTTTCTAACTGGAACAAAAGCAAAATTTCAATATTACTACCAAAGCATTGGCCATTGTATAGCAAGCAGGCTTGCAGCTGGGGAGGACCACCTGGCCCTGCTCTCTTGGCCTACTTGCCAGACTTCAAAAGAAACTGCGAAAAACAGCTGGAAAAATAATAGTCCACTTAAAATTTTTTTTAATGTTTATTTACTTTTGAGAGAGAGAGAGAGAGAGAGATAGAGTGTGAATGAGTGGGGGAGGGGTAGAGAGAGAAGGAGACACAGAATTTGAAGCAGTCTCCAGGCTCTGAGCTGTCAGCACAGAGCCCAACGTGGGGCTTGAACTTACGAGCCGTGAGATCATGACCTGAGCTGACGTCAGACGCTTAACCTACCGAGCCACCCAGGTGCCCCAATAATAGTCCACTTTTAAGTTCTAATTGTTAGGATGGCAACTGAGGGTCCTACAGGTTAATTGTATGTAGGCTTCAAGACATTGGAACAGTTTTACTGGACTTTTCTCAGTCTTACCTCTTAGGCTTTCTGTGAGTTCAGGCATATTTACATTATAGTGCCCTACTTCTTGATCGTGTCCCCTGTTCTGAAGCCTTGGCATAAACTGCATCCTGTAGTGAGAAAGTCAACTTGCCAGCCGTTTCCATTCTTCCTAGCAGCTCTTAACATTTAACCTCTTCCTTGAAACTTGCAGGCTTGGGAGCCTCTGCCTTCCCCAAGCCTTCCCTTCCCTTGCCTGATCCTTTCTTGTGTACAGTGTTACTTCACGCTATGCATGTTATTGAACATTGACACCTTTGTCTCTTCATGTTGTTTGTATGACAGTGTGGACTTTCGCCCTTGAGGACAGGCTGGTGACTTTTTGACTCACAGTGTTGATAGATGCTTACTGAGTAAATGGCTGTCGATAGGCTATAAAATTCACTGGAATTTTGAAGCTGAGCAAAGATAGTTTGAATCTTTTGTAGATTATTTTTGCATAATTGACATTCTTTTTACCGATACCCCTACCATCCACAAAATGGGCCAGTCTCAGAACTGATAAGACCTATTAATAGCATGCTACAGATCAACTTGAAAAATAATTATTGGAGAAGTAGAAAAGGACATTTGGTGGCAAATCAAGTAAACTTTGTTGTTCTAAGGTATTTGAAGAATTGTGCAAAAGAATATGTTCGTGTTAAACTGGTTTGTGTTCCTTCTTTCTAACTGCTGTTTGCTGCTCAAATATAAGTATTTGGCCATTTTTTCCTCTCTATCTTTCTCTTTTCCTGGATAATGTCTATTATCAATGCATTCTGGTTACATATCCCAACCATGTTCCTTTTATATGTGATTATCTAATATGACGGGGGAGGAATTTGTGTATCTTCTTTTCTTGAAAGCTGCCCGCTATTTATCATGTTATAACTGCAAGATTCTTCTGCACAAGGGCTTTTGGGTCTTGAGCTTAGATTTCAAAAGTAGAAGTGCTTTGTGTCCCCCTCCATGGAAAGGATTTGTAAGCTCTTTGTTAAGTTCAAGCATTCTTAAGGAATTTATTTAGATGACTGCTAACTCTACTGCATTAGAAGCTTTAACATTTGATATGTATTGCATTAAAGTATATATAATCTTAAAGTATATTCTGATAAACTTCAATTTACTTACAAATATCACTTAATGTTTTTGAGTAAAACTCATTATTGCACAAAAGCTTAGAAGTGAGTTTAGTGCTACCTACCAATTTGCACATAATACTTCATTTTTAACTGCTATTAATAAATTGTAGGCCTTTTAAAATACAAAGTTTTCTTGCAGTCACTCCACATAATTGCATATCTTATTCTTAGCAGGTGCTTTGTTTTTGTTCCCCCCCACCAGCCTTTTCTATTTTTTTCTTAGTTTATTTCACTTATCTTCTATATAATAGACCCAAACTGCCTTGTGTTGAAGGAAATAGCTGCATGATGTGTACCACGAGTCTTGTATGTGATGGGCTTTAACCTCAGTTTATGTCTCTCCCCCCTGCACAGTCCCTTCAGTCTGAATATGTTCATTACTAAGGCCTTGCCGCTCCGACGAAGGCTGTTCCACTCTTAGACAGTGTCTTCATCTGGACGAGCAATGTAGAGAGAAAGCCACTGCTGTTCGAGGGATATTTCTGCCTTCTTACCTTAAATTAAGGAGAGCACTCACATAAGACCTTCAAGAGACTTGAAACCAGAAAACTCTGGTTAATGACTACTATAAATGCACTGAAACTATGTTTATGGAGATGTCAATGCTTTTTAAGACCGTTTTAATGTTGAATTTGGTATTTTGAAAGGTTATTTTTAATGTATTTCGGTAATACATTTGCTACTACCTTTACATGTACAGTGTTACATTATGTATGTATTGTGAACTTTAAAAGACTATTTTGATAAATTTATAAATCTATAAAATTATGTAAAAACTAGACTCTATTTTGACTTAGATTTTCTTGTCGTTTGCTACCAAAAATTTGTATTTTGAATTTATTTAGTATGGTTTTGTCTACGATGAATAAATAATTCCTCTTTATTAAGAAAAAGTAAGGGAGAAAGTTTTTAGAAAGTGATTTTTTTATGTCCCCTATGAATAGGGCAGATCAGTTCATTCTTTTGGGAAGTCAGTCTAATGTAATGAGTTTATGCAAGCTTATCTCTGGCAAGAGGATAATCCTTTGATATGGCTTGTTCAGACCGTTTCCTTTCCCTTTTGTTTTTGTTGCTCAGCTGTTTAGTTTCGCATCCTTGTGGAGCTTTAACAAAATTTAACATCCAGTTGAAGATCAGAATTCACTGAACGTTTCTCCTGAAAACACAGTTTTTCTCTATGAAATGACTCAACATTCCAAATGCTTTTATTTCTTTCTTCCTCTTGAGAGAGTTCTTAACCCAGTTAGAATATTTTGCTTTTGGTACGAGGTTGTTGTCTGTAACCACACGTGGTCTGGCACCAGTTTTTTCTTTTTTTTTTTTTTTTTTTTTTGGCACCAGTTTTAAATCAATGAAGAGAAAAAACTGAATAAGATGCTGCTGTTTCTCTGTATTAAAGGAGATATGTTTGTAACAGATTACGAACACCTAAGACACAAGCCAGCATGTCAGAAACCTAACGTGGAAATGAAGGGACCCCTGACAGGTGCTCACAGCCCTTTTATGTAAGTGTAATCTGGCATCAGGCCTCAGAAGCCCATAGGTTTCATTTCCATGGGGTGTGGGGAGCCTTAGATTCTGATTATCTTCCATGCTGCTTAAGAATGGACTGTTCAGACAGTTAAGTGGATCCACATGAAGTGCTTTCCTCTCAACCACTGAGTTATTTATAATATATTTATTAAGGATGGGGTACCTTGAGGCTATTACACATGCTTCGGCAAAACATCTTGTTCATGTTTTACATTTTCAAAAGGCATTTGAATGAAGGTTTGGCTCAGGTTCATTACTTAAGCTTCAGTAACTGCAGTACCAAATAATTGCACTAAGCTGATGAAAAAAATGAATTGTATGTTTTAGGAGTCAAAAATTAAAATAAGTGAAATTAAATTGTATACCTTTTCTAAAACTGAAAGAGTAAAATATTTTATTATGAGTTATTGTAAAAAAAAAGAGTGGTTAGTTGTACAGGAAGATGGTAGTATTTAAAAAAAATCAGTGAAAAGTAATTCAGATGACGTTTGAAAAGTGGGGAAAAGGGAACCATATGGACAGTTTTAGTTCTGTGAACACTAATTTGTGTGCAGCTATTGAAATGATTGTAAAATTGACTACTATAAATTCTCCATAATTATGTTGTATATTAGTCCTATGTATCAACATGTGTATGTCTTAGAATTATTTGTACACATGTCCATACATAGACAAATCAAGAAGTGTATGTATATAATATAGAAAGTATATAGCAAAGTAATTCTACTCCAAAAATAAAAAAATTGTTGACATGTATTTTGTTATGAATAGTTTACCTTCCAAAAGATAATTTGTTCTATTTTAAAGTGTAGAAAAATGCACTGCTAATAAATAATAAAAGTTTTATGCAATTTATGTTTCCCCTGACTTTTATAATTTGGATTTTGAGTTATCAGTGTACTGAAGTCTCTTTATAATTTTCTATTTGATCCATTCTGGTTGGTGCCTTTCAAGTTTCTCAAGATCTCCATTCTGGATTTTCAGTTTATCTTGTATTGACTTTCCAGGTTGTGGCCATTTTTTGAAGTATATGACAGTGAGCACAAAGAAACCTTATACGTTGCCTTTCACAAAAGTCAGATAATGTCAGGCTCCTGCTGTTTTTCTCTCTATATAATTTTCCTTTCTGTTAATAAAACACTGATTGTGATCAGAGTTTCGGGTCCTGCTTGGTCATTTACGACTATTGTATGATACACTGGTGATTGGTGCCTTTTGAGTAAGAATGGCCATTTTTCTTAAGGAGAAATTATAGAAATAGATGGAAGAAACCTCACCTCTTGGAAGAGGCAGCTTGAGAGAAAGAAGCTACACTACTTATTCAAGATACTTTATGTATTAAAACTGGATCTCCTCGGGTTGTGAAATTTCTAAGGTTTTGCCCTTCTCTTTTGTCTTTACATTTTTTTTTTTTTGTTTCAGAGCACAGGGAAAAAGGTGTGGGTGGGAAGGTAGTTTCACTTCTTGAGTTGAGAATCTGCCAATTAGAAGTTCTCACAACACTGCAGGAGACAGGTGGGGTACTGAAGTTGTCATGGGACCACATCTTAGGGTAGGAGAGTTCTTCGGAATTCATGAAGGGCAGAAAATATTTTTCTGCAGATTTAGTTCTTATGAAGAACATAGTCAAACTATTTAGTCAGTCAGTTAACCAGTTCCAACAAATTCCTGACCTAGCCGTCATTGAGTTTACATGGTTTTGTTGTCCCTAGATGATTTATAAACCTCCAAACACAACTGGAGAGGCTACCCCATATCTATTCAGCTGGGGTGCAATGAACAGGTGGAGCATGAGTTTACCAACGATAAGCCACAGAAATGTATTTGCAAAATGGTTCACACTTGTATGCTTTCCTTTGTGACATTTGTTAAACTACCAATGTGTTAAAGGTTTCCACTTACACCAGTTGTTGGTGTATAAGCTGGACAGTATTCTGTGGTGTTTCATGTTCTGGAAGAAGCCTGGGCTCTTTCCTGAAGTGACCTCGTAAGGCAAAGTTAATGGTGCTTGCAAAAACCCTGCAGTCCTCTCTATAACGCCCAGCAAGGCAAGAATTTGGTCTCAGCCTGTCTCCTTTGAAGATTAATTAGGGAATTTCCAATTACAGCAAGATATACTTTATAGCAGAAGATAAAACTTCTTTATTTACACATAGCTTTCATAGTAGTGGCATTCATGGCTTAGAAAGGAACGTAGAAAATAATTGTATGAAGTTATTTTGAGCTGGATTGAAATGTTAATATATTCCCACCCTGTTCCTTTTCTATGGATTGAATTATGATAATCATATCAAGAAGGAGAAAAATAGATTTTCTAGAGAATTTTAAACCTTTTTGGTGAGTGCAAGTAGAAACTTACATCAAAAGACTACTTTTTTTTTAATTTTATTTTTTAAAATTTACATCCAAGTTAGCATATAGTGCAACAATGATTTCAGTAGAATGCCCCTTACCCATTTAGCCCATCCCCCCTCCCACACCCCCTCTAGTAACCCTCTGTTTGTTCTCCATATTTAAGAGTCTCTTCTGTTTTGTCCCCCTCCCTGTTTTTATATTATTTTTGTTTCCCTTCCTTTATGTTCATCTGTTTTGTCTCTTAAAGTCCTCATGAGTGAAGTCCTATGATTTTTGTCTTCGAAAGACTACTTTTAATGCAACATACAGTTACTTGAAAACTGGTTTCAAATGGACAAACATAAACTAAGTGACCTTTTCACTCACCATACCTTTCTTTAACCTGTATACCACCCAAATAGTGAAGATTCACATCACCACTGGCTATTTCTCTTTTGCTTCTAATCAAGTTGACCAAAGTGGTTCTGAGAGGTTGGACTCCTAAGTGAAAAAGGGGTCAAGGTAGAAACTGTAGAAATGATTCCAGCTGCAAATGTTTATACATTTACATGAAACTTCAGATTTGGGGGTAATGATCTGTCAGATGTATTTTGTTTACTACTATCATGGCTCTCTTCCAAAGGGATTTAAACTGGCTTCAAAGAATGGACCAGGTGTACCACAGAGGAGCAAAAAAGGGGCTTTGGACACCAAGTTTTGAGATAACAGATGCTGGAGCCAGAAGCTGAGACGAATAGTCCTCTCAGATGTCATAGGGTATTGGTCCTCTCTTCCCGGGTTGGGCAAGTTTACGCTAAATGCTCACCTTCATTCATCTCCAGGACACCTTATTGGTATTTATTTTACTCAAAAATTTAAGAATACTACAATACATGCTTATTAACAATAGGACCAAGCTGTGTAGTAGATCTCTAGAACTTACTTTGTACCCTTTTACTAATTTGCTAAGAGGGTAGATCTTACTGTTAAGTGGTTTTACTACAAAATTATGATAATGACAATTATTATAAGAGGATGGGAGGAAACTTTTGAAGGTGATGGGCAAGACTGGTAGTGGTTTCTTGGATGTGTACTTAACTCCAACCCCATCAAGTTGTATACATTAAATATGCACAGCTTTTTGGATGTCAGTCATGCCTCAATAAAGTGGTTTAAAAATGTTTTTAAAGAAGAGATAATCTCCAAGTGAGATTGTCAATCTTGACATCCAGATCTCCAAAAATGATTGTCAGGGACATAAAATAGAAAGTTCAAAAGACAAATTGAAATCAGGGATCAGAATAGTATAATGATAGTCTACGTAAGTATCTATCTATCATCTATCTGGTGTACATCTGGCCTTATTGAGAGCTGATAGAGATGAAGCTGTGACGTATAACATATGCCTTTTTTGCACTGAGAAGCAAAACCTGGGAGATATGGGGGTCCTAGAGACCTGAGATTAGAGGAGCCAATCCATTCTTGTCTTTAAAAAAAAAAGTAAGACTCTGGAGGAAATGGAACTATTTTTAAAAATCTAGGTTTCTTGCAGGCAGAGAGACTTAATGCCGCACTGCACATTCTGAGAGAGATGCCATACCCCACGAGACAAGTTCCAGGCGGTTTCTCAACTCTAGAAAGATGTAATCAATTAGCTTCTCACGTAGCTTCGGTTGTAAATAACCTGGCATCCGCTGATTGTAACCAGTGGGTTTAGTTGACTAGGCCTTAGTTTTTCCTGATTTGAGGAAGTATATAATATTCACTTCTTCTCTCCCTTGGCCATTTTGCACACCAATTTCCTTCACAAGTACAACAGCCTGTCCAAGATTTTCCTGCTGCTTCAGGCCAAGTCAGTACCCTGCTTTATCACCTAGATCACATGCCTTCAATGGCCGCAGAGTAATGGCCGGGGACCACATTGAATGACTGCACTTCAGAAACCATAAAACAGAGCAGAGACACCAGCTCAGAGTGTCTCATATCCCACTGGCACGGAACACCAGCCTCGGAGTTCTCCTTCTCAGACACTGCAGCAGAGGCTGAGTGAGGGGCACTGGCCCCAAGATGGCTGTCCCATTGCGACAAGAAGTGAGAGACCCTGACACTCGACCAAGCTGATGAACTGAGACTTTACAATAGTTTGATCCATTTTAAACTTA
This sequence comes from Puma concolor, assembly GCF_028749965.1. NCBI lineage: Eukaryota > Metazoa > Chordata > Mammalia > Carnivora > Felidae > Puma > Puma concolor. Next base: position 86,282,331 of record NC_141674.1, read on the forward strand.
AGTCTGTTGGGAAAATTATCCTTAATTAAGGATTCCTTTTTCAGTGACAGGGGGTTGGGATTGCTAATTTCCAGGGTAAACCGAAAGAGGAAAATTTCATCCATCCTGTCTGGAGGAGAGCTAAATGTCAATTACTGAGTCAGGAACTAATTATCAGCCATTCTGGAGCTAGGAGAAGCCCTGTTTGTCGGTGTCCCCAAGATCACCCCTGGGTTCCATGATTTGTTAGAAGGATTCACATGACTCAGCATGTGGGTGCACTCACAGCTAAGATTTATTACAGTGAAAGGAAACCGCAAAATCAGCCGAGGGAAGTGGTGCATGGAGTGAGGCCTGGAGGACACCAGGTGCAAAAGCTTCCAAGCATCCTCTCCCAGTGGAGTCACACACGATGTGCTTAATTCTCCAGCAACCAGTGGTGACAACACAAGTGAAGTGTTGTCTACCAGGGAAGCTCATTAGAGACTCTGCACCAAGGTTTTTATTGGGGGCTGGTCAGGTAAGCATCCTCTGATTAGCATGAGCCAAAATTCCAGACTTCCCGAAGGAAAGCAGGTGTTCTGCATAAACCTTATTGTTTGCACGGTCTGGGCACCTCGAATCACCGTGATAACGAGGGAAAGTCTGATGTCAGTGCAGGGAGCTGTTTACCAGTCGAGTTCCCAGGTGGAAGCTAAGGCCAACCTTGAAAGCAGGCCTTGCTAAGGACATCAGTCTTAAACCTGCTACGTAAATGTAGTTTTGTACACTGTGTATCTTAGCTGACTAATTTGGTGGTAACCAAAGCCCACTTAAATGAATGTGCAGTTTTACATTATGAAGTTGACCCACAGTCTCTGTTTCTGAAGGCTTCTCCATGAAGGGCAGGAGCTGTGATCTGTAGAGAGGAATGCTATCCTTTGGGGTCTCCAGTGCTCCAGATGGGCCAGAGTTCTCATTTCTGTGTTGTTTTTAAATGGATAAATTCAGAAGTGGATTCCTTTCAAGGGAAACTGGAGTACAAAAAACTCCCTGAATCATCTTTGCTCTCAGAGATGAACTAGTCTCAAAACTTTGCTCTTACTATTTACCTGTTACTTAGTAAGTAAAAGAAATAAAAAGGTTATTACAGCTTTAACGATATCGCAATTTCAAAAATATTGAAGTAAAAAAGTAACTGAAAAAAATTAAAGCAAAAAACAGTAACTGCAGTGAAAATAAAGACACCACTGAAGCTTTAATAAAAAAGATACACTTAAAATAGTAACATAGAAATGAAAATGATAAAATGTTTATATAAACTGATGAACTGCTTAAAATGAGATAAGAGGCAAATCTAAAGAATGAAACAGTGAGAGGGGTACCAGGGTGGCTCAGTCGGTTGAGTGTATGACTCTATTTCAGCTCAGGTCATGATCTCGTGGTTCATGGGATTGAGCCCCACATCGAGCTCTGTGCTGGCAGCACGGAGCCTGCTTGGGATTCTCTCTCTCTCTCTCTCTCTCTCTCTGCCCTTCCCTTCTTGTGCTCTCTTTCTCTAAGTAAATAAATAACAAACTTTAAAAAGAATGAGACAGTGAGATAATAGCATTTAGGAAGTGAAAAAAAATTTTTTTAATTTTGTTTTTGAGAGAGACAGACAGGGACAGAGCGTGAGTTGGGGAGAAACAGAGAGAGAGGGGAACACAGAATCCCAAGCAGGCTCCAGGCTCTAAGCTGTCAGCACAGAGCCCAACGCGGGGCTTGAACTCACGAACCACAAGATCATGACCTGAGCAAAGTCAGCCACTTAACCGACTGAGCCACCCAGACACCCCAGGAATTGAAAATTTTAAAGGATGGGCTAGAATAATCTAAAACTAAGAATAAATCAAACAAGTCCTGGATTTTTAAAAATAAGAAAAAAAATAAAGAAGTTTAAAATACCTTCAACAAAGCAATAGGGCTGCTTGCACAGAGAAAGTCACGGATGCCCAAGGCTTCCCATTTAGCCTGATCCCAAGGTTGAGCTACCTTGGACAGGCTTTATATGAGTCAAAATTCCCAGGAATATTCTAAGGAAAAGACCTATGAGCCAGACATTTTGTCCGTTCAAATGATCCCAATTACATCTCCAGCCTGGCATCTGCAGACCAGCAAAAGCAGTGAAGCCTTGTGGGAATGTTAAGAATATAGTAAATCCATAAGTTATCTTGCTAGATAGCACTGAGAGGTTTGAGGTGGAGGAAACAGACGTGGAGAAGTGAAGTGACTTGTCCAAGTACATCCAGCTAGCAGGTGGTCCAGCCCAGGTATAAAACATGGTGTTAATGGCAAAACCAAGCTCCCGACATTTTTGCTGTGTTACCTAGAGCCAGTCTGTCAAATACGACCTGATTGCTAGGAAAGGGCACATCGAAGTAAAATAACCAGAAACCTCTCAAGCAAGATGGGTCTCAGCATGTTAAAGCTTCAGGTGGTTCACATATTGTTAGGCCCAGAAAAAGTTTGGTTAAAATGTGCTATAGCTTTGAAAATAGGCCATGTTTCGAGGCAGGGAGCCTTAGAGACATCTATGAAATAATCTCTTGCTGATTCTCAGCCAGCATGAAGAATCCAAAAAGATCAAGAATTCATACATGAGGCCTTATGTAAGAAAATGAAATTCTTAAAATTGTAAAAAAAAAAACTCGTTTTAATGTAGTGTTGAAAGGATTAGTTGGCCAAAGGCAGAAAGTTCAGATTTGAGGTTCCCACAGCAACCTGCCTGTGGACCTTTTTGACACGCTCTAGAAAAAGCTTCTCTTTCTGTGCTCACACAATGGGCAGCATCTAATAAATGGGTTGAGGCTGTGAAGGGATTCTTTAGATAAATTTTAACATTGTCCTAATAATAAATTCTGGGAAATTCTTTTCCGAGTTGTGTCGTTCTTTTGGTTTTAATGGGCTTAAACACTATGCACCAATACACCTGACGATATTATAACTGGAATCCTATACTTAATACCATTTTATTGAAAGTATGTATTGTGGGTTTTACTCAATATGTTACTTTTATTTTAAGAAGTAATATGACTCACAAAAAACCCCCAGAAATTAATGAGTAAAATATTTAAATCCTTTATTCCCACAAATTGGCTAACCTGAATTTTGATAACAGATCATACGTCCAGATTTTTTTTTTTTTTCAAAAGCATGTTCTATATAGGGCGCCTGGGTGGGTCAGTTGGTTAAGTGTCTAACTTTGGCTCAGGTCATGATCTCAAGGTTCGTGGGCTTGAGTCACACATTGGGCTCTGTGCTGACATCTCAGAGCCTGGAGCCTGCTTCAGATTCTCTGTCTCCCTCTCTCTCTGCCCCTCCCCCACTCGTGCTTTGTCTGTCTCTCTTAAAAATAAACATTAAAAAAAAATCATGTTCTATACTCAAATAATGACTCTATCTGAATACCTGGAATGTTATGTGTTTTCTTGTTCCTGCACAAAAATGATATGCTGGACAAAAACAGGCCCTGGCTCCTCTTGTGAATTACATTTTAAGGTTTCTTCTCATATATTTTACTTGCCATATATTGTCAATCCTTTCAGTGGTCCACTTATTTTCCACCTTCTTCAGGATGCCTTGTCATCTGTTGTGTTTGGTGAAGTGTAATTCCGCCCGTTCCCCCCCCCCCACCCCCCCATCATAAAGCTGTGGCATCTTTAATGTCTGCTTTTTGTTGCTGTATCCCAGGTACCTGACTCATCATGGGTATAGATTAGACCCTTTTATTTCACTTGACTTTTACTTTTTTTCATATCCTCTCCCAGTGCTTCAGAAATAAGTGCTACATCAATTTCATTTTCTTGGGTAGACCCTTGGCCATTAGATGTAGAAATCTGAGTGAAATCTGGTTTGAGACAGCTTCCTGCTAGGAGCAGACCTTTGAAGAGGCTTTATCAGAAAGGATTTGGGAACACTTAATGGGCTCTCCCTCTGGTGTCTTGGATGGTCTAGAAAGAACTGAGACAGTGAGAAAGGAATCAAAGAAAGTAACTCACACTGACCCACAGAGATTGGAAAGTTGGCTGTGGGTTGCTATTTTATTCATTCATTCATTTGACCAAATTTATTGAGTGGTTACTGAGGAGCTACAGCTGTAAAGTGAAAACTTCTGTGCTCAAGTTGGTAGTCTTTTGAGGAATACAGACACCTAAACAATGGCCATCCATTTTGAAGACGCCCTTTTCCTGGGAAATGCTGATGCTCTTGAGGAGAGAGTGTGGAAAAAATCTGAAGAGAAGGTGTGGTCAGAGGAGCCTTTCCAGAGGAGGACCATGTGTTGAGATGGTTTTGAAGGCAGCAGGAGATGTAGGAGTAAATATTGGTATCTATTTGTTTCTGATTTTCAAAATGTTTTTACTTTATTTTTGAGAGAGAGAGAGAGTGAGAGAGCACCAGAGTTGTGAGCAGGGAAGGGGCAGAGAGAGAGAGAGGGAGAGACACAGAATCCAAAAACAAGCTCCAGGCTCTGAGCTGTCAGCACAGAGCCTGACACGGGGCTCGAACCCATGAACTGTGAGATTATGACCTGGGCCGAAGTCGGATGCTTAACCAACTGAGCCACCCAGGTGCCCCAAGGTATTTTTTTCTAATTAAGAACCTGAAGGTGTTCACCTGGTAAAGAACTAGAAGGAACAGCCATCTCCAGACCAGTGGAGCCATCTGGTGCTCTGGTTCCCACCAGCCCTCCACACCAGCATGGTCTGTACCTTCTAAACTTTAAGATGATACCAAGAGGAGAAGAGATGGTTTGTAGGACAAAATGAACTACCTGCTGAATCCTTACTGCTTTTCCACAAACTGACAAAACTGACTAAGAGATGAAAATCTTTTTAACTTTATTGGAATATAACTTTCCAGGCTGTCCATTTCCTCAGCTGGCCATGTTTAAAGGATTTGTATACATAAATTGAACACTAAAACAGTTGTAACGTGAGCTTCCTATGGAACTATGATTCTTAATTCTGACTGTATTAGAATCACCCGGGCAGTATTTTAAAAATAGTGGCACCAAGGCTCTACCTCAGACCAAGTGAACTAGAAGGTGGGGCATAAGCCTGAAATTGTTTTTTAAGCTCTTCCTCCCTCCCCCCTCCAATTCCCCTCTTCCTTCCTTCCTTCCTTCCTTCCTTCCTTCCTTCCTTCCTTCTTAAAAACTTCCCCAGCAATTCCTGGTACACACCAGAGCTAAGAAATTGGGAGAAGAAAGCCAAGTTTTCCAACCATTTAACACTGTCTTTTTAAAATAAGATTTTAATTTTTCAGGGTGGCTTTCACAATTGACATTTAGGTTGAGATATAATAGACTAAAGAGTACCCTCTTATGTATCAGTCAACAAATATCTTGCTCAAGGGAATGTGCTAGGAGCTGTGGGGGAATAAAAAGAAGTGGGACAAAGATAAGAAGGCGTCATCTCCATGCCTTCATCATGCCTGCAAGGAGTTCACAATCCAGTTGGGGAAACAATATTGTGAGAGAAACCCAACTTTAGTTGAAGACACAGGGGCCTGTAGAGCCCAAGGACTGGGAAGTGGGTGGGCTTCAGGTACAGGTAGAACCAGGAGCTTGAAACCAGCAGGAATACCTTTTCTCTTTCTCTGCACGGCAGATAGCAGGGCTACTGACAACTGTCACATGCTGCAACTTAAGCTTTAGTCACCTGGAGAGACATTGGCTGACTTTAAGTTTCAAGTTCATACCCAGGGGAAGGGATTCACATTCACCTCTAGACTTATGAACCATATTTATTAGGTTGAGGGAGTTGGGCTCACGGAAGAAAAGAGCACCTCCCTTTGAAATCAGGTAAAGGATAGTAGTTTTCTGGACAGTAGGTGTCCTAGTCACCCCAAAAGTGTGGAATAAGGGGTTTTCTGAGCAGACAAAACAAACGTCCACTACACTTGCATAGCAAGACAAAGATGTTATAGGACAGTCCTGGAGAACAATGTTGTTCAGAAATAATGATCAAGAGATGGTACAGAGTATTGCTGTACCCCACTCGAAGAAAGCTGGATCTTTGGAGCAGCCTCTTTGCAGACAGGATCTGCGTATACATTTATGTCTCCCACCAAATGTGTGGTATGTGGGGTGGGGGGTGGTCGGACAAAATGAGGCAGTGCTTGTAAGGTGCTTAGCACAGAGAGTCACCGCCTACCCCACACCCCAACCAGAGGCAAGCATGGAGAGTTTGGTTTTATCTATGGTATTTGAAGGGCATCTAAGTGGATTATATCTAATATGCAGTCTGAAATGTGCTGATGTCTTTAACTCTTGTTTTTTAATATTTATTTTTGAGAGAGTGAGGAGGAGCTGCAGAGGGGCAGAGAGAGAGAGGGACACAGAGGATCCGAAGCAAGCTCTGCATTGTCAATGCAGAGCCCGATGCGGGGCTCGAACTCACTAACTGTGGGTTCATGACCTGAACTGAAGTTGGAGGCTTAATCGACTGAGCCACCCAGGCTCCCCATGATGTCCTTAACTCTTAAATTCCATGACAGAGAGGCTTCGAACACATATTTGCCAGTTGTTTTCACAGAGGCTCTGAAGGCTGTGTCCAGCATTTGGGAAATTTTTCAAGGATTATAGAATAATGAAATATGCTGAGAAAAGGGCTGCTGGAAACTGACAGTGTCTATTTGCTTCCTGAGCTGGGAGTAGGCTCCTTATTTCTGAGATGAAGAAAATAGAATATATTAGTTTTTCTAACCACCAGTGATTGTCTCAATGAGGTAGAAACAGGATAGTAGCTCCTGGTTGTCCTATTTGTTTCCTAGTCAATCTAATTTAAACTTTAAAATTACATGACCAATTTCTTAGATTTTTCTTAAGTAATTTCATTTTTTATCTCAATTCTGCTTAACTTCAATCAAGGATGATAATTGTGGCCAAGTACCAAAGAGCGTATGATCTTTTCCCCCATCAGTGATATGTGAGAAAACACACATGCAAACACACACGCGCGCGCACACACACACACAAACACACAGTGCTCTTTTAAAGTAATTTGATCTCATCACTTCAATTACCTAAAATAATTCCTAAATGCTTGAAAACATGAAACTGGATGGTCTCCATCCAGTTCCTATCTCTACCAGACAGAAATATTTTTCAAGCACATTTAAAAAAATAAACTATATTAAACCCTTACTGGAAAAAAAGCCACTTCTGGACAGAGACCAAGCCAAAGCAATTTTAGTTTAAATTGGTTTTCCTGGAAAAGCTGAAAATGCAGTTCAGAAAAGAAATGCTTTGGCAACTTTACAAATCAACACTCAAAAACTAACATGATCATTCTACATGGCCTCTGCTTCAGTGGTTCTCAAATACTAGTGTAGAAAAGAATTGCCTGGGGAGCTTGTTAAAATCAGATTCCTGGGCCCAGAGAGTAGTTCTGATCCAGACCCAGGTGATACTGGTATAGGAGATTTGAAGACCATGTTCCAATTAACTCTGAAATGACAAATTTAGAGATTTATAACTTGATAGCGCTAGAATGAAGAGTTGTGTTTGCATTTATTATGTTACCTTGTCGTGTGTTTATAAATTGTGTTAATCTCAAAGCCCACTTCAGCGGACTAGTGTCATGGGACAACCTGGTTTGAGGCATAGATCCGTCACTATGTGTGTGATTTGGGGTAAGTCATTCATTGTCAATTTTCTGTAAAGTGAAGAGATTGAATGACATCAATGCTTTTTTAATTTGAGAGAGAGAGAGAGAGAGCAGGGGGTTGGGAGAGAGGGAGAATCTCAAGCAGGATCCACACTGTCAGTGCAGAGCCCAATGTGGGGCTCGAACTCATGAATCATGAGATCATGACCCGAGCCGAGATCAAGAGTCAGACTCTCAACCTACTAAGCCACCCAGACATCCCAACATCAAATGATTCTTAACCCTTTAAGATTACAGACTCCTTTGAGAAGCTAAAATAATTATTTAATCTTCTCCAGAAAAATGTACAAACACACACATACATGTTTGCACACAAATTTGGGGAAGATCTCAGTTTTCCTAAAATGCTTATAGGGACTTCCTGTGGCAATGACTCAGAGCTGGAAAATTGGTTTATCTAAACCTGTGTTTCGTAAGCCAGCCGCACTCCATCCAGATTTGTTCTTTGAGAGGGTGTGTCCCTTTACGCCCTCCACTCCTGCCCCAGGTTGGGAATCACCATCGTCATTAACATGTGCAGCACACTTACACCCTGGCTACTTGATGAAGCTGTTTGCATAAAAATAATCATTATAAGACTCCCCCCAACCCCTTAGAGGTAGGTGACATTATTTGCATTTTCCAAATGAGGAAACTGAGATCTGAAAGGTGAAATAACTTGCCAGCAATTACAAACAGGCTCTGGCTTTTACCCCGAGCTCTTCACCTCTCTGACAGGGTTTCTCAGTCTGGGCGTTGTTGACATTTTGAGTTGGATAATTCTTTACTGTGGGGTTCTGTCCTGTGCATTGTGAGATGTTGAGCAGCATCTTTAGTCTGTACCCATTAGATGGAGTAACACCCCCTGCCCCCATTTGTGACAACCAAAAATGCTTCCAGACATTACGAAGTGGCCCCCAGATGAGAACCATGCCCTGTGGTACTGGCTGATGGCACTACCCTTAGTAGGGAGCCGCTGTTGCTGAGGCAAGGTTATGTGCGCTCTCAAGTCTGACAGGGCAGAAGAAAAGTTGGCAATCATCATTACAAGGCTTCAGGTATCCCAGGTAAAGGGCTTTAGGAAGGAAGAAACCACAGGTCGTTTCCAGTCCATGATTCCATAAATTCATAATTTCTAAAAACTCTGCTATTGTGGTTTCTTGTCATACTAAATGCTCACACGTGGTCAAATTACTCCTAAATTTGGCTGTCAAGCAACTCAGAGCTGTCGTTCCTTTGCAAAACTTCTTCTATAGTCCAAAGAGGCTCACATACTTCTCAATTGTGTTCTTTCTGAGGCACCAAGATCTGAGGAGATACAGTTGGGGTTTGAAATGGGCTTTTAGACAGTCTCAGTGCTGTCCTGAGTGAGGTTGCTCTGTGGCATGGCTCACAGCACACAGGGAAGGCATTAGGAAAGAGCAATTTTTCACTGCGGCCACTCACCCTTTGGTTTTTCCAAAGAATGTGAGAGAGTTGCTAGAGTATGTTTGGTGGATTTTGAGTACTAGGAAACTAGTATCAGTATTAAAACCGAGTACTAAGAAAAGTACACACTGGACCCTGTCAGGGGTGGGTGTGCGGCTGTATGAGCGGGGATTGTTATCAACAAGAGCTCTATTTAAAAATAATTTGGACGGGGCGCCTGGGTGGCGCAGTCGGTTAAGCGTCCGACTTCAACCAGGTCACGATCTCACGGTCCGTGAGTTCGAGCCCCGCGTCGGGCTCTGGGCTGATGGCTCAGAGCCTGGAGCCTGTTTCCGATTCTGTGTCTCCCTCTCTCTCTGCCCCTCGCCCATTCATGCTCTGTCTCTCTCTGTCCCAAAAATAAATAAATCCTTTAAAAAAAAAATAATAATAATTTGGTGGCATAAAGCATGAGGATATGGTTGCATGTAGCTTTTAAAGTATTTTAGAAAAATCAGCAATGACAACACTTTGCTGCATGCCTCTGACGCTGGCTGTATCTCTTGAGAAGGTAATTGAGATTGAAATCTTGATCCCACATATCAAAGATTCTCAAGAGACCTATTCAGTCAACAAATGTTTGAGTATTTACAATGGCCCAGGCACTCTGACCAAAAAGAGAGCCTGGCCCTTGACCAGTTTACCATCTGGGGAGAGAATAACCAATCCCTCGGGAGCCTGGCCGTGGCAGCCTTATGGTCACGTGTTTCGGGGCACACAGGCTGGCCAAGCCGTCTTGGGAGTTAAGGAAGACTCCTTGCAGAAGGTGAAGTCTGAACTCAGACCCGCAAGATGAGTAGGATTTAGGTAGGCAAAAGTGGGGCCAGATGGCAAAGAGACAGCCACAGGAATGGCATGCCCTGAGTAAGTGGACATGCCTGGCAGGAGCAGGAGGAGCAGCTGAGGCCCACTCAAGGAGAGCAAGTCTACAGTCTGGCTGGAGCAGGGTTGGGGGAGGGAGATGGGGTGCAGAAGTGAGGCTGGAAGAGGCCGGGCGCTTGTTCAGAGCTACTGTGAGACCTGTGAAGACCTCAGCACTTACGGAGGCCCCATCACATGTCAATCGTATCGAACATGTGAAAATGTATCCCTGTCCCACCTTAAAGTAACTTACAAATAACGAGTTGATTTGCAGTTGACTGTTTAATAGCATATTAATTTCTATTACAAACTTTTCTTTTTTTATATTTCAGAGCCAGTAATTCTTTTTTTCAGATATTAAGCATTTTCAAAGGGTCTTGAAAAGCTGGTCTGCTCAAGGCACCGTGCTTAAAGGGCCCAAATGGTAACAGCCTTGTTTCAAACCTTCAGGTTTAAACCTGGGCAAACCTGGTAACTGGCTTCCCTCTACTGCCCACTGTCTGCTCTCTCCTTTCTTCTGTCCTCCTGGAGCGCTGGCAGGACATGTGAACACTCAGCTGGAGTGGCCTCAGCTTCTCCTGCAGCAAGCAGCTGCCCTGTGACTCAAGTGTTCACTGTTTGGGCTGTATGCAGATGTGAAATTTTCAGGTCACATCCTTAAAAAGGAAGCCAGCTGCCCTTCTTTCTTCTTTTTTCATCTCTGCCAGCTGGGATGTGGATGTGGTAATGGTGAAACAGTGTCAGCCATGTAGCCAAGGATGGCATCCTAAGGCAACGGTTCTAGAACTTTAGCAAGCATTAGAGTCTTAGGTCTGAGAGGATGCCAAGGGATAGCTGTATGACAAGGGTGTGGATGGGACTTGGATGGGCAGGCTGGAGTGTCCTGTATAAAACAAGTCCCTCTGGCTTGTGATGACAGAGCTGAGGGTAGGGAGAGAGGGGAGTGGACAGTGGGACAGAGGCAAGTTTGCCAAGTTGTCACATTCCACCAGCCTGGAACAATCTATGAATCTAAGAATTCTAAATTGAGCCCAGCTTTCCAGTTGTCATGCAAGTATGTTTGTCAAGTTAGAACAGAACATTTTATTTAACAGTTTGATAGCTTGATTGATGCTGTTAAAATATTTGGACATGTGGCCTGTGATCTTATATCTGGACTCCTGCCCTGTTGCAGGCAGGCCCGACATGAGGACCAAATGAAACAATAGACGAAAAGCTCTCAAAATAATGCCCGGTACATGTGGTGTGTATTCAGTAACATTAGCAATGATGATGCTTATGATTCTCCTGAGGACAACAGGGTCTTAGTGAAAGAATTTAAGCACAATAGTGACCTTTGCTCACTATTTCTTCCAACAAGTATTAAGGGTATACTATGTATCTGGCATTGTTCTGGGGGCTTCCAATAATACTAGTAATCAGACCAAAGCTCCTTTTTTCTTTTTCTTTTCTTTTCTTGAAGTTTATTTATTTATTTTGAGAGAGAGAAAGACTGTGGGAGGTGCAGAAAGAGAGGGAGAGAGACAGAATCTCAAGCAGAGTCTGCACTGTCAGCATAGAGCCCAATGTGGGGCTCCAACTCGTGGACCATGAGATCATGAGCTGAGCTGAAACCAAAAGTCAGATGCTTAACTGACTGAGCCACCCAGGCGCCCCAAACCTCGTACTTTCAAGGAATGTACATTATCATGGAGGGTGGGGAAAAATAAAAAAAATATTTAACACCTGTCAAATGCTGTCTTTTAGTCTTAGATCAGTTTGGTCGGAGGGAGGTAAGATTGCAAGTAGACATCAGTTAGGAGCTTGTTGGGATAATTTAGAGAAGACACGATTGTTGTCTGATACCAGGTAGTGGCAGAGTGAATAGAGATCAGTGAATACATTTAAAAAACATTAGTGTGGTAGAATAATGACACTTCGTGATTGATGGGTATAGGGAGGAAGAGGAAAAAAAAGAAGGAATCAAAAATTACAGCTAGGATTCTGACTTAGGCATCAGGATAATGGTGATGCTAGTCACTGAGACTGGAATATAGGAGAAGGAGGGACTGGTTTGGAAAGAAGATGAGGGGATCGGTTTTGGACCCTGGGGGTTTGAGACGCCCAAAGAACACACGAGTGACAATGTCCAGGAGGCAATTTTGTATACAGGAGGAACTTTAGCCAGGTGGAAACTATCTCGGGGATGAGAGCAAAAGCATTCAGAGGAAAAGGAGGTAGAAGCAGAAACCAAGCCATTCTTCCAGGAGACGGAGTGAGCTTGTGTAGGCAGCTTGAGAAGGAGATGAAGAGCAGGGGAAGTTTTTATTAGATGGTGGTGAAAGTGGCATTTTTGAAGCTGAGGGAAAGCAGCCAGTGGGAGTAGAGAGACTAGACATGTATCACAAGGATGGTTGATGGGGCAAGTTCCTGCTGGGTGCAGGAGGAAAGAAGTGGTCATGAAAATCACTTATCATTTCACCACGGGAAAAAAATGACATCATTTATATAGCCATCCATTCACTGGCTCAGTAATTATTTATTGAGTACCTTCTACATGCCAGGCACTGGTCCTGGTGGTGGGAATGAGCCAGAAAAAAACCCCTCACCCTATTTTATGTAAGTTCAGGAGCTTACAACAAAACCCAAACCAAATACAAAGAAAAACTTGGTCGTTGCCAGGCCAAGGCTAAAGAAGGCATGGTCTTGGCAGAAAGGTGAGTTACTGCAAGGTACGAGAGCCCCTCAGCAGGGATTCTGCCCGCACAAGCAACAGCTGGGACCAGGAACCTGGAATTCAAATATCGCCTTGATGTGAGAGGAAATCTTAATCTCAACAATGAGATTAGAGGAATCTCTTTGCAGAGATTCTATAAACAATTAGAGGAATCCCTTGTGGGCGTGCTGTGCTTGATGTACTCAGACTCAATAAAGACAAATGACAGCAGGCAACGGACAATGGCTAATTCTCTTCAACATCAATAAACTTGATATCTGAACCTTCAGTCCTCTGAAAAGCAAATCTCTGTTTCTTCTCTTTAACTCCCCAACTCAACTGATTCTGCTTAATTGCTGCCTGAAAGGACTAAACCCATCAAGTCGTGTTTAGCTCTAACCCCATTAGAGTTCTTAACAGTCATTAACTAATGCGGTTCTTTGAAAGGGCATGAGGAAGTCCAAGGAGGTACATCTTGTAGTCTTGCATTCGATTCTGAAATGTTCCCTTTGTGGGCAGCCTGGAAAGGACTTAATGCTGTGTGATCCAGGACTACAGCACATGTTAGGTAGGAGGTAGGCTTCCAGAACTAGGGAGGAGAAGGGTTGAATTTATGCATGGGTATTCACAGAAAGTTTGGGGGGAACAAGGTGGGGGTTGGAAGTCACTGGGTGAAAAGTTCTTATTTGACAAGATGTAAAAATGACCCATCACAAGGCCAGTTGTTGGATGCTTGGCTTAGAACTCTGGTGTCCTGAAACCCCACCTAGCATTGTTTTCCCTCATGCCAGGTTACCATATTCCATAGTCAGTTAAGTTTTCAAATAAGTAAGTTTCCCAGTGAAAAATGATCACTGGGAGGGGGGAGGGGGAAAGACGGTTGGCTTTTATGGCAAATTTCCCATGTGGAATGGCTGAATAAATGCTGCATCAAAGAAACTTCCAACATCTGACTGCAAATCTCCATCTAAGACCACAAAATAAACAGTTCTCAATAAAGGAAGAGACATCTTTGTCATTGACATTGTGGATTATTCAGGTTTCTTTGTTTCTCCCTGACACCTACTTTTACCTTATTTCATTTTTACCCTCTAACCATTTCAGTACCCAACACAAGCCAAATTCTGGAAGGGAGTTCGATGAGGAGAATAAAATAAAAATTATGATTTAAATTGAGACGTGGGGATTTTCTGTGGATAATTGTCCATGTTGCATCTTACCAAAGAAAATATGAATTTCACTTAGAATATAAAGTAATTCTCTCTGAAAGTGTGGGATGGAAGAGATCAGTCCTGAGTACTAGAAATATATTTGTCCCTCAGGAAATTCTTGCCCACCGAACGCATGAGGCTAGGATGACATATATTAGGAGCGTATTAAATTTTATTCTAACACTGATGGGAGGGAAAAAATGAAGGAAAGAAAAATGAAGCAGGGTGAAGAATAAGGTGATTGAGAGAAAAGAAAAGACAGAGAAACTTGTTAATTACAGGACTTTCTGAACAAGATTTTTTTTTCCCTTTCACAAGATAGAAGCTATTGAATAATTCATGCCAAGCGTGGAAAGGCTGCCTTTTCCCTGGGTGATGTATAAGTGAGCACGAGAGAGCTTCGTGTGGGTTCACATCAGCCACCACTCTTGCTTCTGAGCACAGGGTGCTCTCCTCTTGAGCTCAGCTTCTGCTTTTGCAGCCAAGCATCCTTCCTTCTGCTGCCTGCCTGCCCACCCTTCTGGGCTTGCAGCCTTCTCCAGCCCTGCTGCCAGCTGAGAAACCTCCCTGCAGCTGCTGGGTTCTGCCTAGGACCATGTGTGTGGATGTTGCTCGGGAGAAGCAAGCACTTGCTCCTGGCACTGATCCCAGCTGAGTTTCTCCTGTTGATTTTGGGACCACAGATGCTGCTGCTGAGGAGGTATTTCCTGGCATCCCTGCCTCCGCTACTGCCAGCTAAGGACCAGCCCAAAAGTAAGGTATCCCCCAACCCCTCTCCCCTGGCATTTTCTCCAGCTGGGATATCTCTGCTTTGCTTTCTCTTGGAAACTAGGGGCTCCATCTGGCAATATTCCCAACTCTCTCTCTCTCCCTCTGTGTGTGTGTGTGTGTGTGTGTGTGTGTGTGTGTGTGTGTGTCTGTGTGGTGTTTGGGGGAAGATGGGGAGACTCTGGGTATTGCTCTGTCCCAGGGCTTCCCTGGTTCCTGCTGAATGTAAAGAGGCCTTTCCCCTGGCACTGGAGACATTTCCGAGGCAGGCACCTGTCATCTGCCACCCCCGTTCTTCTCGAGCTCCTTCTCTCCCCCTCCCCCAGCCCATTATTCTGCTCCAGCCTTTTGTGTCGGTGGCAGAGGGCTGAAGGGATGTCTTTGCCCTCCCTGCAGGTGGGTGTCAGGATGGGCCGCGCAGTGAGAAGCTGATGCTATCAAGCGAGGTGTGAAGAGTTGGCCAGAATGACCAACTCCTCCTCCACGTCCACCTCCTCCACCACCGGGGGATCGCTGCTGCTGCTCTGCGAGGAAGAGGAGTCGTGGGCGGGCCGGCGCATCCCCGTGTCCCTTCTGTACTCGGGCCTGGCCATCGGGGGCACGCTGGCCAACGGCATGGTCATCTATCTCGTGTCGTCCTTCCGAAAGCTGCAGACCACCAGCAACGCCTTCATCGTGAACGGCTGCGCCGCGGACCTCAGCGTCTGCGCCCTCTGGATGCCGCAGGAGGCGGTGCTCGGGCTCCTGCCCACCGGCTCGGCGGAGCCCCCCGCGGACTGGGACGGCGCCGGCGGCAGCTACCGCCTGCTGCGGGGAGGGCTGCTAGGCCTCGGGCTCACCGTGTCCCTCCTGTCCCACTGCCTGGTGGCCCTGAACCGCTACCTGCTCATCACCCGGGCGCCTGCCACCTACCAAGCGCTGTACCAGCGGCGCCACACGGCGGGCATGCTGGCGCTCTCCTGGGCGCTCGCCCTGGGCCTCGTGCTGCTGCTCCCGCCCTGGGCGCCGCGGCCCGGTGCCGCGCCCCCGCGCGTCCACTACCCTGCGCTGCTGGCCGCCGCGGCGCTGCTGGCGCAGACGGCGCTGCTGCTGCACTGCTACCTGGGCATCGTGCGCCGCGTGCGCGTCAGCGTCAAGCGGGTCAGCGTCCTCAACTTCCACCTGCTGCACCAGCTGCCCGGCTGCGCCGCCGCCGCCGCCGCCTTCCCGGGCGCCCCGCACGCGCCGGGCCCGGGGGGAGCCGCGCACCCGGCGCAGGCCCAGCCCCTGCCGCCCGCGCTGCACCCGCGGCGGGCGCAGCGCCGTCTCAGCGGCCTGTCGGTGCTTCTGCTCTGCTGCGTCTTCCTGCTGGCCACGCAGCCGCTGGTGTGGGTGAGCCTGGCCAGCGGCTTCTCGCTGCCCGTGCCCTGGGGCGTGCAGGCGGCCAGCTGGCTCCTGTGCTGCGCCCTGTCCGCGCTCAACCCGCTGCTCTACACGTGGAGGAACGAGGAGTTCCGTCGCTCGGTGCGCTCCGTCCTGCCCGGCGTCGGCGACGCGGCGGCGGCCGCCGCTGCCGCCACGGCCGTGCCCGCTGTGTCCCAGGCGCAGCTGGGCACCCGCGCCGCCGGCCAGCACTGGTGACCCGGCGGGGCCCCGAGGGAAGCGGAGATGCCGAGATGCCGACGTCAGCGTGGCCTCCTGCTCTCGTCAAGTACCCTCTGCCTGAACGAAGACTCCTGCTGGCCGAGCCCGATAAATCGGTGCGAAGATTTCGCCTTCGACCCCGGTGGGATACCTGTCGAACCAAGGTCTTTCCCTAAATGGGGTCCCCGAAGTCATTTTGAACAGCTACCTGATTTTTACCCTTTGTTTCTGTGTTTTAGGGAAATCCGAAAGTCAAAACACCGGAAACTTCAAGAACTTTCACACCGACCTTTCAAAAGAGCAGGTTAATTTATTTCAGCACTGTTTTTGAAAAAGAGATTTGATAATGTATTACCGTTCCCACCTTCATCGTCTTATAATATAGATGAAGCACCTCGAGTGTGCATGAGCCAAAGGAAATAATATTGATGAAGGAAATAATATTTAAGAAGTATTTAGGAAAGTAACCTATCTTTGATGATGCTTCTGTTATAATTTAGCCTTTGTATCAACCCGAAGAATGAGACCACAGGTATGCACACCAGTATGAGTTGCCATTAAGACCTCATGCCCTTTATTCTTAAAAGGGTTTGTTTTTATAAAGTCGCATCCTTGCCGAATGCGATAGAATCTTAGCCAGTGAGAGAAGAGAAAACAGATTTATTATTTTACACTCGTTTTTGCACTTCTAAGACTGAACATTAGCATTACCTTGCTGAAGTGAAAGTTTTCCATTGTGCTGATTGGTGGCCTGAGCCAGCAATGGAGTTTTGAAAACAAATAAGGGGGTTATCTATTTTAGGTACCAGTTTCATGTTTTTAATAGCATGCACACTTGTGGCTACCTTCATTTTGTAATCAGTTTATTCTCCTTATGAGTGTGATTGCAGCTTTGAACATTCTGTACTATAATGGTTGCTAAAGAGAATAAGTCCTTCTGTTTTCTCTTGAACATTTAAAATATCTCAATGCACATGATATAATTAAACACTAATAATACCATGACTGCACAGCTGATATTAGCTGCTATTGCATGCTCCTAGATGTTAGAACTTACTGGGCATGTGGTATACTAAAGCAATACCCTCTAGACAAGGACATTTTGCTTCTTCCAGACACCAGAAGAAGTGGCCGTCAGTTATTTGAAAAGAGACACGGAGATATGCTGGCCACCCTACAGTTCTTGTCTTGACCCACTTTATGAGAAACTCCCAGCTGGGACTTTATCTTGCAAATGGAACTACAGTCAAGATGGATCAATAATAATGGTTTTGGCTCTGCAAAGCGGTCTGTGCTCTCCTAGGGTTTAGACAAGCCACACATGAGAAAGCAACACTGTTCTTTATGTAGTTCGTATATATATTACCATTGCACTCAACATTAATATTGTGTCTGTTGAAGGAGGTGTCATAAACTCAGTTATATATAGCAAACAGTTCAAATGGGAATCTGTTTTAAAATGTAGAATTTGAGGCTTGTCATTTCTGTCTTTGGTTTACTAAATTTGCTTAGAGATAGTTGAAACACAACATCATGTGAAATCACTTTATAAAATTAAAATGGGAAAAAAAGTAACTTAAGCTAATCATGTATTAGCCTTGTGACTGCTAACTACATCAAGTATGGGGCTGAACAATCTCCATGAACTGTGCAGTTCAGAACAAAAACAGCTTGTGTTGTTGCACTCTTGAACATTATCAGGATAGTGGGAACATGCGTGCGTTTGAATAATTATGGGAGTTGCAGGAAACTTGGACATGTTTGTAGTAAAACAAAACAAATATGTTCATTACCAATAATAGATCAGCAGTCATTTTATTAATCTATCCCCTTTGTGCATGTACCATTTCTCTCTCACTACGGTTTCATCTATTCCCATTTTCCTTGATTCAAATATTTAATTAAAGTTCAGACAATGATACCTCTGAGTTTTTTCTTCTGTCTCTGGTCTTCTTGAATATCTCCTCGAGAACACCGTCACAGAGGACACTGTATTCCAAACTATCCACTAGTGATGAAAGTAACTTCTTTGTTCTGGCCTTATTTAACTTTATTTTAGTTTCTAAAATTATATCTACCTTATATAGTTAAATAGGGTCGTATGCCAGCATTAAAAAAAAATAGGTATGATTTCCTTTCTGTAAGCATAATTGAATTGGGGAATAGGTTACAATGACAACAGAGAGCTGAAGGTTTTCCTTTTTGGGGGACAGGGCTGGGGGACACTTCCCTAAATCTCTAGCAAAGAGGTCTTCTTTTAATCAGGCCTTTATTTTTGTTTCTTAATGGGGATGCTGCAAATGATTTCTCCCGCTGTTCCCCAAAGCATTTGCCACACACATAAACTTAGCTTTTCAAGTACCTGGTATCTTCCAATGTTTCTGGTTAACACTGAGAACCATCTTATGTTGGCTCAGTGCCATTTGGGAGACCTACTTTAGGTTATATTTACTGGTAATAAACTCCACAGGACTGATTCACTTTTAATTTCGAAGTAGCAATGATGTGTCTAAAAATGCCTTACTAGGGCAATCGCTGGAGTGTTGGAGTTATTGCTTTTACAAATTAAGTTAATGGAGATTGTGTTCTTATTTAAATGAAACCACATATTATCCACTCAGGAATAAAAACTAATTGCTGTTGTGGGCTGCCCTACTTTGCCTTTTCTACTTTTTTCTTTAGGTATTATGCCTGTTAAGACATATAGCACCCCCTGGTCCACCCTCCCCTAGCACTTTGATGCTAAATTCTAGGATGTCATAGGTATTACTCCTAGCACTTCTCTCCTTCCCAAATGAGGTATGTTCATAGACAATAATTTTGTCTTATACAAAGGCATTCACAGGCATTTTTTGCTGTAAACACTATAGGGCTGTAGCTCTCTGATAGAGAAAGCCCTTGGAAAGATCTTCTCACCAAGAGAATGTTGGTCCACTTCGGTCTCAGGGTTCAGTGCATCCCTCTTCTTCTGGTGACCACCATACTGGCCAACTTCACTGTGTCATGTGCAAACTTTACTCCGTTCCTCTAGGCATTCAGACAGTGCTAATCTGGCTCTTTGGCAGTCCTGGGAGATGACCTGAAAAAAGACATCAGTGGCATAAATTTAAATTCAGGAACATTGAGACAAATTGTAGATGGCACTTCCTCTCAGAAGTCTGCCCTTGATGTTTGTGGGTTGTGGGGCAAGAATGGAGATCCAGATGGGAGCTCTTGGTCTGTGGAACAAGGTGGGTCTGGGGGAATCTTTCTTTCTCCCTCTACTCTCCTCTTTAGTACTTTTAGGGACCTCACACACAGGTGAGGAGCCTCAGCCCGCAGGTCAAAGCTCTGCCCACACTCACCTCTCAAGCAACCACCTGCTCTCCTCTAGGACTTGGTGCACATACAGGCAAACAGCAAGCCCAAGAGGTGGCCTCAAGGACATTTAGGCAGGAAATTCCTGGGTTCCAGCTATCAGGGCTTGTTGAGGAGGCCCAGGCCCCAGGCAGGTAACTTTTCTTGGGACTCCTTTCCCTGTGGAAAGGAAAGTGGCCAGAGGAGGGTGGGAGCAGTTCCTTTAAAGCATGAGACCCCAGTTGGGGCCCGTGTATCTTGAGTTTAAGGTGGATACTGCCTTCACGTAGGTTCTCCTCAGGTAGCGTTTCCTAGCTCCTCCCACCTGTGGGAATTCCTTAACCAGGTGCTCCCAAACACTTAATCATATCAGCCCTAATGCAATAGGTAAGAAGGCTGTTGAGGATAGAGAGGGAAGGGTGGAGATCAGACAACGATGGGTACGTGGGATGTATTGCACAGTTGCCTTGACTTGGGTGTCTCTTTGAAAATTTTCATAATGAAAGTCGAAACAAGTAAAGCAAAACTCAAAAAAGAAGAAAGAGAGATGCAAAGAAGGAAGGAAGGGAATGAAAAAGCCAAGAAAGAGAAGTGACTAATGTCCCGAAGGTCATGTAGCAATTAAGTGGAAAAACTTTTGTCCTACTCGAGCGTGGGAAGTAACCACTGTACTGTAGGATAAAATCAGAAGTTTTTAGTCAGGTGTGGAACTCTCTCCATGATGTGACCTTTCCCTAATTTCCCCAATCTCTCGCTCTCTTGGACTTGCATCGTTTGCCTATATAGCCTCGTTGGTCCATGTTCTAAACATGGCCCATGTTCTGTGCCTTGTTCATTCAAAGACCTTCCCGGAGTGTCCTTGATCTCATCACTTACCCAGACCCCATCCTTCCTTCCAGGAAGGCTCACTTAGTTTCTACCTCTCCACCAAAGGCCTCCCCACCGCCTCTCTGCCCCCAGCAATAAGCTCTGCCTCCGCAGAATTCCTGCATGGCTTTGTTCTCACCACATAATCTTTTGTGTCATCTCTGGTAATGTGTGTGTCTTCAAAACTAGGAAAATTTTTTGCTTTATTTTTTATTCCTTCAATTGTTTTTATTTTATTTTATTATTATTATTTTTAATATATGAAATTTATTGTCAAATTGGTTTCCATACAACACCCAGTGCTCATCCCAAAAGGTGCCCTCCTCAGTACCCATCACCCACCCTCTCCTCCCTCCCACCCCCCATCAACCTTCAGTTTGTTCTCAGTTTTTAACAGTCTCTTATGTTTTGGCTCTCTCCCACTCTAACCTCTTTTTTTTTTTTTTTTTTTTTTCCTTCCCTTCCCCCATGGGTTTCTGTTAAGTTTCTTAGGATCCACATAAGAGTGAAACCATATGGTATCTGTCTTTCTCTGTATGGCTTATTTCACTTAGCATCACACTCTCCAGTTCCAGCCACATTGCTACAAAAGGCCATATTTCATTCTTTCTCATTGCCACGTAGTATTCCATAGTGTATATAAACCACAATTTCTTTATCCATTCATCAGTTGATGGACATTTAGGCTCTTTCCATAATTTGGCTATTGTTGAGAGTGCTGCTATAAACATTGGGGTACAAGTGCCCCTATGCATCAGTACTCCTGTATCCCTTGGATAAATTCCTAGCAGCGCTATTGCTGGGTCATAGGGTAGGTCTATTTTTAATTTTCTGAGGAACCTCCACACTGCTTTCCAGAGTGGCTGCACCAATTTGCATTCCCACCAACAGTGCAAGAGGGTTCCTGTTTCTCCACATCCTCGCCAGCATCTATAGTCTCCTGATTTGTTCATTTTGGCCACTCTGACTGGTGTGAGGTGATATCTGAGTGTGGTTTTGATTTGTATTTCCCTGATAAGGAGCGACGCTGAACATCTTTTCATGTGCCTGTTGGCCATCCGGATGTCTTCTTTAGAGAAGTGTCTATTCATGTTTTCTGCCCATTTCTTCACTGGGTTATTTGTTTTTTGGGTGTGGAGTTTGGTGAGCTCTTTATAGATTTTGGATACTAGCCCTTTGTCCGATATGTCATTTGCAAATATCTTTTCCCATTCCGTTGGTTGCCTTTTAGTTTTGTTGGTTGTTTCCTTTGCTGTGCAGAAGCTTTTTATCTTCATAAGGTCCTAGTAATTCACTTTTGCTTTTAATTCCCTTGCCTTTGGGGATGTGTCAAGTAAGAGATTGCCACGGCTGAGGTCAGAGAGGTCTTTTCCTGCTTTCTCCTCTAAGGTTTTGATGGTTTCCTGTCTCACATTCAGGTCCTTTATCCATTTTGAGTTTATTTTTGTGAATGGTGTGAGAAAGTGGTCTAGTTTCAGCCTTCTGCATGTTGCTGTCCAGTTCTCCCAGCACCATTTGTTAAAGAGACTGTCTTTTTTCCATTGGATGTTCTTTCCTGCTTTGTCAAAGATGAGTTGGCCATACGTTTGTGGGTCTAGTTCTGGGGTTTCTATTCTATTCCATTGGTCTATGTGTCTGTTTTTGTGCCAATACCATGCTGTCTTGATGATGACAGCTTTGTAGTAGAGGCTAAAGTCTGGGATTGTGATGCCTCCTGCTTTGGTCTTCTTCTTCCAAATTACTTTGGCTATTCGGGGCCTTTTGTGGTTCCATATGAATTTTAGGATTGCTTGTTCTAGTTTCGAGAAGAATGCTGGTGCAATTTTGATTGGGATTGCATTGAATGTGTAGATAGCTTTGGGTAGTATTGACATTTCGACAATATTTATTCTTCCAATCCATGAGCAGGGAATGTCTTTCCATTTCTTTATATCTTCTTCAATTACCTTCATAAGCTTTCTATAGTTTTTAGCATACAGATCTTTTACATCTTTGGTTAGATTTATTCCTAGGTATTTTATGCTTCTTGGTGCAACCTTCAATTGTTTTTAGAGCAAATACTGCCTCTTATCTTTTAGTAACTGGTTATGTGAAATATACTAGATGATTAACATATGTTTATAGTTAAAAGCAGTAATTTTTAAAGTAAAAAAGATCTGGTTCTTTCCCTTGCATGTATATTTTTCTCTTAATGAAATAGACCCAAGAATAAATCACATTTCTCAACTCCTATCTTGCCAAGGAATATCTCAGAGTAGCAATATATGGGGATTATGAACCATGTGTATAAATCACAAGCTGTCAGTGCTGTCATTTGGGGGAGATTTAAATTCCTGTTATCCAAGTACTGTTCATGTTCTGAACAAATATTCAGTAATTATACATACAATTATTTTGTGGGGCCTTGCATAGAAAAGCTGTGTATTTTTGATTTCTAAAATCGTTAAACATGTCTTTTTAAAAATGTTTTTATTTATTTTTGAGAGAGGGAGAGAGAGAAAGAGAGAAAGACAGAATGTGAACAGGGGAGTGGCAGAGAGACAGGGAGACACAGAATCCGAGGAAGGCTCTAGGCTCTGAGCTGGCAGCATGCAGCCTGACGTGGGGCTTGAACTCACAAACTGCGAGATCATGACCTGAGCCGAAATCAAGGGTCGGATGCTTCAACACCTGAGGCAGCCAGGTGCCCAATCCTTAGACATATCTTTCTTTCTTTTTTTTTTTTAATTTTCTTTTTTATTTTCTTAAAATTTACATCCAAATTAGTTAGCATATAGTACAACAATGATTTCGGGAGTAGATTCCTTAGTGCTCCTTACCCATTTAGCCCATTCCCCCTCCCAGAATCCCTCCTGTAACCCTCAGGTTGTTCTCCATAATTATGAATCTCTTCTGTTTTGTCCCCCTCCCTGTTTTTATATTATTTTTGTTTCCCTTCCCTTATGTTCATTTGTTTTGTCTCTTAAAGTCCTCATATGAGTGAAGTCATAGGATTTTTGTCTTTCTCTGACTAATTTCACTTAACATAATACCCTCCAGTTCCATCCACGTAGTTGCAAATGGCAAGATTTCATTCTTTTTGATTGCCGAGTAATACTCCATTGTGTGTGTGTGTGTGTGTGTGTGTGTGTGTGTGTGTGTGTATATACACTACATCTTTTTCATCCATTCATCCATCAGTGGACATTTGGGCTCTTTCCATACTTTGGCTATGGTTGATAGTGCTGCTATAAACATAGGGGTGCATGTGTCCCTTCGAAACAGCACACCTGTAAACCTTGGATAAATGTCTAGTAGTGCAATTGCTGGGTTGTAGGGTAGTTATATTTTTAGTTTTTTGAGGAACCTCCATACTGTTTTCCAGAGTGGCTGCACCAGCTTGCATTCCCACCAACAATGCAAAACAGTTCCTCTTTCTCCGCATCTTCGCCAACATCTGTTGTTGCCTGAGTTGTTCATGTTACCCATTCTGGCAGGTGTGAGGTGGTATCTCATTGTGGTTTTGATTTGTATTTCCCTGATGATGAGTGATATTGAGCATTTTTTCATGTGTTGGTTGGCCATCTGGATGTCTTCTTTGGAGGAGTGTCTATTCATGTCTTTTGCCCATTTCTTCACGGGATTATTTGTTTTTTGGGTGTTGAGTTTGATAAGTGCTTTATAGATTTTTGGATACTAACCCTTTATCTGATATGTCATTTGCAAATATTTTCTCTCATTCTGTCGGTTGCCTTTTAGTTTTGCTGATTGTTTCCTTCACTGTGCAGAAGCTTTTTATTTTGATGAGGTCATTTTTGCTTTTGTTTCCCTTGCCTCCAGAGATGTGTTAAGTAAGAAGTTGCTGTGGGCAAGATCAAAGAGGTTTTTGCCTGCTTTCTCCTTGAGGATTTTGATGGCTTCCTGTCTTACATTGAGGTCTTTCATCCACTTTGAGTTTATTTTTGTGTAGGGTATAAGAAAGTGGTCCAGGTTCATTCTTCTGCATGTCGCTGTCCAGTTTTCCCAGCACCACTTGTTGAAGAGACTGTCTTTATTCCATTGGATATTCTTTCCTGCTTTGTCAAAGATTAGTTGGCCATAAGTTTGTGGGTCCATTTCTGGGTTCTATATTCTGTTTCACTGATCTGAGTGTCTGTTCTTGTGCCAGTACCATACTGTCTTCATGATTATAGCTTTGTAGCATAGCTTGAAGTCTGGGATTGTGATGCCTCCTGCTTTGGTTTTCTTTTTCAAGATCGCTTTGGCTATTCGGGGTCTTTTCTGGTTCCATACAAATTTTAGGATTATTTGTTCCAGCTCTGTGAAGAATGCTGGTGTTACTTTGATAGGGATTGCATTGAATATGTAGATTGCTTTGGGTAGTATTGACATTTTAACAATATTTGTTCTTCCTATCCAGGAGCATGGAATCTTTTTCCATTTTTTGGTGTCTTCTTCAATTTCTTTCATAAGCTTTCTATAGTTTTTAGTATATAGATTTTTCACCTCTTTGGTTAGATTTATTCCTAGGTATTTTATGGTTTTTTTTGTGCAACTGTAAATGGGATTGATTCCTTGATTTCTCTTTCTGCCGCTTCATTGTTGGTGTATAGGAATGCAACCGATTTCTGTGCATTGATTTTATATCCTGCAACTTTGCTGAACTCATGAATCAATTCTAGCAGGTTTTTTTGGTGGGATCTTTTGGGTTTCCGTATAGAGTTTCATGTCATCTGCGAAGAGTGAAAATTTGACCTCCTCCTGGCCGATTTGGATGCTTTTTATTTCTTTGTGTTGTCTGATTGCAGAGGCTAAGACTTCCAGTACTATGTTGAATAACAGTGGCGAGAGTGGACATCCCTGTCTTGTTCCTGACCTTAGAGGGACAGCTCTCAGTTTTCCCCCATTGAGGATGATATTAGCATTGGGTCATTCATATATGGCTTTTATGATCTAGAGGTATGCTCCTTCTACTAGTTTCTTGAGGATTTTTATCAAGAAAGGATGCTGTATTTTGTCAAATGCTTTCTCTGCATCTATTGAGAGGATCATATGGTTCTTGTCCTTTCTTTTATTGATGTGATGAATCACGTTAATTGTTTTGTGGATATTGAATCAGCCCTGCATCCCAAGTATAAATCCCACTTGGTCGTGGTGAATAAGTTTTTTAATGTATTGTTGGATCCGGTTGGCTAATATCTTGTTGAGGATGTTTGCATCCATGTTCATCAGGGAAATTGGTCTATAGTTCTCCTTTTTAGTGGGGTCTCTGTCTGGTTTTGGAATCAAGGATATGCTGGCTTTATAGAAAGAGTTTGGAAGTTTTCTTTCCATTTCTACTTTTTGGAACACTTCAAGAAAATAGGTGTTAACTCTTCCTTAAATGTTTGGTAGAATTCCCCTGGAAAGCCATCTGGCCATCTTGTTTTTTGGCAGATTTTTGATTACTAATTCGATTTCCTTAGTGGTTATGGGTCTGTTCAAATTTTCTATTTCTTCCTGTTTCAGTTTTGGTAGTGTATATGTTTCTAGGAATTTGTCCATTTCTTCAGGATTCCCCATTTTATTGTCATATAATTGCTCATAAAATTGCTCATAATATTCTCTTATTATTGTTTTTATTTCTGCTGTGTTGGTTGTGATCTCTCTTTCAATCTTGATTATATTTATTTGGGTCCTTTCCTTTTTCTTTCTGATCAAACTGGCTAGGGGTTTATCAATTTTGTTAATTCTTTCAAAGAACGAGCTTCTGGTTTCATTGATCTGTTCTACTGTGTTTTGTTTGTTTGTTTTTGGTTTAGATAGCATTAATTTCTGCTCTAATCTTTATTATTTCCTGTCTTCTGCTGGTTTTGGGTTTTATTTGCTGTTCTTTTTCCAGCTCCTTAAGGCATAAGTTTACGTTGTGTATCTGAGATCTTTCTTCCTTCTTTAGGAAAGCCTTCTTTAGGAAGGCTATATACTTTCTTCTTATGACCGCCTTTGCTGCATCCCAGAGGTTTTGGGTTGTGGTGTTATCATTTTCATTGCCTTCCATATACTTTTTAATTTCCTCTTTAACTGCTTGGTTAGCCCATTCATTCTTTAGTAGGATGTTCTCCAGTCTCCAAGTATTCGTTACATTTCCAAATTTTTTCTTGTGATTGATTTCGAGTTTCATAGCGTTGTGGTCTGAAAATATGCACTGTATGATCTCGATCTTTTTGTACTTACTCAGGGCTGATTTGTGTCCCAGTATATGGCCTATTCTGGAGAACGTTCCATGAACACTGGAGAAGAATGTATATTCTGCTGCTTTAGGATGAAATGTTCTGAATATACCTGTTAAGTCCATCTGGTCCAGTGTGTCATTCAAAGCCATTGTTTCCTTGTTGATTTTTTGATTAGATGATCTGTCCATTGCTGTGAGTGGGGTGTTGAAGTCTCCTACTATTATGGTATTACTAGCGATGAGTTTCTTTATGTTTGTGATTAATTGGTTTATATATTTGGGTGTTGCCACATTTGGTGCATAAATGTTTACAATTGGTAGGTCTTCTTGGTCGATATACCCATGGATTATGATATAATGCCCTTTTGCATATCTTGATACAGTCTTTCTTTTAAAGTCTAGATTGTCTGATAGAAGTATGGCTCCTCTGGCTTTCTTTTGTTGACCATTAGCATGATAGGTGGTTCTCCATCCCTTTATTTTCAATCTGAAGGTGTCTTTAGGTCTAAAGTGGGTCTCTTGTAAACAGCATATACATGGATCTTGTTTTCTTATCCATTCTGTTACCCTATGTCTTTTGATTGGAGCATTGAGTCCATTGACGTTTAGAGTGAGTACTGAAAGATATGAATTTATTGCCATTATGATGCTTGTAGAGTTGGAGTTTCTGGTGGTGTTCTCTGGTCCTTTTTTTTTTTTTTTTAACATTTTTATTTATTTTTGAGACAGGGAGAGACAGAGCATGAACAGGGGAGGGTCAGAGAGAGGGCGACACAGACTCTGAAACACGCTCCAGGCTCTGAGCTGTCAGCACAGAGCCTGACGCGGGGCTCGAACTCACGGACTGCGAGATCATGACCTGAGCCGAAGTCGGCTGCTCAACCAACTGAGCCACGCAGGTGCCCCTGGTCCTTTCTAATGTTTGTTGCTTTTGGTATTTATATATATTTTTTCATCTTTTCTCCCCTGAGAGACTCCCCCTTAAGATTTCTTGCAGGGCTGGTTTAGTGGTCACAAACTCCTTTAATTTTTGTTTGTCTGGGAAACTTTTTATCTCTCCTTCTATTTTGAATGAAAGCCGTGCTGGATAAAGAATTCTTGGCTGCATATTTTTCTGATTCAGCATGCTGAATATATCCTGCCACTCCTTTCTGGCCTGCCAAGTTTCTGTGGATAGGTCTGCTGCAAATCTGATCTGTCTTCCCTTGTAGGTTAGGGACTTTTTTTCCCTTGCTGCTTTCATGATTCTCTCCTTGCCTGAGTATTTTGTGAATTTGACTATGATATGCCTTGTTGATGGTCGGTTTTTGTTGAATCTAATGGGGGTCCTCTGTGCTTCCTGGATTTTGATGTCTGTGTCTTTCCCCAGGTAGGAAAGTTTTCTGCTATGATTTGCTCACATACCCCTTTTACCCCTATTTCTCTCTCTTCCTCTCCTGGGACCCCTATGATTCTGACGTTGTTCCTTTTTAAAGAGTCACTGATTTCTCTGATTCTTAAATCATGCTCTTTTGCCTTAATCTCCCTCTTTTTTTTTCTGCTTCATTATTCTCTATAAGTTTGTCCTCTATATCGCTGATTCTCTGTTCTGCCTCATCCATCCTTGCTGCCGCTGCATCCATCCATGATTGCAGCTCAGTTATAGCATTTTTAATTTCATTCTGGCTGTTTTTTACTTCTTGTATCTCTGCAGAAAGGGATTCTAATCTATTTTCGACTCCAGCTAGTATTCTCATTATTGTGATTCTAAATTCTGGTTCAGACATCTTGCTTGTATCTGTGTTGGTTAAATCCCTGGCTGTTGTTTCTTCTTGCTCTTTCTTTTGGGGCAAATTCCTTTGTTTTGTCATTTTGAAGGGAGAAAAGGAATTAGGTAGAAAAATTAAAGTTAAAAAAATATTAAAATTAAAAAATTAAAAAAACACACACACCCACACAAATTTAATAAATGATGTTAGATCCTAGGTGTGTTTTGGACTGGATGTTGAAAGTGGTTTGACAGATTAGAGAAAAAAAAGGGGAGGGGAAGAAATCATTTGAGAATTTAAAAAAATGAATACACTGAAGTACACTAAAATGAGATGATGGGAGTAAAATAGAATTTGAGAAGATTTACACAAAAGTAAAGAATATAGTAGAAAAAACTTAAAGAAAAATATTTTTAATAAAAATTAAAAATAAAAATGATTTTTTTCTCTTTCTGTATTCAAGAAAAAGAAAAGAAACAAAAAAGAAAAAAGAGAAAGAAAAAAGAAATTGTTTGAAAGTTTGAAAAAGTGAGTACACTGTAGTCGACTAAAATAAAATGATGGAAGTAAAATCGAATTTGAAAAAATGTACATAAAAGCAAAAATTATAGTAAAAGAAATTGAAGAAAAATATTTTTAATAGAAATTGAAAGCAAAAATGAGGTTTTGCTCTTTCTGCATTGAAAATAAAGAAAAGAAATAAAAAGAGAAAAAAGGAAAAGAAAAAATAAAAAAAGGAAATCATTTGAATATTTGAAAAGGTGAATACACTGAAGTAGACTAAAATAAAATGATGGAAGTAAGATAAAATTTGAAAAAAATTTACACAAAAGTAAAAAATATAGTAAAAAATTAAAAATATTTTTAATAAATATTGAAAATAAAAATGAATTTTTTCTTTCAGTATTCAAGAAAAATAAAAGTAGTGTAAATACTTTTCTTTCAGTATTCAAGAAAAATAAAAGTAGTGTAAAAAGAAAAGAAAGAAAATTGAATAGATGGACCTGCTAACAGATTGAAATAGGACTGAAACTACTTCGCTTTCTCCTAGAAGTCAGACTATGTAATAGTTTATAGTCCATAAACTAAATAGGCAATGAGACCCGTGTTCTTGAAGAGGGAGGTTGGCCCAGTTGGGCGGGGCTCAGTGTAACAGCTCCGTTCTCCGCTCGATGGCGCTGCTAGCCTACTGGGGTGGATTGTTGCACGGCTTGTAGGTGCGTTTGCGCATGCGCTGGGGCGGTGAAAATGGAGTCACACAGGTACCCAGGTATCGAACTCTGTTCTCCCTGATCAGCAATTGCGCACCGTCCTCTGTCTTCCGCTTTCGTCCACTCCCTGCTTCTTAACTGTCCGTGACCAAGCCCCAGGCAGTACCTCTCTCCCACGTTTTGTCTCAGGTGCGGCGGTTTTCCCCGGCCCCTTACTTCGAAAGGACTGCGTCTTTGACTGGTTCCGCCCCTCTGTGGGAGGGTCTCATCGAGCAATGGCCGAATGTCGGCTGCACCCAGGAACGTTTGCTGGACCTTCCTGCTGCCGGACCCCTGAGACTATAGCCAGGTGCCAGCCCGCCCCAGAAAAAGCTTGCGAGATAGTGTAGCAGCAGCATTTGAGGGACTATGGAAAATCACAACAGGCATCGGGCACCAGGCTTCATCCTTGATGACCTTGTTCCAGCACCAGCGAATGTGGCCATTTTCTGGGGTCTGCTGGGACCAGGTGGCTTCAACAGTCTCTACCAAATGTCCTTCCAGCAGTGGAACCGCTTTTCCCTGTGTGGCCTGAGAACCTCCCAGACGCTACTCTGTTCCTGGGGATTCACCCTTCCCACCAGAGCACCACCAGGTATGGAGCTGCGGAGTTGCAGCCTTTGCGCTCCCCTTGTTTACAGTCTTAATGGAATTTAAACCCTCTCCTTTCTTCTTTCTCCCTTTTTAGTTTAGTCCCTGCGGCTGTTTGCAATTTTCCACTTTCTCTCCAGCTGCTTTTGGTGAAAGGTGCTTTTCCTGTATTCTCCCCTACCCCCCAGTCTCCCTCCTCTCTCCGCCCACAAAAGCACCTCCCTTCCCACTCCCCAAGTTCATCTCTCCACGCCGTGCACCCATTGAATTCCGTGGTTCATGTTGTGCAGATTGTTGTGTTAATCCTCCAATCAGCTTTCTAGGTGTGTAGGATGGTTTAGTGTTGGTCTGGCTGTATTTCATGGATGCAAGACACACAAAAGACTTCCATGCTGTTCCACCATCTTGGCTCCTTCCCAATCCTTAGACATTTCTAATCAGTGGCTATAGTATTTTGCTAGAGTTCTTAGAGAAATAACTGTGGGAATGTCTTTACCTCTTCTTGTCTGGATGGTAGACCTGGAGATCATCCAGCCCGGCTCCTTGCTATTTTTATTAGAAAGTACTTTAATTTTTCAACTTTTCTTGTGTAACTTAGGCCCATTTCCTATTTTTCTTTTCTCAGTTAGTAGGAAACTATGCAGCATTCTTTGTATAGTAATATAACAGATACTCTCCTTTTAGCCAAATGAAAATTCTATGAAATGTCAACACGGTTGAATTCCCCTGTCACTACCAAAATTTGCCCTTATGAAAGTTTTGCTTCTTGAAAATAAGTTTTTTTCTATATAAAGTTTAATGTCTGTTTTTGTAAAAAAAAAAAAAAAATTATAAAATATGTGGGGCGCTTGGGTGGCTCAGTTATTTAAGTGTCCAACTTTGGCTCAAGTCATGGTCTCATGGCTCGTGAGTTCAAGCCCTGAGTCTGGCTCTGTGCTGACAGCTTGGAGCCTGGAGACTGCTTTGGATTCTGTGTCTTCCTCTCTCTGTCCCTCCCCTGCTTGTGCTCTGTCTCTCTCTCAAAAATAAACAAACATTAAAAAATTTTTTTAAAAACTAAAAAGAATAAAATATAGAGACATAGAAGAAATTATATTATTCATAGTTCTACTTCCCAAAAGTTACCACTGTTAACATTTTACTGTACTTATCTACTTTTTAAAATTTCTTTTCCTATGTACACTTAATTGTATGTAATTAAAGCCAGAAAGTATATACTGACATATATATATGTGTGTGTATGTGATTTATATACATATATATCAATATATTTTATATATTCATATATATATAAATATATATATATATGAATATATAGAATATAAATTATATCTTATAGAATATTCTTATATTCTAATTGTTACAGGCACTAGTGGCAAATAGGATCTAGGCCTGTTTGGATATATATATATATATATATATATATATATATACACACACACACACACACACACACATACACACACACTCAACTATATTTAAAAAGTATAAGCAGAAGAGAGATGTTACAAAGAGGGGACTCCATCCTGTTTGCCACTAGTGCCTGTAACAATTAGACTATCTTCACTACAAGTAACAGACTACCTAGCTAAAAATGGCTTAAACAATGATGACATTTTGTCATCATAAACAGAGAGGTCTGCAGGCTGGCAATTCCGTAAATTGTTCAGGAGCATCCTGATGTCATCAAGGGCCCAGGTTCTTTGCATCCTTCTACTGGGTCAACCTCAATGTTGTCGCTTTATGATTCCAAGATGGCTGCCGTAATCACATGCTAGCACAGAGCTAGCTCTTTTTCATAAAACAGGAAACTCTTAGAAGCTCCCCACAAAGACTCTTCCCCCAAAAGGCTAGCAGTAGATTACATGGCCACTCCTAAAGGAAGCAGAGCTGTGAATATCTGGCATTAAAAAATTATCATGAGAAGTCTATCCAGTTCTTGTCGTCGTACACGATTGATGGTTTGCCATTTGTGCTGCGCCCTACCTACTCGGTAGATCTTACCTCTTTTTCAGAACTTACAGCTGACTGCAGGTTAAAATGAGTAACAATTTCCAGTGTCTAGAAGTCATTTATTTGAAGTCTGTTGTGCTGAAATAGGATCTTCTGTGACACCTATTTCTTAGCTTTTTGACATAGAACAGATGGAGCATGTGAAAAGCTATGATCCACCAGGTCTCTTTCTGTTTCTATCCCTCTCAAAATGGTTTTCTGATGCACTGTAGACAGAGAACTCCTGCTCCGGGTGGAGCAGGGCAGGGGGCCAGAGCAGCCCCTTGGGCTTCTTCAGACATTAGCGCTCCTGCAATGGGATTGTGTCCAGATTATGGCCAGAACATACTGGGGTCTGGAGGTGGCAGGTACATAGCGTCTTTCCTCACTCACTGAGCATATGATAAATAAGAACATGAAGTGTGCAAATGGTGAGGGACAACATCATCTCTATAATGAAGAAGGCAGGGTGGGGGGATGTAAGTTAATGTGAGTGCCAAAATGAGCTTACTAACTCCCTTCCTACTGGTTTAGTGGTTAGAATAAGCAGGTCAACTAGCTCTCACTGGTCCAGATGTAGAGGCCACAGTTCTTGTGCTCATGACATTGTTAAATCAGGTCTTCTCTGTTGAGAAACTTGGCTAGGGCCTGTTGTCTATCCACCAGCTGATTCACTTCACCTCAAAGAGGTAGACTAAAAGATGCAACAAGACCAGCAAAAATGTTTTCTCTTGGAGACCAAATGAATGACAAAAGAGTCATTCTCCTCCAAAAGTATAGACCTTGTGATATTGAAGTAGGGTGCCATCAGGAGGGACAGACAGACTTATGATGGAATTGCCCCAATGAGCCATGGACCTGCTTTCTGTCCAGTTTTATCAGCTAGAGGAAATTCATCCTAGTTTCTGGCAATAGGTAAACTGCCAGTTGTATTCGGGAGAGTTGTCTACTATCGTTAAGAGTCTGTTTCTTGGTTTGCCTTTATTTTTATCTCTGTTTATCTATTTTGTTTCTTAAATTCCACATATGAGTGAAATCATAATATTTGTCTTTCTCTGACTGGCTTATTTCGCTTAGTATAATACACTCTAGCTCCATCCACGTCATTGCAAATGACAAAGTTTCATGCTTTTTGATGGCTGAATAAATCATACATATACACCAGCTCTGCTTTATCTATTCATCAGTCGATGGACATTTGAGATCTTTCTATAATTTGGCTCTTGTTGATAATGCTGCTATACACATTGGGGTACATGTGTCCCTTTTTGTATCCTTTGGCTAACTACCTAGTAGTGCAAATTCTGTGTTATAGGGTAGTTCCATTTTTCATTTTTTGAGGAACTTCCATACTGTTTTCCAGAATGGCTGCACCCGTTTGCATTCTTACCAATAGTGCAAGAGCGTTCCCTTTTCTCTACATTTTTGCCAACACCTGTGGTTTCCTGTGTCATTTTTAGACATTCTGACTGGTATGGAGAGATAGCTTTTACTTTTGATTTGTATTTCCCTGATATTGAGTGATTTTGTTGTTGTTTGTTTGTTTTTTTGTTTTATATTTAAGCTAGTTAACATACAGTGTAGTCTTAGCTTCAGGAGTGGTGTTTCATCTCTTACAGTGATTCATCTCTTACATATGAGACCCAGTGCTCATCCTGAAAAGTGCCCTCCTTAATGCCCATAACCCATTTAACTCACCCCCCACCCCCTCTCCAGCAACCCTGTTTGTTCTATTTAAGAATCTCTTAGGTTTTTTATCTTATTTTTCCTTCCCTTCCTCTATGTTCATATGTTGAGTTTCTCAAATTCCACATATGAGTAAAATCATATGATAGCTGTCTTTCTCTGATTGATTTATTTTACTTGGCACAATACCCTCCAGTTCCATCCACTTTGTTGCAAATAGCAGTTCATTTCTTTTTCATCGCTGAGTAGTATTCCATTGTGTGTGTGTGTGTGTGTGTGTGTGTGTGTGTGCGCACGCGTGCGTGTGTGTGTGCATACATACAACATCTTCTTAATCTGTTCATCAGTTGATGGACATTTGGGCTCTTTCCATAACTAGCCATGTATCATTTAAATTAGACACTAGGGGTACCTGGTGGCTCAGTCAGTTAAGTGTCTGACTTTGGCTCAGGTCATGATCTCATAGTTGGTGAGTTCAAGTCCCCCATCAGTCTCTGTGCTGACAGATCAGAGCCTGCTTTGGATCCTCTGTCTCTCTCTTTCTCTCTTCCCCTTCCCTTCTCTCTCTTTCTGTTGCTCAAAAATAAAAATAAATGTTTGAAAAAATAATAAACTAGGCATTAAATGCAAACATAAGCTGTAAGCAAATATAGTATCTAGATCCAGGAAAGAAGAATTTTTGCTATATTCTGAAGTATGATTGAAGAAGGAGATGCTCAGTTTGGAGAAGAGGAGACTTTATGGAAAAATAAGGTTCTTTGCAAATATCTGAAAGGTCGTTAAGCAGAGTACTAATGCCAGCTTCCATTTACTGATAACATACTATGTGTCAGACACTACTATGCACCTTAGATGTGTTACCTTTTCACAATAACCCTATAAAGCAGGTATTATGACTCCAGTTTTATAGTTGAGAATGCTGATTTTTGAGAGGTAGACTTGCTCACGGTTGCCCAGCTAGCAAGGGAAAGAGCTGACAATTGACCTTAAGTCTGCTGACGCCAGAGCATGGGCTTGTAAACACAGCACCCAGTTGCAGGGGAGGGAGGAAACATGTATGGTGTGCAGTTCTAGAAGCAAAATTTGGCTCAGTGGGTGGGAGATAGATTTCAGTTTAATATGAAAAAGAACTCCATCTCAATTATAGGTGCTCAAAATAGTATGGGCTGTCTCAGGAAATTGTGATTTTCCTAACACTTGAGGAATTCAAGTAGGGTGTGGACGACTAACTCTGGAAAGGATGTCTGTAATATGTGGGAAGTTTTATCAGATCAACTCAGAGATGCCTTTCAAATAGAATTTCTAGGATTATATAATATTTCTTCTGCTTGGAGGTGACAAAACCTCTATTGCGCTGGGCTAATGACATTTCAAATGATTAGTCAGAAGGAATGTATTTGGCAAGAACTTTACCCACACCAGCCAAAAGAGAAGCAAGATTAGCAGATCAGGGATGCCCCTCCTTGGGCACTGGAATGTGACTATGCCACATTCTTGGTGACTTTGCCCTATTTCTGCTGGTCTCTGTGGGTCTGCTCTTTGTTCCCACCTCATTCTCAAACACTTTTATGGAATATAGACTGAAAGAAATACATTGTACCTAAAACCACTCAGGCTAAATACCAGGGCTTTACATACTACTTAATTCACTTAAGAACATTTATAAACATAACACTTGAAGACTTTTTTTGTGAGTTGAGCAGATAGAGAAGATTATTTGGATGAGAGATAAGCTACTGTTGGCTCCCATCTAAAAGCTACCTTTGGGGCGCCTGGGTGGCGCAGTCGGTTAAGCGTCCGACTTCAGCCAGGTCACGATCTCGCGGTCCGTGAGTTCGAGCCCCGCGTCAGGCTCTGGGCTGATGGCTCGGAGCCTGGAGCCTGTTTCCGATTCTGTGTCTCCCTCTCTCTCTGCCCCTTCCCCGTTCATGCTCTGTCTCTCTCTGTCCCAAAAATAAATAAACGTTGAAAAAAAAATTTTTTTTTAAAAGCTACCTTTGATGACAATTCCTGGTTGAATTTCTCATGTGACAAAGTCCTGAGAGGATTTTAGCCAAAGTCTACTTGTATGTTTAGAACTGGAGCAGTAGAGTAACAGTCTGTCTCCTTTTACTGTTTTGACACAATGAGAGAGAGAGATTGAAATAATAAAAATTGCCAATACAAAACTTAGTACAGAGCTATTTTGGATTTGTTAGAGACTAATAATAGACTCCAGTGTGTATAACCTAAAACCTTTAGATACTGTGCTTTCCAATTTACTTGAACAAAAATTTTGAAACTCCTCAACTAATAAGCACTGGAATTGCCTGGTATTAGAATATGGAAATGATGCCATTTACCCTCCATTTTACTAGGAGAGAATCGGCTTTCTTTTTTATTTTCATCATTGTTATTGTTGTCATCACCGTCATTATCCTCATCATCAAAAGCATCATCCCAAATTATCGACCAACAGCTCAACGCAGAGCATTGAGCTACATATAAATTAGCTTTTGCTATTTAACAAACTAGCCCCAAATCTAACCTGTGTGTTAGAAATTTGGATGGGGTCATCTGAGTGGCTCTTATTCTGGTCAGCTGAATCCACTCTTGAGCCTGCCCTCAGCTGGTGGCCCATGGTCCACACACCTGTGTGACATTTCATTAGCCATTGGCTGGGCTAGCAGTTGGATAACTGGGCTAGTCTAGGTTTGTTCACATGATGGTGATCTCAAAGTCAAGTTTCTGCTTCAGCTACATTTGCTTATGTACATTATGTACAAAGCAAGTTACAGGACCAACCCAGATTTAAGGGGTGGAGGAATATAATCCATCTTTTGGTGAGAGTATCTTCAAAGTCACATTGCAAGAGTGTGGATACTGGCAGGGAAAGGATTTGTGGTGCTTTTTTGCAATGGACCACAATCACTGATACATCATCCTTGTTCTTAAGGGTCTTAAAATCTCACTACGGAGCCAGAACATAGGTATGAGCAAATAACTGGCTCCTTTATATATGTGCCAATCATGTAGAACAGAGCAGGGAGAGATCCATGAGGTCAAGATGGCTTCACTGACAATGTGGTATTTAGATGAGTGTAGGTGAGGGAAGGGCATCGCAAACACAGAAAAAGGGTAGCGAAGACATTGCGTTAGTTTTCTATTGTTACCATAAAAATTACCGGAAGCTTTGTGGTTTACAATAACTCAAGTTTATTATTTTACAGTTCTACAGTTCAGAAGTTCAGTATAGTCTCACCAGGTTACAACCAAAGTGTTGGCAGGCTGTGTTCCTTTCTGGAGACCCTAAGAGAGAAATCATTTCTTGCTAATTTGTGTTGTTGGAAGAATACAGCTCCTTGTAGTTGTAGGACTGAGGTCTGTGTTTCCTTGCTGGCTTTAAACTAAAGCCTGTTCTCAGCTTCCAGAGGCTACCACTTTCCCTGGCTTCTGGTCCCCTTTCTTCATCTTCAGAGCCGTCAGTGGTGGGTTTAACCCTTCTTATGTCTATCTCTGACCTATCTTTCTGCATTCTTGGCACTTTTTAAGGAGTCATGACATTAGATTGGGCCCACCCAGGTAATCCAGGATAATCTTCTCATCTCAAATTCTTAAATTTTGTTTTCATGTTTATTTTTGAGAGAGAGAGAGAGAGCGTGAGCGAGCAGGGGAGGGGCAGAGAGAGAGGGAGACACAGAACCCGAAGGAGGCTCCAGGCTCTGAACTCTCAGTACAGAGCCAGATGTAGGGCTTGAACCCACAAACCATGAGATCATGACCTGAGCCAAAGTCAGATGCTTAACCAACTGAGTCACCCAGGTATCTCACCTCATCTCAAATTTTTTAACTTTAATGTTAATACAAAGTCCTTTTTGTCTTATAAAGTAAAATATTTACATGTTCTAGGAATTAGAACATGGCATCTTTGGGGAATCATTATTCTGCCTGCCAAATGCACGGAAACAGGACTGTACATGGTGTTCCTGATTGCAGAGAAAAAGGTAAAATAGGGAGAAAAAGGTAGAAGGTAAAATTGAACCGACCTAATCTTATTCCTTCTACTTATCCTACTTTGGGGCCAATTTTATGACTGGTCTATGCCTTTGTAGGCCTATGCCTTCCTACTGAACATAAAAATGTTAGGACTCCTTAGTGATTCTGAAACTTTTTTTTCATATCCTTGTTAATCAAAAAATGTATACCAAGTTTTAATTTTTAGTGTTTGTATTCTAAAACAATAGTCTTAAAAATATAAAATTATAGGGGGCACCTGGGTGGCTCAGTAAGTTAAGAGTCAAACTTTGGCTCAGCTCATGATCTCAAGGTTCGTGAGTCTGAGCCCTGCATCAGGCTCTCTGCTGTCAGTGCAGAGCCCACTTTAAATTCTCTGTCTCCCTCTCTCTCTGCACTTCCCCCACTCATACTTTCTCTCTCAAAAATCAATAAACATTAATAAATATATATATATAAAGTTATACTTCAAATGTTTCAATATATGTAAAAAGGGACACCTCTACTCCCTGCATCAGTCTACCTGATCTACAGGCCCCTCTGTTGTCTTTCCACTCCCCTACACCACGAAATAGGATTCTCTATGTGCTGATGTCATGTTTTAGCTGACGACTTTGACCTTGTCTATATCACTTGTGATACAGGAAGTGACCTGACTGATATGAAGTGCACCCTAATCTTTAGGACCTTATATAAACTGCATTTATTTTGTGGACTCATGCAGCTCATTTTTATATGACACAAACATATTTACAAATATAGTTTAAAAAATATGTTTATATGATGTCACTTTCTTATCAACCAGTTGCATCACTGTGGAACATCATGTCCCATACTCACCATCAAATTTTTGTTTTGTTTACTTTGGGCTGAGTTTCCTCTGCAAGTTCAAGTTTGCAGTGTCTTTACAAAAAGTCTGAAGGACCATCCCTATTCTGAGGAATAGCATCTAGCATCCCTGTAAAGGCTCTTTGAACCTCTGAGTGAGGTGGAGATTAAAGGAGAAATGCTCTTTGTCTTAAAGACTGTTTTCTTTCTTCATAAAAGCCATCAGCCTTACTTTACTCTGAAAAATGTTAAGAACAAGAGAACTCATTTGCAAAGATGAAACCCTGAAAGCATAAAGGAATGGTAATTTGCTGTAGCTAAAAATAGACCCCACCTTGATGCATTTACATCAGGTGGGCTGTGAGCAGCGCTCTCCAGGCTTCTGCAAGGGGATGACGTCAGAGCCGGCAGTCAGGAATCAGATTCAGGCGGTTTTAATGTGCTTTGCTTCTAAGTGATACACATTTTAGTGAGTTCTTCTTTAGACTCTCCCCACAGACATAAGGGGAGGCATAATTATTCCATTTTTGGTTCCAGGCATTTATCGTGAGACTACATATGCCTTTGCAAACTATACAGTCGCAGTCCCTGACTCCAGGGGACTTAGGTCCAGGAGGGGAGAGAAACATAAAACAAATAATTACACATTCTTTCATTAACGGCTGGGATAAGTGACAAGAAACAAGAATGGGAAGTGCCATGAACACTTATAAAAGGAAGAACTAAATTAGTTTGGATGTCAATAAACGCCTAATAGTGTGGCATTTAAAAGACCAGAACAATGAATAGAAGTTAATCAAGTGATGCTGGTGGGGAGCCAGATGAGAGGGACGTGAACTCCAGGTACTGTCCAGGCAGCAATCTGCAAACTCTGGGCTGAAGGTCCTATTTCCGCTTTTCACTTAACTTCCATCTTTAACCTGGAAACGGGAGACCCAGGAGATTCTAAAGTGTCTTTCCAGGCAAAGGCAGACATTCCTCCATGGAAAGCTTCCTGGGGGAAGCAGGAAGAGACCCCTTGTGCCACTCTGTTAAATTGCTTACATCATCACTATTCATTCATTTTTTAAAAAAAATGTTTATTTATTTTTGAGAGAGAGAGAGAGCGAGTGAGCGAGCAGGGTAGGGGCAGAAAGAGAAGGAGAGAGAATCCCAAGCAGGCTCTGCAGTGCAGAGCCTGACGTGGGCTCGAACTCACAAACTGTGAGATCATGACCTGAGCCAAAATCAAGAGTCAGATGTTTAACTGCCTGAACCACCCAGGCACCCCATCACCATTTTTTCAAAGAATAGTTTTCACTTTAAAGAGATGAGAAGTACAGAGACAATATCTCAAATCAAGTGTTCAATTCCAATAAACATTTCACATTTTAAAAATATATTTTTAAAATTTTCAAGCCAATCTTTGGTGTGATTGCTCACCTAGCCTATACTACACTTTGACTCAATGGCCACATCCTGAAACTTGTTTTATTCACCTGGAATAAAATCTTAACATTCAAAGAAGCTTCTGTTTGACCACAATCTTATGTCATTCCAGATTTCTCCTTGGACACTATGTCTATGCAAGTTCTTTGATTTTATTAAAACTTCCCTCCATTCCTGGAACTCTCCATATTTTCCCAATAGCCCTTCCTCCTTCAATTTCTTTCTAACCCAGCTTAGACAACATGGTCCCTCATTTCAAAACCCCTCGACAACACCCTCATCTCAGCTTGACCCATTGTATTCCTTTGTGCTCACCTGGCATGAACTCAACCATGCCATCCAAATGTTGGCTTTCTATAGCCCTGTATGTAAGCTGACAACTGTTCATGGAAGGAATCACACAATCATATATGAATGCTATTATGAATCCATAATCTTAAGGTCTGAGTCAACTATCAGACTGACTAGGCAATCTGTCTATTTTTCCAATGTCAGCCTTATTCACATCTCCCACTTCACCTTCCTATTTGTTCTAAGCCATCTTAAGGGGACTTTTGCTTCCTTCCAATCATTTCTACTCATGCAACTGCAATGAGCTTTCTAAACTTAACCCTGATCATTGCATTTCTCAGGCAAAACACTTTGAGGATTATCCTGCCTCCTGCCTACTTTCCTGCCTGAATTCCAAAGACCTTAGCATGACTTACAAAGCTCTTCATGATCTGGTTCCTTCTCCAGCATCTTTTTCTCCCCACTCAGCACATGCCTTGCCCACCATGGCTCAGTCACATGGATAATTCACAAATTATATCATTCATTTAGAAATCAGGCAACTTCTCCTTCTCTACATTTTCTGGCTTTAGGAAATTGTCTCTGACCTCCTAAAACTGAGTTAGGTACCCTCTCTATGTGTTCTCATAGTCCCTTGGGTTTAAGCTATAACTCCTACCTTGCTGCTTAGCAATATATTTTTTTCTTACTGTTTTGTATGCTTCTGTAGGCCATAAATTCCTGTAAGTCAAGGGCCATGACTTGTTCAATGACACATCACATACTACATAATAGACACTAGATAAATGCTGGAAGAATGAAAGAGAGTCAGTTGACACTGGGACACTGATCTCTTCACTGAAGCCATGTAATCAGGTAAGTTCCCCATTCCCCCTTCCTGTGTCTTCAACCTGGACCCTTCACACCAGCACTTCAATATGTTCAAGCTGATTCCATGGCAAAAGAAGTCTCGTGATAAGGTGTCTCCCTTTAGCTACTGCTTTATTTCTCTTCTTACCTTTGTAGCCAAGCTTCTTGAAAAAGGTATTTTCTTCTGCTTCTCTCCTTTCTTTTGTTCACCCAACCCACTTTTTGTTCCTCGAGTTACCTGAGTCTCTTGCTTATCAATGACATCTTTGTTGCCAAATGCAGTGATCATTTATCTCACTTAAATTCTCTGAAGCATTTTACACCATTTCCATACTTTGTTGCCATTCTTTCTGCTCCTTTGTCTCTTTGGTGTCTCCTTCTTTGTCTGCCCAACCCTTAAACACTGGTTCTCACAGTGTTTTCAGCCTTTGCCCTCTTACATTCTCAGTGCACACAATCTCCTTGAGGGGTATTGTCCATTTCAGTGATTCAAGCAACCATCCATATCCTGCTGATCTTAGCCCAGATGTCTCTCCAGAATTTTAAATCTCTATTTACCATTGATATTGAATACACACTCTTGGATGTTCCACCAATCCTTAAATTCAAATTGTCCAAGGGGTACCTGGGTGGCTCAGTCGGTTAAGCGTCCGACTTCAGCTCAGGTCACGATTTCACGTTCCGTGAGTTCGAGCCCCGCGATGGGCTCTGGGCTGATGGCTCAGAGCCTGGAGCCTGCTTCCGGTTCTGTGTCTCCCTCTCTCTGACCCTCCCCCGTTCATGCTCTGTCTCTCTCTGTCTCAAAATAAATAAACGTTAAAAAAAAAAAATTAAAAAAAAAAATTAAAATTGTCCAAATCTGAAATAAGGAAAATTCCTCCCCAAACTATATTTCCTATGTTTTCATCTTCAGTAAATAATATCACAGCTATTAACCCCTCATTCTCCTTCACCTTCTATTCCTGTTCCCACAAACAATCCCAAGATTGTTTCCAATCCAAGATTTGTTTATACCCCCCCAAGAATTATCTCTCTTTTTTACCCCCTATGGTTTCCATCTCTCTAATGAGATTACGCATCTGATTTTGCATGTTGCCCATCGTTTCTAGTAGAGACTTTAGCATCTTAACCATTAAGTTTTCAGTTTCTGCATTGCTTTTGTTTCTTGGCAATGTGTACTTTTTCCTATGCTTCATAATTTTTCTGTTGAAAGCTGTAAGACAGGAGATGCTGAGGCAGATTGTTTTATACCTGGAAATGGGCATACCTTCCCTTTCTGCTAGGCCTTTGGCATGGGAATGTGAATTAATTTAGTTAGGAATTAAGCTAGGTTTGAGGCTTGCTGTTCCTAGAGTTACCCTCTGCACCACAGACTTCAAATTCCTCTAGTGATACCTGTGTTTCTGGTGGGGCTGCTTTGTTGGTAGGTTTTCACAATGTTTGCTGCAACCTCAGCTTTGGGTCCTCCCTCTGCACTCACGGTGGGCCTGTCTCCACGCTCTTGCAACTCTCCCAGTGGTTTTCTGCTGTTCCTTGTTACCCAGCGTGACAAACTTGAGTGGGAGATGAGGGGAGTTTCCTGTTCTGCTGATTAAGCTCCAGGTTTCAGCAGGTAGTATGTCCCTGGGTCTTAAGGATGTCATTTTTCCAGCACTCCTGCCTCTTCCTTAATTGTCATTCTCAGGGGCTCCTTCCCTTTGCCCTGAAGTAGAAGTTTTTCCTATAGCCTTCCCTAACTGCAGTGTGCTTTCACCAGAGCCCCAAGGGCGACATTCCTTCCTGCCCCCTGGGACACCAGGAACTGTCAGCTATTTTTCTCTTACTTTGATTGTTCTTCTTTCCTGGCTTCTGTTTCACGGGGTTTTAACATGCTCACATCTTTGTCCTGACAGCCAAGCTTCTGAAATGAGTAGTCTGTACTCCCTGAATCCACTTTCTCAGCCCTCCCTCGCTCCCAACACTTTCCAATCTGTGACATTTCTCTTGTCAAAGTTTCCAGTGGCCTTGTCACATAATCAAATAGATTCTTGACTGTCTTTATCTTGATTAGTCCATGGTCAGTGTTTGGCACTGTTGACTGCAATCCTCACAGACTATACTTGACTTTCTGCACCTTTCCCAGAACATCTCTGCAAAATAATAACTGAGGAGTGGGAAAACAAGTGTCAAAAGTGTAACCAAGCCAGTCACACTTCAGTAAGGAAACATCTCAGTCCATTATTTATAATGCGGCAT
The DNA here is from genome assembly GCF_028749965.1 of Puma concolor. Lineage (NCBI taxonomy): Eukaryota > Metazoa > Chordata > Mammalia > Carnivora > Felidae > Puma > Puma concolor. The sequence goes on from NC_141674.1 coordinate 86,325,889, forward strand.
AAATCGTTCTTGAAAGTTAAAGATGCAGGTGATCGGAAACATCTGGCTATAACAAACAAGTACTACACGGTGGAGTCCAAGTGGGAGGGCTTTCTTTATTTATAGCTACTCTCATTTATTTATCATTCATATGTGCTACGTTAATTTGAAATTTGAATTTGAAATTCTGATGTAATGTGCTTTTTTTGTAGTTTGAGTTAATGTGGAGTTAAAGTCTTCTATGTTTTCCAACCCGGAGTCAGTGGCTTAAGTTTCAAACATGATCTCTTTGCCTACGAATTCTTCTGAAGCCTTATGACTCCTGTATGTTTGTTTGGCTGTTAATCTCTAGGGGTTCTTTCTGAATGCTAGTGACCAGAAAATAATATTTCATTGAGCAAAGCTGCCATTATTTATTCTTTTTGACACCAATGAGCACAAACTGCCTCAGCACATAAAGATATTTTTTCTGACAAAGAAGATAATTAACAGAATGGGTTTCATGTTGAATGCAAATTAATATATAATTTGAGAATACCGTTATTCTTTTTTCTGTGAGTTGATACTTAAAAAAAAATAGATAGGTGGGACAGTGGTTAAAAACACTGCCTTTTGAGTCCAGTAGTCCCTGGCTTCAGCACTTAAATAGCTGTGTGACCTTAGGGAAATTACTTAACATGTCTGAGCATCATTTTCTGATTTGTAAAAGCAGTATAATTTATGGGATTTTTATAGTGTCTGAATAATAATTTTGCCCAGTGCCTGACATATCATAAGCACTAAAGAAATGGTGCCTACTATACCTCAAAAGACAGATAGCTAGTAAATATCATAAGGCATTTACTATACCAAAATGAAATGGCATGAATGGTCAGGGATAATTGAGCAACGCATCCCAGCCTCAGGCTTGCCAATTCCTTCTGTCTTCAGGTTAGTCAAATTTAGCCATAAATATTGTCTGGGAGAATTAAAGCTAGTACTTCCATTTGTTCACAGCAAAATTGAGGGGGAACAGAGATTTCCTGTATACCCTTAGCCTGACACATGCATAGCCTCCTCCATGGTTAACATCCCCACCAGAATGGTACATTTGTTACAACTGATGAACGCACATTGACACATCATGATCATCCGCAGTCTATAGTTTATGTTATGGTCCACTCTTGGTTTTGAGCATTCTATGGGTTTGCACAATTATATAATGACATGTATATATTACTATAGTACTATACAGAGTATTTTCACTGTCTGCTATGCTCTTCCTATTCATCCCTCTAATCCATCCCCAAATCCTTGGCAACCACTGATTTTGTTATTGTTTCTGTAGTTTTGCCGTTTCCAGATTGTCTTAGAGGTAGAGTCATACAATATTTAGTCTTTTCAGATTGGCTTCTGTCACTTAGCAATGTGCATCTAAGATTTCTCCATGTCTTTTTATAGCTCGATAGCTCATTTCTTTTTAGTGCTGAATAATAGTCAATCGTTTGTATGTACCACAGTTTATCCATTCACCCCTGAAGGACATCTTAGTTTGCTTCCAAGTTTTGGCAATTATAAGTAAAGCTGCTTATCAACGTCTGTGTGCAGGTTTTTGTGGACACAAGTTTTCATCCACTTAGGGCAAATACAAGAAGTGTTAAGCCTGACCACAGAGAGGGCTTACACAGGATGCAAACCAGCCATACATCAGTGGGAAGAAAGCAATTATTACCTTTTTTCTATTCCAGGCAGTGTGGTGGCTTAACACAATCCGTTTTAAAAGGTAAGAAACCGAAGCTCAGTGAAGTTGTCCGGAAGCTAGTAAGTTCAAATTCATGTTCACTGACTCAAACACAGTGCTCTGAAACTTCAGTGAAATGGCAAGAAAGATTTGTCAAGTTTCTTTCACTTCTGGCTTCCTTTTGTGATATAACACATTAGTCCATTTGCACAGATAATCTTCTCACTAAAACAACAAAAGGCTTCATGGCGGTTTTGATAGGCCTAAGCTGGGAAATAACAATAATTCTGAGATTTGAACTCTGGATGAACTTCACATATTTTTAGCAGGCTTTTGTGGGTATTTAGCAGAGGCTGTTACTGTTTTTGATTAAGACTGGAATTTCAATTGCATTTTGGATTGTAAAAATGTATTTTCATAATTTCTTCCTTCTCCCACCCTCCCCCCCTCATTGCTGCCCATCTTCTGCACAATAATTCTTTCATGGTAGATGCTATGGGTTACTTGGCCAGAGGCCATACCTGTTAGAGGCTGTGGCATCGGCGGCTCCGGCAACAATGTGCCAGTTGGCTGGCCTTCCCTCTGAGACCTTCCCACATAGATTAGTTTCAGATGGAGCACTGTAAGTGTAGGCTCTGGTTGGAGGAAAGTTGTAAATAAAAATGGCAGCCTGTAATTTCCTCTTGTCTTTTGTTTTGAGATTTGCAACAACGTTATGTGAGATGGTCCTTTACTTTCTTTTCAAGAGTAGCTATGCTCTCCTTACCAATGTATTTTTTCAGCTGTGTTCCTTACCACAAGTGCTGTCTTGCATATCACCTTAGGAGTAAAGTAACTTCATTAATATTTGCACTTTAGGAAAAGAATGTCTGCATTTTACTGGTGTATAAAAGTAGGCATTAGCTTATAGTGTTGAAGGATGCAGAAAGTTAGATGCTCTATGTAGAGAAAGAGTCTCACAATGAAGGTTATAAGATGGCCACACACACACACACACACACACACACACACACACACACACGTGTGTGAGATGGACAGTCATAGATGAAAGCAAATTAAGCAATTGCCTATACCACCACATCTTGCTAGACCTTAAGAACACTCGCTTCCTCACTATGGAAATACTGACTTTCGATGATTGTCTGTGGACATGTCACATTTTATTTATATGAATACAATTAAGGTAAATTTTATCATAGAAGTGAAAGTGATTTTTTCAGTTGTTTTTAAAGTGGAGACATTGTGTTTGGGGATTTTCACCTGCAGAATCAATGGAAGTGAATATTATAGATATTCATTTAGAATAAATAGATAAGAAATTATTTATCTAGATAGAATATAAAATGTTTCTTCTAGAACAGGCTCTCTTACAAATGTGCCTGCCAAGCCTGTTTAGGCCAATTAGATCCCACAGGAATATGAACATTTCAGTTTGTCATTTCCCTGGTCCATCACTCACCCCTGAGAGGATGGTTTACCACAATTGCTGAAACTTGGTAACTAGAGTATAAGGGAAGCTTCATAAACACATCAAATCAAACGAAACCCATTCAATCAAATCATATCGAATTAAGTAAAATTGTTCATAGTTAGTAACTAATAGTCAACAATAAGGATATGGCCATTAAAAAGATGTTCAGAAGGAAGTGAACATGACATGAACATGACATGTAATAAGACAAGAAAAGGAAATAAAATATATACAGATCAGGAAAGAAAAAATAAAACTGTTTACAGTTGGCATGATTTTTTTTGTAATTCAACATTTTAATAAAATCAGAACACATACAGCACAATGTAATGCTAGCATCTAAGCTCATACAATAAGCAGTCACTACAGCTACAGTAACTTGAGTTTCAGTCTTTACATTCAGCAAGCTTAAATCCATTCTTACATGATTTTTGAAATCTTATTTATTCACTGAAAATATTTCTTGCTGATAGAACTTGTTCTAATGCTATTGTTAATGTAAAAATCACTGATTATGCCAATACAACAAAGATAATCACGTTTGAGGATTGAGATATACCAGAAATTCACGAAAAACAATACACACAATGAAACAAAACTCATGCAACAAACATTTGAGAATCTGGACACTTCAGTGTTTTGAAGTGTTTCATTAATAACTTAAAACAAGGGTATCAAAACCTTATCATGATGTAATTCTAAGTTGCCAATTTTGTTTTTACTGACATCAAAGTTATAGCTACACTGTCAATACCAGGTCTGCTTAATTTGACTTAAAATTTTAGTGTGATTTAACATTGAAAACTCGTGCTACCCTGAAATATGGAATTTGATGCATATGGTAACATTTGACATTCAAGTACCAGTGCTTTTGGTCAAGTTTCCTTAAACTTTTAAAGAATAACTTTTAGGCTTACAAAAGTAAATATTTGTCAAGATGCTCAATAAATATTACATAAAAATAACAGCAAAACATATCAAGAAATCTGAAAGAACTCCCAAAGAATTGGCAAAACAAAAACAAAAACTCCTGGAACTAACAAGTAATTATGGCAAGGTTGCAGGATATAAAGTTCAAATACAAAAGTCAATTTCTTTCTTATAAAGTAAAACTGAACTATTAGAATTTGAAATTAAAACACAGCACTATATATATTAGCACTAAAAAATGAGAAACTTAGGTGTAAATCTAACAAAACTGATGAAGGAAATCAAAGATCTAAATAAATAGAGAGATATTCCATATTCATGGATAGGAAGACTCACCATTGTCAAGATGTCAGTTGTTCCCAGCCTGATCTATGGATTCAAACACAACCTCCTCATACCCCCAAATCTCAGCAATTTATTTTGTGAACATTGACAAACTGGTTATAAAGTTCATGTGGGAAGGCAAAAGACCAAGAACAACCAGTACATTCTTGAAGAACAAAGTTGGAGGGCTGACGCTATGTAACTTCAAGTCTTCTTTCTATAAAGCGACAGCAATTGAAACAAAATTGGTATTGGGGAAAGAATAAACAAATACATCACTAAAACGGAAAAGAGAGTCTAGGAATAGATCCACACAAATATAGCCAAGTGACCTTGGCAGAAGACCAAAGACAATTCAATGGAGAAAGGATAGCATTTTCAACGAATGGTGCTGGAATAATTGGTCATCTACATGCAAAAAAATTTTTGTCTAGACACAAACCTTATACTTTTCATAAAACATTAACTAAAAATGGGTCATATGCCTAAATGTAAAACACAAAACTATAAAACTTCCAGAAAATAATATAGGAAAAAAGTCTAGGTGACTCTGAGTTTGACAATGAGTATTTAGATAGATATGGAAATCAAAAGCCATGAAAGAAAAAAAATTGATAATAAGACCTCATTAAAATGAAAACAATAACAACAACAACAATGACAACTTGTTCTGTGAAAGACACCGTGAAGAAACTGAGAAGACAAACCACAAACTGGGAGAAAATATTTGCAAAATATATATCTGACAAAGAACTTGAATCCTAAATATAGAAAGAACTCTTAAAACTCAACAATAAGAAAACAAATAACCCAGTTTAAAAATAAACAACAGATATAAATAGACACCTCACCAGAGGATATACAGATGGCAAATAAGCATATGAAAAGATGCTCTGTATCATATATCATTAAGAAATTACAAATTAAAATAACGAGATACCACTACACACCTATTAAAATGTCCATAATCTGAAACACTGATAACATGAAATGCTGGTGAGGATATGGAGCAACAGGAACTCTGATTTATTGCGGGTTTATTGCACAGCCACTTTGGAAGACAAATGGGCTATTTCTTATCAAACTAAACATATTCTTATCAGATGATCCAGCAGTTGTGCTCCTTGGTATTTACTCAAATAAGGTGGAAAATTATGTCCATTAAGAAAGTTGCACATGAATATGTATAGTGGCTTTATTTGTAATTGCCAAAACTTGGAAGCAACCAACATGTCCTTCAGAAGGTGAGTGGATAAATAAAGCGTGGTCCATCCAGACAACAGAATATTACTCAGCACTAGAAAGAAATGAGCTGTCAAGCCATGAAAAGATACAGAAGAATCTTAAAGGCATATTGCTGAGTGAAACTAGTCAATCAGGCTACATACTTTATGATTTCAGCTATATAACAAGCTGGAAAAGGCAAAACTATGGAAACATTAAAAAGAGGAGTGTTTGCCAGAGGTTAATAGGAAGGAAGGGAGGAATGAATGGATGGAGTAGGACATGTTAGGTCAGTGAAACTACCCAACATGGTACAGTAATGATGGACACATGTCATTATGCGTTTGTCAAAACACTACAAAACTGTACAAACAAAAGTGAACCCTAACATAAATTATGGACTTTGATAGTAATGTGTCAATATTGGTTCAGTTGTAAAAAAATTTACCATATTCATGCAAGAGGCTAATAATAGGGGAAGCTGTGTGTGTGAGTGTGTGTGTGTGTGTGTTTGAGTGAGTGATAGGGGGCATAGAGGTAGTATATGAGAACTATGTGTGCTCTCTGATCAATTTTTCTGTAAACCTAAAATGTCTAGTCTATTAAAAAAAAGGTATCAGAGGTTGTGGAAGGACAAAAGCAGGTGATTTGGAGGTGAATGCAGTTTGCTTCACTTAGAGGCTCACTAGCTCTGACTGTAGCTTACCTCACGGCCTTAATTGGCAATGTGGCTACTGCTTGTGCCTGGGAAGCTGACCTTGCTGCCACCAATGGCCACCATAATCAAGCAACTCTCCCTAGTGATGAAGTTCCTTTCAGGAAGTCTGGGGAGAATCCTTCTCCCACAGGTATCACACTGCTTTGTGTTCCTTGAAGCTACTGGGCTCCTGTCCTTTCTTTCTTTTTTTTTTTTTTTTTTTTTTTTCAACTCTGGATGAGTTTTCCAAGGACGGGGTCAGAATGTCAAGATGACTCTAGCCAAGGCTGCTTGTAAGAGCCCCTGTCTCTTCTGAAAATTAGCTATACCCCAGGAAGCTCTTGGTATCTCATCCTCAAAAGGTTAAGTTTGTGTCTCCAACCAAAACTCTCCTTCAGTTTTGTGCCACAGTTTTAATTCCTGGACCTAATCATCAGCCAAAAATATCAATCATCTTTTACAAAAAGAGGAAAAAAAGTTTTGAAAAGGGGTCATCTTTGCTGTTTCTTGAGAGAAACCCTAACATTTCCTAGTGGCCCTGGTCACTCCTATGGGGACAAGTTGATTTCTCTCCTCCTTGGACCCTCTCAAGAGACACCACACTTACACACTTACACCTTTAACCTTTTATCCTTTTTTTTAAATTTTTTTTTCAACGTTTTTTATTTATTTTTGGGACAGAGAGAGCCAAAGCATGAACGGGGGAGGGGCAGAGAGAGAGGGAGACACAGAATCGGAAACAGGCTCCAGGCTCCGAGCCATCAGCCCAGAGCCCGACGCGGGGCTCGAACTCACGGACCGCGAGATCGTGACCTGGCTGAAGTCGGACGCTTAACCGACTGCGCCACCCAGGCGCCCCCCTTTTATCCTTTTTTTAAAAAAAAACAGGTCTTTTCTAATAGCATCAAGAAATATTTTGCGTGAATTCACAGAAACTGCCCTTGGCCATTGAACTTAATGATTCTGGATGCCCCTGGGTCTCTTTTAATACCCTGCTATAGATTTATTATTTGTTAACTAACTTACACTCTTTCTAAACTTAATTCCTGTGTGGCTTCCATTGTACAATTATGAAACTCATCTCAACAATACAGATCAAAGTGTGGAAGCCGGCCCTGGCCTGAGACTTGGTTTACTTCCCCGAGTATACCAAACTAGTATCATCTTTCTGCTGTAGACTTCCTCGTGGGAGATTTTTATCTCTAAAACCTGACTGTTGATCCAGGGGTTAAATCAGAGGTGATCTGTAGAAATATGGCCCATCTCTTTAAACACTTCATTGATATTTTGGGCAGATTTCTCTCATCTAGGAAATAACAGGTTGTGAAATACTGTGTTTGTAAAATCACATATTTGTTTGAAATTCAAATATGTATGCAAAAGTGAAAGTATAAGGATGTAGGGTGACTTTTACGTGGCTGACAGGTGGAATCAAATGGAAAAGTGAAACAGGGCCCTCCATAAAAAGGGCATGACATAGAAACAGGGTTTCAACACCTCAACAGGTGTTGAATAAAGTCGCCAAAAGGGAAAGGAAAGGAGGAGAGAGAGGTCTGGTGCTCCCTAGGAAACAGGCCAAGACTGCAGGGGTATGAAGAGCTGGGGGGCCCAAGTGGGGGGGGGATGCTGAAGGAGGGGGACCAGGCCGCAGTCCAGGTCATAGAAGAGAATGGAAGAGAATGGAAGGTAAATGCTCTAAACATAGAGCGGCTCCGTCGTCAAACATAGGGCGTTGTGTTTGGTGTAACGCAAAGCTCCTGGATCCCAAGAGCGGGTAGGGGGCACGGCCTGGGAAGGGGAATTGGGGGCGAAGTGCATGGGGTTATGCCTGCCCCCCACCCCCAACCAGTGCATGGCTATTCAGAGATACCAGACGCGCCAGGAGCCAGGAGCGGGAGAAGGGAAGCAGGCCGCATTGAGGGTTGGTGGAACCGGCCTGGGGAGATAGGGGGTCTTGTGCTGTTTGCAACTAGGTAGATACTGGGCGTGCTAGCATGACTATGTAACCCGAGACACCCACAGATGTCTAGGTTTGTGGATTTTTGATTTGTGTTTCACAGTGAACTCAGGCACTCATTCCCTGATATTTCACTCCTCCCCTCACCCCCACACCATCACCTCCACCCCTTCCCTGGGCCCCACTGCTGCCAGTGCTGCATCATGTCACATTGCACCTGTGTTTGCCTCTGTCTAGCAGGAAGGACAAGTTGCCAAAGACAAGGGGGCCCAAATAAGGTTTCCCTCTAAGTGAATCAGAGATCTGAAATGCAGAAACACTGGAGAGGAAATACTGCCTTGAAGAAAGACAGTAGGAGGCCTGCCGCGTTTCCCTTGTTCTCTGGGCCTGCTCCTCTGAGATGGGGGAGGTGATCCTGGGTCCCATGTTTGTTTGGATGGGGAAGCTCTAGGGACCTCTGTTGAACAGGCTGTTCCCAATTCTAGGGCAAGACTGCTGAGACTGCAAAGCTCAGCCTTTAAAATAACATCTCTCTGGACAAGGATCTCTGGGCTGGGCACAGGGCCTTGCATATTGGAAGGGGACAAAAGGTAATCATGGGATTTTGAGCTTAGCAAATGGGGAAGGCTTGTGGGTGCCAGGAGTTGCTTTGCCAGTTTTTAATTCTTTTTTTTTTTTTTTTAGGAGAAAAATGGACAGTTTTTATACGTTGACTTAGTTGTTAGCAGTTCTCAGCTATTATTGTCACTTGTGGAGAGTGTCTAGAGAAACTGAGAGCTGATCAAAAACTAATGATTGCCAGGGGCTCTGGATCCAACCTGGTATCTCTTTCTTAGTCACTTTTAACTTTGCAAAGAGATGTTTTATTTAGGGTAATTGGAATGCTATTATATAATCTGTGAAACTTTGGGCAACTATTTACATTTCTGAGTTGGTTTCCTTTCCATAAATTGGGACTAAAAAAGGTTTGGTGTGAGAAATAAATAAGATCTGCAAGTAAAAAACCTAGTACATATGAGGCACTCAATAAATGCTAGTGTCTTCCTCCCTCCATCTCATATAGTAGTGGACTTCTCCAATCCTTTCTCTTTGTGAAGATTTGCAAATAAGAACGACAGGAGGAAAGTTGATCTACAGATCTGTCTATCTGTCTGTATGAAAGAGAGAGATGTTATTTAACTTTGTTCCCAGTGCTTTTCCTGTGAATGTGCATGGTAGGTAGTAGGGGAATGATGAAATCACACACTGAACATTCAGTGCCTTCAAGGAGCTTCCAGTGTGGTAGAGAGGATAAGGCAGGACGTGATGGGTGTTCCATAAGTGGGTAAACACTAAACAGTCTGGGAGTGTGTAGGAAAAGTAAGGTCATTTCTGGTTGGAGTGAGCACAGGGGAGGGACAGAGGGAACCAGTATTTACTGAGTGATCACCAAGTGCCAAAAGTGTGGTATGAGCTTTTATATGTTGTTGTATTAATCCTCACAAGAATCCTGTGTGGTACATATTTGTAGAACCATTTTATGGGTTAGGAAACTGAGGTTCTGAGAAGTTAAGGAACTTATCTGAGATCAATCAGTGACTGATGGAGTTGGGATGCGAAACCAGTTTTATCTGATGCCTCTGCTCTTTTCTTTACTCTGCCTGCTCTGTTTTAAGGTATTAGGGACAGATGATAATTTCAGACAAAGTGCCCCTTTTTCCTGGGTGGAGATGGTAGGGACAATAGAGGGTTCCCTCTCTTGAAGGTGAGAAAAGAACAAGGAGAAAGTTGTGGACAGGACAGTGTATTCTTACTTCTGCTCATGGAATTTTATCAAGGTACTATTTCCATGAGGCAGACCCATCAACAAATAGGGTGTTTGGACAATCCAGAAGCAATCTATGGCTTCAAAAGGAAATGCCACTCAATTAAAAACAAAGAAGGAAAAATGAAGGCACTTCTGCCTGGCATAGTCACCTTAGAGCCAAATCCCAGTTCTGGCTCTGCCATTGACTTACTGAGGCTCCATGGCTCCAGAAACCACTTTTGTTCTCATGTGCCTCAGTCAACCCTTCTTTGCATCTTTTATGCTCCAAATGGAAGTGGGTTTTTTTGTTTTGTTTTCTTTTAAGGAATCTCGTTGACTTTTCTCCTCATTATTGTTGCTATTTAGACTGCAGGAACAGAGAGTCTCCCTGGACAGTTTGGAGCCACTCCAGGAATGCTATCCTTCTCTGAAGGGTGTTGCTCTGAGGAGGGGAAATGCTTGCTTTTCAAAAATACCTCCTTTGAGAGGCCATCAGCTGCTTCGTTTTTGCTCAGTCAGGGAAATTTCATCCTCAGATAAGGGATTTGAGAATAGTTGGCTGTGATTACCTAAAACAGTCCACAAAAACAAATGTCCAGAACATAGCCACCCGCATTACAGGAGCCAAGGTCTCTTTGTTTTCACCTGCTTTTCCTGCATTCTTATTCTGTCTCAATCTCCTGCCTGTCCTGCGTCTGGAAGGAATCACAGCCATTGGAAGTATGCCTGGAATAATCTCTCAAAAATCAATATATCCTGTGCCTTTTTCTTTCATTCATTAATTTGTTAGTTTGTTCATTCATTTATTCACTTATCTGAGTAGAATTTTCTATTGTTAAGAAATATGTGTTACATAACATCATTGTTTTTCTAACCACAAGTCATGGAGAGGATGCTGACTTCCTTTGGTTTGTTTCTCTAAAGACATGTGGAAGCAGAGTTTTTAAAGAATTAAGTACTTTGATGAATGGCATTTTTACCTCCCTCCATTATGAGGTGGTTGGGGCTCATTTAACTGGAAACATTTAATACTAAATATGAGCCAGACGGTTTTCCAGCTTAGCTCCTGCCTCAGGATCTGTGGAAGATCAGGAAGAATTAAGAGTGTATAAAGTGGACAACTAACAGGTTCAGGCTCAAGTGTGCCAGCTGGAATCCACATCCATCCAGACCCCAACTAAGAAGGGAGCCATCTTGGGGCACTTGGGTGGCTGAGTAGGTTAAGCATCCAACTTCAGCTCAGGTCATCATCTCACAGTTCGTGGGTTTGATCCCTGTGTCAGGCTTTGTGCTGACAGCTCAGAGCCTGGAGCCTGCTTCGGATTCTGTGTCTCCCTCTCTTTCTCTGCCCCTCCCCCCTCCTGTGCTCTCTTTCTCTCAAAAATAAATAAACCTTAAAAAAATTAAAAAGAAAAAAACAAGGGAGCTCTTTTTCTGGCAAATGCACACCCCTGAGGGTTGTGGGCCAGTCTAGTCTGGGCGTGGATTGGTCTGAAGATGCAAGGCCCCTGATGTGTCTTTCTCATTCTCCACATCTCCATTAGTCAAATAGTCACATCATGTGGTGTTTCTTTGTTAAGAGGTTTTCCCTTAATTATGTCCCTAATACATCCTCAGGGAAGATGTTATAAAGACTGTGAAGAGAGTACATCAAGTTCTTCATTATCAATGGTATATTATATGTAAAGAGAGCATTTGCTTATACCCTGAAGGGATGTAAGGGAGATTTTATATTCATTTATCAAATCAAATGTCAGCCAGAATACCATTTTGAAATAGAAGTGACTCAGTGCAGTAAGCAGGCCCCAGGCGTAAGTGTGAAGTAGCTAAAGTTGCTATTTGATGTCTTCCATCATTTCTGCTTTTCTCTCTCCCCCACTTTAACAGTACCCTCTCTTCCCACACTACCCTGTACTCATCTCTTTCTCTCCTCTTTTATATCAAATCTCCAGTATCCAGAAGTGACCCCAAACCTATTCCCTTTAGGGGGTACAAATGACTCAGTTTGATTTTTCACTCATGGAACTTGGAATGTAATAAGATGGAAAAAAAGGAATGAAGACTCAGATGTAGACATTCATACCTCTTGGAACTGGGTGGGAAGGTCTTCAAGGGAGGAGAGCTTCCCCAAGTCCCCAGAATCAAGTGGTATAGGTGATCTGACTCACCCTTACTGTTTGCTTCTCAGCAGCATCTGACACATTGACAAGTCCCCTTTTTATAAAACCCTCTCTTGCCTCAGATTTTCCGTTACCATACCTATGGCTCTCCCAATTTACCATCCAGAGCACCTCAGATTCTTTCAATGGATCCATCTCCAATCAAGTTCATGTCAGAGATCAGTCTCAGACCTTCTTTCTTTCTCGATACTCTCCCTCCAGGATGCCTTGTCCACTCTCATGGCTTTTGTGCAGATGCCACGTAAATTTTTACATTCAGTCCCCTGAGCTCTAGACTCATTCAAATGTCTAGTTGACATGTTCAGCTTAAGATACTAAATCAAAACCCTTGCCTTTTCTCTCTAAAACTTGTTTCGCTTCCCTACCAGTTTTTCTTATCTCAATAAATGGCACCACCAAATGCCTGGTTTATTGCATATGCCTGAAATCTAAGAGCCATCTTTGATTCTTCTCTTTTCCTCTTCTTCTATAGCCACTGCATCATCAAATCCTGTCAATTCTACTGTCTTCATGTATCTCAAATCCACCAGCTCCTATCCATCTTCATTGCCACCATCCTAACTTATGCCACTATTCTCTCTCCTTGGCCCCTGTGATAGGTCTCTAGCTGACATCTTTGTCTCCTCTCTTATCCCCTTTCCCACCCCACCAAATTCTTACTTAACTGAAAAGCAAACATGTAGTGGTTAAGAATGAATACTCCTGACTCTGCCACTTTACGCACCATGTGAATTTAGGCAATTTATTTCAGTTTTCTGTGTTGCAGTCACTTCAGTTAGAAGTAGTAATAGCACCTATCTTATAGAGTTATGATAACTAAGTGAATTTTTTTTCCTCTTGAAGTGAGTAGAATGGTGTCTACATAGAGAGATTTATTAATATGTAAATAAAATCATGTTACTCCATACTTGAAATCCTTCAATGGTTTTCTCTGTACTTGATATAAAATCCAAGCTCCAAAACAGAACCTCTATATCCAGGGTGGCCTGGGCCGGCCTTCCACTCTGACTTCATCTCAGTTCACTCTCTTCTTTCCTCACAGCGATCCAGACCCATGGGTCTTCTCTCAGTTTCTCAGGCATGCCAAGCTCCTCGTTTCCTCAAGAAATTCTCATTTGCTGGTCCCTCTGCCTAGAAGCTCTTCCAATGCCTGACTCCTTCACCTATTTCAGACTCCGCCTAAATGACACGCTTCTTAGCAATCTCTTCTGGCCACCCTATTTAAAGTAGGTTCCCTTTTCTCTACCACAGACACCTTGTTTGTTTCCTTTGTATCATTTCCTTTGTTTGCTTTGTATCACAATATTTAGCAATTTTATTTGTTTTTGTTTCCTCCCACTCCTACCAAAATGTAAGCTCAGTGAAGACAGGACCATGACTGTTGTTTTCATTGTTGGAACAATCATGCCTAACGCAGTACCTGTCATACAGTAAGTGCTTAATATTTACTGAATAAATGGAATGAACCACTGTTAAGCCAACCTTGACTTTCAGTAGAAAGTCCAGTGTAAACCGGAATCCGAGTTCTGCAGGATCGATCAGATAATATGCCAACAAGTACTGGCCACCTGATTTGCTTTGTTGTTCAGTGAAACAAGCAATACAGTGTAGAGTTGTCAGCTAGTGAAGGAGAGAGTCCTGGGCACAGAACCAGAAGCTTTGAGTTCAGTCCAGGATATGATACTGGCCAGCTCTGTGACCTTGAACAGGCTCTGAGCATCTCGGAAACCCACCTTCCTATTGGAGAATGAGAGTAATTGGAATCAGCAACCCTTTATTTTCCTTCAAGCATAAGCTTTCTGTTTTGGTTGCCACATTTTCTGTGCAGAGAAGATAAAATCAGCATGCCATTTCATTGCTGTGGAGGAGATAAGTCACATGCTAAGTTTTAGGAGAATCAAAGAATCATCAACAGGTGCTTGGACAGATTCTCTTTGGGGGTATTTTAAATAGGTGGGAATTCACCCATTCAACAATTATTTATTGACTATTGCATGTTCCCTGAAGTCAGGCTCACTGTACCTTGTCTGAAAGCAAGACATTTTTTCTGTCCTTTTCTTTGTTTCTGTAGAGTACATGCACACACACACACATACCACACACACACATACCACACACACACTCATGTACATGTACCTCCTCTTTAACCCTAAGCTTTTTACCCTTTTCTTCTTCTTTTTTTTAAAAAGTTTATTTATTTTTGAGCAAAAGACAGTGTGAGCAGGGGAGGGGCAGAGAGACAGGGAGAGAGAGAATCCCAAGCAGGCTCCATGCTGTCAGCACAGAGCCTGATGCGAGGCTCGAACTCATGAAACCGTGAGATCATGACCTGAGTTGAAACCAAGAGTTAGACGCTTAACTGATTGAGCCACCCAGATGCCCCTACCCTTTTCTTCTTGTCCAGCAAAATCTTTCCTGAGTTATATAGCCGGTTACTGGCAGTGGGACTTTATCGTAAGACTTCCAGTTCATTGTTATTTATGATACATCCCAGGATATTCTTCTTGATATAATCCCTAGACTAGACCTTAGAGATCATCAGTTTTAAACCGTTTAAAATTTTTCTTAATGTTTGTTTATTTTTAAAATAGAGCATGAGAAGGGGAGGGGCAGAGAGAGAGAGGGAGACACAGAATCTGAAGCAGGCTCCAGACTCTGAGCTGTCAGCACAGAGCCTGACACACAGTTTTAAACCTTTTAAAGACTTTAATTTCTTCTTGTCTTTACTCAGTGCAAAGTTATCCAGTGAGAATTCCAAGAGAGCTCAATTCAACTTTGGATAAGTTCAATGGTTAGACATTGGTCATCAGATGTTTGAATAGTTGATGCTCCTTCTCTCTACCTCATCTTGCCTTCTTGCAAGGTTTGGGTTGGCATGAAGAAGACCTATGGCTCTAACTACCTGAGTAGTCTGAATGCTATTTCCATAATGCTATTTTGTCTTTTCCTCTTTTCTTTTTTTTCTTTTATTGAGTATGCAACCACATGGTTCTGTAATAAGTTTCCATTTCTTATGTTAAAATTATTTCTTGTGAGAGGTTGAAAATTTTAAATAGAATGGATGATATATTTGGGGGAGCTCCAAAATATATGTTGGGGCTAGGGAGATAATTAGCACAGTGCCCCAGGTATTATCAAAAGGAATCTCTGTACCAAAAAGGCAAGCTCTTCATATGCCATAAAGAGAAGCCATCCAGGCCGCATGTTCCTGCACACTCCTCACATCTAGGATTATATCAATTAATATCCTTATTTATTGCTAAGAGATTCACTTGAGCTGAGGAAACACAATCCAGTCACCAAATCATTGAAGGAGAAACCAGCACCATGAAAGAGAGCTCCATATTGGGGGAAAAGTGGGGAAACTAAATCCTGAGGAAATCGAATCTGTATAGGAAGTAGGAATTTAATAAAGACTATTTGTGTCTCCAGAAAGATTTGAGAAGATTTTAAACTCATAAAATAAGAATAGTTGCAAAGGAAGCAATTAGAGAACACCGAAGAGCTTTAGGAAATTTAAAACTTAATTTCCAAAGCATTGCACACCCCTCAGTAAAAAGGTTGAAATAGCTAACACTGAATTAGCAAGAATAGCTCTACCCAATAGAAATACCATGCAAGGTGTGCCTGGCTGGCTTAGTTGGTAGGGCATTTTGACTCTTGCTATTGGGGTTGTGAGGTCAAGTCCCATGGGGGGCTTAAAAAATATAGAATAAGAAATACCAATGGGAAGCCTGGGTGGCTCAGTCGGTTAAGCATCCAACTCTTGATTTCAGTTCAGGTCATCACCTCATGGTTTGTGAGTTCGAGCTCCGCATCAGGCTCTGTGCTGACAGTGCAGACCCTGCTTGGGATTCTCTCTCTGCCCCTTCCATGCTCTCTTTATCTCTCAAATAAATGAAATAAACTTAATAAAAAAGAAATACCATGCAAACTATATATATAATTTTAATTTTTCTAGTAACCACAAAAGCAAAAAGAAACAGGTGGAATTAATTTATATAATTGTATAACAATATATTTTATTTAATTCAATATATACAAAGTATTATCATTTTCACATGTAATCAATATAAACAATTATTAATTGGGCATTTATATATTTACTATTAATGAGGTATTAATGAAATAATTACAGATTACTATAAGAAAACTTTTGTTTTCATTCTAATTGTTTGAAATCCGGGTGTGTATTTTATACTTCTAGCACATCTCATTTCAGACCAGCCACATCTCAAGTGCTCAGTGACTTGTGACTAGTGGTTATCATATTAGACAGTAATAGGTCTAGGAAGCTGAATTGAAAGCATTATCCCAGAACACAGTAAAAGAAGTACGAGAGAAAAATTAAGCTCCAAAAGGGATAAAATATTCTCTCGGGAATGAAGAAGAGATAGGGTGAGGTAGAGGTGGTGGTTGAGGTTCAGGTGAGACAAGATGAGGATTTAGCAGTGAGGCAACAATAGAAATGGAGATTCATGGGAGGATACCAGAGGCCTTTGGGATCCGGGGTTTATTGACTGAATGGACGTGGAGGATTAGGAAGAGGAAATCTGAGGCACAGTTCTTAGTTTTTGGCTTGAGCAATTTGATGACCAAAAGGTTCTTTCTTTGAGGGGATACAACACAGAACATAGCTCAAAATTTGAACCAGAAATATAGTCTGATATTCTGCTAAGCCAGTCTTTCCAGCACCACATAGGCACCGTAAAGCCTTTGCTGGACATAGGCAACCTTTCTTCTTACCTTCATCTATTGAAGTCTGAAAAATAATTTGTATTATTGTAAATTAAACTGGCAAAGAAAAGAGAGAGAAGGTTGTCTCATTGTGAATGCAGTTGTTCCAGTAAGTCTGTAAAGAGCATTAAAGCGAAGCATCAGAAACAACAGTGACCGATAATAGGGAGAGCTCAAACATGATTCCCGTTAGCCTGTATTTCAAGGACTTTGAGAATTTTTCCCCTTATCCCACTCTCCTCCCTAGCACTTTTCTGGAAATAAGTGCTTTCTGCATCTTTTGTTGTTTTTTATTTTTTTATTACTATTTTTTTTTATTTCAGTATAGTTGACACAGGGTATTACATTAGTTACATGTGTACAGCAAGTGATTCAACATCTCCATACATTATGCTGTGTTTACCACAAGTGTAGCTGCCATCTGTCACCATAAGAAATTATTACCATATCATTGATTATATTTCCTATGCTGTGCTTGTTATTCCCATGACTTATTCCCATCCCAGTTATCCCATAACTGGATGCTTGCTTGAGTTCTTAACATTGTGTCTGCTTCTCAGAAACTTGTTACAGTTAAAAGAAGCCAATTCCTAGAAGTTCACCAGTAGGGCAATTTTACCTTTGTTTCTTAAGAAACAAAGTCTTAGTGAATTTGGTTTTCTTCACCTGAATATTCTTTATAATTAGAATATATAGAGATTAAAATGAACACATGTGTAATGTTTTACAGTTTACAACATGCTTTTCATATATAATCTCATCTAATCTTCATTACTGTCCTTCAAAGTAGGTGTTATTATCAAAAGTTTTTTAAGTTTATTTATTTTGAGAGAGAGAGAGAGAGAGAGAGAGAGAGAGAGAGAGAGAGAGATTGAGATTGAGTGAGTGCAGGGGCAAAGAGAGAGGGAGAAAGTTCCAGGCAGGCTCTATCCCATGAACCATGGGATCATGACCTGAGCCAAAATTAAGAGTTGGGTGCTTAACCAACTGAGCTACCCAGGCACCTCTATCAATTAAAAAAAAATTTTTTTTAAGTTTGTTTATTTTGAAAGAAAGAGTGCAAGTGTGGAAGGGGCAGAGAGAGGGAGAGAGATTGAATCCCAAGCAGGCTCCTCTGTCGGCACAGAGCCTGATGCACGGCTCAAGCTCACGAACTGTGAGATCATGACCTGAGCCGAAATCAAGAGTCAGATGCTTAAACAATTGAGCTACTCAGGTGTTCCTATCATTTTTTTAATAGGTGAGAAAGTGTATTTTGAAAGATTTGCTAACATGAGATAATGTGTATAAAGTGCCTAACAGTGACTGGCACTAATACATGCTGAATGCTATTTAATAATACTAATGGTAACAATAATATTAATAATAATAATGATATCAACTTGCTCAATGTCACAGAAGTGGTGGTGCTGAGATTTGAACTCAGGAATCCCTGATAATTTTGTGAGCAAATTAACCTGTCAAAATGAGTCTATCTTTATTCGTTTTTTATTATACAAGTAATGTACTTACACAGAGAATTTGATAGAGCAAAATAAGTCACTCACCCATAATTCTACCATTTCAATATAATAGGTATTATCACACAAAATGATTTCAGATTTGTAAAGGTTGCTTTAAAAAGTATTGCTGATGCTTTAATTTGCCCTTTTTAGAACCCGTCTACTGAGTAGGAGAAAAACAGACTGTATTTTTTCCCCACTGTTTCTTCTGATAACTTAAAATATCTGGATTGTAGATGTAATCATTCTAAATAAAAATTATTTTGGATATTAACCCCTTATCGGATAGATGGTTTGTAAATATTTTTTCCCATTCCATAGGTTGTCTTTTCACTTTGTTGATTGTTATCTTTGCTGTGCTGAAGCTTTTTAGTTTGATGTAGTCCCACTTGTTAATTTTTCTTTTGGTTGCCTGAGTTTTTAGTGTCAAGTCCAAAAAAATCGCTGCCAAGATCATTGTCAAGGAGCTTTTCTCTTATGTTTTCTCCTAGGAGTTTTATGGGTTTAAGACTTATGTTTAAATCTCGAATCCATTTTCAGATGATGTTTTTGTGTATATTTTCAGTTGAATTTTTGTGTATAATGTAAGATAAAAATACAATTGCATTCTTTTGCATGTGAATATCCAGTTTCCCAACACAATTTATAGAAAAGACTGTCCTTTCTTTATTGTGTATCCTTGGTGCCCTTGTCATAGATTGGTTGACTGCATATGTGTGGGTTTATTTCTGGGCTCTCTATTCTCGTCCATTGATCTATGAGTCTATTTTCATGCCAATACCACATTGTTTTGATTGCTATAGCTGTATAATATAGCTTGAAATCAGGAAGTGGGATGCCTCTAGCTTTGTTCTTTCTAAAGATTGATTTGGCTATTTGAAGTCTTTTGTGATTCCATGCAAATTTTAGGATTTTTGTTCTGTTTTTTTGTTTTTTTGTTTTTGTTTTTTTTTTTTTTGAAAAATGCCATTGGAATTGTGATAGGGATCATATTATATCTGGAGATAAGTTTGGGCAGTATACACATTTTAATGGTGTTAATTTTTCCATTCCACCAGTTTGGGGTATCTTTCCATTTCTTTGTGTCTTCTTCAGTTTCTCTCATTCATGTCTTATAGTTTGTAGTGTACACATCTTTCTCAATAACCCAAACCAAATAACTTGGTTAAAAGATGGGCAAAGAATATAAATAGACATTTTTTTCCAGAGATTTTCCCAATGCATATATGAAAAGGTGTTCAAAGTCACTAATCATCAGAGAAATGGAAATCAAAACCACAATGAGATATCACCTCACACCTGTTAGGATGACTATTATCAAAAGGACAAAAGATGTTGGTGAGAGGTTGGAGAAAAGGAACCCCACGGCACTGTTGGTGGGAATGTAAATTGGTACAGCTATGGAGGCTCTTAAAAAAATTCAAAGTGGAACTATTAGACAATCCAGCAATCTCACTGTTGTGTATGTATCCAAAGAAATTGAACTCAGGGTCTCAGAGATATATGCACGTCCATGTTTATTTCAGCATTATTCGCAATAGCCAAGACAAAGAAACAACCTGCAACCTAAGTGTCTGTTCATGAATGAATAAGAAAATGTGGTATATGTATACACAGTGGAATATTATTCAACCATAAAAAAGAAGGAAATTGTGCCATTTGTGACAACCTGGATAAACCTCAAAGACATTATGCTGAGTGAAATAAGTCAGACAGGACAGGGAAGGAAAAATATTGTATGATCTCACTTATCTGTGAAATGTAAAAAAGTCAAACTCATAGCACTAGAGAGTAGAATAATGGTTACCAGGGACTAGGGGTGAGGGAACTGGTAGATGCTGGTCAAAGGGTACAAACTTTCAATTATAAGAAGAATAAGTTCTGAGGATCTAATTTAGAGCATGGTGTCTATGGTTAAAAATACTGTAACGTGTACTAGAAACCTGCTAAGAGAGTAGATCTTAAGTGTTTTCACCATACCAAAATAAATAAATAAAAATGGTAGCTATGTGAGGTGGTGAATGTGTTAATTAACTTTATTGTGGTAATCATTTCACAATGAATACACATATACATAGTATACCTTACGTTTATACTTTTTGTCAATTATACCTCAGTAAAACTGTAGAAAATTTTTAAAAATAAGAAGATGCCAAAAAAAAGAATTGTTATGAATGGAAAAGTTTATCATTATAAGGTGAAAAGTGTAAACATGTTGGCAGTTGTGGTTTTGGTAACACCTAAAGCTTAATTTAATTGAACTCTGATACTAATTTACCTGATGGAGATAAATACAACATTATGATGAATAATCCATCCTTCCTATATGTTTTTTGATTAGAATTATAATATCACAATGGATCTTGGGGGGGATATGTTTATCAATATTTCCCCCTCATACACACAGTACCAGCACAAATGAGAGTTTACTCATACCCATAACTCTACTTCCTGTCTTTGCCCCCAAATAAGCCTTAGCATTGACTAGAAAATAACTTTGTTCATTTAGACTGACCCTTATTTTTATTTTTATTTATTTATTTTTTTTTAATTTTTTTTTCAATGTTTATTTATTTTTGGGACAGAGAGACACAGAGCATGAACTGGGGAGGGGCAGAGAGAGAGGGAGACACAGAATCGGAAGCAGGCTCCGGGCTCTGGGCTCTGGGCCATCAGCCCAGAGCCTGACGCGGGGCTCGAACTCACGGACTGCAAGATCGTGACCTGGCTGAAGTCAGACGCTTAACCGACTGCGCCACCCGGGCGCCCCTGACCCTTATTTTTAAATGATAGATTAAAAATCTAATTAGAGATTTAATTAAAATGTGACTTTACTAACCTCTTTTAGATGGATTTCTAAACTTCGGGAATAATATTAGAGCTTCAGCTCATCAAAGACAGTAAGTATGCTCATGAGACTTTCAAGAAGAAAAAATAATTTAACAAGCACTGCATAACTGCTGTCTCTGTTTGACTCCTATTCCTCAACGTTTCTTGTTATACCTCTATAATAGCTTCCTATCTAATTATCTCATCTCTATTCTCTCTATCCTAATTCATCTTCCATACAGCCATTGGAGTGATCTTTTAAGAACACACATGTGAGGGGCACCTGGGTGGCTTAGTTGGTTAAGCGGCCGACTTTGGCTCAGGTCATGGTCTCGCGGTCCGTGAGTTCGAGCCCCGCATCGGGCTCTGTGCTGATGGCTCAGAGCCTGGAGCCCGTTTCAGATTCTGTGTCTCCCTCTCTCTGCCCCTCCCCCATTCATGCTCTGTCTCTCTCTGTCTCAAAAATAAATAAATGTTAAAAAAAATTAAAAAAAAAAAAGAACACACATGTGATCATATTATTCTCCAACCTATACCCTTAATATCCTTCAAAAGCTCCCTGTAACCCTCAGAATAAATCTGGACTCTTTGTCATGACAGAATCCTTCATGGTCTAGAGTCTGTCTATTTCCCTAAACCTATGCCTTTTTGTTTCACACTATACATTCACAATGGATACAGCCACATCTTAAAATACACTGTTATTTTTTTTAATACCTCTTTGTCTTTGTATCTGCTCTTCCCTCCCCTAGAACACTTTTCCAGGGTAAGTTTCTCATCCTTTGAAAAACAGCTGTACATTGCCTGCTGGTTACCTCTCATGGCAGATACTACTATGCTGTGGGTTCACCACACCCCACTTCCTTTTCCCTCTGGAACACTTTAGAATGCTTTCCCAGGCTCCCTCAAAGTTAGATATGGCCTCATGACTGTGTTCCAATGAAACCTGACCCCTATAATCTCCTGGGTAATACTCTATTGTCTCCCTAGTTTCTGATCTTCTGAAAGATGCAAAGATGCAAAGGATCCTTTCAGTTCAGTGGAGGACTCCAACATCCTAGGGAATAGTGGAGGCACTAGACTGAGCAAACTTGCTCACCACTTGGGCCATCTGACTAGGAACACCCAGGAGGGCTACAGCCTGAGCGAGGAATAAACCTTTATTGTGTGAAGTCCCTGAAGCTTTAGGGTTGTTTGTTATTGCTGTTATTCCACAACAACTAATACACTTCCCTTGATGCCCCCTGTCCTCCAAAGTCCCTACCATTTGGACAAAGTTAAGTGTGAACAAAGTGCAAACAAAATGCCTCTTCGAGCACAAACTAGGATTGGTTTGTTGATCTAAAAGAAGGAGAAAATTTCTTCCATCATAAAGTTCACATTCAGGTTGGGAAGACAGATAATAAATATTTAACAAAAATTTGGAGGATAATTTCAGGCCATGATAGTGCTGTGAAGCAAGATAAATTTGAGGAAGGGAAGGGGGAATGAAGGGAGAGGGGTCTGTTTTATAATGCTTTTACAGAAGACCTTTTTGAGGATGTTATATTGAGCACTAGGTTGAATGGAGGTGGAATAAGCCACATGAAGCTTAGGAAACTACAAAGGGAACTAGGAAGTTAAGGACCTGATGTGGGAAATAGCGTGGCTGTTTATATCAGGGATAGCAACAGCATGAGGAAGAGCCAGGAGGCCTGTAAGGCAGGAGCAGAGTGAATGAGAGGGAAACAGGAAGAAGAAGTTCAAGGAGGTGGGGAGCAGCCTCCAATCACAGAGAGCCTTGAAGGGCCTGGGATATTCAATCATGGAAATAAGGAATCATTGGAGGATTGTGAGCAATTGAGAGACATCTTAAGATGATCACCCTGGGGTGCGCCTGGGTGGCTCAGTCAGTTGAGCGTCATACTCATGATTTTGGCTTAGCTCATGATCTTACAGTTTGTGAGATCAAGCCCTGAGTTAGGCTGTGCACTGACAACACAGAGACTGCTTGGGATTCTCTCCCTCCCTCCCTGCCTCCCTCCCTCCCTCCCTCCCTCCCTCTCTCCAACCCCCCACCCCTCCTCTGCTCACTCATGCTCTCTCTCTCAAATAAATACACATTAAAAAAATAAAGTGATCACTCTGGATAATGTGTTGAGAACAGTGCATGTCTTGGATGTGGGCAGACCCTCACCTGGATTGTGCCTGGGACTGACTATAGGCTTTATCTCCAGTCCCTTCTTGGCAATGAAAGGCAAAGCCTCAACATGTCTGATATGCTCCACTTGTCTTGTGGTCTCATTTCAGATACCATCTCATTTCCCTAATTTTCTTGCCATTTCACCCAGTTATTTGCAAAGGATTTTTTTTTAATTTATTAAGCATTTTTAGATAGCATGTGGAAGGAAGATCTCACAGTTTTTGGTTAACCAAACTGCCAGAAACCCTGATTACATCTATTTTTCAGAAGCAAAATCTTTAGTTGCGAATGAGGGTGGGAGTGTGGTTGGATGGGAAAAGGAGACTGCTTATTCTAGAGAGTGGAGAATAAATTCACTAGGGAAATGTGGGTTTTATGCTTGTTTATTTATTTATTTTTTTAAAAATAGGGTCAAAAGGGATTAGGCAGGGATCATTCATTGTGTTCAGAATTATGACAATGGAAGAATTAAAAGATAAAGTCCTTCCACAAGAAATGTTGGGGCACCTGGGTGGCTCAGTTGGTTGAGCGTTGGACTTTGGCTCAGGTCACGAGCTCATGGTCCGTGTGTTCGAGCCCAGCATTGGGCTCTTGACTGACAGCTTGGAACCTGGAGCCTGCTTCAGATTCCATATCTCCCTCTCTCTTTGCCCCTTCCCTGCTCACACTCTGTCTCTGTCTCTCTCTAAAAAATAAATAAACATTAAAAAAAAAAGAAATGTAGACTAGTTGGAGAAATAATGATAACACATTAAATAATTCAAAAGCTATATTTCATTCTTTCAATACTTATTTACTCAACAATTTATTGATAATTATTTTAAAGCAGAAGCCTAAACACAATGCCTGCTTAGAGTCTAATAGATCGAGGGAAAAAATGAATTGTCTAACAGAGGTGATACACTAAGGAGGCAGCATATCGGTTTATAGGGAGGAGGGAGTGTGTGGTCAGGAAGAGCTGCTGATGGCTGAGCTGAGCCTTGAAGGATGAGTAGGAGTCCTGAGGTATGGGACTGGAGTGGGCAGGTAGGGGCATGCAGAGTAACGAAAGACACAATGAAGAATTGAGAACACAATGTAACTCAGAGATGAGACCATTACTGGAGTGTGGTGTGGTTAGGGAAGGCTGCAATGGGAAGCAGGACTTGAATTTGGAAGGATCTGAGAGGGGGAGGAGTAGGACTTGAATTTGGAAGGATCTGAGAGGGGGAGGAGTCTTTAGGCCAGGAGAAGCATTTGCGACAGAGGTGGGAATATTGATGGCATGCGTTGAGGTGTTCAGGAGAAATTTACTGTGTGGGTAGCCACTGCCATGAGCACCTTGTGTGTTTCAGACCACATTCTCCTCCTGCAGAGTTGTAGGTGATGAGGTGGGGAAAGCCTGGATAGGGCAGTGGGCCTAGATTGTAGGGGATCTCGCCTAACTCCAGGGTCCACCTCTGGTGGTCAAACGTCTTTGCATGAATATGAAAGGAGACATTTTTCTCTTCGTCTGTTTCTGTCTTCTAAAGCCTTAGCCCATTGTTGAGCCCAATCTAATTTCTTCAGGCATTTGAGAACATTTAGTGATGGACAAATATCCCTCAGAAGGGAAGCTAGGTGGCACTACATTACTGCCCAGCCACTGCTCTTTCAGAGCCTAGGACACCCTGACTTTTAAATAAGTTTTGATGAATATAGAACTCCTTAGTGGAGCTTGGAGATAGATGGCCTGGAAACCTTCTAGAGAAAGAAAATTTGTCCTTTTGTGAATTTTTATGTAATGAATCACTGTTACTTGGCTCAGAATTAGCTAGCTGATCTGCCTGAATTCTGCTATGCGGGACAGAATTCTGTTTGTAGATGGAGATCACATTGTATTTTGCTATTTGAGAAATTCTTTATTATATCCTGTAAGTAAAGCACTGAAGTGATCGAAGATATATCACTCTCTCCTTCTAAGCTTTAAAAAGAAAAAAAATGTCCTTTATGTTCCTTAGTTAGAATTCAAAAGATGGAGATGAGACATAAAGCTGCCTTCTTTCACCCTTAGTGTCAGAATTTGGATTCCTCACGGAGGGCTAATGACAGCGAAATGAGTGTTTGCCTGCATAACCTGCTGCTGTTTTGATTTCCTCAAAGTTTTCCTTTCTGGGGAAAGTAGCAGTGAGAGCTAGATTAATTTAATAACCCTTTATGCATGATGTAGCCAGTCAGCAGGCTTCAAAAAATAAGGTGCTTGCCTTTGCAGCGGGGTGAAACCGGAAAGCTGTCTAGACATCCTCCACTAATAGAATACTTCGGTCTGAAACATAAATGTGCTGTGGAAGAAGTGCGGGGGAGAGCAGGAGGCAAGTTTATCTCCCAGTGAACCTCTTTTACAGAGGCTTTGTAGTTCACATGAAAACTTTGACCGCCCCCCCCCCCCATGTTTTCTCTTGGCTTCCACTTCTTATTGTAGGAAATTATGTATGTTGCCTAAGTTAGTAAGATTGAACGAAACCTTTAACCACAGTTCTACTCAATGCATCGATTTCGGAGCCACCCCTTGCAGGAAATCAGACGGCTGTATGGGCCATTGGCAGTAGATGAGTTTGTTCTGGGTCAGTGGGAGCCAGCTGCAGTG
Source organism: Puma concolor (assembly GCF_028749965.1). NCBI lineage: Eukaryota > Metazoa > Chordata > Mammalia > Carnivora > Felidae > Puma > Puma concolor. The sequence goes on from NC_141674.1 coordinate 86,352,012, forward strand.
ACATAGGAACTCCCCAAGACCATACAACGTGGAGAGGCTGGGAATTCAACTGTAAGCTAATATTTGAAGTGTAGCAGAAAGCAGAGGAGCTTGGGAGGTCAGATGCAATCCCGGGTCACAGGGCAGAGTAGGTCTGTAGTAGGTAAGTAGAGCCAAGAGTCTGATGGTGGTCATGGATTGATGTATAAACCAGACAGGACAAGAAAGGAGAGCCTGTGAGGGTACAGACTTCCTGAGAGGGACAGGATGGACTGGTGAAAACCGTGTTTGGTGTCCTATGTTCCTTCCTGGTCACATGCTGGTATAATTTTTACACAGCTGGAATTAAACTCTTGTTTAATGAACCTAAACTCTCTTCTCTAGGGATATGAAAAAAATGATTGTATCCACATACTTTCTGACTTGCCCTGAATCATATTTTTACAACCATAAATTTTTACAAACCATAAGTTTTATATTTCCAAAATTGTATTAAAACGCATGCATTTGGGCCCTTGTACTATGAATAGGTGGAAATATCCTGTTCAAAAATAATTATAAAAATGACCACTCAGAACTCAGTAGGTTGTCAGAATACATTAAAAAATGACAGTGAGTGAAATAAACATGGTAGGCAAATATAATCAGGTTTTTAAAAACCTGGTTGGGATGAACTAGAAAGTCAGAATGAAAGGCATAGCATGTTTCCTGCTGTGTGTTTATATGCATATTGTGATTACCTTAGGCTTAAATCAATCAGTTGTGGTTTTGAAAAGTCCTGAATGTTTCTTCACAGAATATGTAAACTAAATTGGTTAAAAAAAAAAGAACAAAAAACAAATTCAGCTCTTTGTAAAATGACTTGTTTCCTTGTTTACTAACTTTTATTGTTAAAATATTTCTCTTCCCCCCAATCACTCTATTTAATCCCATTGAGGGAACAAATTTCTTTACTTCATATAACCATGAAAATCTCAGAGATCTGAACCAGCCGGTAAACCCTGTGGCTTTACAACAGCCCCAAATCATCATAATTCATAATCATGGTAGCAAACACTTCTAGAGCACTTACCCTGTGCTAAGGTCTGTATTAAGTTCTTTATGTATGTTAATAAATTAATTGTCATCATAATTTTGTTAGGCAAATTATCAGTCATTAAAAATTCAAAGCAGTTTTCTGGTATCATGTAAGTATTGCTGGGATCTTCTGAATATTATGAAGTTACTGGGGTTTTTTTTAAAGTTTATTTATTTATTTTGAGAGAGAGAGGGGAAAAGGAGAGAATCCTAAGTAGGCTTTGCACTGTGAGCACAGAGCCCGACGAAGGGCTCGAACCCACAAACCTTGAGATCATGACCTGAGCTGATACCAAGAGTCAGATCTTAACCCACCGAGCCACCCAGATGCCCCTATTGTGAAGTTATTCTTAATGTAAAGTATTCCTTTCAGTTTTGCTTTGAAGATAATGTTCTAGGGATCTTTGTTTCTCCCTTATGTTCCAGTTTCCCAGAGCAGAAAGCTGATTGGGGATTTGAGAAGAGCATCTTGTTCCTTGATTTCTAGGTTAGACATATTAGTGTGGCAAGGCTGGGATTTATTGCTTTTCTCAGCAGCTTTATTGAAAAGCACATTACATCCTATTGACTGGGAAAAGGATGTTTGTTTTGTTCTTCTAAAAACATGCATAATTATGCATTTTATTAACGCCAAAGTTAAAGAATTCTCTCTTTTTCAGCAGGCCAAAGGTAGGCAACAGTCTGGGAATAACTTTGTTATCCCAAGTATCCTGTTGGAAGCTTAGATTAGGACTGAGTTTTCCCCCTGATATATTCCTGGGGTCAGGGATGTGTTTCATGTCAACCAGATGCCCCTCATTTTCTCCAGAAATGGGAGGAAGACCAAAATCTCAGTTACTAGGGCTATAACAGTTTCCTCATTCAGCATGACCTTGGTTTCCCATTTTGATAACCCAGTACCGTGTGTTCTCTTTCAGTTTGGCAGAAGCAGTACATGGTTGTTGTCAGTCAGCTTTGTTAGATGCTTGGATCCTTTGGAGGCTTGTTTTGGTATTTATTTCTTACATGAAGATCACAGGTTTGAGACCAGCTGAAAATATTCAGTCTTTGCGAGATGTCCCAGGGCACACCACTTTGATGTCTTGAGACAGTCTGGAAGTCCAAGGTCCACATGCCAGCTTCAGTGATCATTAGCTTTGGGACCATGTGACAGTCATTCAATCTCTTGGGGCCCCAGTTTCCTCAACTTGAATCAGGACGATTAGATACAATATCAAAATAACAATATTAATAATAACAGCTGACACTTATTGAATGTTTTTCATTTAATCCTCATAACAGTACAATGAGGCGGAAACTCATATTGCCCCATTTCACTGAGGAGTTGACTGAGCTAGCGAGGGATTAGGTCATCCACTTGTTTTAACATCGTGTAGCCAGTAAGTGGTGGAGATAGTACTTAAGTCCAAGGCACCTGACTCTATTTATTCTCAATGTGTGATCTGTAGACCAGTAGCATGGACGATATCTGGGAACTTGTTAAAAATACAAATTATTTGGTGTGCTCTAGACTGACTGAATCCAAATCTTTAGATGTGAGGCCTAAGAATCTGTTTTAATAGGCTTTTTGGGTGATTCCTATGCATACCAAAAGTTTAAACACTATCCTAGAACCTGTATTTTCAATCCCCATATTACGATTTTATGCATTCGGTGAATTTTTCAGAGTGTCTAGAACATTGCCCAATTGACTCTGTATGGTTATGTGGTTGTCTCCTTCCTCCCCCATTGTTCTGTGTACACCCCTCCCTACTGAAGCTGGATGCCTTATCCAGAGAATGGCCTGTGCCTGCAGAAGAAGCAGTCAAGGGCATATGTAGAGTGTATTCTTCTGTTGTGGCTGCCAGTACCCTTACTGTGGCTCATGCACTGTCAAAGTCAATGCATATTAGTTTTATTGCCAGAAACCTTCCTATTTTACAATTACAAAATGTACAAACTATTGGAAATTCATTTGAATATGAGAACTTGGTCCTGTTTAATGAATAAACTTCCTCTCATTCCTACCAAAGGGACTCCAATAGACTTTATTTGTTCCAGGGAATTTTGAGGGTTTTAGTATATGAATTAATCAGAGAACACTGCATACTTCTCTTCCTCTTGGAAAAAAAGTCAAGTTATGTTTATGTCCCCCAATGATAACAGATGCTGTAAATACAAAAATGTGATGTATAGTCAGATTGTTTATAAACCCTTAAGAGGCTTTAAAAATTCTTCTAGGAAAAAAAAACCAGATGGAATTTTAATTTTTTCTATGTAGCCTCCAATTGATCCAAGTCACCATCAGATACCATACTGGTTTTTTTTTTTTTAAGTTTTATTTATTTATTTTGAGAGAGTGTGTGTGCTTGTGCACACATGGGAGTGGGGGAGGGTTAGAGAGAGGGAGAGAGAGAATCCCAAGCAGGTTCCGTGCTGTCAGTCAGAGCCCAATGCAGGGCTCGGTCTCACGACCGTGAGATCATGACCTGAGCTGAAAGCAAGAGTCCAACTGAGCCACCCAGGTGCCCCCAGATACCATACTGTTAATACATTGTTTTCAAAGAGTCTGAGTTCTTCTCACTTAGTTGCAAAATAGTGAAGGGTATGAAGGTAAGTTTTGTTATTTGTAGAGTGTTAAGAGAAACATGACTGAGGAAAAGAAAGAAATTTCCAGCAGAAAAGAGAAAAAGTATGTTTACATATATCTTTTAAGTTTCTGAAAAGTACTATTAGAAAAATTCAGAAAGTGTAATAGAGTACAAGAAAAAAATAAAGACCATTCGTATTCTCACTATTCAGCACTGTTAACATTTTAGTGCATATATCTCTCTGGACATTTTTGCATATATAGACATTCATATTATAGATATATATTTTACCAAAAATGAGATCTTACTTTGTACACTGGTAAGTGTAGTGATTGGCAACTATAGTGGATCTCACTTCATGTCATCGTGTGTAGATGTGTATAGCTTTCTAGGGGGACTCTTCTTGCTGGGAATAGTCACCCATGTAGTTCTGATGTCGTTGGCTTCCATGTTGTGTCTATGGAGACATGCCAGTGTCACTTGTTCAGAATACATGGAAATAATTGGGCGGACGTGATATGCCTCTTCTGTTTGGTCACTTCAAAACCAAATAAGATGATTAATATGAAGCTCCTGAGTCACTCATTCTATTGCCCGTGGCTTGCTTGCATTCTTACTAATTTTAATAAATGTATTTTACTTTTACCAAGTACTGTGCACTTTTGCTTTAGAAAGTTCAACTTTAAGACACATTTCTATGATTAATAACTCCCTTCCCTTACCAACGCAGATATTCCAAAATAAAGCCTGATTTCATTTCTTTTGTTCTTTTCTTTTTTTTTTCCTCAGGGAAATTCTGCCCTAGGGAAAGCACTTTTAGGGGGATTCCAGGGATCAAATTCAGGCCATTTGAACTATGTCTTAACTGTTTACTTATTGGCAATACTTAAGGATAAAAAACTTTACTGTAAATCTTAAAGGGTCTAGACTTAGGCTCTATCCATACATACACTGGCTTGGGGAAAAAGATAATTGAATTCAGTGAAACAGGTAGTGATGAACTAGTTACCAATTGGGTGCACTTTGCTGCATTTTTTTCCTAGCTGATTCTTCTGGAAGGCTAAAACAAGATATTTCTTTTTGGTGGTGGATTTTTCCGTCTCCAACAGAAAGGCTTTGCAAACACGGTATGTTTTGCCAAGAGATGTTTACTCTAAAGACTTGCCAATTCAAAAGCAGGATAATCTGTCTGGTTCTGATGATAGGTGGTGGCAAGTTCTTTATTTGGGGAAAGTATATGAACCAAAGAACATGTAGTGCTGGAACTCATGGAGGAGAGTTATCTCCTTCTGCTCCACATCATGGTGTTCAGTAATAACATGTACTGAGTGGGATGTGGCGAACACAAGAACGAATCCTTGAAAGTCACTACAGTGTTCTCAGATGGTCAGAAAACATTGGTGCAACTTTAAGAATAAATGAGCCTTTTCTTAACTGATCAGAATTCCCTCTACCACTTCTCCCTTGACAGATATTTATAAAATAGTAATTGTCTAGTGTGTTAGTAATTTTCACTTTCTGCTAATCTGAATCATTAACATTTAAATTCTTTTGTTTCTCTTCTTTCTAAAGAATAGATGGCATTCTCCATTATTCTCAGAGATTAAGTAAAGATTATAAATTGTATATTGAATATGTAAGAAGTAATTCTAGTTTAGAGAATAGGTATTAAAAGGAAATTAGAAAACTTAACCATACATCTACCTCTTACCCTAATTCTGTGACTGTCCAATGTCAAAATAATCCACTGAATATAAGCCAAACTGGTTATTAGAAACCTGTGGGTAAAAATAGGTATGAAAGAGAACAAAATGTTTTTAAAAATCGAATTTGATAATATATGTAGATGCTCTTTCCTCAAGGAGGTGAAGCATAACTTCCCAGCCCTTAAGTATGAGCTGTATATAGTAACTTCTTTCCAAAGGATATAGCATGGGAAAGGGTAGGGGGTGTAACTTTACAGAAGAGACACCTGGCAAATTCTACCCCAGCCAGGTGATCAAGGCTAACATTAACAGCGATAAGACATGTTGATAGTTATTTATCCTTGGTATTTGATGAGAATGACACTTTGTGGTCTTCTTCCCCCAAACCTATAATCCCAGTGTAATCATGAATAAACCACCAAATTCTAGTAGATGGGCATCCTACAAAATATCTGGCCAGTGGGGTGCCTGAATGGCTCAGTCAGTTAAGTGACAGACTCTTGATTTTGGCTCAGATCATGATCTCATGTTTCATGAGATGGAGACCCATGCCGGGCTCTGTGTTGACAGTGCAGAGCATGCTTGGGATTCTCTCTCTCCCTCTCTTGATATCCCTCCCCTACATGTGTGCTCTCTCTCCCTCAAAAATAAATAAATAAACAACAACAACAACAGCAACAACAACAAACACCTGGCCAGTAGTCCTCAAAATAGTCAAGACCATCAAAAAACAAGGAAAGTTTATGAAACTGCCATAACCAAGAGAAGCCTTGGGAGACATCAAAATTAGATATAATGTGACATCCTAGGGGTACCTGGGTGGCTCAGTCAGTTAGGTATCCAACTTCAGCTCAGGCCATGATCTCATGGTTTGTGGGCTCGAGCCCTGTGTCAGGCTCTGTCCTGACAGCTCAGAGCCTAGAGCCTACTTCAGATTCTGTGTCTCCCTCTGTCTGCCCCTCCCCACTCACGGTCTGTCTCTCTGTCTCTCCATCTCTCAAAAAGAAATAAACATTCAAAAAAATAATATGGCATTCTGGATAGGATCCTGCAACAGAAGAATGAGATAAGTAAGAACTAAGGAAATAAATAAAGTATGAGCTTTAATTTATATAGTGAATAAAGTATGGACTTCATTTAATAATAAGGTATCAATATTGGTTGATTAGTTATGACAAATGCATCATTGCTAACATGAGATGTTAACAATAGGAAAAACCGGGTGAATGATTTATGGGAACTCTCTGTACTATCTTTGCAACTTTTCTGTAAATCTCAAACTATTCTAAAGTTAAAAATGTATAAAAATATGATTTGACAAAAATATTTGTTTTGAAATCTATACTCAATGTGGAAAACCCATGCCAATATTGAAAAAGGGGAGAAAGGTTATCCCTGGTAGAGGGAATAGAATGGGTGGTGGCCCCAAGTGAGAAAGTATGCAGTGAATTTTCCCACTGGGAATCACTGGAACCTAGAGCCAAAAAAAAAGGAGGGAGTAGTGTGAGATGATTCAGGACCTGTCCATTTGGGACATGAGGGTTTTATTTCCATGCTAAGAATTTTGTCCTTTCTATTGGCAATGAAAAGCCATCAGAAACTTTTAAGAAAGGAAGTGGCATGATCTGGTCTTGCTATAGAGAGCTGACTCATGCCAAATCAGGAGAATGAATTAGCACAGGGAGGCTAGAGGCAGAAAGAACACTCCAGCCCTGCTCAAGTCAACTTAGGAAGGCATAAGACTAAATTAAGGCAACGAGATGGATGTAGGGAGAAAAGGCTGGTGACAGAAAGTTAGTCCTTCTCCGTCTGTACATTATTTACTCATTCAGTAGGCCAACCAACAAATCGTGAGGTCTCTGTACAGCCCCAGTGGTAGCACACCACTTGGGAGGCTGTACGGTGGCTGACAATCTATGAATGGCGCCCTCTAGAGCAGAGCAATGGCATGCCTCTAGGGTGTGCACTCTGGCAGGCACAGAGCTAGATGCTGAGTGGGCACTCTCGAACAGAAGAGCTGTAGCCCTGTCTACACCGACCTCTCCCTCCAGCCAGAGCCACACCAAGACTGGTGGCTAGCCTGGGCAGGGTAATAATCTGGGGCATAATCTGACATTCTTTCAAACTGAGAGAGAAGGATTGTTTTTTAGTGGGAGCATTCTGCTTCTTCTCTTTAGTCCAGAGCCATTTAGCTGTCCCCAAATTTGTAAGTCTCATCCAGCAAAGCAAAAGCCCTGGGGCTAACCCTGGCCAGCTCCGTAGAAGGCGGTTTAACTTACTCCTTTCATATTTTCCTTCTCTCTGGGAGGCACTTAGTGTTTCTTCCGTTCATATTTAGTGCTCTGAAAGTGGTAAGGTCAATACACGCCTTCTTCCTTCTTATCTGTCATGTCCTGGCCAGGTTTTAGTGATAAGTGGTTTTGGCTCCCCTTTTAGATTGGTGTTTGGGATAGTTGACTGGCTAGGTTATTTCTTAATCTAGTCTAATGTGGAAGATAGATAATGAATAAACCTTATAAATATTTCATTGGAGTTAACTTGACTTTGTGACTTAAGGAATAGAATTCCCTCAGTACTCCCAGGCAAATCTCTTTCCCATTATTCTCTCAGCCGATTCCCAAAGCCTCTAAGGGAATAAATAGCTTAAGCCCACATGTGACCCCTTAGAGAAGATGTAAATGAGGCCAGTAGTGCAGAATGGGCCACCTGTGATTACCATTCTCCAGATCTAGCAGAGAGTGCTATTTTCTCAGTGTGCAGCAGAGCAGCATGGGAGTAAAAGCCCTAGAGAAACACTGATTTATACCAGTTGTAGATTTTTGTCAAGAAATGAACTAATTTCTCCAAATAACCAGATTTTTTATATAAATGCATATAAATTGCAGCAGGAGGACAAGAGGCAAGGTTGGAGGTTGGTTTGGGTGCTGTATGAAGTCCCATACACTGGATGTGTGGGGCTCCAAAGTGGAAAGAATAGACTGGGGGCAAGTAGATGTTATCTTTCATTCTTTTTGGAATGGGTTGATTGGCAGCTTGGTAGGTGAAATTTGACTTCAGAGCCTACCTACTTACTTCTGAATAGTTTCCTGGTCCTTCCCTGCCCTTTTATAGTTAGCTGCTCTCCTTTCTTGCCCAATCTCCTGTCGCTAAATCTAATCCAGATGGATCTGAACACCTGTCATGTCTAGTGTAGTGTGAGTTTAAGCCACCTTTACTTTTTGAAGGGGTATTTGTAAAATCTTTTTTTTTTTAATTTTCTTTAATGTTTATTTATTTATTTATTTATTTTAGAGATACAGAGACAGAGCTCAAGCAGGGGACGGGCAGAGACAGGGGAAGACACAGAATTCAAAGTAGGCTCCGGGCTTTGAACTGTCCGCACAGAGCCCATCACGGGGCTTGAACCCATGAACTGTGAGATCAAAACCTGGGCTGAAGTTGGAAGCTCAACCTACTGAGCCCCCAGGTGCCCCTTGAAGGGATATTTGTATTCAGCTTCATCTTCATGGGGGGATGTGAAGGTTTATGAGGTAGGAGTTGAGAGGGTCTGGGGGCCTGTGTAGGAGGTCTTGCCAGGGAAGTCCTCAATTCTATGCAGAGAAAAAGCTGCTCATTCAGCTGTTCCCTCAGAGGCAGAACAGAAATCTTGTAGCTTCATGGCTGCTGAAGATTCAGGGGGATCAGCCAACCCTCCTAAGCCTCTGGTCTCCTGATATCCTGCTCATCAGTGATGCTGAGAATATAGCAGCTAAGAGATTTTTCTCTGTTGACTGTCTGACTTCATTTTGAACTCCAATTCTCTTACTTACTCGTTGGGCAGATTACTTAACCTCCTGAAGCAGAAGATACTTCATCTGTAAAATGTGATAATAATAGAAACCACCTCATAGGACCTTTGCTACGAAGGTTGAATGAAATGACACTGAGCATGGTGCCTAGCACTTTGTCAAGCACTCGAGTAAGCTAGTAGCTGTTATTTTAAAAAGAGAAACCACATTAAGATTGCATGTGGTACTATTTTCCAATCGGCTTGAACAAATACTAGTCCTATTTCCACTGAGAAGAGGATGCATAGGTGGGGGAGAAAACATGAGAGTTTCAGCAAGCTCAACATGAGCATGTCAGGCAGCTGGTGATACTGATGCGGTTCAAGCAATTGCAGAGATGCTCTGAGTGACACGTCTCCTACTCCCGAGAGGCTTAATGCTGAAATAATGACATGGGTGACAGGTTTTCATTTTCCCCCCAATTTTCCTGCCTACATGGTTAATCTAAGGGCTCTATCTGTGTGCCGTATCTGATGAAGAATATAAAATTCTAACAAAGATGTCTAAAAGGTATTAAATTGTTGCATCCAAGGATATCGCATTGCAAATCCATCCAGGTCTCTGACCTATCCAATACACATAAACATAATCATACCATATGTTAGAAGTTTTAAGAAGCTGCATTCTGGATCCAATAATTTGAGCTCTTACTATATTTAGACAAATTAAAATAAAAAAACCACACAAGTGACTGTGGTGGTTATTAAACATTAGAATGAGTTATTTAATGGAGAATGAATTCTTGTTTCCCCGAGGTGATTTGGAAGTGACGTTGCCTGAGGGACGGATGAGATAACAGAACAGACTGAGCTCCCTTAGCCCTACTTTGTTCAGGGCAGGGTCTTGTTCAAATGCTTTACATTAGCCATTTCACGTAGCATCTAGATTTAACCTTATACTTTTAATCTTATCTCCTTTCTCAGGCAGAATATACCAGTGTACCAATATTCAGGTTTAATAGATCTACCTCTATTCACATTTCCTATAATTATAAAAATTGGAAATAATACTAAACTTTTATTATTTTTGCTATGTATCAGGCCTGGTGCTAAGCCACTCAAATGCTTTGCATCCTCTGAGCCCCACATTTTATATTTAACCTACTTCTTGACAATGCCACTTGGATATCCCGTGGTCATTTTGAACTTAACAGGTGCCAACAAAACTTAGGATTTGCTCAGGTAATTCTGAAATTTTCCATCTTGGTAAATATCACTGGCCACCCAGTTGTAGAAATACATAGCAGTCATCTTTGATTTTTTTCATTTCATCCATATTTCATATCTGATCTCTCAGACAGTCCTGCTGTTTCTATCTCTGACATAAATGTAGAATCTGCCCATTTCTCTCCAAACACCCTCACCATCCTAGAACAAGCTATAACCACTCTTTACTTTGGCTACGTTAATACCCTCCTCCCACCTTCCACAGTTGTTTCCTAAATCCATAACACACAGAGATTGGGGCACCTGGGTGGCTCAGTCAGTTAAGCATCCAACTGCAGCTCAGGTCATGATCTTACAGTTCATTGGTTCGAGCCCTGTGTTGGGCTCTGTGCTGACAGCTCAGAGCCTGGAGCCTGTGTCTCACATGCTCTCTGCCCCTCCCCTGCTCATGCTCTCTCTCTCTCTCTCTCTCTCTCAAAATTAAATAAACATTAAAAAAATTAAAACACCCCACAGAGATCAGAGTGATTTTCCCCCACAATGTTTTACTATTAAAATCTTGAAATATGCAACAAAGTTGAGATAATTTTGTAGTGAATATTCATACCTATTGCCTAGTTTCTACCACTAACACTTTATCTACATGTATTAGTTTGCTAGAGCTGCCATAACAAAATACCAACATTGTCGTTTGGGTGCCTCAAACAACAAAAATTTATTTTCTCGGAGTTTTGGAGGTTATAAGTCAAAAATCAAGGTGTTGGCAGGTTTGGTTTCTTCTCAGGACTTTGTCTTTGGGTTGCAAATGGCCATTTTCTCTGGGTGAATACCTAGGAGTAGAATTGCTGGGTAGGTGTATGTTTATTTTTAAAACAGAGTGATCTTTTTTTTTTTAATTTTTTTTAACATTTATTTATTTTTGAGACAGAGAGAGAGAGAGAGAGCATGAACAGGGGAGGATCAGAGAAAGAGGGAGACACAGAATCTGAAACAGGCTCCAGGCTCTGAGCTGTCAGCACAGAGCCTGACGCAGGGCTCGAACCCACAGACCTCAAGTTCATGACCTGAGTCGAAGTCGGACGCTTAACCAACCGAACCACCCAGGCGCCCCCAGAGTGATCTTTTTAAAATGTGTCAAATAATGTCATTCATCTGTTTACAATTTTCCAATGACTTTCCATTGTGCTTAGAATGAAATCCACCCCTCCCCAAGGATAACAACCAGAAAGATCAGACTCCTGTCTCCTTTCTCCCCAATCTCATGCTATTCCAGTGACCACATCATCCCCCTCCCTGTCTCCCAGCTTGTCACACTCCAGTGTATTTCTTGCACAAGCCAAGTGTGCTCCAAACTCACATCCTTGCTGTTAACCTAGCCCAAAACTTTATTCTCCCACCCCATTGCCTGGCTGATTGCTGCTCATCCTTCAAGTTTGTGATAGCTCCTTGCATTCTCCCTCTCAGCTACCTTCCATTGTCTATTTCACTTCAATCTGTTTTATTTTTTTCTTTGCTTTTCCTATCCCCTGAAACTATTCCTACTAAAGTCACCCAAGAACACTTAATTGTCAAAGCTGGTGAGAATAGTTTTCAGGTCCCACCTGACTTTGCCTCTCTGTGGCATTTGACACTGTTGACTATTTCCTTTTCTTGACATGTTGCGTTTGGCTTGTATAAGCATATTCTTTCATGGTTTTCTTTGCTTCTGTAGCTCTTGATCTTTTTTAGGGGCTCATTGTTCCATCACTTACCATTTAGATTTTGGTGTTTCAAGGTTCTTCCCCTGGAGTTATTTTTGTTTCGTGCTGCACACTCTCCTGGGAGATCTCATCTACATTCATGGCTTTCATCACCACCTACATACTGATTATCCTCTCAGCTAGATCCAAGCTAAGATTTCTTTCTGAACTAGAGACCCATAACTTAAATACCTGTTAAACTTCTCTAATTTGCTTGTCCCACAGGCACTGTGTTAGTCTCCAAAGATGGGCCCCAATGAAATATGTTTCTCAGTCTTCAAGCCTTGTGAAGTCCCCACCCCTTGAAGCTGGGCTGACCCTGTGACCCACTCCTAACCACTAAATTATTTCCAAGGCTAGATTATTAGAATCCTTGCAGTTTCTGCCTACACCTCTACAAATGCTTTTTCTTTGGACTCTATCTCTTGTATCCCAGCTATCCTGCTGTGAGAAGTTCAAGCCACATGGAGGGGCCATGTGTGGGTGGAGAAGCCCAGCTTCTCTCCCACCCAAAAACCAACATTAGCTGCCACCCATGTGAGTGAGCCATTTTGGACAACCAGCCCAACTGAGCCTTTAGAAGATTGCAGCCCATCCAACATCTGACAGTAATTATCTGAAAGACTCCAAGCAAACATTGCCCAGCTGAACCCAGTTGACTCATAGAACCATGAGCAACAATCATAAATTATTATTTAAACTTAAGTTTTAGGATGGTTTACTATATAGCAATGATGGCTGGAATAGGCATTGTTTTTTGATGTTTATTTATTTATTTATTTATTTATTTATTTATTTATTTATTTATTTATTTTCAGAGAGAAAGCATGCAAGCAGAGGAGGGGCACAGAGAGATAGAGAGACAGAGAGAGGGAGGGAGGGAGGAAGAGAGAGAGAGAGAGAGAGAGAGAGAGAGGGAGAGAATCCCAAGCAGGCTCTGCACTCAGTGTGGAGCCCAACATGGGCTCGATCTCAAGGTTCGTGCTGAAATCAAGAGTCAGCTGCTTAACTGACTTAGTCACCCAGGTGCCCCTGGAACAGGCACCTTAAGTAGTATTCCCCAACTAAAGAAACTGTCCTTCTCCTCAACCAAGTATTATGTTCCCTATTCTAGTTAACACATTGCTTCTACCCAATCCTGGAGCAGCAGTTATCCTTCTCTCCTTTCCTTCTGGATCAGTTTCCACTCCAGCCAGCTCCCCTCCTACTGCTGTACACGCTATCATTTTAATAGCTCCTGTGGTTCTCCCTCCCCTTCTCCCTGTTCCTATTCCCTTACCCAGGCCTCTTACCCATTATCACCTGTGCAGTGAAAGTATTGTCTCAACTGGTCTCTGCTCATTGGCTCCTTTACAATCCATTCTCTACCTGCTGTTAGTCAGCTTCAGGAAATGTACATCTGAGCTTGGGTATAAATTCTTTTATGGCACCAGTTGTTCTGAGGACTGAGTACGGACTTTAGCAGGGGTACACAGACCCTTTCTAATCTGGCCGTTATCTCTTCACTTTCATTTGCTTCAGATTTCTCCTTCGTGGCCACTCTGTCTCTTCACATCAACTCCCATTTTCCCCGAAAGGACTTGTTCTTTCATTTCTGGACTTGTGCACATGTCTTTCTGTACACTATCCTGGAGTGGTTAAGAGCTCACGCTCTGATTCTCACTGTGGACACTAGTCCACTTTCTAGTTGTGTGAATTAGGCCAACTTACATGTCTCCCTGTATCAGTTGACACAATGAAAATAACAGTAGAGACTACCTCATGTAGTTTTTGTGAGGATAAGAAAGATTAATGCAGGTAAAGAACATAAAACAGTGCATAGCACTTTGTAAACACATCAGTAAGTACTGGCTGCTGCTAGTATTTTTTATGTCCCTGGAATTCTGTCTCTGGTCACCTCCTCTTCCTGCACTTATTTGCTTAGAAACTCCTATATGTCCTGTGAGACTTAGCTCTAGGTCTTACTCTTAGAGCAGGAACTGTTCTTTCCCTGGCCCCACATATTGTAGATGCCTTTTTATCGTACTTACACTCTATACCTCAAATATTTAATTACTACACAGAAACTCTGGAATTTACTCAGTGTCTGGTACATGACAGAGACTTAATACATACTTGTTGAGTGAGTGATAGATGATCAAAGGACTGAATGACAGAAACCAGGGAAGAAAATATTCCCAGTCAGCTTGAGGAGATGAGAATTAGGGAAGAAACAAATGAAAGAAGTTGCAGTTTGATGAAGAGCATTTTTGGAGCACCTGTGTGGCTCAGTCGGTTAAGCGTCTGCCTTTGGCTTAGGTCATGATCTCATGGTTTGTGAGTTCGAGCCCCACACTGGCCTTTCTGCTATCTGCACAGTGCTCTCTTCAGATCCTCTGTCCCCACCCCCACCCTCTCTCTCTGCCCCTTCCGCACTTGCTCTATCTCTTTAAAAAAAAAAAAAAAAAAACAAAAAACATTTTTTGCATCAGTGAAAGTCAATTGTGGGATATTGCAGCTCATTATTATTTTCCTTTCTTCCCAAATCAGTGCGAGTTCTACAGTTATGCTTTATTTTTCTCAGCACACCCCATGATCCACATTAATCCCAAAGTATGAGACATCAAGCAGCTTTCTTCACCCAGGAAATAGCTGAAACCTGGTTGCCACTTATGCCAAGGAGGCCTGAGGAAAGTGCCCTGGGAGCAAAATGGCTTGCTCACATGGCTCAGGGAACTCAATGCCCCGAGCTTCTGACCAGTATTACTGAGGTTGGTAAAAGGAAGAACTTGACTCCCTGAGATCTGAGACTATCCTTACCTGAGCAGACGGAGTCTATCCTTGTTTTGAGGATGTTTATGAATACATGTGACATTAATGAATATGATTTTCCAGGTTTCAGAGGAAGAAATACGTTTGTTCTCTGCATCAAAAAATAAAGTTACTGATCTCTCCTGTCAGGACTGTCTCTTCTTGGGAGCCAGGAGCACTGGAGTTGGGCAATCCAAGAGCCGAATGGAGTCCTGCTTACTTATAAATGTGCATTCTTTGTAGAACATTCTCTCGGGATGACTCCGGTGCACTTAGGGCTACCGCTCATGCTGTGACTCTCAGAGCAGCTCTTTGGGTCCAACAGTGCACACAGGGTAGGGTCACACTAGAACAGAGGCACATTGCAGCCTCCGTGCGGGGAGACCAGGGCCCCTTCAGCAGCTACAGCTCCTACTGTTTTCAAAAGCAATGGTAGCGGTTCTTTCAGGACCTCAGGGGAGGTCCTTTTGTAGAGAACACAAAGAGTTCACAGGATACAAAAATTTCCACAGCCTAGGAGAAAGTCCCACTACAAAAACAAAACTGTAACATATTTTGTGATAAGTTTTTTGTTTAAATATTTGGGACTGTGTTCACTCAGTTCTTAACAAATATTTATTCAGCAACTACTGTGTGCCAGATGTACCTTATCGGCAGGAACTACTTCTTATTTATGTGTATGTCAATAGCACCTAGTACGGTGCCTGGCCCATACTATGGGCCACAGGCTGTATGCAATGCTATTTCCCTCGGCTTGAGCTGAGTTCAGGGTGTGGGTGATGTGCAGGAATATGGAACGGGGCTTTTTTCTCTCCCTGAGCTAATTAACCTTTCATAGGACTTGAAACTTCTGATTTTGGTTTCCTTTATCAACCGAGTCAACCAACTCCAGTCAGGGGGTCAGTGACTATTTGGATTGCCAAGATACTATATAATGAGGAACTTTGTGGCTAAGCCTCTAAAGTTGGAACTTAAGCAAGTAATGCTGGCTTAAAAACCTTGTTGGATAAACATTGCTGCTCCCTTGAAAATTCTGGGAGTTCCAGCTTGGTTGCTGACCTTTCTCTGCTATTTATCTATTTGTTTAGCACTAGCATTTCTTAAGCTTCCATTGTGTACAGAATACTACACTGGGTTCTGGGAAATACCCTGAGCTACACTCCCTGTCTGTAAGCTGGTCACATTTTCAGTGGGAATGCAATAAATGGCATATTCAAACAGCTTAACCATTATAAACAGAGAAAACAACTTTTATGGGCAACAGCTTGCAACTCCAGATACAGTCTTGCCCAAGTGTTTGGCTATGATACTGCCTTCTGTCACAGAGAAGAGAAGTAAAATGTGGGAAGATTGTCAAAACATCATGGAATTAGTGGTATCTTTGTTTTAGCCTCTGGGCCTTTGTACATACTGGTTCTCCCTTGTCCCCCCACCCCACCCCTCTATCTATCTAACTTTAACTCATATTTTAAATATCAACTACAATTTAATCATGGGAGCCTTGGTGACCAGCCTCCACACACACACACACACACACACACACACACACACACACACACAGGCACATGCTACACTACATAGCCCTCCCAATAGCACACTACAATTCTCCCATTATGATAGCATTTATTATAAGGTAGTGGTTTCCTCTCAACTTCTCTACATACCTTCTCCCACTAGAATGTAAGTCCTGTAATTGTTGTGATCATGTCTGTCTTGTTCACCATCATATTTCTTGTGACTACAAATAGTAGCCATTCAATAAATAACTGCTAAATGCATTAATGTATGAAAGAATAAATGAATGGCAGAAGCAACATTAAAGTCTTCACCTGTTGTTCAATTGCTTTGTGCAGCAAATTTCTAGGTATTTTATGGATCTTCATTTCTATGGACTTATAGATGGGCAACTTTAGTTGTTCTAGGAATACAGTGTTTATTAAATGCCTCACTTACCTGTAAGATTTAGTGCTTGTTGAAGGAGGAAAGGTATGGTGCTACTGATAAGAAAATCACAGGCTTGATCCCTGGCTTTTCATCTAGAGCTCTTTGCCTTAAATTGAGCCACATCTAGATTAGCCATGTTCATCCATTATGGTGGGCAAATGGTTCAGAGCTGAGTGACAGACTAGGAGGGAGGATATGAATAACTTAGAACAAACTACAAAAAGAATTCTAGGAACATATGACCCAACAAATTCTTTTTCCGCTGGAAAAAAAAAGACCAAAATCTGTGGCAAGGATAGGGAATATATTCCAGAATCAATCGGAAGTAAATGAGTTTTGTTTCAAAGGGCAAAGCATGGTAAAATTTATGGTAAATTTTTGTTTTGAAAGTGTCCTTTCTGAAAGTCACCAAAATAAGTTTTGAATTTAGCTTCCTAAATCCGGTTTTTGCTCTGTTGGTTATTAGGGATTTTTTTTCTGAGTAAACAATTGACGCAAAGGTCTGGACTCTGCCGTACTGTTTTCTCCCATCCAAGTACTAACCAGGCCCGACCCTGCTTAGCTTCCGAGATCAGACGAGATCGGGCGCGTTCAGGGAGGTATGGCCGTAGACTGCCGTACTGTTTTCTACCTCAAAGTGTGGTCATCCAGGAAGGATTTCTTCTCTGTAATAAAGTCTGGCAGCTTAGAGACGCGGTACCACCCGCCTGATGTATCTTACACTTCCCAGAATCTTAAGTGAAATGACCCCAGACAGAACTCAGAGGGCTGGCACACGTTTGTTGTAACCTTCCTAGAGAGCTCTTCGTCTCGTTTACATGATCTTGAGAGAGTGCCTTCCGTATAGTGATGAACAAGCCATCCGGACTGCCAGACCTCCCACTGCCTTACCACAAAACAATTATTTAATCAGAGGTCCTGTACATCTGGGTTACCTTTTAATCACAAGCCACATTATCTGTTACAGGTAACTAAGAAACAGCCCCCCCTCCCCCTCTCTGAATACGACTCTGTTGGGGTTCTTGTTTATTTTTCATCGTGTGAAAATGACTCTTCTCCTTTTCAGCCGAACACATTTGAATCGGTTGTTCAAACTGACCATGAACTGACAATTACTCACCTTTAACGTAATTTTTTCTCAAATGTTTTTTATTGTGGTAAAAGATGCATAACATAAAATTTACCATCTTAACTTTTTAAGTGCATAGGTCAGTGGTATTAAATACATTTATAATGTTGGGTATTCATCACCACCATCCATCTCCAGAACATTTTTTTTTCGTAAAATTGGAACTCTATACCCATTAAGCAATAACTTGCATTTTCCCTCCCCCTTAGTCCATGGCTACCACCGTTCTACTTTCTGTTTCTAGAGTTTTGACTACTCTGAGTATCTCGTATAAGTGGAATCATATAGTATCTGTCTTTTTGTGATTGGTTTTTTTCCTTTAGTATAATGTCCTGAGGTCCATCTGTGTTGTAGCATGTGTCAGAATTTCCCTCCTTTTTTTTTTAAGCTGTAAGAATCCAGATTAAATATCAAGTACATCAGTAGAAGAGAAAAATTATATTTCTACAAAAAAATTTAATCTTAGCATTTAGGCACCTAAAAAGCATTTTCTTTCTCCCTTTTTTTTTAAATTAAGTTTTTAAATTTTAATTCCAATATAGGGAATACTATTCAGCCATAAAAAAAGAATGAAATCTTGCCATTTGCAACAACATGGATGGAGCTAGAGAATATAATGCCAGGTGAAATAAGTCAGCCAAAGAAAGACAAATACCATATGATTTCACTTGTATATGGAATTTAAGAAACAAAACAAACAAAAAAAGAAAGAGAAAGACAAACCAAGAAACAGACTCTCCACTCTAGAGAATTTCCCTCCTTTCTTTTTCATCTGTCAGTAGATACTTGGGTTGCTTCCAGGTGTAGCTACTATGAATAATGCTGCTGTGAACATGGGGGTAAAATTACTACTTTGAGATGCTGCTTTCAATCCATTTGAGTATGTATTCAAAAGTGGAATACCTGGATCATATGGTAATCCTATTTATAATTTTCTGAGGAACCACCATACTGTTTTCCACAGTGTCTGTACCATTTACATTCCCACCAACAAGGCAAAAGTGTTCCATTTACTCCACATCCTCACCAACACTTGTGCTTTGTTTTGTTTTGTTTTTATAGTAGCCGTCTTGATGAGTGTAGGGTGGTATCTCGTGGTAGTTTTGTATACTCTTACAGAGAATATTGAAGTGAAAAGCCTTTACATAGTCACAAATTAGGTATGTGAATGATTTAGGCATTTGTTACCTCAGTCAAAAGCTTGGTCTGTCAGGTATTCAAAAAGAAATGGGGACTGTCTTCCACTAATGTGAGGTCCATCTGCTACCATTGATAGTGACAGAAACTGTGGAGTATAGTTGTTAAATTCCAACTTAATGGAGACCTAGAGTCGAATCTCATCTCTGCTGCTTACTAGCTGTGTGAACTCTAAGATTCAGTCTCCTTAACTGTATAATAAGGATAATAATATTCCCTATGTGATATGAGGGATATTCCCATGAGATAATGAGATTTACAATGAGTTAAATCATTTAAGAGTTAAATGAGGTAATGCATAAATGCATGGTGCACACTGGACACTCCATAAATATTATATGCATGCATGATGAAGATTCTTATTTAAACATGTCCTGCATTCTAAAAATGAGAAGCAGCTTTTTGGCTGAAACCAAGCCTTGAGTGGTAACAGGGAAATGTGTTCCAACAAGGGCATGAGGGGAAAAATATACGAGGGGATTGAATAAAGTTTCTAATCTTAGAGTTTAGGAGAGAATATATTTTTCATCATTTGGCAAATCACAGACATTTTGGGGACACGAGAAGGAGGCACATTCAGAAAGAATTGCAACAATTTCTCTCAAAATGAACAAATTTCCCCCATAAAAATTTTTGCTTGGGCCAAGTTGACAGGACATGTTTTAAGAAATACACTTTTCATTTTCCTGGGGTCATGCAACAGGCAATCGGTCAAATATCCTGGAACTGCCAACTTGCTAAATGTGGCTGCTATTTGTTAAAAATGTTATTTTTTTATCCACCAAAATACTATTTTTTTATTAAATATCATTGGGGTTCTACCTCATGAAGGAAACCGTGCTCAGATATAGGGAATCAAATATGAATGTGAGTTAGTTTTGACTTTAAGGTTCTTAAGCGGGAAGACAAAATACACCCAATTAACAAAAGCTGTACTCAGCATCAACAGTTAAATGCCTTTTAGCCCAAGAATTACTACTTCTACCTAGGAAAAGAAGAGCTGGGCTCTAGCTTTGGGTTTTAGTTTCCTAAGTTTGTTACCTGGGAAAATTCACTTATCTTCTTTGAGTTTTCAATTTTTCAAAGGCCAGAGATGATATCTCCCCTACCATTTCCATAAGGTTGACGTAAGGCTTAAATCAACTATGGTTTGTGAAAGCACATAATAAATTATAATCTTACTGCAGTGATCTATGGTGTGAGCATTTTCCTTCCTCTGCCGTGTCTTAGAGTGATACTCTAACAAACTTTCTGTTTTGTGTGTTTCCTGTCTTAGCTTATGAAATATCTTCAGGTTGTATCATTGTGTGTATGTATTGTCTGTGCATTACCAAGTATTATCGAGCTGAAGCAGCGAAACTAAACACAGACATCTGGACTCCTATGTAATATTCCAACACTTTATGCTGAAGTTAACAATAGGTTGCACCTATTTCAGAAAAGAGTTCATGTCATCCTCAATCTACAGTGGAGGACACTGAACATTCATTCATGTAACACCTATTCAATAAATGCTGCAAAGAGCCTTCCCTGCACCAGGGGCCCTGCTATCAGCTGAAAGGATGAGATCAAGAAAAGTCAGGGAACCAGTTCTAACACTGACCTTTGCTGGTAACTTCTTGCCATTGAGTAAATCGTTCATCTTTCTGTTTTCTCCTCTGTAAACTGAAGGTTGGTTAAGTGGCAAAATACACAGCCAGTATGATGCCTAGAGGTACTAAAATAAATAGACAAAGTGAAAAAATGAAGGGTATGAAGCCTCTTTCCATTTAGTCGGGAGAAGGATGGTGGGTGTTACTCTTGGGAGTTAATGAGTCAGCAGTGGGAAAAGTAGTTTGTTGGTGGAGGCCAAGTTGAACATTGGGTGGATACAGGAATTTGAGTCAGTTGGGCAGTTGGGAGAGAGTTAGGCAAGATAAGACTGCCTGCTTCCAGATTGGCAGCTTCTGGGCAATTATTGGGAATGAGCCAGGAGATAACTCTGTGCTAGAATTTAAGAAATTTTAAAACTAAGGTTGTTATGGGCCAAAGGAATTTTTGTGGATGATAAGAGATCTCAAGTTTTGTTGGTAAGGCTAAAAGTAGATGAGGAGTCCACACTGGATGATTTGGTACTCTTTTTCACCCTGGATTGTCTACATTTTTATGTACGTGTTTTCTCAGCTTACTGTGAAATATATGAAACATAAGTGAGAGCAATATTTAACCAAGGGTTAAAGAAAAGGAAAGTTAATAAAATAATATGCTAGGTAGGAACTGAAATGGGCTAAGGGGTAGTCCTGAGAGGAAGCACATAAATACAGATTACATTCATATGAGTGCCTGCTGTGCCCTGGGAACTTTCACATCTGCAAAATAACCTCACTACAGCCATGCAAGGTCACCGTTACATTTAGATCTGAAAACTGAGGCACAGAGAGAGTGAGCAACTTGTCCAAAGTCAGGAAATGACTATGTTGCTAACCTCAGGTTTGAACTGTAGAGGATATGAAGTTAGTCTTCTCTCAGAAACTCTGACAGGGATTTAGTACACTTGGCATACTCACTTTATCTTCACAGAATGACCTCTCCCTGGAAAGGGGAGAGTCAACTTTCACACATCTGACATGGTGTTAGCATGATCCGAAGATACTATGTTAGTGTGGGGCACTGGCCTTCAGGTGTAGATATGTGAGATTTCTATTGCCATCCTGGGGTAAATGGAGCTGGAGCTAGCATTCCACAACACCTGCTGACCCCGCTCTGTTAGGAAAACCATGAGAGTGCAGGGTAAAGACCCTCCTTCCCGCTACCATTTGGAAACATGTCCAGTGAGAGTAGGCTACCCACTTCTGAGAGACAAATATGCAGTTTCATAGACTCACAGAATTTCAGAGCTGAAAAGAATTTAGAGATAATTTTTGCCTATGGTTCCATCTGACTAAGGGAAAGCTAGGACAAGAGTTGGTTTATGCCCTCCTTGTCCTCCTGCATGAAACATTTTCCTGTCTGTGGCACTGGGTGCATGATGAAGCTATTTAGCCAGTTCCTGAATTTGTAGTTTATGAACCCAGGAAAAGGGCACTCATCATTTGAATCATTCTAGATGCATGAGTGAGAGTTAGGGAGGAAAAGATTTCTTTTTAAAAGTCAACTCTAGGCTATTTAAGGTGGGCATCCTTGTCTGCTTTGGGTACTTGTACATGCCTTGCTGATCCTGGACTGAGTTCTCCTAGCCCTGATGAAGTCAGAAGTATCAGCCCCAAAGGTTCTGCTTGATGGTTCCCAACAAGGATAAAACTGAAAATAGGAAGTCTTTGGTTGCTGACTGTGAGATAATCTTGCTTAAGCAGCTTGCCAAAAGCAGCAGATCATATGAAAAGCCACATGACTAACTAGAAATAATTGGAGCTTAAAAGATGCCAGCGTCGATGAGTAAGATTTCTTTCATCAGAGGATCTAGTTAAAGCAAATTCACCCACTCACAAGTTCGTAAGTGCCATTATCTTTTACCCTGGAACATTTCACTTGCCCTGATGTGGTTCCATTACCACAGAATTATCAGCCTTTATTGATGACAGCTAGCTGTCCATTTATTTCTCTATTTAATACCTACTATGTGCCAGTTGTACTGCAAGATACAAGCAATACTTCCTTCATGCAACTCTTTCTGATTCCTCCAGTGTGATGTAACTTCCTTCTTTTCTGAAACAATAGTAGCTCTTTTTTGCAAGCTTTCAGATAGGTTTATGACATTTTGCATTGTATTGTAGCAACTTGAGAACATGTCTTATCTTACTATCCAGAACTAAGACAATTGAAGACAGACATAATGCTTTAGAAATTTTTGTATGTTCCATGGTGCTTAAAGAAGTTTGGCATAGAGTCTGTTCTCAGTGTTGTGGGATGGATGACTGGATATTTGTTGAATTGGATAGGAGGTCAGTTCAGTTTAGGTTAAGTTATGCTGCCTTAACAAACAAGGCACTGTGAAAAGTTTTCCATCTTTTTCATTCTAGGATCTGGGCAGAAGGAGCAGCCACTAATTGGGATAAGCCTATCTTGCGTCAGGGGGACAAAAGAGAAACATGCCAGGGACCAGAGGTGGCATATATAAAGTGACCAAATTTAATTGGCCAAAGCTAGTCATGTAGTGAAACCTCCCACGAGGGGCAGACAAGAATAATTCTCCTACAAAGAAGGCAGTGAATATTTGAGAATAATAATCCGCTAGAGAAGTCATCCCTATTTTTAAGGAGTTTAAAGTATAGTTAGGACGTAAACTACACACAAATATCAATAATTTTTAAAACAAAGTGCAAGCAATACATTATAGAGGTAAGAGGAAAGAGATTTCTTTTTTTTTTTTTTTTTTAATTTTTTTTTTTCAACGTTTATTTATTTTTGGGACAGAGAGAGACAGAGCATGAACGGGGGAGGGGCAGAGAGAGAGGGAGACACAGAATCGGAAACAGGCTCCAGGCTCTGAGCCATCAGCCCAGAGCCCGACGCGGGGCTCGAACTCACGGACCGCGAGATCGTGACCTGGCTGAAGTCGGACGCTTAACCGACTGCGCCACCCAGGCGCCCTGGAAAGAGATTTCTTTTGACAGAGATTAGTCATAGAAGGTTTGACAGAGGATGCATCCTTTGGTTTGGGCATAAAAGAGTAAGATTTTATGAAAAGGAAATGGGGAAAAGTTAGTCTAGGTGCATAGAAGAGGATTAAGAAAGATATGAAAGTGCTCAGGCAAAAGGTGTATTCGGGGAAAAAAGTGAATGTCCACTTTTGATGGAGGGTAAGGTGCCACATGGAGAAATAATAGTGTCTTAAATTCCACTCTAAGGAATTAGAGTCTGTTCAGCAGGGAATGATAAGCCATTGGATGTTTTGGAAGCTAACTGAAGAATGGATTGAAGAGAACCTGAAGACATTTGTGAGGCTATTTGAAGAGTCCAGGTAGGAGATACTAAAGGAAGTATCAGAGCAGTGACAAGTATAATGAACAGAATAGAACATGGATAGGCAATCTGCAAAGGAAATCAACAAAACTTGAAAACTGACCTGTTTGGAGGAACAAAGGGGAGAGAGAGAGAGGGAGAGAGAAGTTGAAAATGATTAGACAGTGGTGGTATCATAAAATACCAGAATTTTATGGTATTAGAAAGCAATTTTATTGGAATTAGAAAAATAAAGATAATTGATTTTAGAATGGGAATATAATGTTTTATTTTAGTTATTCTGAGTTTGATGGAATTCAGATGGAAATGTTTAATAGGCATGCGGATCCATAGGAATAGAATTTAGGGTTGTGGTTGTGATTGAAGATGTAGACCTATGGGGCCCCCTAAAGAAGTGACAGTTGAAGCCATGAATGCCGATACAAATATCAGAGGGGAATAGTGGCTGAAAGGCAGAGCCTAGGGGACTCTCCCTTGGCAGAATATGGGAGACTGAGGGTCACTGCTAGGGAGGAGAAGAGGGGAAAATAAGAATGGGGTAGGATCAGCTCAAATGAGGCAGATAGGAGTCTGAGGAGGATGGAAAGGTCAACAGGGTCAAATACTTTAGAGAGCACCAGGAGGAAGAGAGTGCAGAAAGTGGCACAGAGCTCAGAAGAGAAGATCATTGGTGATGGGTAAGGAAACAACTTTGGCATAGAATGGAGATGTTCTTTTGACATATTTAGTGATAACAATTACAGAGATGGAACTATGGAGGGGTAGTTGGAAGTGGTGGGAACAAGAATATACTGAGTGGGCTAACCTCTAAAAAGAAAATGGACATACTCTGTAAGAGGAGGGCAGAAGGAGAGGGGCTAAGAGAGACACTGTTAGTGGGAAGCAGTGATCTTAAGGTAGCTCTTAGCAGGGTAGAGAATAAGAAATGTGTTCATTCTTTGAAATTAAAAAATAATGTGTTATGGGAAAATTAGATTAGTTTCTTCTTTAAACCATGCATTTTATATATACAATGGAATACTACTTGACAATGAGAAAGAATGAAATCCTGCTATTTGCATGGATGGAACTGGAGGGTATTATGCTAAGTGAGATAAGTCAGAGAAGGACAGATATCACATGTTTTCTCTCATGTGTGGAACTTGAGAACTTAACAGAAGACTATGGCGGAAGGGAAGGGGAAAATTAGTTACAGAGAGGGAAGCAAACCATAAGAGACTCTTAAATACAGAGAACAAACTGAGGGTTTTTGGGGTGTGGGGGAGAGGGGAAAATGGGTGATGGGTTTTGAGGAGGGCACTTGTTGGGATGAGCACTGGGTGTTGTATGTAAGCGATGACTCACGGGAATCTAGCCCCAAAACCGAGAGCACACTGTATACACTGTATGTTAGCCAACTTGACAATAAATAATATTAAAACAAAACAAAACACCCATGTATTTTAGTCAAGGGAAACTGAAAGGACCTTCTAAGTGACTCTACTGTATTTATTTTTATATATTCAGTGTCCAGGACAGGACTTACCATATAACCACATATAATAAATAGTTATTGGAGAATATGTTGTTGGGCTTCAGTACTGATAATTATAGGAAAATGTTTTTGTGACTTGGAGATCATTGGTCTCAGTGTCCTTTCAGTGGGAGGAGGGCACTTTAGGCCTCTTTTGGGGGACATATTAGAGATCTTGGGGGACATATTGAGGTTGCTGGTATCTCTTCAAAGTGGCTAGGATGTTTGCAATCCACAAAACTTTGGTGGGAATAAGACCCAATCAGAACACAAGTATGTTATGCTAGGTCACTCTTTGTAATATAAGGAGAGTGTTCCCAGACAGAATAAAACTGGTAAACTAAGCAAAGAGGGGTTTTTAATAATATTTATACCTTCATTCCTTAATTCATCATTCACATTCATTCAGTATTCCACAATATTTACCAAGCATCTGCTATGTGCCAGATACTATTTTACATGCTGGAGACAGACAGGGCCTCTCTACTCGTGGAGATTACATTGCTATGAACAAATGACAATGTTATATGATGTCATGTAATGATGAGTGCTGTAGAGAGAAGATAAAGCAGGTTAAAGAGATAAAGAATAATGGGAGGTTTGGATGAGACATCGCACAGAATGCCCTTGGAAGGTCTCTGATGAGAAGAACTAAACAGAAATCTGCAAGAGCTGAAGGGAGCATGTCCCAGAAGGAGAGAACACCGATGCTAAGACTATTAATTCTTAGATGAGAGTGAACTTAGCACATTTTAGGAAGAGCAAGAAGGCCAGTGTGGTGGAAGAAAGGAGCAAGTGGGGAGGAATAGAGATGATGTTGGAAAGAAAGACCAGATCATGGGGGATCTTGAAGGCTTTTATTCTCAGGCTGATGGGAAATCATTGGATGGGTTTTGAACAAGAAAGTAGCATGTTAGGGATTATGTTTTCAGAGGATCATTCTGAGTGCAATGTGGAAATAGGTCATCAGTGGGCAAGACTTGAAGCAAGGATACCAGTTAGGAAGTAACTGCTGCAGTAATCCAGGGAAGGAAAGACAGAGATGTGAATAAGGATGATAATGGTGGTAATGAGGACAGGTGGAAAGATTCTAGACATATTTTTAACTTTTTAAATTACAGCTTTATTGAGATGTAATTCACATACCATAAAATATCTTTTAAATGTACCCAAAGTGTTAAATTCAGTTGTTTTAGAGATAGATATGATAGGACTCAACAATGGAGTTTATTCAAAGTATGAAAGGAAGAGAGAGACATCAAAGATGTGTCTCCGATTAGGGATTAAGTGACCATATGGACACAGGACAGGGGTGGGGGCATTTGCTGAAATTCAGAAAACAGGGGAGAAGAGAAGTCCCTGTATCACTGGATTAGGAGATGACCTAGAAGCACATAGAAAAATACCTAGTATGTTGTAAATGTGAAATATATTTTTGGCTCTTCTTTTTCTTAGATACCATTTTCTCTCTATTTTTGGACACAAAGAGAAAATCAAAGGTCCAGTTGCTGAAATCAGGAAATAGAGTCAGAGAGTTTCAGCAGGAGATTGATGTGTTGTTTGGAACCCAAGCTGTGGGTCTAGGTAGTTTTATATTTCTAGTTTCTGGGGGCTGGAATAGTCTTAGTTATGGCAGAGGATTAATTTCTCCTGGAAGCCAGATAACAAACTATCATGCAGGATATTTTCTCTAGGAAGCCAGAGAGCAAATTGTCATGTTGGATATTTTTAGTGGCCATAGAATGGCTTCTGTTGGTATCCTCTTATGGAAAAAAAAAAAAAAAATAAGAGCACGTATCAGATGGTGTATCCTTGTTGCCCAGTAAATCATTGATATGTAAAATTTGGTGATCTCCATCGGGATTCCCCACCATTAATTCTACAAGCTCAACTGTGATGTGCCAATAGCTTTTGTGAGTTGTATTTATATAATAAATTTATAAACTTTAAGACTTATATATACAACTCACATATATAAGGCTTAAGTTTAACATTTATTATTCACATTCATTACTAACATTATGGATAAAACAACTGGAGAAAGGCCAACTAGATTGAATGTGGAGAGAGAAATCCAGAGATAAAAAAATTTTAATTTATTTATTTTTGAGAGAGAGAGAGAGAGAGAGAGGGAGAGAGAGAGAGGTGGGGTAGGGGAAGAGAGAGAGGGAAAGAGAAAATCCCAAGTAGTTTCTTCCTTGTCAGTGCAGAGCTTGACTGGGGCTTGAGCTCAGGAACTGTGAGATCATGACCTGAGCCAAAATTGAGTCAGCTGCTTAACTGACTGAGCCACCCAGGTGCCCCCAGAGGTAAAAATTTTTTGATGGGAAGCACTTGGTTTGGACTCCTGCTTTATCCTAAACTTTGGGACTCATTTGTCTGTTATCTACTTTTATGTAATCGACCACACCAATGCTTAGTGGCTTAAGACAACTTATTATCTCTTCTACTTTTGTGAGTTGAGTGAGTTCATCTGGGCAGACTTCCCTTGCGGTCTCTCATACAGTTCCACTCATAAAGTTGCTGAGACTGGAGCCATGTGCAGGTTCAACTGGTGGGGTGTCCAAGATGGCTTCTTAATCACATGGCTGGCATTGATTTCTATGATCCTTGGAGTGGTCTTTCTTTCTAGCAAAGTAACTTGGATTTCTGTTATGGAAACTCAGGGCTCTAACAGGCAGAAAGTAGAAACTTCTGGTTCTCACAAAGACCAGGCCCAAAGCTCACGCTGTGCCATTTTCTTTTTGGTCAGAGCAGTCCAAAGCCCAGATTCCAGATGGTAGAGGAATAGATTCCATCTTCAGATAGAGGTGTGGCATGCACATAGGAGGGAAAGAATTGATGACATCAATTTTGGAGACAAACTGCATTTATTCAGTATTTAATCAGCTTGTAACCATTCTCCTCTCAGAGAGGAATTTCCAAGACTTTTACAAAAGACTATTTTTTAAAAAAATAATTAGATCAGGAAATAAATCTAAACTAAATATCTGGTAACTAGTACTAATATTAAGTCCATTCTGTGGTTAGAAAATCCGAGATTTCCAATTGTTTTTGTATCTTACAAAACTTATCCAACATCAGGAAATTATTCTGACACATAGTTCCTTACTTTAGAGATATAAGTCATTAGATGCCGTTCCTCAAAAAACTGATAAGCAGATTTCAATTCTCCTGCAACTCTTTATTGGTTTTCAGGATCAATCATTTGAGTACTCTTTGATTTTATTTGTAAGACTAGATCTATAGACCAGTGCAAAGAATAATTTCCAGAATCATCCTGGTCATAACTTTTGGTCAATGTGATCTATTCAATTTAACAACGCAGAGATGTAGTAGATATGGACAATAGTATGTGCCTTGGTCAATCGTGTCCTATGTGTCAGGTCAAGAATAGAGTTACACAGAGTGGGAAAACAAATGATGTGGTACCAGTTTGAGAAGGAACAAGTCCAGAATGGACTGGTAGATGAAATGATAAGTGGGAGGAGTCAGCAAGAGTTGGCAGGTATAAAATCAGGAGCCAACCAGGAGTACCGCCAGGAGATTCTGGAAAAATGAGAAGAGCAGACAGCCCAAGCAGGACAAGAGCCAACATAAGAATGAAGCAGCCGTCCAGGAGAAACTCCATCCCCAGGGTAGCAGCTAAATAGCAGTATAGAAGCAGGTAAGTAAATTATGAACAAGTTGCTTTAAATACTTAATAAGACGGACACAGGGCCAGGCTAGAAGTACAGAAAGCAGCAATTGAGAAAAAACATTCACGAATTGAACCAATAATTATTCAAGAAAGGAAAGTCTTTTAAACTCAGCTGCTCAACTCCTTCCAGTCATCCCCAAAGAAAGTACCCTTAGATTGGGCAAGAATCTGTAAAATCCGTAACACCTGTGGTTAAAGAATTCCCCATTTTTATCATTATGAAGAGTTATTTCACTCCCCTCCTATAATCATGAATTTTCAGCTAACCCATGTAAAATGTTTCCAGAGTGCTTGGCATGTGGTGTTTAATGAATGTTGGTTCCTTCTCTTCTTTTCTTTTAGTGGCAGGGTATGCAGCAGACCACATAGCAAGAAGCAACTCTTGGCCCACCTCATGAAGGTAGAGCTGAGGAGGCTTTGTAATCAGCATGTTGACAGGGCTCACTTTGATGGTGTCTTTCAAGCAGCCCCACACTTTTGACCCATTTGAATAAAATTATAGTCATCATAGTTTTCTGAATTGTGCATGTAGATTCCAAGATAGGAAAAATTTGACAGTCTTGAAGAGTGGTTGCCTACCTAGTGAATAAAATAATCTGCTCTGATCCAAGCTCCTTGGAAACAAAGTTAAACTGGACTGACAGATGTTAAGGCCCTCCAAAGGAAAAGATTTAAAGGCCACACTGGTCTCTATGATAAGGACTCCATAGAATTTTTTTTTAGAAAAGTTCTAACATTGACTCCTTCATTTATTAGGAAATATAAATAAAGATTTATATGTTAAGGTAAAATGACCTCAGAGGGAACATCATGAGAATCCAAAGTGTAACATCCTGTATTAGCAGAAATTCTCACCAGCACACCCAGATAGAGAAGGCCAATGACAAATACCGTAATTCAAATGAGGAAAGGCAAAGGCAGACTTAAGTTCCAGAACTGCCCAGTTAATCGAAGAGCCTGGAATTATTCCCAGGATGCTTTTTTTCCTTTCTTTCTTTTTTTTTTTTTTTAAGTCCAGACAAAACCCCAAGATAACCTTTATACAATTAATCTAATGCCAATGGGATGTAGGAAGGTAGTTAAGAGATCTGCTATAACAAAGGGGTTTTACAGAAAATAAAGTGATTTGTAAAAGGAGACTAGGGCATAAAAAATAAACACAAATCATTTGTGTGGTAGTTGCAGGGCGAGCTGGGGAGGGCTGGGAAGGGCATTTAAGGGAAAAAAGAAACAGTTCTACAGTGTGGAGGAAGTTGATCAGACTTCAGCTTCCCCAGAGGATAAGTATAATTTAATTATTAGCTTGTACTTGGCACCAGATTTATTCCCCACACAACGACTTTAACTCAAACCTAGGAAAAACCCTGCAAGAGAAGAGACATTTTATTTCAAGTTGGGTGCTATGGTTGAAATAATAAGGAAATATTTTTATTCTCACTGATGACTTCCAAGTGGAAGTTCCACATCCCACAGTGGCCAATAGAAAAGGTAGTTGAGAACATTGTTTATATCCCTGTGGAAAGGTCTTGTCTGTGATTACTTGGGGTCCATAGATGGCTTTGTGTTGTATCAAAGATCTTATAGTTGAATCTAATTGGAGCACTCTCATACTTCCAAGAATTTTTAATGACAGAATATTTTAAACTTTGGCATCTTCTAGAGAATCAAATAAATATTGTAAACAGTTCTCATTGGCCCATATACAATGTATTAGTGAGGTAGTTCAAGTGCTTCTGACTTTACCCACTCACTCCTTGAGAATTTACCTAGAAATACATCTGTTCAATTTGACCAACTACAGCTATAAAATACTCTCTAAGAATGTCATCTAACACAACAGATGCCAGTAGAAGGTATTTTTCCCCCATACCATCAGTTTCTTTTTCAATTATTAAAGATGAAGCTTCCAGACAGTCTCCTCTATATTCCTGCAATTCCACTTCTAGGTGTATACCCAAGAGAAATATGTCCACCTCAAAGATATACAAGTATGCTCATAGTTACTCTAGTCATAATAACCAATGACTTAAAACCAAATGTCCATCAATAGTAGAATATTACAAAATAATGAAAAAGATCAAGCTATTGTTATATGCAACAACATGGAATCTCACAGACATAATGTTGTGTGAAAGAACCTAAGCACAAAAGAAAACAATTATGATGACATTTATATAAAGTTCAAGGACAGATAAAACTAATTTATGGTGACTGGAGAACGGTGTGGAGGTTCCTCAAGAAACTAAAAATAGGGGCTTCTGGGTGGCTCAGTCAGTTATGAGTCTGACTTTGGCTCAGGTCATGATCTCACCGTCCATGAGTTCGAGCCCTGCATCATTCTCTGTGCCGACAGCTCAGAGCTTGGAGCCTGCTTTGGATTCTGTGTCTCCCTCTCTCTCTCTGCCTCTTCCCCACTTGCACTCTGTCTCTCTCTCAAAAATAAAGATTAAAAAATTAAAAAAAAAAAAAGAAACTAAAAATAGAGCTACCCCATGATCCAGCAATTGCACTATTAGGTATTTACACAAAGGTTACAAAAATACATATTCAAAGGGGTACATGCACCCCAGTGTTTATAGCAGCATTATGAACAATAGCCAAACTATGGAGAGAACTCAAATGTCCATAGAATGATGAATGGATAAAGAATGTGGTATATGAGTACAATGGAATATTACTCAGTTTTCAAAAAGAATGAAATCTTGCCATTTGCAATGACATGGATGGAGCTAGAATGTATTATGCTAAGTGAAATAAGTCAATCAGAGAAAGACAAATATATGATTTCACTCATATGTGGAATTTAAGAAACAAAACAGATGGACATAAGGGAAGGGAGGAGGAAGAGAAGAGAAGGAAACAAAACATAAGAGACTGTTAATGATAGAGAACAAACTATGGGTTGATGGACAGAGGTGGGTGGGAGAAGGGTACTATGGAGGGCACTTGCTGTGATAAACACTGGATGTTGTTAAGTGATGAATCACTGAATTCTACTCCTGAAACCAATATCACACTGTATGTTAACTAACTAAAGTTTAAATTTTAAAAAAGGAAAAAATCCTAACTTTTGACGACAGAAGAATAGTGGTTATCTTTGGAGAATATTGACTGGAAGTGCACACCAGAAAGACTCTGGAAGCCTAGAAATGTTTTATGTCTTATCGGTGTGGTAGTTCCATGGGTGCGCACACATGTAAAAAGTAATTGGGCTGTACTTAAGATTTAAACACTTTACTGTATGTATAATATACCCCCCATTTATAAAAAATGAAAAGGGAGCCTTTTCAGAAGTTTATATTCAGAGATCCAAAATTTGTGCTTATCCTCAAGACACTAGCTCTTCATTGGTGATACTGTGATGGCTGGATCCAATAATTCCCTGAGAATACTTTTGTGGCCCACAATTTTAGAAAAGTAAGGATAATAGGAAATTTTAATCAAAATAACTTTTCAATACACACTGGGCATCGATACTAATGATATAAGCTATTTATCATGCATATGATACACAGTACAGAATGTGGGTTCGATTTTATTAGACTCAGACCAGGAGTTCGTGAGTTTTAAGGGCCTCTGTGTATTTGTTGATTTTCTTCTCCACATTCTTTTTGGCCTGTTTCCATAGCCTCATGAGCTGCTTTTTCTTCTGGTAATGGATCTTGGCTTTCTCCTTCTTCTCCTCTAGGGTGACTGTTACTGCCTTGTATATCCAGCCAATCTCACGAGCCAGGTGCCCCAAGTAAGCAAACTATTGTGTAGGCTTCAGATGCACAACCTTCAGGGCAGGAACCACCATCCACTTTTTCTTGTCATAGGGTGGTGGGATCCCAACACACACCTTGAGGCGGTCCAGGGCAGACTAGCCTCCCTTGGTCTTGTGGGGCAGCATGCCTCAGACCATCCTCCCAAAGATGTGGCTGGGCCCCTGAAGGTGTAGGGGCCATGGGATGGGCTGGTGTTCATCTGCTTGCAGAGGAAAGCCAAGTACTTCAACTTGTTTCTGTAGGAATCGCCAGAAATGATGATGCCCTCACAGCACACAACTACGACCTTCCTGCCTAGCAGCACCTGTTTGGCCACAATGGCCACCAGGTGGCCCAAGAATGCCCTTCCACCATCTGGGGCGACCACCTGAGAAGAGAGGTTCAGTTATTTTTAACAAATATTTTTGCCATTTCTTCTTATCTTGTGTTTAAAGAATCCTCTTTAAATATGGTAAAGAGTAGGAACCTGAACCAGGTAAATAGACTCCTTTAAGAGATTCTTATAACAAAGCTAATTTCAGTCAGCCTTGCTATGTCACAAATACATTGCCAAGGGAGATTATGGAAGAAGGAGAGTAATCCCTTTTTATAAAATGGTTTTACCTCAGTTTTCCTCAAGTAGAGTGGTCTCCCACTATTGCTTCTCTGATTCTAGTTAATCTTCAGGAGTAATCAGTAAAAGTATTAGACATCATTAAAAGAAAGAACCAATTTTCAATCAGCTTAAAAAAATCCTTTACCTTGATTTGGTTGATTTTTCTTAATGTTCAAACAAACTGTGTTTATGTCTGCAGGAAGCACATGGTTCCATTTCAAGGAGAAGCTCTCTTCCCATTTAGGTGTTTTGAATCATTTAAGGAATCAATACCTAGTGGAACAACAGAAAGCACTGATAGGCAGGTCCCACTAGGGTGCTATGGACATGAGTCATGATTGGAAATCCAAGAGGTAAAGTCAGTTGGGAAGAGTTTCATTCTCAAATGAATATCATTTCTTTGGGGGACAACTTTGGTTGGATAAAACTTTATTGACAGCTGTGCCCCAGCAGTCCACAGTGCAACCAAATGCCTGTGAGAGTACTTGAGTTCATAATAACCCTTGTCTCTGATTCAATTTCAAAACCAAGTTTCTTGGCCGCTGTTTTGAAACTACGACAAAAGGTCAAATGAATCTCAGTGGTGGTCATGGAAAAATGACAACTTAAAAATGAAGCAGTGAAAACAAGCATCTTGTGGAAACTCGGAAAGCCAGTGCTTTTAGGGTAGAAGTTCCAGCCTGAGGCTTGATGGGTGAATAGGAACCCAGGAGGCATGTGGGGTTGGGGTGTGACTAACAACAACTTAGGTGCACTCTTGTTCGCTGCTTCCCAAGAAAGGAGTCTTACAGCAGCTAGTTGTGAAGATTAGGAGGTAAATTTTCAGTCAGCATTATTTGTTAGTTCCTAGACAGTTTATGAACATTAATATGACATTGGAACAAAATTCTTTGAATGTTATAATGTAGAGTTTGGCAGGCCGTTATTTTAGTGGTTTAGAATGAATTATTCAATAACTGCTTGTGTTGAACACCCACTAAGTATCAGGTGCTGTGGTACATGTGTGTACAAGGCAGCTTCTAACCTCATGGTGTTTACAGAAATGCTCTAAGCCTGAATTTCTTCATCTAAGATAGTGTTAAAAAGAAATGACACGCCCCCAAATGGAGTCAACTTTTGCTAAGCCCCACCAACACTTGTGAATACCTAACCTGACTGCAGTTTTATCCTTTCCCTGGAATGGGATTTTAGACCAGGCTGGGATTTCCTGATCAGCACTATGAGGTTAATCTGTCTTCCCCTAAGGGAAGGTAAGCTCACCTGAAGTAATGCAGTCTTTTAAAATTCCTTGTCTCACCTCCTTTCTGCCTATAAAATCCTTCCATTTCCAGCAACTCCTTGAAGTTTCCTTTTGTTTGCTAGATGGGATGCTGCCTGATTTATGAATTGTTGAATAAAGCCAATTAAATTTTTACATTTACTTGGTTGAATTTTGTTTTTTAACAATAGGAACCATCTTGTGCAATTGAGGGTTAAATGAGGTCATGCATCTCAACTTTTTACATTGTGTGGCAAATAGCAAAGCCTCGTGTTACCTGTAGTCACAGATATAGACAGACTTATGCCTCTGAGAAGGGGTACATCAGTCAACATGAAGGCAGAACATTAGGAAAGGTGTCCTTGAGGAGTTGAGTGCTTATGTATGACCTGAAGGAAGAGGAGAAGAGAGCCAGTAGAAAGAGGAGACTTCCTCCAGATGGAGTGGAGGTATAGGGCGCAGAAGTGAGAGACAGTTGGCAGGAGTTCAGTTCCGAAGCTCCCCTGAGCTCCAGCTGGGGAGTGAGAAGAGATGAGGCTGGCTGGGTGAGGTGTGTTGGTCAACCAGCTCTGTGGATATCGGCTGATTTTCACAGTATGAATCTTCCCATTGAGGCTGCTTTCAGCTACCAGCAGTTTAGCAACCAGCACACAAAACTCCTGGATCTTAAAGCATTAGCTCTGC
Source organism: Puma concolor (assembly GCF_028749965.1). NCBI lineage: Eukaryota > Metazoa > Chordata > Mammalia > Carnivora > Felidae > Puma > Puma concolor. The sequence continues at coordinate 86,387,594 of NC_141674.1, forward strand.
ATCAGGTTCAAGTGATATCCAGTATGCTCTCATTGCTGGGTTAAGAGTTTGGATGGTTTCTAGAGCAGCAGGTTGTACTGACAGTACTTTGAGCCAGGGAAACAGAGTATCAGGTCAGAGTTTAAGAAAAATTACTCTGGCTTCAGTGAGGAGAGGGCAAGTCTGGACCAGGAAGGCCCGTAAAGTAATCCAGGCCAAAAATTAAGGTAAATTTAGTAGAGGTAGTAACAGTTGCAATACAGGAAAAAACTGGATTTAGAAGATAATAGAACAACAGATGATTGATCAGGTGCGGAGATTTAGGAAGTGGGAGCATCCAAGGAGTAAATCTGGAATTAGGGTACACTTTGTACCAATAGTATACTTCAGTGGATGGCCATTTGGAGCAAGCTGGCCAATATTGTCTGTCAGGAGTGATAAGCATTCCTGCAACCCAGTCATCTGGATCCAGAGGTTTACTCTTGACTGTATCATTATATTGTGCCCCCAAATGTCTGTAGCATACATCAGATAGAAGAAAAATTGCCTTATTAGTGAAATTACAAATAAGAAAAAATGCAAAGGAAAATCTCTAAAAGAGAAAAGACTTGAATGAACACTTCATAGAGAAAGAAATATGAATGACCAATAAACATATGAACAAAATGTTGATCCTCACTGACAATTAATGAAATACTTTTCACCTATTACATTTGCAAAGATATATAAAACATGAATACCATAGGATGTATAAAGTGTTGACATCTACTTCTAGTGGAATACTGTATAGCCATTAAAAGAATGAGATAGAGAGGTACCTAGGTGGCTTAGTCAGTTAAGCATCCCACTTCGGCTCATGTCACGATCTCACAGTTTGTGAGTTCGAGCCCCGTGTCGGGCTCTGTGCTGACAGCTCAGAGCCTGGAGCCTGCTTTAGATTCTGTGTCTCCCTGTCTCTCTGCCCCTCCCTTACTTGCACTCTCTCTTTCTCTCTCAAAAATAAATAAACATTTTTTAAAAGTTAAAGAATGAAGTAGAGTTAATGTTCTGCTAGGAAAGAGTTCCTCAATATGTTAAGAAGTGAAAAAAAATAAAGGCTTAGAATAATAGCATTCTAAGATACTATTAAAAATAGGCAATGTATATGCAGACATGTGCTTATAAATGGTCAGAAAATGAAGATAACAGAAGAAATCATCTTATGTCTAACTCTGGAGAGTGGAATTTGAGGCCTAATGGGATATAGACCATGGGGAGGAGTGGAGAGTCTTTTTTTTTTTTTTTTAACATTTATTCATTTTTGAGAGTGAGAGAGACAGAGCATGAGTGGGGGAGTGGCAGAGAGAGAGGAAGACACAGAATCCGAAGCAGGCTCCAGGCTCCGAGCTATCAGCACAGGGCCCAATGTGGGGCTCAAACTGACGGACTGCAAGATCATGACCTGAGCCGAAGTTGGACGCTCAACCGACTGAGCCACCCAGACGCCCCAAGAGTCTTTTTTAAGATACATTTTGTTATGGAAAATTTCAAACATATACAAGTAAAAAAATGATACAATGGACCATGTACTCATCACCTACGTTCAACAATTATCAATATTACTTGATTATGCTATCCTTTTGTTCTATTTGAAAAAAATACCACTAGCATATATTATTTTCATATTAAAAAAATCCAACGTAGTGGAAGTGATTTGCCCCAGTGACCTTACAGCCATGGGCTTGTTGCTCCAAACTTCAGTCCCCAGAACCAGGAGAAGGCTTCAAGGACTGAGGAACATTAGCCACTTTGCTCTTAAATTCTGTCAGCTGTGTAGCTAGAGGGACGGATAACTTTATCCAGATACTATAAGATGATCCTTAATTTAAAAAGCAACATCAAAGGAAGACTGTCTGCTCGGTAAGGGGGAATTTAATATGTTTACTACCCTCCGCCGACACTCCCAGTCCATGTTTTTATTAAGGAACAGCTTGATTTATCCTGCAGCTGATTTTTATCTCTGTATTAAGATTTACTTCATTTCCCAGCAGAGCCCAAAGCTAAGAAAACAGTGCCTTCCTCTTCAAGTTGGTGTGTCTTGGGTAACCAGACAGCTGCTGCCAGATGTGACCCATGGTCACAGTGGTCTGGTGGATGCCTCACAACAGAAGTTTAAGAGTGCTTAGAAAAGTATAGAGATTCCCAGGCCCCACTTGGGATATACTGCCAAATTCTGAGGACTAAAAATGAGGATACCTGCTCCCTGCGTGCATCCATTCATCTACTCCACAGTCACTCACTCTGCATTCCCTATTGTGCCAGACTCTGTGCTAGAGTTCAAGTTGTAGAGTTGAGCAACGCATGGCCTCTGACCTTCAGGAGCGAATCAAATCTGGAATCAAACTTTCAAGATTTGTTCTGTTTCCTCTGCCAGGATTACTTTCTTATCTTGTCTAACTCTTCTCACTCGTCCTTCAAAATTTAGCTACGAGTTGCCATCTCTGATGAATGCTTTCAATTTATTGTTTCCTCTGCCAGGAGCACCCTTCCTATCTTGTCCACCTACACTTACTCATCCTGCAAAACTGAGGTCACCAGTCCCCATTGCCCTGCCTGCCTCCTCAGATCCAAGCTAGTTACTATGCTTATCAGATTGCATTATGGATTCTTACGTGTCTGCCTTCCTTTAGGGCAGGGCCTTTGATTCTCCAGTTCCTCCGCATTTTATTTAGTACATTTATTTGGTACATTTATGTAGTCATTGAATTAATTCATAAAGAGGTGCAACAGCATAATTTCTCTGGGTATTATGCTACTTCGGGACTCATAAGTGCTGTCAGAGATAACTTTCTTGGTCGTCGGCCCCTCTATAGCCGATTCTCAATTTCTCTACTCTTCTAAAACACAAATCTTATCTGAGAGGGCTTAAGGCTTTGAATAGCAAGAGCAGATATGTGTCTGGGGGCCCAGCTTTAAGCAGCTAACATGTACTACTTGTTCCTTTGAAATAGACATTAGTGTCAATTTTAAAACCCTTGCTTGATCCTTTCTATTTTAAATACTTTAAATATGAGAAGAAATTGGAATTTACAAATATTATCATGATATCTGCATCCTGCTATGAAGACTTTGGACAGTATGAATCATTGCAGGACTTTTGTATGATTGTAGAACTCTTAAGAAAGACTAACCAACATAAGCTAGGTGAAGGATCATCATGTGTAATTCCTAGACCAGGAGACAGAGACTTAGCTTCTACTTCCTTTTGAGGCCTTGGTTTCTTCATTTGCAGAAAAAAAAAAAAAAAAAAAAATATATATATATATATATATATATGTGTGAAAATTAAAAAAGGAATTGGTTGAGTGTTTTCAAGCGTCCTTCTTGGCTTTAAGATCTATGATTCCATAATCCAGGAAGCAAATATTTTCAGTAAATTGAAACAAAAAGTTTAATTTTTTTAGCTGATCTCAGGATCTTTTCTTCTGTCAATAGCCATTGAAACACTGGGAAGTCTTGTAATATTCTTTTTTTGTTACTAGTCTTTTCTGTGAATTGAGACATTTACAGATAACGAGAAGGGAGGGGAAAAATGCCCAGTGGGAAATTGTCTTCAAAAGAAAATTCCAGTGTCCATTGTTTCTCTTGATTTCTTTTTGGCAAAGGTATCTTAATTCCAACTGCCATTGAATATTTTGAATTTAATCCAATGGCACAGATTCCATGCTTACTTATGACTCTCCTGCCAACAGCTCCTGCTATGGGTGGGAACCAGCCATTCTACAGCCAGTCTTAGTACCTGAGCTTCTGGGATATGCCAGGGTCAAAGTCTCCCATGACACTGCTTGTACCAGGATAATTGTGGGCACCACTGCCTTCCCAGCAATAGGAGTGCCAGAGAACTTCTTTATACTAGAGTTTGTTAAATTTCAGTTCAAATTTCTGTTTAATGTTAATCATTCTGCTGAGAGGAATCAGGTACTACTGATTGATAAGTATCGTCTCAATTTAGATTTATATCAAATACCAGAGAGGAAGAGGTAAGAAACGGGCTTAACCCAAAAGAAAAATGAAAATAATAACTACTAATAATTATCATGTGCTAACTATATGCTAAGTCTTTTCTCACTTATTCCTCACACAACACTATATTATATGCCCCATTTTATAAATGAATAAATTGAGATTCAGAGAAGTTAGCATCTAGTCTAAGATTATGCATTCTACCAAACTGGTGTTCAGATCTAGAATATCTGACTCCATAGCCTGTGCATATAACCACTATGCTGTATTCCCACTTAAGAACTGTGTATGGTCTTCTGTTAAGTTTCTCAATTTCCACATATGAATGAACTCATATGATATCTTTCTCTGACTGACCACAGGGGAAGGGAAGGAAAAATAAGTTACAAGTAGAGAGGGAGGCAAACCATAAGACATTCTTAAATACAGAGAACAAACTGAGGGTTAATGGGGGGGGGGGTGGGAGGGTGGGGGAGATGGGTGATGGGCATTGAGGAGGGCACTTGTTGGGATGAGCACTGGGTGTTGTATGTAAGTGATGAGTCATGGGAATGAATCTACTCCTGAAGCCAAGACTACACTGTATGTTAGCTAACTTGACAATAAATTAAAAAAAAATAAATAAAAATAAAATAAATAAAATAAATTTTAAAAACCTTTGTATGGATGCAGTCAGAACTGGGAGACAGTTTTGAGCAGAATCATTGATATAAGATTTTTTAATGGATTCCAAAATGATAATAGAATCTGATCTTCAGCATGTCTCATGAGCTAAAGTCACAAGAAATAATTTGGATAATACAGCAATAGAAGTCTTCACTAAATAAAGGATAAACTAAAGAAACATCTACTAATGCAATTAATCCAGGAGCAATTAATAAGTGTGTTAGTTATGGTAAATGATTTCAGCTGTACAACAAATGCTCCTGCATCTCAAAGGCTTTAGCACAACCGACAACTGTTTTTCTCAGTCCAGTGTGGTCAGTAGGCAGGCTCTGCTCCACACAGTTATCCAAGACAAGATCAGGACTAGTGTGAGGGGAACAGGGCACTCAGCTCAGGTGCAAAATTTGTGAGAATGCCAAAAAACTTAGAAATCACTATGAATAATACTTTAATGCAATATTAAAAAAATTCAAAACTAGTGCCAAAAATGCATGATAAAGTATCAAAATTTTAAATTAAGATAGAATCCAACAGAGCCGGAATAAGGGTGAGGTGACTGAGACTGAGTCATGCTGGCTAATTAAAGGCAAATTTTAAAAATCCAACTAAAAGTAGATGACCTTTACTCAGGAAATGTAGATACATACATATGAACAAAACAAAAGGACTCATTATTGCCCCCTCCCACCATGCCTAGGCTCAGAGTAAAGGATAAAAAGCATCCCTAGACCAGTGGGGCGGGGGGGGGGGGGGGGGGGGGGGGGGGGGGGAGGCATTGCATTTTTTTCATTGTTCCAGGCAAGGCCACAAGGCTGTAGACTGGAATGAGCTTAGTTTTGGCAACCTTGAGATTCCAAGGAATTGGGTTTGCCCATCTGGACAGGGAGGACCAGGTCTTGTACTTAGTTGATGGTTGCCCTGGAAAAATAGCCCCAAAGAGCCTTTTGTTTAAAGAACTAAGTGAGCTAGTTGAAACTGCTTTTAATGCAAGCCCAACAGACTTCAATTAATTGAAAGCATAGTCTGCTGGTCTTAGAAACCTTTGTTATACAGTGACATATGCTGGCAGGCCTGGGACTCAAGAGAGGACACACTTGTGCAGACAGGTCCTCTCAGCAGCCACGGCCCACATGACTGTATTTCTTTTTCTTCTTGGCACTTCTCACGCTCTGGCATTTTCTTATTTAGTTGTTAACTCATTTATATCTGTTCTCAGGGCAAACCCACCACATGTGAATACAGATGGTCCCTGACGTACTATGGTTGGACTTAATGATTTTTTGACTTTGTAATTGTGCCTAAAGTGATATGCACTCAAGTAGAAACTGTTGGAATTTTGACTGTTGATCTTTTCTGGGACCAGGGATATGCTGTGTAATACTCTCTTGTGATGCTGTATAGGGGCTGCCGCAGGCTCCCGAAGAGTCACATGCTCCTAAGAGTAAGTTGTGGACCCCCTTAGAATCATTCTGTACCCCCATGTAACCATTCTGCTTTTCACTTTCAGTACAGTCTTCAGTAAATTACCTGAGAGAGTCAACAGTTTATTAGAAAATAGGCTCTGTGTGAGATGATTTTGTCAAACTGTAGGCTAATGTAAGTGTTCTGGGCTTGTTTGAGATTGCTATGATGTTCGGTAGGATAGGGATATTGAATGCATTTCACCTTATGCTATTCTCAACTTACAATGGATTTATAGGGCCATAGCCCAATTCTAAGTCAAAGAAGAGGTGTACCAAGGGATCAGTGACCTTGTATTTCTTGTTTGTCACCTGGCACATAACAGGTGCTCAATAAATATTGAAATGAATAAGTAAGTTAGAACCAATCTGTTGGTTCTGCCTGAACTCCTTTTTCTTCACGAAATTCTACCACAGTGATTAGCACAGAACATACACTCAATACATGGCCACCATAATTACTGTTATTGTGGGGCTACAAATTGCCCTCATAAGGAAGGATAATGATAGTACCACATTCAGGCCTCTGATACAATAAAAGAAACGTGTTTATTTAATTTAATTTATTTTTATTTTTTATTTTTTTAGGAGAAAAAGGACTTTATTAAAAATATGAGGCATTCCCTCAGACTCAGGGGAGAGCTAGACAATGAGGTTCAATCCTAAACTTTCAGAAATAATACCCTAAATTACTCCACAAATCAGTCTGATTAAAAAAAAACCAAAAACCTGCCAACGTCAAGCTTCAGATACTCCACTTTGTGTCTCTGTCTTCTGAGAACCAGGAACACAACTTTATTGCATCCAACATTGTCCGCCATTCCAAGGCCAAAATTCTGTGGGAATCATGCAGCCATTTAATTATGGCAATCCCAGCTGATGCCAGCTTTACCATTATGTTGATCACTTCTGTGTGATCACTTGTCTGACTGGAGGAGCTAGATCATTTTATTACACCCTAGCTGGGAGGAGAAGCTGGAAAATGAGTTGTCTAAATTTTACCAGGGAAGGCAGCACTCAAAAGTCCCCCCAAGAAGCAGAGGGCTTCAAAAAATGCTGGAAAGCAGGAAAACATAATAAATGACCACTATAAATACAACCTGATATCTATAATATGGTCTTTTAGTTAAAGCAGACTTTCGGTTAAAATAGTCATTTCAGTCAACTAGCTAATGAATTCAAACAAGGAAGAAACTCTCTATACTTCCATCTAAGGCCAATTCTTCGTGTCTACTATATCCATCTTCTCTCATTTCCTCAAGAGCATTGCTCCAAAAGGACATTAGGGGTTTTCTTTCTTTTTTTTTTTTTTTCTAATTTGTATCTTATTTCTACCACTTTTTTTTTTCAATATATGAAATTTATTGTCAAATTGGTTTCCATACAATACCCAGTGCTCATCCCAAAAGGTGCCCTCCTCAATACCCATCACCCACCCCCCCATCAACCCTCAGTTTGTTCTCAGTTTTTAAGAGTCTCTTATGCTTTGGCTCTCTCCCACTCTAACCTCTTTTTTTTTTTTCCTTCCCCTCCCCTATGGGTTTCTGTTAAGTTTCTCAGGATCCACCTAAGAGTGAAAACATATGGTATCTGTCTTTCTCTGTATGGCTTATTTCACTTAGCATCACACTCTCCAGTTCCATCCACGTTGCTACAAAGGGCCATATTTCATTCTTTCTCATTGCCACGTACTATTCCATTGTGTACATAAACCACAATTTCTTTATCCATTCATCAGTTGATGGACATTTAGGCTCTTTCCATAATTTGGCTACTGTTGAAAGTGCTGCTATAAACATTGGGGTGCAAGTGCCCCTATGCATCAGCACTCCTGTATCCCTTGGGTAAATTCCTAGCAGCGCTATTGCTGGGTCATAGGGTAGGTCTATTTTTAATTTCTTGAGGAACCTCCACACTGTTTTCCAGAGTGGCTGCACCAATTTGCATTCCCACCAACAGTGCAAGAGGGTTCCCGTTTCTCCACATCCTCGCCAGCATCTATAGTCTCCTGGTTTGTTCCTTTTGGCCACTCTGACTGGCGTGAGGTGATATCTGAGTGTGGTTTTGATTTGTATTTCCCTGATAAGGAGCGACGTTGAACATCTTTTCATGTGCCTGTTGGCCATCCGGATGTCTTCTTTAGAGAAGTGTCTATTCATGTTTTCTGCCCATTTCTTCACTGGGTTATTTGTTTTTTGAGTATGGAGTTTGGTGAGCTCTTTATAGATTTTGGATACTAGCCCTTTGTCCGATATGTCATTTGCAAATATCTTTTCCCATTCCGTTGGTTGCCTTTTAGTTTTGTTGGTTGTTTCCTTTGCTGTGCAGAAGCTTTTTATCTTCATAAGGTCCCAGTAATTCACTTTTGCTTTTAATTCCCTTGCCTTTGGGGATGTGTCGAGTAAGAGATTGCTACGGCTGAGGTCAGAGAGGTCTTTTCCTGCTTTCTCCTCTAAGGTTTTGATGGTTTCCTGTCTCACATTCAGGTCCTTTATCCATTTTGAGTTTATTTTTGTGAATGGTGTGAGAAAGTGGTCTAGTTTCAACCTTCTGCATGTTGCTGTCCAGTTCTCCCAGCACCATTTGTTAAAGAGACTGTCTTTTTTCCATTGGATGTTCTTTCCTGCTTTGTCAAAGATTAGTTGGCCATACGTTTGTGGGTCTAGTTCTGGGGTTTCTATTCTATTCCATTGGTCTATGTGTCTGTTTTTGTGCCAATACCATGCTGTCTTGATGATGACAGCTTTGTAGTAGAGGCTAAAGTCTGGGATTGTGATACCTCCTGCTTTGGTCTTCTTCTTCAAAATTACTTTGGCTATTCGGGGCCTTTTGTGGTTCCATATGAATTTTAGGATTGCTTGTTCTAGTTTCGAGAAGAATGCTGGTGCAATTTTGATTGGGATTGCACTGAATGTAAGAAGCCCTGTTTCTATTATACCAAGTTTTGCATGTATATTAACTCCACATCAATAAACTCTTATATTTCAAAGCCAACACATTTTCTAGGACTTTATATGATTCTGGATGGATAATGGACATGGAAAGAGTTCTAGAAAAGTGGCCTTGGGATGGCAGCTTTTGTGAATGTTAAGTACACTACATTAATGGATCATTAGACACACACTGATGTGGTCATGCACACACATGCACACATATACATACATAGGAAGGTAGATAGGCATATATGTAGATATACAGGTAAACCATAGATAGATGTATGTAATGTTCCTGACACATAGCACTCAACACACAACATTAGCACTCACAGCAGAGTTCTTGCCCATCGATTTCTACATCATCAAGCAGCACTTATCAGCTAAATGGCTCAGAGTAATTTATGACTCAAGTTCAGATAGCCACCACTGATTCAATATTTTAATGACATATATTAAAATCCATGTATTTCCAAATCAAAACCATATTGAGATACCATCTCACACCAGTCAGAGTGGCTAAAATTAACAACTCAGGAAACTACAGATGCTGGTGAGGATGTGGAGAATCGCGAAACCTCTTGCACTGCTGGTGGGAATGCAAACTGGTGCAGCCACTCTGGAAAACAGTGTGGAGGTTCCTCAAAAAATTAAAAATAAAACTACCCTACAACCCAGCAATTGCATTACTAGGAATTTATCCAAGGGATACAGGAGTGCTGATGCATAGGGACACATGTATCCCAATGTTTATAGCAGTACTTTCAACAATAGTCAAATTATGGAAAGAGCCTAAATGTCTATCAAGTGATGAATGGATAAAGATGTGGTTTATATATAAAATGGAATACTACTTAGCAATGAGAAAGAATGAAATCCAACAATGTAGATGGAATTGGAGGGTATTATGCTAAGTGAAATAAGTCAGTCAGAGAAAGACAGGTACCACATGTTTTCACTTCGATCTGGAACTTGAGAAACTTAACAGAAGACTACGGGGGAAGGGAAGGGAAAAAAATAGTTTCAAACAGAGAGGGAGGCAAACCATAAGAGACTCTTAAATACAGAGAACAAACTGAGGGTTGATGGGAGGATGGGGGAGAGGGGAAAATGGGTGATGGGTGTTGAGGAGGGCACTTGTTGGGATGAGCACTGGGTGTTGTATGTAAGTGATGAATCATAGGAATCTACCCCCAAAACTGAGAGCACACTGTACACACTGTATGTTACCTAACTTGACAATAAATTATATTAAAAAATAAATAAAACCCATGTATTTCTCCAAACTATGTACACTTTTAGATATTGGGTCATGTTACTCTGGCCACAGCAATACTTATCAGATATTATGATCAATTTCTACAGACTGACAATAAATTCATATTGTATTGATTCTGAGCCAACTCTACATTCTAACATTATCCACATCTTAGTATTTTAACATTCCCTACAATTTAACATCTCTGAAATCAAGATGTCTTATAATCAACATCTTTATAAGTTTAGTTATTTTTTTCCTTAAATGCTGCTATTAAAATAGTGTTGTGTCTTTCCATCAAAGGCAACTGAGAATCAAGGAAATGTGGTATTTATAAGAAATATGACAGGCAGGTTTATATTAAGAATTCGTATAAAATGATAACGAAAAGCAGTGAAATCTCAGGAGGTAAATGAGCAAAGGACATGAATCTTTTATCCACCTAAGGAAAATGTTTCTAGCCAGTACATATAAACAACCTTACTAGAACTCAAATAAATGCAAATTAAAACAAAAAGGACACTGCATTTCTTTTTTTCAGATTAGCACAGAATAAATTTTTAAAACTCCAGTGCTATTTAGATGAGATAAAATGGGCACCCATATCAAATGTTGGTGGGTAAATTGGTTCAGAATATCTGAAAAGCAATTTGGCTGTATATATTAAAATTCTTAAAGTGGTCATACCCTATTTATTCTTCCAGGCATGTATTACAAGTGAGTAATCAGAAATAGGTCAAAATATTATTCACAAAGAACAATAAGTAGAAAAAAAGTTAAGATTCTAAATTTACATACTATATTTCAGTTACATAAGAACTCAGAAAAAAATGGTTATAATAAAATATTCTAAGATATTAATGAGTGATTTTATTCCTGCTCCTTTAGGCTTCATGTACTTTATAAATAAAATGATCATTATTTTAATAACCAGAAAAAGATTTAAAAACTGAAAGGGAAAAAAATGACCACAGGATATTCTTTAAAAAATTTTTTAATGTTTACTTATTTTTGAGAGAGAGAGAGAGAGAGACAGAGCACGAGTGGGGGAGGGGCAGAGAGGGAGACAGAATCTGAAGCAGGCTCCAGGCTCTGAGCTGTCAGCACAGAGCCCTATGCAGGGCTCAAACTCAGGAACTATGAGATCATGACCTGAGCCAAAGTCGGACGCTTAACCGACTGAGCCACCCAGGCGCCCCAACCACAGGATATTTTGATAGAATTTCTATTTCTTCCCAAAGGAAGAAAGGAAAATCGCTTACCATGAAGTTTGTCCTTATATGAGACTGACACGGCAAAAATTGTGTGTGGGGGGCTTTTACATATTTGTGTAGCATGATGCACAAGATAAAACATTTCAAGTTTGTTAGATTTAGATGACACAAAAGCCTTGACCTTTGAATTTTAAATTTTGGGACAAATTGTTTTCGACTTTGTTATTACTGTTATTTGACACCCTTGGAAAACACGAGCGCCTCACTGGTTAAACTTACTCTGTTAAGCACCGTCTTCCTGGATGAGGAAGTTTTCAGTGTCCTTGCTAAAGATGGTATTAGTCAGCTATTTATTATCTCTTCCAAATAATAGTCGGATATAGTTCTCATCATATAAATATTTATTTATACCAAAACCCAACAGAGACTATATGCCGCTAATTAACGGTTGTGTTTTAAGAACATTGCAAGATTTCCTTTCAGTAGGAATCCAATTCAATGCTGTGTCCAACTCAATGCTGCCTGTACATGGAACAGTGTCTCCCAGAGGACTTTGGCTTTTGCTTTTTCTCCCCATCACTTGGCCTCATCTCCAACCTTGAAATTTTGTTTCTGCTTATAGATTCTTTAAAAAACAACAAAATATAGCATGCCTTGACTTATGCCTTTGATATCAGAATGAAAGCAACTGGTTAAAATTGATAGTAAATTTACACACTATATTTCTTCTACATTTCAGTAACTTCCTTGTTGTATTTATTGTTTCATGTGTTTACACTTTTGGGATTTTATTTGGGTATGCTGATATAATGGATATCAGGCCCTCAAGTATCTTTCAGGCTAGTTAGGGGTGGTTGGGTTTGTGGGGCGGATATATTATTAGCATTTACAGGTTTCCTCCACCATCTGAAAGTAGAGTGCTCCTATAGAACTTTTGGTGAGCTGAAATGGCTCAAAGAAGCAATTATCATTAGTTTATATGGAAAATTTTTTGAGTTTTCTCACACTCCAAAATAACTTCTCTTGGACTTTTCTGATACCGTAGGTCACATCTTGCTAACGGATGAACAAAATTAATTGAGATAAAGCACAAATGCTCACAGACACCTTTCAAATCTCTGATGGCTTGATGCTGACATGCTGAGTGTAGTTCCCAGGGAAGGAACTTGGTGGTGCCACTCACTATAAGGGTTCACTGCTGACCAACCAACCAACCCCTGCATGCATAACAACCAAGGAAGGAAGTCCCTGAATGATGCTGTGCTGAGGATACACAAATCCAGAAAGAAGAACTCTAGGGGAAAGAAAGAAAAAAGAGCTCTCAAAAAATAAATAGACAGACATTTGAGAGATTAGATGGGTAATTAGTCACATAGAAAACTTTGCAAATGAAAAAAGATAGCAAAACAGAAGGTTGTTGATAAACAAAAATGTAATTCTTATATACTCTGGCTTAGCAGTGAATAATGTTCACATCATCAATGTAATATGACTCTTTCATTATTTCTTTTACCACAAATTGTCATGTGACTTTATTGGGATGAGGAGAGAACTGAGTGTTTGAGCAATGGTGGTGGAAGGGCATTCAATCCTCTACCAAAGCAAACACCAAAAAGGAAGATACAAATCTGATAAATCAAAAAATACTACACATATTGAAAAGTAATATGGGAAAAGGTACCAGTAGAAATGGCTATAGGAATTCAAAGTGGTTGCCTAAGTCAAGGTAGGGTGGGAGATAGGGAATGTGTACAGGGGACTGTGCTGTTGTTGTTTCTGTGAAAGTACTTTAAACATTTAGAAAATTTGTGTCATTGTTTGAAAAGTACATACATTGCTTTGATTAAAAAAAAAAAACAATATGTATATATTAAGTAACTACCATGGACCTGGCAAAGTATTTAACTGTGCTCATGATTTAAGAAAAGTTCTAAAACATGATTCTGACACTCTGAGACACTAAGTCACTTTGGAGTACATAAGCTAATGCCCATATATAAAAAACATTTAAAGAAAAAGGTATGACTAAATATGAGAAGAGACACAAGGAGTTTGGTATTCAAATTACATGCACCTTAATGTTTGTGAAAGTGTGTAAAGCAAAAAGTGCTGTGGAACTTATAATTTTTCTCTTAGTCTAAGGGGAGTGAGAATGAATCACTGTACCAGCTCCTTCCTAAGGGTTTACAAATTTGGCCCCATTGAAGCCTCCCTGAAAGCAGGACTGTATTGAAGCACTAGCTAAGCTCTGCATTGCTACTGTCATTGCTGCTTTTGCAGTCTTCAATCTTAGCTCCACTAAAAAAGAAAAAAAAAAAAGGTCTTAATCACACTTTTTTCTTAGAAGATGAACATTGGGTTCCTCTTCCCTTTTGCCCAATAACTGTCTGAAAGGAAGCTGCAGGGACGACTGAAGAAGGACAAGCAAATAAGAAAATCAAAACAAAGGCAATTTCGCCGATGTATGTCTTGCCATTGTTGCATGTTTTACTTGGACATCCTTTCACTTCCTCTGTGTCCTTTGCGACAGAAATATTTGTTAGGAGGGTTAGAATCACTGAAGAAGTTTTTATGTTTGCATGTTCCTTGGGCAAAAGATTTGTCTTGTGGTCCTCTGAAAAGTGTTAAATTACAGCTGACATTTAAGCCGACTCAGATGAGAAGGTGTCAAATGTACTTGAATTAGAGAGAAAGAAGAAATCTCTGGAGGAAAGGTATAGCTCACAGATCCACTATGGTGTACATTCTGGAAGTTTCTTCTCAAAGTTAACAAAGCCAACTCTCTGAGGCTTTGAAGGCTGAGAACTATTTACCTTTTTAGACTAGTAGATTTTGAAGATAATAAATCTTTATTAAATAGATCTTGGAAAAATAAGACAAATATCCGAAGAAAGTAACCAATTTTTATCACATTGTATAGAGTAGATTACTGTTAATTTGTTAAGTGATTTACATATATATGTGTGTGTGTGTGTGTGTGTATATATATATATATATATATATATATATATATAATATTTATGTGAAAAAGAAGTGTCATATTGTGTGCATATGGTTTGCTATCATGCTTTTCTTCCACTGACAATCTGGTCCACTTTTTTTTTGGTGCTGGATTAGGTTGTCAAGAGTTTGGGGGTACATTTCCAGGCCTGCAGGGAATAAGGCAAAGCCTTCACGATACCCAGTTGCTTTCTATCTGGACCTCAAAACCTGTGGGATTCAGTCTCCACTAGAGTTAAAGGTCAACTTGGAGACAAATTATTATATTGCCTAGTCATCCAATTAAAATAGAGAATACATATGTTAAAAAATGAGATGTTTTCTCTTTATATGTGACCTCATCCTGGAAGGGTTTATGCCAGGTAAACATTAGATATTTGATATTTTTATCCAGAGCTAAGTATCTTCATGAAGAATTTTAAATATTTTTTATTGTGGGGATTTGTATAGATATAGATATACCTATATATCTATATATGTCACAAAATTTGCTCTTTTAACCATTTTTAAGTGTACAGTCTGTAGCATTAAGTATATTTATACTGTTGTGCAAACATCACCACTATCCTTCTCCAGAACTTTTTAATCTTCCCCCAAACTCTGTAACCAGAAAAAACAACTCCCATTCCTTCTCCCCACAGCCCTGGCACCCACTGGTCTACTTGTTGTCTCATGATTTGACTGCTCTAGGTACTGTACGTATAAGGGGAATCATACAACATTTGTTCTTATGTGACTGGCATATGCAGGGCTTTGCATATACTGAGTGGCGATTAGCACCAAGCCCCTCCTCTAAGCCAATGTTGAGCAAATACGAGAAAATATCAGTTTGTAGGAGAGGCAAGTAATTAGCCTACTCAGATTTTCCACATGTCTTAGTCTGGCTCTGAGTTCAGGCCACCAACTTTTCTTACTATTTCTGGACTATTACATTTAATTCCAAATGTTCCTTCTGCCATTTATCCTCCTCACTGCTGCTGGAGTGATCTTTCTGAAGCACGACTCTGGTCATGTTATCTTTGCTTTAAAGCTCTGAGGCTGCTCGTCGCCTAGGGTAGATGTTCTTAGAATGGATCTGGCTCCCCAGCCACTTGGAAGACAGCAGGAGAGAAAGATCACTTAAATGGTGCAGGCGATGATGTCACCATTCCAAATCATGAGTTCATGGCAGAGAATGAGGATATTGTGGACGATGTGAATCACATATGCCCAGCTGTTTCTCATCTTTAAGCCTTTTTGCTCAGACTGTCCCTTCTTCCATAACAAGAGTTATTCCAGAAGAATATTCTCATCTTGCTAGTCTCAGCTCAAGGGTTATCCTTTCCTATGAAATCTTCCCTGACAGGCCCCTCACCCCTCACTATCTGTTCCTTTCTGCCTTCTCTCCCTCTCCAGATCCAGGTAGTAGTTAAGAGGTAGAATAGTTTTTCCACTATTTAATCAGGGTCCCATGACAGCACGAGAATAGTTACTGTAATAGCGGCATTTTAAAGGAGGCCACATGCTCTGGTTACAATGAGGGCATTTTGCAGCTGCATGATACTCCATGCCTTATGCACAGGGACATTGTTGGTGATTGCTCCCTACTGGACCCAGGGACTGTGGGATACGGAGGATGGGGAACAGGCTCATCTGGTGGGCTAAACACAAGGGTTCGAATGTGTCCTTTGGGCAGAGGAATGCCCATTTATCTTTTCCTCTTTCTGAATCCCCTTCTTCATTTGGGTGCTATCAATCATTCTCTGGTTAGGAGAAATAACTTAAATGTCTTACAGTGAGTTTACCTTGTGACTGGAGCAAAACAGAGGAAGACTATTCTTGCACAGGAAGTCTGTTTGCCATTAAAAATGTGACCCAAGGACTTATCTCACCTCAAAGTGGTTGGTTTGAAGTTTGTAGCCAAAACAGGTATTGAAAAAATAGTTTTGAAGTACCTCACCACCTGGTGCCATTGCTAGTGTTAATTAACTGTGTCAGGCCAGCAGGCCTGGATCAGCAGCTCTTGGGATTGAAGGGGAATGCCATGACTGACATAGTTTTGGGATGCCTGGGTTTAATTCCACTAAGCAGTCCATATACCACTATGGCTTTCTTGAGGATTTCTCACCAAAGCTACAATAATGCCTCTGTATGGTCTTTGCTCACTTTGGGTTCCACCACTAGCTTTGGCCTTCTAGGCATAGTCCTTTGTTATTAAGCAAATAACCATGCAGCTTACACGTAGATCAAGTCCTGTGGTCCACTACTGAAAAGAGATGTTTACTTTCCTGGTTGAGTTGAGGGTTTCTGCTCTGTTTGTTTGTTCTTTCTCTCTCTCTCTCTCTCTCTCTCTCTCTCTCTCTCTCTCTCTTTTGGTGGAAGTGGTCAGACGCAGATAGCATGGACAAATTGTTCGTCTTTTAAAAAAAACTATTTTTTAAATAGTAGTTTTAGGTTCACGATAAAATTGAAAGGAAGGTTCTCAGGGTTTCCGTGTCTCTACTTACATTGCCCATCTGTTTTTGCATGCTGTCTACTTTATCTGTGAGACCCTTTAGCCTGTTACTCATAGTTGTTTCAAATTTCTGGTCTGTTAATTCCAACATCCCTGCATATCTGAATCTGATCTGGAAGCTTGCTCTGTCTCTTCAAATTGTGATTTTGACTTCGGGTATGCCTTGGAGTTTCTTTTCCTTGATCACCAGACATGAAATGCCAGGTAAAAGGAACATCTGCAAATTGGCCTTTAGTAATGTGGTGGTGAGGTGCAGGGGGGAGGGGCCTCAGTCTTTCAGTAAGCCTGTGCCTCTGGACTGTGAACTTCACAAATGACCCTCAGTTTTTTTACCCTCCCCCCGCTTAGGTGGGACAAGATGAGTAGAGTGGGCTGGGATTGAGTATTTGCCTTCATCTGCATGCAAGGCTAGAGCCGGCTGGAGTTAGATATTACCTTTTTTCAGGTCAGTTAGCCTCTGATAATACCCCAGCAGGTTAGGCTTTGGTTAACTAGTTTGCCCTGAATGCAAGCCTTGTTAAGAACAAAGTACTCTGGCATATTTCAAAATTGTTCCTTTTCTCACCCACCTCCTCTGCCTGAAGCAGAAGGGAATTTTTACTATCAGAACCTGACCGAGCTCCTGGAGGTAAATTTTACAGCATTGTGGGAGGCCCCCACAGTTGGGTCTCTCTGGAGTTTTTAACACTGAACCTCCAGCAATTCGTCACTTGTAATTCTGGTTTTCCCACCCTGGTCCTGGTTCCCACAGTGGTTTCCACTGGTGAGTTTGATCTGGTAAGCCAGGACTCCCTGTGTTTGATGGTCTGTCCTTCCAATCTTGGAGGGTACAGTCAGCTCTATGTTCTCCTCTCTTTTATGGGTCCAAAAAGAGTTGTTGATTTCTCAGTCCGTTTGGCTTTCAACTTGTTGTTGGGATAGAGTGGCAACTTCCAAGCTCCTTATATACACAATTAGAAACAGGAATCCCGGCCCCGGAGTGGTTCTTTATTTCTACAGAGAAGTTCTCTGGACCTCACAGAATAAATTCTTACATTGGCAAAATTTCCTTCACCTCTTTTCCTACCGTAGGCAAATTCATTCAGTCACCATTTCCTGAACATTTGTACCAAGGGAACGGGAAACCCATATGGGTATGTGTACTCTCTCTTCCCCCAACTCATACCCTTGAAAAACAGCACAACTAGATCACAGCACTCCTTTCCTTGAAGGCTTGGGATCCTCAACACAGAGCTCCCCGTCACTACCAGGAGACTGTAGTGAACAAACAGGTTAAAACCTTTGTGCTGTCCATGGTCCTCTACAGACCCAACACGGTATACAGTGGAGAACAGCACACAGTCTTTGTGATCAAGGCCACTGCACTGCAGTGGATAAAATGAATTTAATATCCCCTTACTTCCATCCTACTTCTACTGCACTTTCTGTTTTTGAGAAATCCATAATGTGGATAACTTTTTACTTTTATAGTTAGAGGTAAAAAAGCTAAGACCTTTTTTTATTCTCAAGTCTTCCCTTCTGCTAAAAGGTCTGAGATTGAAAGGTGTTATTTAATTATAAAATCTCACAGTTAGTGTTTGTTTTTCCCCTAATTCTGGTTTAATTACTCCTGGTCTAAACGATAGCAGAGCTGAAGCCTTCAGTGGGAAAAGATTTAAATTTCCTCTTTGTGGCTGGTAAAATAAATGGCCCAGCTAACGCCGAAAGGGATTTTTTTTCCTTCACTGACAGGTAGCCACAAAATTTCCTTTCTCAAAATCCTCAGCTAGTAAATGGTACACAAGTTGGCAAGTGAGAAGGCAATTGTCCACTCTCTTGCCCTGCAGTCCTGGGAGTGAAAGTCAATTGCCCTCAGCTCTGAGATTTCATAGGCCAGTGAGGACCCTTAGCTTTTTCAGCCCAAATCTGCTCCTTTTTCTCTCCACAGATGCCTTGATGAGGTGAGTGAATTTCTCAGTAAACTGTTAGAGATGAAGCTTGAAAAACAAGCGATCCCAGAACAAAAGCTTTTATTTTTTACTCTGAGGTGTAAACAATGGAAAACAGATCGGTAGCCAGAGCAACGAGGAAACAGGAGAAAGCTGGCCAGTAAGGGGAAGGGGAGGTAGGGACTTCTCAGCAAGATTCTGAACTATGGAATGGGGCTGGGGGGAAGGGGAAAGAACTCATGTGGCTCCCGATTTTAATTAAGTTTTGCCTTTCACAAACACCAAGAAAAGACACTTGGCAAGTGCCTTGGGCATCTTCCGAGCAATTCCAACACCCAGACTCTTCTTATCTTCTTGTTTCCGCTGCACACAGATTGTTCTTTCCTGCCTAGAAAGGGAGCAGATTCCTGGAGGCTCTTGATAAACCAGGAAAGAATAGAGTCTGGGTGATTCAGCTGGTTCCACCTTTGCTCAGAAAGACCATTCCTTTGTCTGAGCATCTGGTTCCATTCTCTGCTTTCTGAGGAAACCCTGTGTATAGGAGAGGAAAACATCCCATACATTTCTTCTGAAATAGAGCACCGTGTGGAAAAGTTGACGGTATAAGGGCTTTCTGTGCCGGTCCTGGCTGCCCTTGTCAGAGGACTCAGAGAGCTGGATGCCATCACTGCATTTATGACTCCGCAGTTTCTCTCACGCTCAGAGGTACAATGAAAGCTGGCTGCTTCTCTAATTACTTCCTTATGCCCTCCACACCTCTTCAACGATTGAGGGACCATTTCCTATTCTGGTTTTAACTCACTTGAGAGTGCTTTTCACTATTTGGTTAGAATAGTGAATGTTTTTTTATGTATATCTTTCTTTGTAAATATAGTGTTGTTTTTTAACATTGGTGTCTGGAAGATATGAGTTCAACCATAGCCTCTATACTTTTTTAACTGGATGACCCTTGTCTAGTTCATGGCTCCTCTGAATTACAGTGCCATTGTTTCTACAGTAGAGGTATCAATACCTAACTCTTTGGGTGGTGAAAAATAATGGGAACATATGTGTGTTCACTGTGCATACATGACAATATTATTTCGTTGGCATGTTCTAATTTTTAAAACAGTACAGCTACATGGTGAGCAAATTGCTGCTATAAGGATAAGAAAAACAATAATCATAGCATATAGAACATTACAGTTTGCCAAATGCTTTACATACTTTTTTTTTTTTTAATTTGGGTTTACTAACCTGGTGAGTTTGGCAAAGTAGGTACTTTTACATCTCTACTTCAGAAATTGGGAATTGAGAATCAGGGAAGCAGATTTAAGGACACACAGCAGGTTGGCTAGGCGTTGTCCTATTGTCGAGAGGAAGGTCCTGACATTCAAAGGTAAGCCACTTGTTGAAAGGAGTAAAGCCAGTAAATAGAGATTAAAAACTAGAACCCAACAGAGATGATATCAGTTGGAATTGATATCAAATCCCAGACTCTTTTCATCATAGAAAGTTAATTTTAATTATCAGGAATTTTCTGCTTCATGTATCACTTTCTGAGAGGAGTGTGTTATTTCCAACTACTATTTCCAACTACTGATTGGGACTTCTTGAACTATTGTTCGTTTTCTCAGCATTATAGGACATCCCTCCTCAACTCTTACAATATTTTTCAAAATGTGTTTTGATGTTAAAATTTCTATCCTGATTTTCTTTTGATTTATATTTGTCTTTTCTCTATTTATTTTCAGCTCTCTTTATCATTGTTTAAAATAATTGTGTGACTCTTGTAAGCTACCTGCTTCTGGTCCGGGTTTTACAAACACAAATGGAGACTCTCCTCTTTGAATTTATCTATGTATTCTTATTGTAATTACTCTTACATTAAAACTAATTTCTGCTAACCTATTTCCTGTCTTCCAACTATCTACTTTTTCTTAAAAATAATTCTTTACTGACTCTGTTTAGGTAGGGTAAATTATATTTTAGCCACCTAGAAATTACTTATTCTATTTTTGTGTGTGTCGTTTATTTACACATATTTATTTTTCCTGCCAATTTACTACCCTCCCATGTAAGCAGACAAACAACACATTTTCACACACAAACCCTTAAAAAAATTTTCCTTAGTCCTCTATCTTTAGTCCTTGCCTGTTACTGTCTCCTAAAATTTTAGCTCTGGGTTGATATAAATGTTATTAAGAATGGGAATTTGGGGGGCGCCTGGATGGCTCAGTTAGTTAAGCGGCAGACTTCGGCTCAGGTCATGATCTCGCGGTCTGTGAGTTCGAGCCCCGTGTCGGGCTCTGTGCTGACAGCTCAGAGCCTGGAGCCTGTTTCCTATTCTGTGTCTCCCTCTCTCTGACCCTCCCCCATTCATGCTCTGTCTCTCTCTGTCTCAAAAATAAATAAACGTTAAAAAAAAAAAAGAATGGGAATTTGGGGGTGCCTGGGTGGTGCTTGCGTGCGCTCTCTCTCTCTCTCTCTCTCTGTCTCAAAATAAATAAATAAGCATTATATGAAAAAAAATGGGAATTTTCTTATTGTTGTTATTTTGGTTCCTTTTTTTTTTTTTAAGATAGCAATGCATTTTAGTTAAGCTTTTTAGCTGTGCTTTTTGAAAATGTATGGGAGCTTTGAAATATGTCTGCAAATTTTTTGCACTCCTTCCACAAATGGTAGATCTAATTCTTCTCCCTTTGTACACAAAGCTGTTAGTGTCTTTTTTTTTTTTTTATAGAGGCTCTATTGAGATAAAATTAACGTACAGTAAACTGAGCACGTTTGAGGTACACAGCTGATTAAGTTTTGACATGTACACACCCATGAAGTCAAGACTAGAAACAAATCCATCATCCTAAGAGTTTCCTCATGCCCTTTAGAACCCCTTTCTCTAACCTGTCCTGCACCCCACCCCCACCTTCTATGTCTCCAGGCAACTCTTGATCTGCTTTCTGTCTCTATAGATTTCATTTTTGACAATTTAATCTAAATGGAGTCATACAGCATGTACTAGATGTACTGGCCTCTTAAAATCAGCACAATTATTTTGAGGTTCATATATGTTCTTGTGTGTATCATTCCTTTTTATTGTTGAATAGTATCCCACCGTATGAATATATCACAATTTGTTTATCCATTCATCTCTTAATGGACATTTGGATTATTTCCAGATCTTGATTATTATAAATAAAGCTGCTTCAAACATTTGTGTATAAATTTTTATATGAACATAAACTTTCATTTCTCTTGCTAAATATCCAGGAGCAAAATGGCTGGATTATAAGGTAAGCATATGTTTAACTTTTTAAGAAACTGCCGAACTGTTTTTCAAAGTGTTTGTACCATTTTAAGTTCCCATTAGCAGTGTGTGAGAATTCTGTTTGCTCCCTATCCTGTCCAACACTTGATGTGGTTGGGCTGTATTCTGAATGCAACCCTTTATCAGATACATGATTTGAAATATTTTCTCCTAGTCTGGGGAATGTTGTGGTTGTTGTTTTTGTAATAGTTACCTTTCAAAAAGCAGAAGTTTAATTTTGATGCAGTCAAATTTATCAATTGTTTTTTCTCTTATGGATTGTGCTTTTGTATTGCATCAAAGAAATTTTTGTCTAACCCAAATTTCCAGATTTTCTTCCATGCTTTTTTCTAGAAGTTTTATAGCTTTTGTTCCTACATTTAGTTATGTGATTCATTTTGAGTTACATTTTGTACATGGCGCAAAGTTCCTTTATCCCTTCCTCCTTCCCTTTTTTCCTTTTTCTTCCTCTTCTTCTCTCTTCCTCCCTTCTTTCCTTTTCTCTTTCTCTTTCTCCTTTTCCTTCCTTCCTTCCTTCCTTCCTTCCTTCCTTCCTTCCTTCCTTCCCTTCCCTTCCCTTCCCTTCCCTTCCCTTCCCTTCCCTTCCCTTCCCTTCCCTTCCCTTCCCTTCCCTTCCCTTCCCTTCCTTCTTCTGTCTGTCTCTCTCTCTGTCACTTTCTTTCCTTCTTTCTTGGCATATGGCTATCCAATTGTTCCACTCCATTTATTGAAAGAATATCACTTCTCCATTAAATTGCCTTTGTACCACTGTCAAAATTAGTTGCCTATGTAGGTGTCAATCTATTTCTGGACTCTGTATCCTGTTTTACTTATCTGTTTGCCTATTTTTATATGAATACTACACCATCTTGATTACTGTAGCTTTTTAGTAAGTCTCAAAATGAGGTAATGTTAGTCCTCTAACTTTATTCCTCTTTGCAAAGTTGTTTTGGTTATTCTAAGTCTTTTGCATTTCTATGTGAATTTTAAAACCAGCTTTTCTGTTTCCTTAAGAAAAAACTTGCTGAGATTTTTTTTAAGTTTATTTATTTATTTTTGAGAGAGAGAGAGGGGGGGGGAGAAAGCACAAGCAGAAGGTTGCGGGGGGAGTGGGTGGGGGGGAAAAGCACAAGGAGAAGGTGGGGGGTGGGGGAGAAAGAGAGAGAAAATGAGAATGAATTCCAAAAGCAGGCTCCACACTGTCAGAGTGGAGCCCGATTCAGGACTTGGACTCACCAACTCTGAGAACATGACTGAGCCGAAACCAATAGATGGACGCTGAAGTGACTGAGCCACCCAGGTGCCCCAAAAGCTTGCTGAGATTTTTATTGAAATCGTATTAAATCTGTAAATCATTCTGGGAAAATTAACATCTTCACAAAATTGAGTCTGCTGACCAAAGGGCATGGTATAGTTCTCCATTTGCTTAGGTCTCTTACAGTTTCTCAGTAATGTTTTACAGTTTTTAGTATACAGGTCTTGCAAAGCTACCTAAGTATAATATTTTTTGACAATATTATAAATGGTATGATTTTTATATTTAATTTCTAATCATCTATTTCTAATATATACAAAGAGAATTGTTTTTTTCTGTTAGTCTTATATCTTGTCACCTTGCAAAACCCACTTGTTGGTTCTGCTTTTGTACATTACATAGGATTTTCTACAAGACAATCATATCACTTGTGAATAATGACAATTTTACCTCTTCCTTTCCAATCTGGATGCCTTGCCCTACTGCTTGATTTAGCACATAGGGCCTCCAATTCGATGTAGAATAGAAATGGTAGGAGTAGACATCTTCATGCAGTACTGGATAACTGAAACACTGTTCATAGCATCCTTCTGGATTTCCTGCTCTTCTGGCTAGAGCGCTTTCTCCAGAAGGTGTTCTTGTGCAATAAATTTCTGAGATCTTATATGCCTAAAAAGATTATTTGTTTTTCTATCACATTTAAATAATACCCTAGTTGGTTGTGAAAGTATAAACCTAAAATTCTTTTCCTTCCAAAAAATATCTGTTGTTTTCTTGCATCCAGGTTACTGTTGTGAAATCTGATAGTAGTATGTATTTCTTTGTGTCAGCAATATTTTAGACTTTTTTGTGTTCTTTAATTTTTTAATATTTCATTACAGGATGTTTAAATACAGGTTTTTTCTTATTTATGCCATTTTGTACTGTATGAGCCCTGTCATTTCAAGGTTGTACATCTTTTTCTAATTCTGGGAAATTCATGTCTTTATTCCTTCAAACATTCCTTTATCTTTTGTTGTTTTTCTCTCTTATTCCATAAGTCCCATATAAATGTTGGTTATTATCCATCCTGTCTCTTACTAAATTTTTAAAAACTATTTTCCACAACTTTACCTCTTCTTAGTGCTTTCATGGGTCTCTTCACTCTCATCTTCCTGCTCACTAACTTGTTCTTCAACTGTGTCTTTTTTTATTTTATCATGTATTGAGTTCTTTATTTCAATCTTATATTTCTACTATAGTATTTAAACTTTTATATTTCCAAACTATAGTATTTCCACTTGGTGATATAATTGCTAGGGCGCTTGGGTGGCTCATTCAGTTAAGTGTCCAACTTCAGCCGAGGTCATGATCCCACAGTTCATGGGCTTGAGCCCTGTGTTGGGCTTTGTGCTGACAGCTCAGAGCCTGGAGTCGGCTTCAGATTCTGTGTCTCCCTCTCTTTCTCTCTCTCCGCCCCTCCCCCACTCACATTCTGTCTCTCTCTCAAAGATAAACATTAAAAAAATAATATATAACTGCTATTCTATGTTATTAATATCTCCCTCATCTTTTTTTTTAAGATTTAATTTTTTGAGAGAGAGAGAGAGAGAGTGAGAGAGCGTATGTGTGCATGTGAGCAGGGGAGGGGCAGAGAGAAAGGGAGAGAGAGAGAATCTCAAGCAGGTTCCACACTCAGCACACAGCCCAACAACACGGGGCTGATCCCATGACCCTAGGGTCATGGCCTGAGCTGAAATCAAGAGTCAGACACTCCACCGACTGAGCCACCCAGGCGGCCCTCCATCATCTTTTTGAAGATAATTATAATACTCACTTTAAATCATTTATCTCTGTGGCTACTTAGGCCTTATTTTTTTAAGGTATAGCTTTTTCAGTTTATTTCTTAATGCTGATATCAGATGTCCTAGAAGTGTTCCTGAGAGCTCATATTTTCCTCAGAGTATTAACTTACTTCCATGGAAAGGCTAAATTCTAGGTTAACTATGATCTTTGTGGTAAATTAAAAAAAATAGAGATTGGGTAGGAAAAGTCTTCCCAGGAGGGGAGCCAAGACTCTGCCATCACCTGTTTGCCATTCCTCTTCCCCCACAAACAGTTGACTCTGTTTGGTAGTAATCCTTGTCCTGCCTTCACCTAGGGGTCTGATGATGTTTTGTTTCTGAAAGCTTTTTCTTTTGCTCATAATATGCTAGATCATTGTATGGGTGTAGGCAGAATCCCTCAAAGGAAATCCATCTATATTTGGGATTTGTTAATTTATTAACAAATATTAATATATTTGTCTATGTTAAGGGATTTGTTATTGAAATTGTACAGCCAAAGGAGTTGGTTAAACAGTCTATAAGGCTCTTGTATTTATTTCTGATGTGGGAGTTTAGTCCGTAGGGAAGTCAGTCAGAAAGGAAAGATGGATGTAAAGTCAGAGAAAGCAAGAAAAACTGGAATGTATGAGGATGAGTTGGAACTCGCAGTGATGAACTAGAATCCGTGTCAGTTCTCACTGCCTTTAGCCTCAAGGCAGTGACAAGCCGGAGCCCTTTCTCATGGAGCTAAACACATCCCATGACCCATGACTCAGAAAAGTTGAAGGAAGTTCCAGAGAAATTTGGATCATTTGCATATCCGTGAAGTAAGTCAGCAAAGTGACAATGGACATGAGCTTCAAAAGTACCTGCTTATCTTGCTCTAACATCCTACATATAAACAAAACAAACAAACAAACAAACACATACCAATGTAAGTGCTGCTTCACTTCCACCCTCCCCCCATGCCACCCCACCCCCACCATATTGCACAAAAAAATCCTCCACTCTAACTGGAAATACAGGAAAATTAATTCTTGGAAATGTAGTTTATCCTAGCCAAGCCGACACACTGCAAAGTCACCACAGCCTCAGCGTATGGAAAGGGAGGAGAGGAAAGGGTAGGAAGAACTCCCAGGGGTCCCTGTTCTGTGTGCATCTGTTGTTACTCACTTCTCCTCTAGCCGGGTTCTGGCACCGCCTTATTGTTTCTGGCCAGCACTGCATTGGTCTGGCTGATATTTTTGCCTTGCAGTGTCAACACGGCAAACAGAAACAGTCCTTCTCATGCAACAAGGGAGGGTAGAAAAGAACACAACTCCAAATTGCTCCCTCAGCTCGTTTCTCAGCCATGTTTTCCAGGTCTCTTCAAGCCTTGAATGATGCTCTTCCACTCTCCCCTCCACCACCTGCCTCCATCATCTCCATTAACTACAACACAACTACCTTCCAGCTGGGCCTTCGCCTAGTTCTTATATTAGTGTTTGGCTCCCTCTTCTTCTCCATCACGTGTGGTGACACCATGGCTGGTGGGGGAAAAGCTAGCAACCCATGGATTTGCTATCACATCAGCTGTAATAACATTTGAAATTTTGATCATGGATTTTCTTGTAAGAAATTATTAAGGTAATATAAAGAAATGATAAAAGAAATAGCTGACGTTGTTGGTTATGTTGCTTAGTTTTACTGGAGATTTGTTTGTCATAATTCTTTTCTGATAAGTCTTTCTGAAGGGAAAGGGGCAATCGAGATTTTGCTTTGAATTACTAGAGTTTTTAATGAGTTGCATATTTTTGGTCCAGGTACCAGAGTAGGAATGTATTTAAGAAAAGCTGTTTATCTCAATTCCTCCTAAAGATAATAAAGGAAGGCTTTACCATGACTGACATCTGTTCTTATTATTCTGGAATATTACTCATCTATCTAACTCTTCCCTTTGGGTCCATAAACTGCAGCAATATTTCCTTAGAAACCGAAAGGAAAAAAAAATCCTTCCTGTACCTTTAATTTCTAATCCAGTCCTATGATTGGTTAGAATACCTGGCAGTATCCAGCCTGATCAACATGTTTCTGTGTGTCTTTGA
Source organism: Puma concolor (assembly GCF_028749965.1). NCBI lineage: Eukaryota > Metazoa > Chordata > Mammalia > Carnivora > Felidae > Puma > Puma concolor. The sequence goes on from NC_141674.1 coordinate 86,414,955, forward strand.
GATGAATTTTCTGGTGCCCTGAAATACGAAGCCACATGAAATTTAGACAAACAATATAGACAATATTTTATTTTTATTTGGACATAATAATAGAATTTAAACTCCTATCAGTGACTGAAATTAAATTCAACCACTTAACGCAGAATACCAGAAATAATTGTGTCTTAAAATTGTTTATTTTTTGAGCAAGTGACAACACAATATCTGGATCTTTCTTAGAAGTCATAGAGCAAGTTGGTCAAATAATTATTACAGAAATGCTCCTAAATGAAGTAAAAGTTGGGGAGAGAAGAGGAGACATCAACACTCTTTAAACAAAAAAAAAAAAAAAAAAAAAAGTTTTTTAATGTTTATTTATTTTGGAGAGAGAGAGTGAGAGAGACAGAGTGCAAGCCAGGGAAGGGCAGACAGAGAGGGAGACACAGAATCGGAAGCAGGCTCCAGGCTCCGAGCTGTCAGCACCGAGCAGAATCGGGCTCAAACTCAGGAGCTGTGAGATCACGACCTGAGCCGACGTCAAATGCCTAACCGACTGAGCCACCCAGGCGCCCCGGCGTCAATACTCTTGTTTGTAAATGCTCTTATTATAAACTATTTTGGAAGATTTTGGAAGATAAACTTATTGAGGGCAGGCCAGATATGCTCTTTCATTGCCTTATGAGACCCGGAAGACTGACTAATCAAGATTGAGTGAAGAACAAGAAGAGTGTCTTAATACCTTAAACTTTACAAAGAAGTTATCAGATAGAACACAAGTGCAGTGACTGATCTTCCTGACAGTGTCTTGACAATGGCTATGAAAGCTCGATGACCCTTAACATCTTGTGGAACAAAGGAGTCAGTTAAACAAGGTGAAAATGTTAAAGAGGGAATATAAAAAACACAAAAGAAAGATGACAAGATGACAAGTTAAACATAATCCACAGAATAAGAAACGTCAGAAGCCTCCTCCGCAGCACACCTACAAACACCTGCCCTTTTGTTAATACATAAAAGAGAGCCTCTCACTGTAACCCTTTCACTCCCTTGGTAGGGGGAACCCGGAAGTCTAGGCAGCTTGACGTACCTGGTGGGAAAGATCTTACTGTAGGGCAGCTCTCTGGACAATGCATCCAGCAAGCTCTATTTTTCTTAATCAGTCTTTTATTTAGTATTGCTAAAGCCTGGGGCTAACTTTTTTGCTCCACCTACAAAGTCTCACAGGCATTAGTAGATTAAAGTAGACATAGTCACTGATCCCTGTGTGTGTTGGGGAAGAATGATAGGGGGACCGCCTTGAGCTGAAAACTTCTACTCTGAACCAACTTTTATTTTTATTTATTTTTTTTTAATTTTTTTTTTCAACATTTATTTATTTTTGGGACAGAGAGAGACAGAGCATGAACGGGGGAGGGTGAGAGAGAGAGGGAGACACAGAATTGGAAACAGGCTCCAGGCTCTGAGCCATCAGCCCAGAGCCTGACGCGGGGCTCGAACTCACGGACCGCGAGATCGTGACCTGGCTGAAGTCGGACACTTAACCGACTGCGCCACCCAGGTGCCCCTGAACCAACTTTTAAAGAGAGAAGATGGGGCGCCTGGGTGACTCAGTCCATTAAGCGTCCGACTTCGGCTCAGGTCATGATCTTGCGGTTCATGAGTTCGAGCCCTGCATTGGGCTCTGCGCTGACCGCTCAGAGCCTGGAGCCTGCTTCAGATTCTGTGTCTCCCTCTCTCTTTGCCCCTCCTCCACTCGTGCTCTGTCTCTCTATGTTTCTCTCTCTCAAAAATAAATAAACATTAAAAAAAAATAGAGAATAATTAGCCTCTTATGGTATACTTTTTTTTTTTTAATCATATGAGGTCTGATTCAAATTTTCAATGTATAGTCACAGATCTCTGAGGACCGTTGATGTCTGTGACCTGGTACCAGTGGAATACTGCCTATGCTCCCAGATAGTTCACCCTTTTGCCTTGGCCTTAAATTCCACCATAAAGGGGAGAGCCTTTTATTCAAGCATTTCTATCTATTAATAGAAAATTGTATTAGGGTGAATAAAACAATGGGATACAAAAAAACAACATGAAAGAGTTATTCATATCAGTTTCTCTAACAGAAGAATTGTTATAGTTGATGAATGAAGATCAGAAAAGGGAAATTTCTGAATGAAGAGTTGAAAGAAAGAGATGAAGAGTTTGGAGCAAGAGGGCAGCAATTATCTTCTTGACAAATACCATTTGTGTAATAAGTATTTTCCTTTTTCTGGACACCGGATGCAGAAGATTGAGTTAACAATTTCCTCAGTTCATGGCACATTATCGTCACTGGTCAAAGCAAGACTCTTCTTTTATTTAGAAATTGTTTCCATTGATTTCTATTCCTCATTCCCATTCCACCTCCCCCCAGGTAGCCATTGTAACGTATTCAATGTGTATCTTTTTGCTCCCACATGTTCTTGCAAAATGGGTGTGCTTTTATGTGCATTTAATTTACATAAATAACATTGCATTTTATATTTCTATTTAAAAATTTTCTTGTATTCAAAATTTTTTAAAATTTATCCATATATTTAAGATTCATCCATGTTACTTTGTATGTATTTAGTGGCTTGCTTCTCACCACCACACAATGTGTACCTTTTCCCTAGGATAAATTTACTTAATGATAAATGCTTTTTTTCCCCTGTGCACTTCCCCAGGGATATGCACCCAGATTTCCTCTGGTTATCTCACCCTGGAGGATGCTGAAGTCCATATCCGTGCATATGATCTCTCAGGACCTATGTGAGAATCTCTTTGGAGTCTAATTCTACTTCATCAGAATTGCTGGTGATGAGGTTAGAATATATTTGAAACACTCTAGGGTTTTTTTTGGTTTTTTTTGGCGGGGGGAGGGTGCCACTTTTTCTTGTATGTGAAGTTGGTGAATAAGTGGGGTGATTAGACATTAAAGGATATGCCCACAGTCACTCATGAGTAAGAGTAGACCTTTCTCTTCTGACTACAGGGATTTCTCTATTCTTTGCACCATATCACATTCCTTCCACTAACTTTTCCTATCCTGACACTAGAAAGTGGGTTAGATTCATTGCATTATATTTCCTGTGGGCTGTCTAACCACTCTCTCTTTCCTGAATATAATGTAACTAGCAGCTCACAGAGCTAGGTTAGTGATGTGGGAAATATAAGTTCCATGTTGGCTAAAGGCAATGCTAGTGATCTCATTGAACTGTTTTCTGATGTACTAGAAATAGTGCCTCTGTGTTAGCATGAGGGACAATCATATGCATGCAACTTGTTGACACAGGTCTTAGAGGTGAATTTCTAAGAAGATGACTGAATCCTGAAGATCTGTTAAGGAAAAGGCAGCAAAGCTTTAAATTAATACCTCTTGTATGTGAAACATATGGAAAGCTTGACGTCATGGGCTTGGGGAAAGAGAGACTGAGTTTAAATCTGTTGGGAAAAGGAAATAGTGCAAAGCCACCTTATGGTAGATTCCTCAAAAATATTTTACCAATACTTTATGATAAACAATCTGAGTGTTAGGACATCCGTATTTTGTAATCCACTCCTTGATGTGGTATCATTTTGCTTGTTTTAATGTTATTTCACCCAGCACTGCCACATTCTTCTCTTACTGTCACATGGCAGTCCCAATGACCACACTGCAATACTTCTCCTATCAACACGAGGTTCTCAGTCCCCAAGAAAGCCTGATACAGTCATTCCAGACATTCTTGCACAGACATTTCTGTCTTTTACAGGGGCTTTGAACTTTGATGTTAAATCAGTGTTCTCTTACAAGGGAGAATGCATTCTATAATTCACAGTGGAAACTTACTCCATCAAAAGCAATGATTGAATCTCAACTTGGGGGGAGGGAGAGACTCCCCTTAGAGTCTTCTGGGATGCAGGTGCATATGTCTGGGGAGTGGGAGGTATAAAACATTGTAAGCCTTTATCTAAGAGATTCCTGTCTTCTCCCCCACCATTTTTGATCCATCTACTACTCACCACCTAACCCCTTAACATTTAGGACAATTTCCTCAATGACTTTTTGGACAATCAGCCTCTTTAGAAACAATAACAGTGTCATTAGTCACTTGGGCAAACGGTTTTTACAGAGCCTGTGAGGCCATCATTAGGAAACTGGGTTAAATGATAGGCCAGATTAGAATTTTTGCAGAAAAATTCTCTTAGGTTCCCTCAGTTGACATGACACTTTTAATTTTTCAAAAAGTAGCATAGTGTATTAGCCCACTGGAAAAACAGTGAGCTAATTTTCAGTCAGAGGCTTGGGTTTTAATTGTGTTCTCTGCTGCAAATAGTCTTATTTGGTAACATGATGGCTCTTTGAGACTCTAGTTGGACTAGAGAAATGCCAAGATCTTGTCCAGTTCATAAGTTATTAAACTACTAACCCTACAGGAAAAGCAAACTACAATGGGAACTTGGAATATTGTGACTCTCTTTGCCTTCATTTTCTAATTTTTTGGATGAAGAACACAAAATTATGTTTTCTTTCATCTTGACACATTTTTCTATGGTTAACCTTCTCCAGAACAAAACTATTAACACACATGGAGGCTCTATGTTGAGAAACAGGTTAGACTACAGAAATGTGTTTCTGGTCCCTTTTGTTGGATAGCCTAAGAAGAAAAGAGGATCTCTTTAGGAGGGACTCTTTGGAGAATAGTGGTTTTCATACTTTAGTAGAATCAGGACCACAGACATTGCCGCTCCCCTCCACCTGACCCCTGTTCAGAGTTGCTGATTCAGTAGATCTGGGGTGGAGTCTGAAAATTCATATTTCTAACAAGGGCCCAGGTGAAGCTGATGCTGCTGATTAGGGGACCACACTTGAAGAACCAGTGTTACAGAACATCATTTGTCCAGTGTTGCAGAAGTGATCTGAATCTGTCCATGTCAACCTTGTTACCAGGCTATAGTTTGTGATGGCAGCCTTTGAAATGATGCCTCAACCTTCTGTTCTGGATTCCAGAAGATTCTGTTTTCCAGTAATAAACACCACACACACACACACACACACACACACACACACACACACACACACACCAGCAACACAGAAAATGGAGAATAAGACAAACTTGTATAGTCACTCAATTTCTTTATTCTTCCTCTCTTCATGACTCAAAACTGTAGATAGTCTAGTTCATGTAATTGGCCTAAAATAATTAAAGGAATGATGTATTTTGAATGGTGTATCATCAGTTTTCAACAGAATCCAATAGAGAAAGATCACCAATCAGAGTTCAGATACTATCTCCCTTTCTCTCCCTTTCTCACCCTTTCTCCCTGGAGTAGTGGTATTTATTATTTTCTGTTTACCATGAAAGGGTTATTCACTCTACGGTAATATCTCATGTAACCCTTGAGACAATCCCATTGGGTAGGTAATATTTTTATCCCCATGTTATGGATGAGGAAACCAAGACCTGGAAAGGCAAAGTAACTCCTCAGAGGTTGCTGAAAAAAGAAGTCGTCCACCACTATACTGAACTACACTGCCTCCAACTATATAATACTGGAAAGCCATGCCACAATTTCATTGCTGTTTACATTGTGTAAAATGGGCCTATCTCCCAGGGATAATGTGAGAATGAATAAGGTAATAGGTTTATTAAGTGCGACAGAGAAAGGATGTGTTTGACTATCAGCTATTAATTTTTTAAATATTTTTTTTTATTTTTTGAAATTTATTTGTTTTGAGAGAGAGAGAGAACAAGTGGGTGAGGAGCAGAGAAAGAGAGACACACACACACACCCAGAGAGAGAGAGAGAGAGAGAGAGAGAGAGAGAGAGAATCCGAAACAGGCTCCACACTGTCAGTGCAGAGTCCTATGTGGGGCTTGAACTCAGGGACCCCGACATCCTGACCTGAGCTGAAATCAAGAGTCAGACACTCAACCGACTCAGCCACCCAGGTGCCCCTGAAATATTTTAGATGTTACCCTCCTTTTCCACAACACATCAAATGCTACATTGTATAAGCTTACTATTTTATGTTTTATTCTTTTTGCATGTCTGATCCTTAAAGAATTATTTTTATGCTCTTTCCCTCAAAGTGGTCATGCATTCCTTGTTCCTGTTGGCATTCAATGGAACTACTAAAAAATTATTTTATTTTTCCTGTGCGACCCTAAAAGGCAGATGTTCTGGAGCCACCAGAGATTGGTGGAAAGAGAGTTGAGTTCTAGCGCCGGCTCTGGGGCCCCTCACTGTGATCCCGGCAGTCACTGAATCCTGCTTTTATATCTGATTGGGTTGAGTTTCATCAGAGAGACTCTAATTTTTCTCATTGTGGTATAGGATGGATGATTTTAACATTCACAGACCCAGATTTGGGTGAAACCCATTAATATTTCACAAGGATGCAAAACAATATGACTGAACACATTTTTTTTCTAATTGCAACAACTATAATAATTAGCAGCATGTTGGTTATCTTACTCACCCTGTCATAGATAAGACAGACTGAGAGTTATGAGTAAGCCAAGGCGAGCAGTCTGTAATCCCACCTCTTTACTCCTAATCAGGAGAGCACTTCAGAATCCAAGTGAGTAAGCATGATGGGCTTGTCATGGGAATTACCTACAATCTTATCTATTTTTTTGAAATGAATCATTTCATAATAATAATATAAAAATAATAATAATAAACCACTTCCAATTGGCAACATATTATTATTAATGATTAATTATTGGCAATAGCACTCATACCTGATCACCACTCTTTGGTTGAGAACCACAGGACTAGCTGATTTTCAGATATCTTCCAACACAAACATCTCATTTATGGTCTTGGAACTTTTATCCAGTAGAGCTTCACAGTGGTCTTTCTGGATTCTCTGCTTTGAAGATGAGTTACGTGGCACAATTTCTTCTAAGTTCTGTCTAGTTTGCTGATCTGGAAACAACAACAACAACTAAAAAACATGTAGCGATTCTTTGGGAAAAAAAAACAACAACAACACGTAAGAACAGTCTTGAGAAGAAACTAAAATTGCCAACTGAAACATTTCTTCTCCAGAATCCTGAAAGGCATGGAAAATGTCAGTTTGCCTGGTGCCTGCTGGCTTCTAAAGATTCCTGTCATCTGAAGCAAAGATGGCATCAGCCTTGGAACGGAGGAATTAATCGAACTCACTGACTCTTAGGTGTCCAAATCCTTCAAATGGGAAATCTTTTAGGTCTAAGCTATCTACTTTTATTTTTACATTCAGCATTTCTCCTCACTTACTTATTTATTCCCTTTGGGATTCTTAAAAGACTGCCTAGGGAATTTTTAGAAAATGGTTTAATCTCCATAAGGACGATGCAATATTTGTGTTACAATTTCCCTTTTAAACATTAGAATCACTTAATATTTACCCTGTTTATCCTGGCACAAGGTCTTCAAAAACAGGATATTCTCCTTAAGTCCCATTTTAGTTATAATGTGGCAAATCACAAGCAATCTTTTCTAATTTTTTTATATGGAAGTCTTGGAATTTCCACAGCATATGTTCCGAGCCAAAAAAAATAGAGATTGAAAGCAGGGAATTTTTGAATTCAGCTGATTTACTTCACATAACTTTTTGCAGATACATTTGCTTAACAGGGCTGTGAATCTTGAGTGTGATTTGGAAATGGAAAGTTTTATGAAATCAGAGGAAACAATGGTAAAAATAGTTTACGTCTGACGATACCAATCTCAGGAAAAGGTGATGTCTAAGTTACTTACAAGACTTTCCTGGACAGCTACTGGTACAGGAAGACCAAAAAAGGGCTGGGGTTGAGCTGAATTGAGACTGTCTTGAAAGTCGGCAGTGTGCTAGGGCAAAAAGAACGAGAAACATAAAATTAGGAAACTTCTAGCCCTCAATATCAAGATTACCATTTTCTGACCACTACCTCCTTATTTTTTTTCCAATTTATTTACTACAATCCCAAGTTAATAGTTCTTTGACTCTGTTCTTATTGTATGATGTTCCAGACTCACCCTCACTTCCTGTGCCCCTCTTTTGAGCCATTGTCCTAACCTGGCAAACTCCCAACTTTGGTTTATCCAGCATTATGCCTTGCAGAACCTTGCACTCCTCTAGCTAAACCTGGCTGGGGCAAAACCAATGACTTCCTAAGATATTTATTTCATGCCATTTTCTATACCTCAGGCCGCTAACAACATTTAAGATATGTATATACTGAAGAAAGGGGAAAGGAGAGGAGAAGTTTCTGAAAGAAACTCACCATCCTCTTGTTCAAACACTTTGTACTTCTACCCGGTGTTTCCTTTGCTTCCCTGTCTTCCTTCTTCTAATCCATTTGCCCTTCTCGTGTCTTTGTCTCATTACTCTAGAATGGAAACTCCATGGGGGCGCTTAAGTGACTCATTCGGTTAAGCTACCAACCTCGGCTCAGGGCAGGATCTTACCACTTGTGAGTTCAAGCCCCGTGTCAGGTTCTGTGCTGACAGCTTGGAGCCTAGAGCCTGCTTTAGATCCTGTGTCTCCCTCTCCCTCCCCCCACTCACACTATGTCTCTTTCTCTCTCTCTCAAAAATAAACATTAAAAAAAATTAGAATGGAAACTCCATGAAAGTAGGCATAATGTTTGCTTTGTCCCCACTGTATCCCTGAGCACCTAGAACAGTGCTTGGAATGTAGGAGACACTCAATAAATATTCATTTTGTCACCGACCTTAGCTGTGGAGGGAGATAGACATATCCATGTCCAGGGGTTCAAATAGAAACATTGGGGAATAAATAAATCCTAGAGCCCAGAGCCTCAGGCAACCACAGAAAGTCTGTCTAAAGCATAAACACACACACACATGCGGGCGCGCGCGCACACACACACACACACACACACACACATATAATAGGAATGACCTAAAGCCACGAAGTAAGATTTCCATGAAGATCCTGCAAAGGAATATGTGACTTGCAAGATGGCCAGTGTTGGTTTGCTTAGAGTCATAATGCCTGACTAGCAGGTATTTGGCTGATTTGTCTACAGTTCTTTGGCTAGTTATTATTAGCCCAGAAATCATAATGATGATGAGGAAGGACTTTAAGGCCATCTATCCTGCTCCATTCTTCTCTGCAGTGAAAAAACTTGGACCTTAAAAGTTAAGATTCTTGTCCCAGGTTGCCCTTTTATTTATAAAATAGAAGAACCCCAGTATCTCTCCTCCTGACTACTTTTTTATTCATGCTACCCTGCAAATGTCAAAATATCTCTCTAAACAGTTTAACAATGCAATGTTGAGTTCTTGAAATGGAACTGGGTTCCAAAGGAAAATTTTTATGTGTTGTTTATTAAAATTGGAACTTTAGCCCAGAAATTTAAAATATTTTAAAGGGATATTTCCAAAGGTGTTATGCTTTGGGTGGGGGGGGGGGTGGGAGGTATCCATGCTCTAGTCAAATGGCAGAAACATCTTCTTTTATTTGTTTTCCATACAAAACTCTGATCTTGGTCAATTATGAGATCATTCCAAATTAAATAATTAACTAATAGACCTAACACATTTTGGTTTAGAGTGACTTTCTCTTATGGTATTTGCCTCTTTTATCTTTCCCATGTGTTTATTTGTCCCTATTTACCACAATCTCATAAAAGGTCCTCTCCAAGTCTCCCCTTACAATGTAAACAGATGTTTTGCAATCATTCTGGAATGAGAGGAACCGTGAATATTTTCATCTCCTCATTCCTTAGTGTTGCCCATGTTGCAAGTGAAGAATGGAGTTGGATTCATTTGGGACCAGGAGGTATGGCGACCACGAGGCTGATCTCACAGGCTGGCTGCCAAGGAAATCCCCCTTAGGGCTGACTGGAGGCAGCTAGAAGAACATGGGTGGAGAGTGTGCTTTGATGCTCAGGGGCGCCCTTAATTTTATTTTCTAAGCTCTGACAAGAGGCAAAGGGAATTCCTTTTTTGGAGTTAGATCTTGGGCTTCTAAGAGAGAATCTGGACAAGGGGCTCCCATACTGTCTGCTCATTCCTCTCTTTCTTGTACACTGGCAGCAGATGCCAAATGCTCAGCATAAGTTGTTCCAGTGTCCAAGCTTCAAAAATGGTCCTGAAAATGGTATTGAGAAGCTTATACTCGTCAGCTTGAGAAGTGGGTTCAGTCTCCTGGATCACCTGTCATATGCATTATGTCAAACTGGAGTTAGACTCATGAGCTTCTGGGTCCCCTAAGTGACAGCATCAATGGGAAGGTACGTTTCTCAACCAACACCAAAACTGAGACACCTTGGTGTAGTGCACTGAGTAGTGAACTGTGAATGAGGAGATCTGGGTTTAAGACCCAGTTCACTGTCTGTGTGATCTTGCCCAACTAAACTTCTCTGAGCCTCAGTTTTCAGCTCAACACCATAAAGATAAAAACAGCCACCTCACCCCTCTCATAGGGCTGCTGTGAGGCTCACAGACAATAATCTCAAAACACTTTGGAAAACTCTTTAGGGAAAGAGTTACACAAATATGAAGGGTTATTAATAACAGAATGAAATGTCCTGAATTATTGCCTCAATAGTTATCTGGGGATGTGATAACGCCTAGCAGCTCAGAAAGCATGCACTCGTTTGCTATCACTTCACAGGCACTTGGGGCACTCAGAGCATCAGACCCAGTAATACGTAAAAATAGGCAAGACTTCTACCCCCACAGTGTTAAAATCCATTGAGAAAGCAAAGCCCGTGCTGGAAATAGCAAGCAATGGAACAAATACAAAGCAAGGTGTTTAAGAGGGCCAGAGATGAGGATTAGCAGAGAGTAGGGGAGGGTCATCCCAAACAGGAGAACTGGAACACACAAAGGCATCTTTGTCCACATGAAATGTGAACTTGAAAACATGTGATAGTCAAAGCATAAATGATAAAAATTCTGAACTTTTAATTTACAAAAGGGAAAGGAGAAATCATTTTTATGGTCAGTCTTTTTCCTACTATTATTTTATGTAATAATTCAGTGCTAGATTAGCAACTCAGTCAGTCACTCATATCAGGTGCATGTGTATTATTAAATAGATATTTTTTACTCCTAATGATGAGTAGTATTTTTCTCAAAATTCCAGAAAGTTACAATAAACCCATGGTGAAATAGGCTTTTAACCAACGATTCTTCCTGTAGTTTGCTTTCCAGAAAATTTCAAACTTCTATCAGCTCGCTAAAATACAATTTATTTCCTAATTATAGATAAGTCACAAGTTGAACTTTGTGAAGCTGTGAACTATGTGAACTGTGCAGTTCTTCTCCTACAGGAACTGAGTCTGTGTCTTCTTTTATGTGTTTTCATGGCTAGCACGGTGTCTGTGTAGTAGCTCCTCAGGAAACACTTATAAATTGAACTGAATTAGGAAATTGTGACAGACACTGCTAGCCACCTACTCATTATCCATTCTTCCCTTTTTCTTATGAACAGTGTCCTGATTTATTTGGGGGCAACTATGTTGTATTCAGTTAAAATATTCAATCTCCCACCTTTCCAATGAGCTGTAAGAGAAAGCCACCATCTGGAACTTATTGAAAGCTCTTTATTTATTATTTTTTTAATGTTTACTTATTTGAGAGAGAGCATGCAAGTAGGGGAGGGAAGAGGGTAGGGGGGAGAGAGGACCTCAAGCAGGCTCTGTGGTGTCAGCAAAAAGCCTGATGTGGGGCTCGATCTCACAAACTGTGAGAGCATGACCTGAGCCAAGATCAAGAGTCAGATGCTTAACCAACTGAGCCACGAGGGACCCCTGAAAGCTCTTTAATAGGGGATAAACTCCACTGGCTTTGTCCTCTTCCCCTTCATTTTTCTCTTATTTTCCTGCATGAAATACAGATGTCATGTTTGTAGATGGAGCAGCCATCTTAGGATCAGGAGGATTGTCCACATGCCAAGAATGACAGAACCAGCAATTAGAATCAGTCTTGGTCTTTGATGTTTTCTTCAGTGTTGAACTGCATTGTCTTGCACCTCACGCTAGTTTTGCCACTGTAAAAGATTTCTGTTACATAGAGCCAAATGGAATAATAAACATAGATCCTTGGATTCTTAAAGCGGGGAGAAGTTGACATGATAGAATGTACTGAAGTACTTTGTCACTTTCCCAATCCCATTCTGATGTGCCCTCCAAAAAATGAATTGCTCTTTCTCTCACCTGGGTGAGAATTACTGTCATAATGAGCCGCTGTTATTACTGGGAATGTCACTTCCCTCAGATGTGTTAGGTCACCTCCAGGGAGGATCATAATAATTTGCCTACTTGAAAGTCGTGAAAAGGTTGGAGTTGCTACAAACTCAGTAATTATTAAATAGGCTGAGAAAAATATGCCTGAAGCATCTCAGAGTCCAATGAGAGAAGCTACAGAAGATGCTTTAAATTTTCATATGGACGATAGGGGATTGATGAAATTAGGCTAGAAAGGATGGATTGTACTGCCTACAATTAAAGAATCCTAACAGTGGAAGGCACCTTAGTGGCCATCCAATTGGATACCTTATATGAGACAAAACTTGACCTCTGCCATGTTGTTAGATGTCATCCAACCTTGCTTGACCACTTCTAATGACGAAGAGTTGGTGAATTCATGAGGTGACCCTTTTCATTGTTGAAAAGATTTAATAACTGGAAAGCCCTTTTTTTTTTTTCAACGTTTATTTATTTTTGGGACAGAGAGAGACAGACCATGAACGGGGGAGGGGCAGAGATAGAGGGAGACACAGAATCGGAAACAGGCTCCAGGCTCTGAGCCATCAGCCCAGAGCCCGATGCGGGGCTCGAACTCACAGACCGCGAGATCGTGACCTGGCTGAAGTCGGACGCTTAACCGACTGCGCCACCCAGGCGCCCCGGAAAGCCCTTTTTTTACAGTGAGCTCAATATGGCTGTATCTTAATGTTTTTACATATATATGGCACTTTATATATTTAAAGAGTTTTCACAGGATCACATTTAATTTGATAGTCATAAAAATCATGTGAATCACTTGAAATGGTACTGTTACCCCTATTTGAGCATGTGTGAGTGAGTGCAGAGAGGCTACCTATACTTATGCAAGGTTTTACAATTCCTGAGTAGAGTAGCTGGATTTGAACTCAGGACTATTGGGTTGTGAGTCAAGTTATTTCTCAAATTATTATTTTTCCACTTGGTATTGTTTTACTGAGCCCCTAAAGGTCACTATGTTAAGTGCTGAAACTCTCATGGGGAAAAGACACACATATTCCTAGTCCTCCCCAAACCAATGGGGGCTACTTCTAGCCCTTGGTATAATACAGAGTAACAAGTGTATTCTTTCCTCTGCATGTCAGTCATTCAGTTATTACATAGCTTCACAGGCATCTTTTATCCAAACAAAACATACTGTTCCTTCAACAGCTCCTACTAGACCAAGGATTTTGGAGCTGTCTACCATCTTCATCACTTTTCTCTGGACACTCTCTACGTTTTGTCTCTATCATAAGAAATGGTATCCTGAATCAGATACCTCTGCTCCCGGTATGACCTTGGATTGCCTCAGGTGATTAGAAAGTTGAATGCTGTGAGTACAGCTTGAGCTTGTTGCATCTATTTTGGTTTCTCATGGTCAATGTTAGCTTGTGTTCACTTTATGGATCACTGAAACCACCAGAAAGTCTTCCTGTGGATTATGGTCAAGTCTACTCTCCTCTATCCTGTACTCAAGTATTTGATGTTTTACATCTAAATACTGTATTTTAATGCATTCCCATTGTTTCACTTCACTAGCTCTGAGATCTCCTTTATCTTGATTCTGTCATTTCTAAGGTTAACTATTTTTTCCAGTCTTCTGTCATGAATAAATTAGATAATCACGTCTTATGATTATTGATAAAAATGTTGAACTGAACAATTTCAAAGACAAAACACAGGAAGATTAGTCCCAATCTGTCAAACATATACTTGCAGCTCTCTTCATTCATTGATTCCACAAAATTTAATGAATTCCTTATCTTGGTCTAGATGTAAGATGAAAAAATAAATAAAACCACCTGAGTTTATAAATTGGGAAAGATAGACATGTTCACAAATAAATGTAACATGACAGGTGCTCGGCTACCAGAATGCATTAGTGTACAGAGGCTGTAGAAGAGTGCAATCAATTCAACCTGGGAGAAGCAGGTGAAACCTCAAATGGTGTACAACTCAAAGACATAATGAGGGACTTTAGCAAATATTTTGCTGAAAGCACTATAAACTAATTCAATAGATTAGGTATTTCTTCAATGTTCAAAACTTGGAATCATATCCAAACTCCAAACTGAAGTTATTTACCATGACTTGGTCTTTGGGATCCCATCTTAGATCCCATGAGTCACTTGTTTTTGTACTTCAGAGAAATGCATTAAAATGCTTTAATCCCCTTTAGATTTCTTCTGAAGTTAAGCAGACAACATAAATGGTTCGGATCATCTTCTTCCATGACGCCAACTTTGTAAAGGGCCATTAGGTTACTTGTTTACCAACCAATTTTGCCTGAAGCCACTTTTCTGATCCCTAGATATTTGGTAGGTGAAGTCACACATATCTCATCACAGCCCCAGAAGAACTTCTCTTACTTCTCCCACTTCTTTTTCTTTCCTTGTCCATTATGACTCTATCCTCATCAGTATCCAGAAGGATGCCCAAAAGCCTCTCCAGCCATGAAGGGACAGGTGTACTTTCCAAACCTCAGTTATGGCCTTTGTTACATAGCACTGGGCTATTGGTTATACACCTCCCGAGGAGTCCATGAGCTTGGGGATTTTCTTGTAGAATCCAACTTTTTCTCATGCCATATTTACATATTATTTTTAGCATTTTGAAAGTTTCTTTTCCAAATTTTAATGCATAATATCTATTATTGTACTTTTGTTGGATCTGCTAAGAGCAAAACCATGCATTAGATGCTGGGAAGGCAGAGGTTGATACAATGATGTACAAGAACTGCTCCCAAGCATTAAAGGAACTGATGGTCCAGTAGAGGAGGTAGACAAGTATGTATATAATACAAGGAAGTGGCTATTCCGGTTTCTTTTTGATTAACAAGCATTTTGCAAAGACTTGAGCTATGTGTGTTCAAGGCTAAAGCAGTCATTTTATCTTTTTTTTTTTTTTTTAATTTTTTTTTTTCAATGTTTTTTTTTTTTTTTTATTTATTTTGGGGACAGAGAGAGACAGAGCATGAACGGGGGAGGGGCAGAGAGAGAGGGAGACACAGAATCAGAAACAGGCTCCAGGCTCCGAGCCATCAGCCCAGAGCCTGATGCGGGGCTCGAACTCACAGACCGTGAGATCGTGACCTGGCTGAAGTCGGACGCCCAACCGACTGCGCCACCCAGGCGCCCCTAAAGCAGTCATTTTAAAAATAGCTTAAAAAAATAATTTCACTGGACAGGGTGCTATGGGGTGGGAAGGGCATAAAATTGGTTATCATCACCTCCCATATAATAAAAACAAATTATTTGTCACGTTTTAACTGTGTCTGTGGTCCAGTGCAAGAGATTTACCACTTCGGATGAATTTCATACATTTGCATTTAAGTCTGAGAAGGACTTTCCATTACCAGGCAGTTGAACCAAAGGATTGGTAACTTATCTGAAACAAGAGGGAAAAATGATTTCTCTTGCCTTTAGTAGTATTCCTTTACTTTCCACTCAAGAAAATCATTTCAGAAAGTTGATATTTGTTGTTGAAAGAATTATTTTATGAGTATTTTATGAATAGAAAGTATAAAACTAAGAAGTAATGCTGTCTCCCTTTTAAAAAATAGCTCACAAAAGATAGGACCTTTTCCTTTTTCTTGTGAGAGAAAAAATTAGACCTTACTTTGGAATTTGCAACTATGTCTTAATGGAGAAAAAAATCAGTTCACATGATGTAGTGGTTACTTAGCCACTTCAAAGTCAAGAGTAAAATTTACTATTCTCTCTCTCTCTCTCCCCCTTTCTTTCTGCCTGCTTGTCTATTTCTCCCCTTTCTGTCTCTCTTGCCCTCCCTTTCTCTCTCTCTGGCTTTTTCTTTATTCTGAAAAGAGCATTATTCTGAAATGCACATTACCTTGCGAAGATACCCTTTTGGACTGAAAACAAGGAAAAGCTTTAATTTTATCACCTTGGAAGTGTTTCAGTTTTCTGTGGCAGAGAGAGTAGCTTTAGCAATGAGAGCAAATGAAGGGGTTAAAACTGGACTTGGCTGGGTGTCAGTGAAACTTTTTTTCTGGCTCTGCTCCGGGTTTCCCCTTGAAGGGATTTCCCTCCGCCTCTGTGCCTCTGCAACAAGACCCTTTATAAAGAGCAGACTTTCTATTTCACTCCTCACTGAGCCTCACTGGCTTTAGGAGCTAAAGCCTCTTCCAGGGCATTTTCAGGTGGGACAGAAAGAAGAGTTTTGGGACCATCATGTTCTCATCACAGCGACAACTAAAAATGCCTAGGAAGATGTTTGTGATCTTTGGAGCTTCAAATATACTTTGGATGGTGTTTACAGTTTGTAAGTTCTTCTCTTTGATCTGTTTCAAATGCTCACATTCCATTTCAGCCCTGATTTTGGCTTCAGTCAGTTTTGCTATGGTAGTAAAGAAAGGCACTAGGATTTTTAAGCAGTGGAAAAACTTAATTTAACATAACATGTAATGTGCTATTGAGTATTGCTATGTACCATTGTATTGTCATAGTTGGAGCTGCAAATTGATGTTTTTCAGATATATTTTTCCAATGTTAAGTAAATAACTGGATTTATCTCTAGTAAGGTCTATCTCTTCAGTTTCCTGTACTTGATAATGATCTTAAGCTTACCAAATAACAAAATAATTTTGATAAATGGGCATCAAGGTTGGAACTGACACTTCTCCAAGATTCTAACACCTTTGGCAGTGACTCCAATTATTTTTGGCTTCTTGCAGTTAGTTTAAAATTTAGGAAACAGATCAGCCAGACTGTATTTTGGACATTATACTAGGACAGAGAAGAGGGAGCAGAATACTAAACAAAGTTTGCTTTTCTCTTTTTTGCCTTCACAGCTCAAGCTTTTAAAATAGAGACCTTCCCTGAAAACAGAATTGTTGCTCAGATTGGTGATGTCGTTTCACTGACTTGCAGGACAACAGGCTGTGAGCCCCCATCTTTCTCTTGGAGAACCCATTTAGATAGTCCACTGAATGGGCAGGTGAGAAATGAGGGGTCCAATTCCACGCTGACCATGGATCCCGTTGGTTTCAGGAATGAATACTCTTACCTGTGCACAGCGATTTGCGGATCTGAGAAACGGGAAAAGGGGATTCAGGTGGAGATTTACTGTGAGTACTACAGAGAATCTTTGATTTTCTCTTAATTTTGCTTTAAGTTAAGTTTCTTTAATGGATAGTTTTAAAAGAAAAAACATCAAAGGATATTCATGTACAGATTCTTGGCTAGAGGACATACTGCACCAAGAAAGTTAGAGGCAGCTGAATCTAGCTCTAGAAAAGGAACCCACACCTTGGTCTTTATTCTAACTGCCACAAACATAGTGACCGTGGGTAAGACACAACCTCTGGGTTTTTCTTTTCTTAGCCATAAAATGAAGCTCTCTGAAGTTTTTTAATTGTATTTTTCAGCAATTTCTATTTGATTATATCCTCACATGTTTACTTGGTCATACATCCAAATGATTTATGAATTCCATTCTTCAGGGATTTTCCACTTAATTATTCTTACACAATTTTGTGCTTAAGTAGGAGATCTATAATTTAGTAATAGGCTTCAGTACAAGTTTTCCCTTTGACATAAGAAAAGTATCCGCAAACATTTCACTCATTTGACTTTGGTATAGATAAATTTAGGAGGGCTGTTTTTGTTTTTGTTTTTGGTGCCATTAAGCCTTAATGCTCAACCACTCAACCTCAGGATAATTTGTGTAATGGATTAGAGTTACCTGATGCATGTTAATAAACACCCCTACGTTGCCATTCTACCAAACTGCATCTCAGTCCATTCTCAATCCAGCGTATAAAGTTAGCAAGAGGAGTTAAAAACCAATCTGAAATAAAAATCTTGCCTTTGGTTGCTGACGACTACTCTTTCAGAAAAACAAACAAAACCAAACCAAACCCTGGAAACCTTTATGGCCGTCTCTTCATGAAGATCCCATCTGATTACCTTATAATTATTTTGGTTCCCTTCTGCTATGGCGGAGCTCAGTTTTGCCCAGTATCTGTAATTGATTCTTCAGTAAGCCCCATGTGTTGCTAATGTGGCCCAAGAAACTGTGCTTGGCCGGCTGCTTTCAATTATGCTGGTTGTACATGCATTGTTTGTGCAGCCTCCTGAGCTCCTTGAAAGGCCCCCTTATGTAAATACAGGGGAAAGTAACAAGTTCTTGTATTACCTGACAGCAAACCATGTGGGTTATGGGCACATTTCTTACAGAACAGGAGGGATAGAAATTATTGGTGGAAAAATTAAAAATACTGGTTCTTTCACCCAGCAAAGCATTTCCGATTCCTTTGCCTTTGCTCTCAAGTATCAAGTAGTTGAAGATTTAAAAAAGAGAAATAAAGACCCTTCTGGCTTTAATTATCTTTCTGGAGGTTTTTTTCCTTCAAAAATATCTGGCTCTCATTATGTTGAACAATCGTGTCTCCATTCCACATTTGATTGTAATATTCTCCAGAGCTGGGACCTTTGTGTCCTTATTACACAGAGTCCTGAATCCAGCCGATGTGTTACCATCATGACAGTTTGTAATGAAAAGGTAGCCCTTGCAAAGGAAGCAATGGCTGACTGAAATAGCACGTTCCCTTGGCACTGAAAGGTTCAAGTGGTGTGCTGGTTAGGACATTGAGTTAAGCATTTCAAGAGGCAAATCTGCCTTCCAGAATTTAAATATTGCACCTTCCTGGTGGATGAATTCTGGTCAGAGGCATTATTTTCAGAAGCCAATTATTTAACGTTGCTCTTTTCCTTTCTTAGCATGTGTTGCTCAATAACTGTTCTTTGCCATGACATTCTGAGCCTCAGTTTTCTTATCTATAAAGTGGACTTATCTCTGCTCTAAGAGAATGTGGTATAATGTAAATCTTCAGTAGCAGTACAGAATAATAAAAGTACTGAGTTTAAATCCCAGACTTGCCATTTCTGAGCTGTGTGGCCTCAGGCAAGTTATGCAAATGTGCTAAGGCTATGTTTTCATACCTGTGAAATGTGGTCTCTATGTGTTAGAGTTAAAATAAAATCCTTTATATTTAATGACTAGCACAGTGATGGGCATATGTAAGTATTCAATAAACATCAGTTTCTTCTCTCTTCTTTTACTCTAATAATATGCAACCCTTAGTACATGCAGGCTCACAGCTGAAGAACTCTCTAAAGGGTGAACCCACCCCAAACCATGAAAGGCTATTGTTAAACAATGAATTAAGACTGTATTAACAGAAACATTAGACTTGGTTTGCATTGCATTGAATCAGTCAAAGACATTGTATTACATGAACAGAAAGCCTGCTCATGTGTATTTGTTTGACCTTTGCAGCTTTTCCTAAGGACCCAGAGATCCATCTGAGTGGCCCCCTGGAAGTTGGGAAGCCAGTCACAGTCACATGCTTGGTCCCTGATGTTTATCCATTTGACAGGCTGGAGATGAATTTGCTGAAAGGCAACCATCTCTTACAGAATAAGGACTTTGTAGAACCTATGGAAAGAAAGTCCCTGGAAACCAAGAGTTTGGAGGTAACCTTCACTCCCACCAATGAAGATATTGGGAAAGCTCTTGTTTGCCAAGCGAAATTACACATTGATGAAATTGACTTTAAGCCCAAAGAACGGGAGACTACGAAAAAACTGCAAGTCTACAGTAAGTACTTGGGTGATGTAGTCTCGTCTTCATGGGAATTCAGTCTTGGATGTATACAGCATTAAACTTAGCAGCTAAAGTCAGGAAGGCATTTGTTTATAGTTTTTACTCCATTTTTATTCATTGAGAGCACAGTATTTGCTAACAGGATAATTCAATGAAAAGAGCATTGGATTTGGATTGGGAAGACTTCTGGCTCCATTAACTGTGTGAACTTGGGTTGCTTAATTTATTTATTTCCCAGTCTATCAAAGGAGAGTAATAATACCACCTGGGTAGTATGTAGTAGGCTCAGAAGATAAAATGTTTTCAATTATAAGTTCTTGTAACATACCTTGAAATATTAAGTTATAGAGATTTTACAAGGTGAGCGCTTGTTCTGTGTGTGTGTGTGTATACACACATATGCATGTGCTCACACACACATATATGCATTGGGCAGGAGAGTGGAGATGATTACCTTCACATTCGCTGAAACTGTGGGGGACTTGAGGCAAGCTTGTAGTCCCAGAATTGTGTAGGAGTGGACTCACTCTACTCCGTTCTAGACCCAAATGCTGTGTTTTTCTTTGCACGCTACATTTAAAAGGAGTACTGCCAACTATAGCATGTTTAGCTGAAAGAGAATGAGATGGGAAGGCATTTATCAATATTTTGAAAAGAGTAGTCAAGACAGGGGATATTTTTCCTAGAGAATACAAAACTGGGAAAAGAGAGCTATCATTAAGTATTTGAAAGACAGTGGAAAAGGGATTTGATTTATTCTGTAACAGTGAAGGACTGAACTATGGCCACTGCATGAAAATTACTTACAAAGAGGAAGGTTTCAGCTCAATTGTTCTAGTAACTAGAGCTGTTCCCAAATCAAAAGGACTGCTTTTTAAGGCAGTGATTCCCTCAAGCAGAAGTGTTGACACCAACTTATATGAGCGCTTGTCAAGTATTCTAAGATAGGACTGCTACCTTATCTGGGAGATTGAACCACATTATTCTAAGGGTCTTTCTTAATTTCTGAGTATCTAGGGCCCTCTGAAAACACCAAACACCAAAAAAAGTACCTCAATCAGATTAGTCAGAAATTGGATCGACTGACTTTTGTGACCACACAGCACTAATTTTACACTAATTTGGCAGATTAAGTTTGTCAAATTTGTGAAAGCATGTAAATACAGACTTGCAGAGAAATACGTTATCCTTGTGGGATCAAGATGATGCCTAGCAGTTACTAATGTTGTGCCCTGCCTTTTCAGTCTCACCCAAGAACACAGTTATCTCTGTGAATCCCTCCACAAGGCTGCAGGAAGGTGGTTCTGTGACAATGACATGCTCCAGTGAAGGTCTACCAGCCCCACAGATTCTCTGGAGCAAAAAATTAGATAATGGGAATCTACAGCTCCTTTCTGGGAACTCAACTCTCACTTTAATTGCTATGAGGACAGAAGATTCTGGAATTTATGTGTGTGAAGGAGTCAATCAAGTTGGGAAAAATGGAAAAGAGGTGGAATTAATTGTTCAAGGTAAGTAATCTGTGAAAAATGAATGGTAAATGTGCTTTGATTGGGGTTTGTGCAATAGTGAAAGAGCTTCAATGCCACAATCGCTTCCTTAGGTTTTATTGATGACCCATCTGATGTCATGTACTTTAGCACAATTGTATGTTCATCTTGCTCAGACTTCTCAGAAGTCTTTCCTCCCATGGCTCTGCTTTTCTGATTCTTTTCCATCTCTCACCATTCCTTCCCTGCTTCCTTCTTTGGCTTTCTCTTTTCCTCCCGCCCCTTGAATATTAGTATTGTCAGCTTACCACATCTGTCCTCATCTCTACTCACTCTGGACTCTTAGTATTTGGGCCACCATACTCTGCTTACTCCTAAATTCATGTTGCCATTCCATATCACCAAATCCTGTCCATTCTTCCTCAGAATAATCCTTAGAATTTGAGCTCTTTTTTTTTTTCAACCCTCTTGCCATTGCCTTAATTTATCACCTCTGACTTGGACTCTTGCAAGATGTTTTTAAATAACGGCATTCATTGAACACCAGCTGTATGCTAGGCGCTTTACATATGTTAGCTATAATCTTCAAAAATCAACTAAACAGTAGGTGTTTTATACTCATTTTATAGATGAGAGCATATTGTCTCATAGAAATTAATAGAGGCTCCTACAGATCATATACCTGATATTTGCTGGGAATTCTACTTTCCACTTTATCTATGTTGTCTTCCTAGCCTTTACCACTACCTTATGAGGTGAATAAAAACTGGGGTTAAGCATAGTTCATAATTTGCCTAGGTCAGATCACTCGCTAGTGGCATTGACTGTGATTTTAATACAAGCCCATTGTAATCTAAAACTCCATGACTTTTCAACTAAATAGCTAAATTGTCTTCAAATGGTCATCCTGCTATCATTCTGACCTCAAGATAATCAATCCTGTGCAATGCTACCAGAGTATATACCTCAAACAAAAAAAGTGCTCATTATATATGACTTCAACCAAGCCCTAACTGCATGTAAATTAAAATTCACATTTAAAATAAAACTCTTTATAATCTGGTCAGAAACTACCTTTATAGCTTCGGTAGTGTCCATGTTGTTCCTTCTGCCTGGAGCACCATTCCTTCACCTGGCAAAGTCGTAGCCATTCTTCAAGACAAAGTTCATGTCAGCCTTCCAATTCCAGATTGTGTTAGGCAAATCTGGCTATTCCTCCCTTTTTCTACATTCAACACTTCTTATCGAAGTTTATGTACCTCTGTTAGGTCAGCATACATTAATTAAGAGCCCTTGTCCAAGAATCCAAGAATTGTGCTTGGTGCTGTGGGGGCAGACATGAAAAAGTTATGGCGGCTGCCCTTGAAGAGCTTATAATGTAGGGAGGAAAGGCAGGCATGTAAGTGATAATTTAAACATACTTTAGTAAGAGCCAAAATAATGTATTTATTTAAATGTGGCTTTCCATTAAACTTTAAGTCAAGAATCGTGTGCATGTGTGTGTGTATTTTAATATTTGGGTGTCTGCCACAAAATAGGTGCCCAGTATATGCCAGTTGCATAAACTATAAACATGAGCAACGCAAAATTTTAAAATATGAAAATATGATCTAAACGTGATGATTAAAAAAAATAAAATTGGAACTCACCATCAATAGATTAACTCAGTTGGTTGTTAGGTTACCATTCTCAAGAGACCAAGAAAGTATTACACTAATAAAATCATATGCAACTAATCACCCATCCTGGAAAAATTCCACCCGTAATAAATTAGATCCCATTTCAGTGTGAAAAGAAAATGCCCTGTGGGGTTAGGGAGGGTTGTTTTGAATTTTGCAACACAGGATACTAACCACCTTAAGTACTGAAGAGAGAATGGAACTTTGAAAAGACCTTTCAGTGACCTAAGAACTACTCCACAGGGGAAAAGTGTTCGCCTGGTAATATACGCAGCCACTGGAAAAAAAATGGTCTGAGAACACTTCACAGGCAGGAAGTGGGTCTATTTTCAAGTTCCCTTTTCTCACACTAGCATATGAGGAATTCAGAAACTCTGCTTATTGTTCTCGGTGATCTTTTTCAAAATCTAATAGCATATCAGTGTATTGAGGTAATTTGAGGAAAGCCTTCTTTGGAAGATACTACAATGTCACAGTGAGACAAACCAAACAGAAGAATAACTTCTCTTGGCACAGATGAGAACCTTGCAAAATGTGGTGTATTTGGATGACTTCTATGTTGAGAATTCTTTCCTCCCTCTCCAGTCTGCTACTTACGGGAACAATTTTAGTGATTTTCTGTGGAGTCTCAACTGTCACTCTCGGGATTGTCCAAACACTCCCAGTTTCTTCAGGGAACAGGGAGTGGAGATTTGAAATTCCCTTTCTCCCCAGACAGGAAGGATCCCAACGCAGACTGTGTGTCCAGCAGGGATAGGACTGGCAGCCAAAGAGCTTTTGTGGATATTTGAGACATAGGACTCTGCCCTCCGATCTCAGTTTTCAACCCCTGAATTAATTCAAAGTAGTTTTGTATTTCATCAAATTCTAGAGGTGGTTTGTGCGTCATTTTCATGTTTAGATTTTGGCTTTGCTCTCAATGTGATTCTGTGTGCTTTCAATGGTATAACTGTATTGTTGGCACAGAAACTCTAAGCACAGGTCCATTATGGCTATGGCATCTAATCAGAAGACATATTTTTGTAGCTGCTTTTACAACCTCTCTTAGATCTTGTTTTATCTCCTCGTGAGGATGATTTGATTCAGTTGTTGAAGCAACTGAAAAGCTAGGGTCTCAAATCAGACCCACCTGGCTTCAAGTCCTAGTTTTGCCACTGCAAACTAGATAAAGTTATCTAGCATTTCTGAGCCTAGGTTTCCTTAAGGAGAAAGAGGAGGAGGAAGAGGATGGGAGAAGGAAGAGGAAGAAGAAGAGGAAAAGAAAGAGAAGAAGCAACAGGAAGTGAAAGAGAAGAATTAATGGTAGCATTTCATGAAGGTGTGAGGATTAAATGAGATAATATATGCAGAGTGGCTTACACAATGCTTATACACTAGAACCTCTTAAATTATTTGCCATTGTCCACTACTGCAGGGATTTGATAAACTACAGTTGAGCAGAGACTGAATTAGTGTCGTGAAAAGATGTCAGCTTCTGTCCTAACAAGTCTTAATCCACATTCATTCTGTTAAATGAATGACTCAATGAACTCTTGTGGGTTCATTCTTTAAAAATGCCTTTCAGGATTGTCCCAAGGTAGAAAGGAGTGATATTTTCTTACACAGGTGTTAGCTGTAAAGAGATGAGAAAAAAAGACCATATATCGGAATGTGGTGAAGGAAGAAAAGAATCTTACCTTCTTTTTGTCTTGTTCTTTTTCCTCCAGAGAAACCATTCACTGTTGAGATCTCCCCCGGGCCCCAGATTGTTGCTCAGATTGGTGACTCAGTTGTGTTGACATGTGGTGTCACAGGCTGTGAGTCCCCATCTTTCACTTGGAGAACCCAGGTAGACAGCCCTCTGAGTGGGAAGGTGAAGACTGAAGGGAGCAAGTCCATGCTGACCCTGAGCCCTGTGGGTTTTGAGAATGAACATTCTTATCTGTGCACCGTAACCTGTGGCCGTAAGAAAGTGGAAAAGGGAATTAAAGTGGACCTCTACTGTAAGTGGTTTTCGGAATTGTTCGCTGTTTTTTTTTCCCTCAATTCTATTGAAAGAAACAGAATGCAAGTATGATATACAATGCGATCCATGTATTTAGAAAGGGAACTTAGCATTGCGAATTGTTCCTAAATCTCTGGACCGGAATTTTTGATGCAACCTAATTGCCTAAATCTTAAGTATATATTACGTATGTACACAGCATCCACAGTCCTTACTTTGTGTTTTGTCAATACTCTTGTCGTCATGCACTTGAACACACTCCATGTTCACTGCTTCCCATCGCCTCTGTGTATAGGGGGTATTCCAGAGGTGACAGTGAGCAAGGAGAGGAGTCAAGGCCCATTCATATGACTGCCCAGCTCTTTGAACAGAGAGTGAGGCCCAAGCCTACTGTTTTGAAGGCACATTTGGAAAGTTGATTGGCAGGATGGGAAAAAATGAGGCAGTGGGGAGCAAGACAAAGCCAAAAATGAAAATAGGTACTAATATTGGCCATAGGGAATGGCCCGTGGCAGCAGCTCAGATGAAAAGCAGAGCCAGGACTTAGCACGAGATCTTAATACTGATTTACACTACATACACCCACCACACTCTTTCTTGCTGTTCCTGTCACCTTAATGAAGAGCCTTTACAACCTCGAACCTCTATGAATTTGACGTTGCTAGAATTCTTCATTGTATAATGAATGAGGGACAAAATATTCAAAGTGCTCTGAAAACTGATTACGTTGAGAGAGTTATTCTGGCTTGTATTATTCAGCACAATTCAAGAGAAAAATAGAACATTCTCTACCAGAAAACCTGCCCAAACTTGTGTTACCTATCAGGATTTTGTTCAGCATGAGTTAGAGTATGTCTGTAAAGGGATTTGAATGTCTCAAAATAAGGGTGAATTTTGTTGTGTTATCATATTACCTGGAGTCCAAGATCTGCTGATGTAGGCACATTTCCAGCAGAAATGAGAACCAGCAGTACAGTCTTACTGCAATATGGAAATAGGTGAGAATGTATCACTTTAACAGCATTTTACGTAAGAAAAAAACTTTTTAGCATTGCTCTTGCTCTTGATAACTATTTTAGTCTTATTTTTATTGGTTGGCCTAAGATGCATTATACATATTATTCAGAATGTAAAGCTCATAGTTTTTTGTTAACTGCAAGTATTGCCTGAGAAATACTTAAAATTTGGTATCTACACTTGGCCATTGGAAATGAAAATGTCTAAATTGAGAACTGCACTGTGGGTCTTATTTGATACCCAGAGGCTTCACAACTCTCTGGGTTTCAAGCTCAGAGAGATATGGGTTCTGATCTCAACTCAGTGACTTAACATAGATATGATGCCTAATGATGGTCTCTGAGCTTCTATCAGGTTTGTAAGTTTTCCTAGCTGTAAAATAAGTTCTCTGTAAATTTTCCCACCTGTAAAATATGTTCACTAATACCTATTTTATCAGGCTGTTTTGAAGACTGAGGTAATAAATATTAAGGGATTAACCCATAGTTAACATTCAATACAGCATGGGAAATAAACATTTAAAATACATAGCTAGAAACAAGATGGTGGAAACTCATGTTCCTTGAAAAAGATCAGTCCAGGGCTGTCAGAAAGACTGCATCACTAAGAAGAGAAAAATAGGAAGTATATTTATTTCTTGATTAATTCAAGTGCTAAGTATTTTTGTTTATATTTAATATCACAAATGTTTATACTTGATGGCATTATTTATACCTTGGTGATCATTCTATCCCACGTGAGTTAAAAATGTCATTTTGAGACCCTTGCATTTAATAGTTACATTTTCCTTTGAATGTCACATATAAACATCCGTTTTCTATGATATTTGCAGCATTCCCTAGAGATCCAGAGATTGAGATGAGTGGTCTGCCAGTGAATGGAAACCCGGTGACTGTAAGCTGCCGGGTTCCTAATGTGTATCCTTCTGACCGGCTGGAGATTGAATTACTTAAGGGGGAGAGTATTATAGGGAATAAAAATTTTCTGGAGAACATAGACAAGAAGTATCTAGAGACTGAGAGTTTGGACATGACCTTCATCCCCACCACTGACGATACTGGAACCGTTCTTGTTTGTCTGGCTAAGTTACATATTGATGAAATGGAATTTGAACCCAAACAAAGGCAGAGTACACAGACACTTTATGTTAATGGTAAGTAAGTACATGTGTGATGTATCCGCACCTGAATATGGGTTTCTTATCATGTTTGCCGGGCAATAGTTAACATGAGGTTAATAGTTAAAACCTCTGTGGAAAAAAAAATAACTGGAAAAGAAATTTTAAAATAATTACAACAAACCACTCCCAACACTTCAGACAGCAATCATTTTTTATCTCATGATTCTATGAGCTGGCAATTCGAGAAAGTTTCATCTGCTCACTGTGGTACCAGATGAACTCACTCATGCATTTTCAGTCATTGGCAGGTCAGCAGGGCATGGCTGGTCCCAGATGGACTCACTCATATATCTGGGGCCTCTCTGGGGGTTCTGGGCCTCCCTTTCTCCACGTGCTGTTTCATCCTGAAGGAAAGGAGCACAGGCTTAGTCACCACAGTGCAGCATTTTGAAAGAGTGATAATGAAAGGAGGCCTTTGAGACTCAAGCCTAGAAGTCCTATGGTGTTACTTCTTCCATGGTACATTGGTCAGAGTGAGTCACAAGGCCAGCCAGGTTCAAGGGGTGGAAAAATAAACTCCACCTTCTCGCAGGAGAGTCAAATAATTTCTGGTCATGTTTAACGTACCATAAATGTTGATACACACTATCAGTGATCATCCATTCTTAGGTAGTCAGGGTCTTTCTACAGAACTTATTTCTATTAGAAAATACCCATGCTGGGTTCATATTCTACTCTCTATCATTCTATACTTGCTTAAGTAAATGGGGACAGAAATCCTCCTTTGGTAAGGGTATCAACATTAATAAACTGTTCCAATTTGTTTTTTGCCACATTATTAAAACTTTTTTGGAGCTCAAGGTATAAAGGGTCAAGCTGACAAGTGTTCCTGCCTTTTCAGTTGCCCCCAGGGATACAACCATCTTGGTCAGCCCCTCCT
Source organism: Puma concolor (assembly GCF_028749965.1). Taxonomy (NCBI): domain Eukaryota; kingdom Metazoa; phylum Chordata; class Mammalia; order Carnivora; family Felidae; genus Puma; species Puma concolor. The sequence goes on from NC_141674.1 coordinate 86,442,999, forward strand.
CCATCCTGGAGGAAGGTAGTTCTGTGAATATGACATGCTCCAGCAATGGCCTTCCAGCTCCAAAAATCCTCTGGAGCAGGCAGCTAAACAATGGGCATCTACAGCCTCTTTCTGAAAATTCAACTCTCACCTTAACTTCTACAAAAATGGAAGACTCTGGTGTTTATGTGTGTGAAGGAATTAACCAGGCTGGAATAGACAGAAAAGAAGTCGAATTAATTATCCAAGGTAAGTAAAACATGATTAATGAGTTATTTTCACTAGTATTATTTTGGTTGTCACCGGTTTTCAACAAAGCCCTCTCTGAAACCAACACTTTTACTAAAAACATATATTGAGGGTTTTGAAGAGCCCATGGTGTTTTCTATGCTTGGAAATTTCCTGGAATGGAACTTCCTCATAAACAATTCCACGTCAGTTATCCTAAAATTCTTTTAACCTCCAGCGGAATGCTGGCTGTGGGAACGGTGCCAGGAGTTTCTAATACCGGCACCGGTTATGGTGTGAAATAAGGGTAGGAAGAGGTATGTATGTATTTGGAAATTAGCTAAGGTTAAAGCCACCATATGTACTGAATTGGACTCTGAATGGTAATCTCACAAGGCACATACTAGTATTTGCTTAGAAGCCCAAGAAGACACGTAAGCCTTTTGTAAATTTTGAGGTCGAGTAGCAGTGACCATGCCCTCTGGTTCATCAACTTTGGGCATACAAGTTCCTTTTTTTTTTTTTTTCCTTCCTGGAGCTGTCATTTCCTGTCTTATTCCTTGGTATTATTTTCACTAAGGCATTAGTGACTTTCTTGTTACCTCACCTCGGTGATCATTTGTATTTTAAAGAAACGACCTTGGAAGGAAGGGCAATGCACAACTTTAAAGAAAGTCTTTAGGATAGATGTCATGGTACTATAGCTCTTGTCGGGGAAAGAATCTCAAATCAAGTCACAAAAATAGATGGAAATCTCACTTATAAAATGGTGATATGATACCTTCTTCCATGGGCTGTGTATTAATAGCGATGTTGTACTTTAAATACTTAGCCCAGTGCCTGGCACCTAGTGAATAATAGTCGTGGTTGTTAGAATAGTAAGAAAGCCATCTTTGTACAACTTGATCCAGGAAAATCCAACCCAAACTCAGAAGCCTGTAAAGACTTTTTACTTGAAGGAAAAACTGCACAACATTGTCACAAAAAAATTTTTTTTTCACGTTTGAATTCTATTGCTGTTTATCAAACACCATTTTTTGACTAGTCTGGGTAAAGAATTAGATTTAGGGACATGAGAGAAGTATAGACATGTATTCTCTCGTTAAAAACATGGCCATTTATGTGGGCACCTGGGTGGCTTAGTAGGTTAAAGGTCTGACTTTGGCTGAGGTCATGATCTCGAGGGTCGTGGGTTCAAGCCCTGCATCAGGCTCTGTGCTGACAGCTCAGGGCCTGGAGCCTGCTTTGGTTTCTGTGTCTCCTTCTCTCTCTGCCCCTCCCCTGCTTGCACTCTGCCTCTCTGTCTCAAAAATAAACAAACATCCAAAATAAATAAATTAAAGACACGGTCATTTACAAAAAAAAACAGTCAATGCTTGACTTCTTTGCTTGCCTCTGTAAACACTTAATGCAAACAGTAAGCACAAATAGTTCCTTGACAGCTAATTGTTGCTGTCATTAAATTAATATGGAATTGGTTTATATTTCACCCAGTCAGAGGTGCATTTTAAATTCTCTTTACAGTTGCTCCGAAAGACATACAACTTACAGCTTTTCCTTCTGAGAGTGTCAAGGAAGGAGACACTGTTATTATCTCCTGTACATGTGGAAATGTTCCCAAAACTTGGATAATCCTGAAGAAAAAAGCAGAGACGGGAGACACAGTGCTACAGTCCAGAGATGGTGCATATACCATCCACAAGGTCCAGTTAGAGGACGCTGGAGTGTACGAATGTGAATCTAAAAATGAGGTTGGCTTGCAATTAAGAAGTTTAACCCTTGATGTTAAAGGTTAGTTAGAGTTTTGTTTTTATTTTTTGATTATTTTTTACAGTAGTCAGAGGTTAGATGGATTGTAAAGATTTTCTAGGATTAGGTGAATGAGTTGGCAAAATGGACCTGAATTCCATGTTGATTGTGGTTATTGCTCAGTGTTTCCTAAAATAATCATGCACAGCTGCCCTATCCTATAGAGTTTAGCCAGGAAGTTGACATTAGTCATTAGTGAGTACAGAATTCCCATTTGCTTTTCTCAGAGTTGACAATTCATCATTGGTCTCTGAAGTCTTGCGTTTCCTAAGCGTTTAAACATACTTCTAAAACCTTTCCCTGGAGGTTATAAGGAAACTAAAGTAGGATTGGCACATGGAAGACAAAAGTTTCTATCCAGATTCTTGTCACTCCTATCACAAGAGAACGCTATTCTCTGGACATGGAGTAACTATGTATTTTCTGGATTGACTCCCTTCAAGATAACAATTAAGAGTGCCAATCTTGATGCTGAACAACATAAGAGAATCTCTAGACTATAGAATTGCCTTCTTAAAGATCCAAGCCCTTGTCCATCCTACCCTATTCTGATAGTGGGTGGGGGTGCAGAGCAACAGCCTCAGCAGAGAAACTTCGGGGGCCCTTTCATTTCCTACCCCCTCTTGTGAATGCCTGGTAGGATCTGCTGATCTTAATGGTGAAAGCAGAATATGTTAGCCTGTACTAATTAGTCTCCATGCCTTGTGTGCTAATGAGTTCTCACTGTGTGTTGGGAGCCAGGCTTGGAGCAAACAAATGCAAGTCTTGGAGCCTGTGGCACTTGGCTATCAGAGTTTGCAACCATGGGTCAGTGTGAAGAAAACTTGAACTTAGGTCAGAAAATGGGTAAAATTGTTGCTCATCTGGCCAAATTTCTCGACATTTCAAGGCTTACCGTATGTTTTCTGTTGTCACAGTACCATAACAATACATCTATCTAGAAGTGTTAAAGAATGGGAAAATACCATGATTACCTGTAAAACTTACAGTCATCCACCTGCAGTGATTATCCTGAAAAGAGTTGATCTGGCCAAAGAAATTACCATGTGCTCAAAGAATGGAACATTTGCCTTGTGTCATGTCACTCAAAATGACATGGAGGTGTATGTAATCAGTGCTTCTAATGAGGTTGGGGATGATTCTGGATGGATTGAGATCTCAGTTATGAGTAGGATGAAGTCCACTCATTCCTATTTCTTTTAATCTTTGATGCCTCTAGTCCACTTTTAATTAAGCCTAGCCCTGGAAACTTAGACTCCTAACATTTTTGTGATTCTGTTTGTAGTTAATGATTCTCTTTTAAAGACATATCAAAGCGCTTTCTCTACTTTTTAACTCTCTCTCACACCTTGTCTTTTCTAATTGCTTTATTAAATTAGTGACTTACATATTTGCCATTTTTCACTCATTACCTACGTGAACTATCCAAGCACTTTAGGCACTCAGCTAAGAAATTCAGGCCCCCAAACTATGGTTTAAAGTAACTGCAAATGAATGAAGACAAAAATTTGACATTTTTCCTTGGTGTTTGAATTAGCTTACCTTTCTGTGTAGCTGCGTTTTAAAATTAATTTTGTTTTGTTTTGTTTTGGCTTGAATGTATTCCAGTGATATAGGAATGGTTGGGAGTCTTTAGGATTTTCAGTGTTTATACAGCTAATGAAAATAGTGTTTGAAGGTTGCCCTGGTAACCGACTCAACAGCAAATTTGTGTTTGACTGCAGATGCCTCAAGGAAAAACTAAAAGCAAAAGATAATATTTATTAAGTTGAAAAGAAAACAATAGGAGTATAAATACCATTGTCCATCATATTGTCAATATTGATGCCTAACCATAGTTATGATAATGGACATCCCATTAAAATATTATACTTTAACTAGTTCTACTCTAATAGGGAAAAGTAGAAAAATGAGGCAGTTATCATTATATTTAGGGCTAAGTGCTTTTATCATCAATAATTTGAAAAGATCAACTTCCCATCATCTGATTATCATGATCCTGTTCTACTTAGTTGACCTCCAGTGATTAGAAACTTCTAGAAGGAATGTGGTAATCGCCAAAGTCAGATTTCTTCAAAGACAGGAAACATACATGCTACTTTAAGAAATTTAATACTTGTGAGGTCATATGATTCCAGGCAAACATTAGATAGAGATGAGCCTCTAGTAAATTTCACTCTTTCTCAGATGTTCCTATAAGGTTAAGTGTTAAATAGTATTGCAGTGATCACATGATTTTTAGTAGACTAGAAAGTAGTAATCTTTGCTTTTGTAAACTATTACCTTCTGTACCCAGTTACAACGCAATGACAAAGTGACAGCATGTAGAAAGAAATGCATTACTATTCAAAAAATATTTATTGGGTATCAACTACTCCAAGCAATGAGTCATTTACTACCTATTCAGTGGTGGACTAAAAAGAAATTGATAGGTGGTCTTATGTAACCTATAGACCAAAGTTAATAGATAATCATACAAATAAATGTATAATTACAAGCAGTGATAAGAACTATGAGAAGGAAATTGCAATGAGTTGTAAAAGTATATCAGGGTTCCTAATTTAAGCTGGGGAAGATGTGGGTCAGAGAATGCTCTGAGTAAGTAATATTCAAACTAAAATATACTATTCAAAAAACTTAAGTTTATCAAGAGATGATATAAATGCTGAATATGAATAACATATATTAAGATGTCCTACTTCAGAGATACAAAACATAAAGTTTTTTATATATCTCTGGAAAAGCCGTCAGCAAGAATTTTTTTTTTTTTTTTTTTTTTTTTTTTTACTATCACATATGCTGTTTGACTATAATGATTACACTTTAGATGTTACAAAGATTTTCTTGGAGAACTGGTTAATTATTTCAGTTCATGGTCATCAGAGTCCTAGTTCTTCAATAGATTTTTGTATTTTCCAAAGCAAACACTCCTCTCCAATTCTTGCTTTTGTAAAAGAGTCCTAGAATGTCATGCTCTTGTTTCCATTCTACCATTGAACCTGATTCTATTTGGACGCAACAACTGTCGTCTTAGACCCATCATGGCCATAGCAACAGCCAACTGAGTATTTGGATAATTGAAAGAAGTGTGTATTTGGTTCCTGTTAGCCCTTATCACTGCTTTGATTCATTCCTATTAAGAGAACTAGTTGTACTGTTAGAATAAAATATATAACTATCAAAAAATCTTTTTGAACTAGACATTAATTGCATCCATTTTGTTATTTTCCAGGAAGAGGAAATTACCAGGACTATTTTTCTCCTGAACTTCTCGTGCTCTATTGTTCATCTTCCTTAATAATACCAGCCATTGGAATGATCATTTACTTTGCTAGAAGAGCCAACATGAAAGGGTCATACAGTCTTGTAGAAGCACAGAAATCAAAGGTGTAGCTAATGTTTGAAATGTTCAACCAGAGCCACTATTTATCAGTCCACATTCTTAATACTGCTCATCATTCCATGAGAAAAACAACAAGCTCAGAGTCCAGACTTCCCTGAATGTAGTGACTTCTTGGAAAGAAATGGCTTCCTGTGCCCCATGCTGTGAGCAAGAGGCCAGAGGAAGACTTTCTGCCTAAAAAATAGGCACTACCATTGAGATGTGTTGACTGGAGTAGTTCCTTGATGTGTATATACAATAACATGATGTGTACATATGTAAAATAAAATTATGCCATAGCAAGATGGCTTGGAATAGCAGCCCTCTGTAGTCAGATCTTCAAAGTAAGTTAATAGTGTTGCCTGGGCTGATTGTTATAACTGAATGCATCTTAAGAAAATTTAACATTAATATTGACTGGCAGCTGACCTATGTCACCTTTTTAATATTTTCTTTTCCTTAACAAAATTTTATTTCCATAAAGTTGATTGATAATAATTTCATGTTTTGTAAAGATGCCAAGCTTTTATCTTTTTATAGGCAAATGATAAACCAGGAGGGCACTGGGTTCACTTTCAGGTACTAAATACTTCAACCTATGGTAGAATGGTTGACTGGATTTCTCTGGATGGTACTTGCATGGTACGGAAATGTTTTAGGATGTTTGTTTATCAGACTCTTGTGTAACTTTTCTGATGTGGTCTAAAAATGCAACGTCTTTTGATTTTCTTTTGTAAATGTTTAGAATTTTTTTTTGTACAGTAAAGTGATAATATCTGGAATTGGAAGAATTGCGTGTTTATTTACTGTAAACTGTCACGTTTAATCATGGTGTTTAAAATGCCAAGTTCCGAAAGTATAGAGTTCAAATCGATAGAGATAATAAAAGATTGCACTTGAAGTACACTCCTCAGACTACTTCTATCAGAATCATTATGGGAACTTGATAAAAATTCAAGTATTTTAAGACATGCTATCCTGTTGAATTTAAATGTCTCATTTTGTGTCCTTGGGATCTGAAATGAAATTTTTTTGCAATTAAAAAAAATGGAATACACAAAAAGACTGAATGCAGATGAATGTGCACATGTCAAAGGGTAACAAGCAAACACGTATGTACGTACTACTACGACCAAGAGACGGAGCATTACTATTCCCACCAGAGCCCATCTGGTCACTCATGCAGAGAAGTCAAGTCCGTTGTCTTCACGGGCCTTCTAATAAAGAGCTGTCTGTAAACCTTGTTTATTTTCCAGAAGGATGCTTAACTATGACCTGAGACTTCACTGAACCCCAGCCCTTGTCAGTAGCCCAGGCCACTTATAAAATCCCTTTAGGAAGAGTTGGATTATCTACTCCAGAAGTTCAATAATGACCTGGGGAGAAAACAGTGATTCTTTCTCCCCTAGAGACCAGAGAGGTCCCACCTCTTCTTCCTGATCTTATTTGTGAGCATTTTTAAAGGCAAGTGGCAGAAATGAGATCAAAGATAGGTAAGGAAGACAGGTCTTACACTTTGAGAGTAGGTGCCAGATCTTTGGGAAGAAGGGAATTTTTCATCTGACTCCTGGTCTCTGAAGTGGGTGTGGTTTGTATTAGACACTACTTCCAACTTTTTTCTGGCTGACTGGCTGACAGTGAAGCATCGAAGGCAACTGCCAGGGCTTTTCCTCTCAAGTAGATATCCTTCCTATTGTCTATAAATCTGAATTTGAACTCATTCATTTGCCTAATATTGTGGTGAGAAGGAAGCAAACGGTTGATTTGGGGAGGTACATAAGCACTTTCAGGATATTGGCAAACTTTCATTTCCCTCGTAATATTTCATAGTCTGATTGTCTTAGAAATAGGTTCAAATCTGACTTTTGGTAGTATTGGTTCTCAGCAACCAGAACATTCTTTGAATTTCCGAGACTGGCAAGGTTGCCATCTCTTACACTGATACCGTGATAGTCAAGCCAAGACTAATTAACAGGTTGAAAAAAAAATCAGGACAGTTCACCTCTGATAACCATACCATCATCTTTCCTGCTCTAGGTGAATGACATAGGGAAATTATGAAGTAGAACTGAAGATCATTTACAAATAAGGGTAGGGACTACTTTGAGGTCCCTACCAGCTCTCAAGCACAATGGTTCTTTGAAAATTTACGTGTGCCTTGGGTAATTTTTTGTCACTTCTTTTAGAGAATCTTTTTGTATTAAGCTAAACAAAGACCTAGGGATCTTCTTATCTTTTACTTGCTCAACTTTAACAGAACTAGAGACCAAAAACAATTAAACGTTTAAATTAATCCCAACATTAGGAAGTAGTTTCTGCAAAGAGGAAAGGGACATTTGTAATGTCTTTTGAAATACCTTTTATTTTGGCCATAATGATAATGAAAATTTCACTCCTGAAAAAAAAAATGTATGCGGTGGCTTTTCAAGCTTTGCTGCTATTGAAAAAATAATTTCTCTCAACAGACTAATCTTTAAGTCTTACTTGAGAAAAGTACAATGAATTGACTGGAACTCAGCGTTCCATTCTCTTGTCACTGGCAGGGACTCTTGGGGGTATTGTAAAGAAAAAAAAAGGTTGATTCAGTGATTGAAAAGCAATAGTTCAGAGGCACCTGGGTGCCTCAGTCTATTGGGCCTCTGATTTGATTTTGGCTCAGGTCACAGTCTCACGGTGCATGGATTTGAGCCCCACATTGGGCTCCACTCTAGCAGTGTGGAACCTGCTTGAGATTCTCTCTCTCCCTCTCTCTGCCCCTCCCCTCCAAAATAAATAAATAAACTTTAAAACAAGAAACAGCAGTGGTGCAATCCTGAAAAGAATGAGCAGATGACACCAACTTGTGGGGCAAAGGCTGGAAGGTGAATCAGTCCTACTTTGAATTGTGTTGTGAAGAAATTCAACTCACCTTCTCAAATGAACGTTTCAGTCTGTGAAAAGGATGTTTAAAATCACAGTTTGTACTTAAGAATGCTATTACTATCTTTCTTTAGTCCAACTTGCATACAACTAAAATTTATTTAAGTACCAGGACATTGAATACAACCATGCTGAAAACCCAAAAGAAGCGGTAGTAAATACAGAATTTCGAATGCATGGCAAAAACGAACTTTAATGCTCCTGCTCAGGTCATATTTACTATTTAGATATTTAGAAATAGTCACATGAAACCCACTTAAAAAGCAGCAGATTCAAGGAGTTGTTTTTCATAGAAGTTTCTGTCATTGTTTTGTCAAGGTGTGTGGATATTTTCTACGTTGCCATGAAAATCACTTTATGCTCCCGGGCAGAAAACTGAACAAACAAGTTCATTTTTCCCTTGCTACAATCTCATAAGGGCCTGCTTCTCCTTATTTGTTTGAGTTCCTCTTATTTAAGTGGTCTACTCATTTCAGAGTTAACCCTTAGTTTTCCACTTGCATGATCTATGGTGGTGTTCTAGTAGTATTTCCCAAACTCTCTTCATCATGAGAATTTCATAAGGAACTGTAAATACACAGAGTCAAGAGCTCTACCCCAGACCTACTGAATTAGAATCTTCAAAGTAATACCTGAAAAATCCAAATTTTTAATGGATATCCCTGATGATTCTTATGTCTGTATCTGGGAAACATTCTTCGAATAAAACTATTTAGCTATTCAGTAGGTTTTCATTCCCAGAAAGCATTGACTGAACCTTGAATTTTTGGAAGAGTTTCTCCAGTCTGCAACCATTTTTCTCACCTTTTCTGGAAACTTGGTCTGTCATTCAAACACTTTTCCTGTCTTCAGCCTCCTACTCTACTAGCTCCTATAAGAGTCCAATCTCTTCCACCTTGAAAAAAAAAAAGCTAACAAAAATTTATTTCTTAATCCTGTATCTCCTGCTAGGCACAGCCTTATTTCACCTCTTTTTTTCACAGCAAGATCCTAGAAGGGATAACCATCTAGCTCTCTCAATCCCTGTGCAACAAACTCTTATCTGGCTTTTGAATCTGCTCCTATCAAAGTCAGTACTAATCTCTTCACTGATATAATGGGGGTAATTTTGAAATATGAAACCAGCATGTTTTTATTTCTAATGATCTCTAATTCCTACTTGTCCCAGGGCTTCCCCTCTCAACAATTTCTTGTTTGTGGAGACAGAGAGAACCTAGGTGAGAAGAATGAATTATAGCTCAGTTTCAAATTTCAAGCCACATTTATCTGAATCCACAGGAAGACCATGGTTTTAGAAGGCAGACTATGTAGAGAAAGTAAAGCACTTTCCTGCATTCCAAAAATTCCCCTAACGCAGCAAGAGCTTATAGTGTGGAGAAGACAGAGGATGGAAGGTAAGCCCAAGGCACACAGTTGGGGGGGGGGGGGAAATCTGTCCTAGAGGGGAGAGGAGGAACCAAGAAAGGAATGGCAAGATATTGGACACAAATATCCTCGCCACTTTCTGCTGTGGGGTCAAATATAGGAGGATCACTGCAGCAGAATCACTCAAATAAGAGTGCAGGAAAGAGGGAAGCATAAGGGTTAAGATCTCCCTTCCCCCGAGGTTCTCACAGAAGACATGTTCAGCATTCTCTCATGAGGTGTGGGAGCGGAAGAGCAGCATTGAAAAAGAGGACTGAGGAGAGATTAGTGAACCAGAAGTGGCCTAGAACTGGAATTAGGGCAACAAAAGTGTGGGGATATTAGGACCAGACACAATGGCAGATCTACAGGTGTCAGTAGTTAATAACATGATGCCTAAAAAAGACAAGGACCAGGTATACCAACTTCACTGAGCAAAGGTCATCCAGCAGACCTCCAGCCAAAAGGGACCAACCAACAGCATGGGGACCACAAGACACCTACTGCGTCCAAATGACACCAGAGGAGATGACAAAGGGCAGTCTGAAAGGCTGAGTAAATATGAAAGGACTTAAACTAAAAAGAAATGCTTTCAATTATTAAACATTTTTTTTCTGTTATCAGCAGAAATGGTGACTCAAGCACAAGAGTAAATCAATATTAGATAATAAAGTTAACTGTTTTGTGCATGTGAATTATAGTATCAAAATCTCAGCCTTGTTACAGTACTAAATGGGGTGAAAAATTCAATCTCTTTTCAGCATTGACAGTTGACCATTCCTTAATTCTTAAGTCTCTTGTGGTTTGATTATATCACATCATATTGTTTTTCCTCCTATTTCTCTGGCTCTTCTTTCACATTTTTAAAAAATATTTTTTAATGTTTATTTATTTTTTTGAAAGACAGACAGATGGGAGCAGGGGAGGGGCAGAGAGAGACAGAGGGAGACACAGAATCTGAAGCAGGCTCCAGGCTCTGAGCTGTCAGCACACAACGTGATGCGGGGCTCAAACTCACAAACCATGAGATCATGACCTGAGCTGAAGTCAGACACCTAACTGACTGAGCTACCCAGGCGCCCCTCTTCACGTTTTTTTTTATGCGATCTTCTTCCACATGGCCCTTGCAGGTTTATACCATGGATTCCATACTGACTCTTTTTTCATTTTAAATACTTTCCCCAGTGACCGCATCCTTCTTATGATTTATATGGTCATGATTTCGAGTATACATTCAAAGACTCAACCTGTTTCCCAAGGTCCACTTGTCATCTTCAGTAATATCTCTTAAGCAGTTCCATTTAGAGTTCTTTATATTTCTGTCTTCCTGTTCTATTGCAAGAGGGTTATTGAAATTTCCAATTATAATTTTGAATGTGTCTATTTCTCCTCTCAGTTCTATCTATTTGGCTTCATATACATTGAAGCAAAAGTTTGCTTTTGCTGCACCAAACTAGTCTGCCTTCAGTTTCTCCCTCCTTTCATCCTACACTCTGCTACCATTGGTTTATGTTACTAATCTCTGAAAAGTTTTCAGTGATTCCACAAAACACACTGAATAGGGATTGCATTGAATGTGTAGATTGCTTTGGGTAGTATTAACATTTTAACAATATTTATTCTTCCAATCCATAAGCACGGAATGTTTTTCCATTTCTTTGTATCTTCTTCAATTTCCTTCATAAGCTTTCTATAGTTTTCAGCATACAGATCTTTTACATCTTTGGTTAGGTTTACTCCTAGGTATTTTATGCTTCTTGGTGCAATTGTGAATGGAATCAGTTTCTTTATTTGTCTTTCTGTTGCTTCATCATTGGTGTATAAGAATGCAACTGATTTCTGTACATTGATTTTGTATTCTGCGACTTTGCTGAATTCATGTATCAGTTCTAGCAGACTTTTGGTGGAGTTTATTGGGTTTTCCATGTATAATATCATGTCATCTGCAAAAAGTGAAAGCCTGACTTCATCTTTGCCAATTTTGATGCCTTTGATTTCCTTTTGTTGTCTGATTGCTGATGCTAGAACTTCCAACACTATGTTAAACAACAGCGGTGAGAGTGGACATCCCTGTCGTGTTCCTAATCTCGGGAAAGCTCTCAGTTTTTCCCCATTGAGGATGATATTAGTTGTGGGCTTTTCATAAATGGCTTTTATGATGTTTAAGTATGTTCCTTCTATCCCGACTTTCTCGAGAGTTTTTATTAAGAAAGGATGCTGAATTTTGTCAAATGCTTTTTCTGCCTCGATTGACAGGATCATATGGTTCTTATCTTTTCTTTTATTAATGTGATGTATCACGTTGATTGATTTGCGAATGTTGAACCAGCCCTGCATCCCAGGAATGAATCCCACTTGATCATGGTGAATAATTCTTTTTATATGCTGTTGAATTCAATTTGCTAGTATCTTATTGAGAATGTTTGCATCCATATTCATCAGGGATATTGGGCCTGTATTTCTCTTTTTTTTCTGGGTCTCTGTCTGGTTTAGGAATCAAAGTAATGCTGGCTTCATAGAATGAGTCTGCAAGTTTTCCTTCCCTTTCTATTTTTTGGAATAGCTTGAGAAGGATAGGTATTATCTCTGCTTTAAATGTTTGGTAGAATTCCCCTGGGAAGCCATCTGGTCCTGGACTCTTATTTGTTGGGAGATTTTTGATAACTGATTCAATTTCTTCACTGGTTATGGGTCTGTTCAAGTTTTTTATTTCTTCCTGTTTGAGTTTTGGAAGTGTGTGGGTGCTTAGGAATTTGTCCATGTCTTCCGGGTTGTCCAGTTTGTTGGCATATAATTTTTCATAGTATTCCCTGATAATTGCTTGTATTTCTGAGGGATTGGTTGTAATAATTCCATTTTCATTCATGATTTTATCTAGTTGTGTCATCTCCCTTTTCTTTTTGAGAAGCCTAGCTAGAGGTTTATCAATTTTATTTGTTTTTTCAAAAAACCAACTTTTGGTTTCATTGATCTGCTCTACAGTTTGTTTAAATTCTATATTGTTTATTTCTGCTCTGATCTTCATTATTTCTCTTCTTCTGCTGGGTTTGGGGTGTCTTTGCTGTTCTGCTTCTAGTTCCTTTAGGTGTGCTGTTAGATTTTGTATTTGGGAATTTTCGTATTTCTTTAGACAGGCCTGGATTGCAATGTATTTTCCTCTCAGGACTGCCTTCGCTGCATCCCAAAGCATTTGGATTGTTGTATTTTCATTTTCATTTGTTCCCATATATTTTTTAATTTCTTCTCTAATTGCCTGGTTGACCCATTCATTCATTAGTAGGGTGTTCTTTAACCTCCATGCTTTTGGAGGTTTTCCAGACTTTTTCCTGTGGTTGATTTCAAGTTTCATAGCATTGTGGTCTGAAAGTATGCATGATATGATCTCAATTCTTTTATACTTATGAAGGGTAGTTTTGTGACCCAGTATGTGATCTATCTTGGAGGATGTTCCATGTGCACTTGAGAAGAAAGTATACTCTGTTGCTTTGGGATGCAGAGTTCTAAATATATCTGTCAAGTCTATCTGATCTAATGTATCATTCAGGGCCCTTGTTTCTTTATTGATCCTGTGTCTAGATGATCTATCCATTGTTGTAAGTGGGGTATTAAATTCCCCTGCAATTACCACATTCTTATCAATCAGGTTGCTTATGTTTTTGATTGTTTTATATATTTGGGGGCTCCTGTATTCGGCACATAGACACTTATAACTGTTAGCTCTTCCTGACGGATAGACCCTGTAATTATTATATAATGCCCTTCTTCATCTCTTGTTACAGCCTTTAACTTAAAGTCTAGTTTGTCTGATATAAATATGGCTACTCCAGCTTTGTTTTGACTTCCAGTAGCATGAGAGACAGTTCTCCATCCCCTCACTTTCAATCTAAAGGTGTCCTCAGGTCTAAAATGAGTCTCTTGTAGACAGAAAACAGATGGGTCTTGTTTTGTTTATCCATTCTGATACCCTACATCTTTTGGTTAGAGCATTTAGTCCATTTACATTCAGTGTTATTATTGAAAGATATGGGTTTGGAGTCATTGTGATATCTGTAGGTTTCATGCTTGTACACATTCAATGCAATCCCAATCAAAATGGCACCATAATTCTTCTCAAAGCTAGAACAAGTATTCATAAAATTGCATGGAACCACAAAAGACCCCGAATAGCCAAAGTAATACTGAAGAAGACCAAAGCGGGAGGCATCACAATCCCAGACTTTATCCTCTACTACAAAGCTGTAATCATCAAGACAACATGATATTGGCACAAAAACAGACACATAGACCAATGGAATAGAATAGAGACTCCAGAATTGGATCCACAAAACTATGGCCAACTAATCTTTGACAAAGCAGGAAAGAACATCCAATGGAAAAAAGACAGTCTAACAAATGGTCCTGGGAAAACTGGACAGCAACATGCAGAAGAATGAAACTAGACCACTTTCTTACACCATTCACAAAAATAAACTCAAAATGGATAAAGGACCTGAATGTGAGACAAGAAACCATCAAAACCCTAGAGGACAAAGCAGGAAAAAACCACCCTGACCTCAGCCACAGCAATTTCTTACTTGACACATCTCCAAAGGCAAGGGAATTAAAAGCAAAAGTGAACTATTGGGACCTCACGAAGATAAAAAGCTTCTGCACTGCAAAGGAAACAATCAACAAAACTAAAAGGCAACCAATGGAATGGGAAAAGATATTTGTAAATGACATATCAGACAAAGGGGTAGTATCCAAAATCTATAAAGAACTCACCAAACTCCACACCCGAAAAAACAAATAATCCAGTGAAGAAATGGGCAGAAGACATGAATAGACACTTCCCTAAAGAAGACATCCAGATGGCCAACAGGCACATGAAAAGATGCTCAACGTCACTCCTCATCAGGGAAATACAAATCAAAACCACACTCAGATACCACCTCACGCCAGTCAGAGTGGCTAAAATGAACAAATCAGGAGACTGTAGATGCTGGAGAGGATGTGGAGAAACGGGAACCCTCTTGCACTGTTGGTGGGAATGCAAACTGGTGCAGCCCCGCTGGAAAACAGTGTGGAGGTTCCTCAAAAAACTAAAAATAGACCTACCCTATGACCCAGCAATAGCACTGCTAGGAATTTACTCAAGGGTTTTAGGAGTGTTGATGCATAGGGGCACTTGTACCCCAATGTTTGTAGCAGCACTTTCAACAGTAGCTAAATTACGAAAAGAGCCTAAATGTCCATCAACTGATGAATGGATAAAGAAATTGTGGTTTATATACACAGTGGAATACTACTTGGCAGTGAGAAAGAATAAAATATGGCCTTTTATAGCAACGTGGATGGAGCTGGAGAATGTTATGCTAAGTGAAATGAGTCATACAGAGAAAGACAGATAGCATATGTTTTCACTCTTACGTGGATCCTGAGAAACTTAACAGAAGACCATGGGGGAGGGGAAGGAAAAAAAAATTAGAGAGGGAGAGAGCCAAACCAATAAGAGACTCTTAAAAACAGAATAAACTGAAGGTTGATGGGGGGAGGGAGGGAGGGGAGGGTGGGTGATGAGTATTGAGGAGGGCACCTTTTGGGATGAGCACTGGGTGTTGTATGGAAACCAATTTGACAATACATTTCATATTAAAAATATAATAAATAAAAAAAACACACTGAATAAAATCTATAATTTTAACCTGGCATTTGAACACTCCTCCAAATCTCTTATTAGGTGCAAAATTGTTTTGAATTAGTATGTCCTCTTAATGAATTGATCTTTTAATTATTATGTAAAAGCCCTCTTCCCTTGTAATAGTTTTTTCTCTGACATCTAATTTGTCTCATACAAACATAGCCACCCCAAGTGTCCTTTAATTAGTATTAGCATGTTATATTTTTTTCTATCAATTCTTTTATCCATTTACTGTCAACCTACATTTAGAATGGATTTATTGCATTTGGTTGGGTCTTGCCTTTATTACCAACATGACAATCTCCTAATTGGAATGTTTAGACAATTTGCAATATTGTCAGTGATATGCTTAGGTCTAAATCTACCATAATATCATTTGTTTTCATGTGTCTTGTCTGTTTTTTTAAGTTTAATTTTATTTTAGTAATAAGAACTCTTAACAGATTTTAAAGTGTACAATATTGTTAGCTATAGGCACAATGTTGTACAGGAGATCGCTAGAATTTACTCATTTTTCATTACTGAAATTTTATACTCTTTGGTTATCAACTGACCATTTCCCCCTTGTTCCTGCCCCAGGAAATGACTGTTCTATTCTCTGCTTCTATGACTATTTTAGACACCTCATATAAATGGAGTCATGCAGTATTGGTTTTTCTATGATAGGCTTATTTCACTTGGTATTATGTTGTCAAGGCTCACCCATGTTGTCACATATTGCAGGATTTCCTTCATTTTTAGGATTGAATAATTTTCCAGTGCATGCATATACTATGTTTTATGTATCCATACATCTGTTAATGGATATTTTTGAAGATGCATATATAGCTTCAATAAAAAACAGGAAAGTTAATGATTAATAGATCGGAAATTTGGGGAAGCCTCTGAAAGACAAAAGGCACAGAGACTTTGAAGAAAAATCTATAATTTAGGATGCTTATACTTATTCTGTAGACAGTGGAAGGAAACACCAATACCAATACGGATAAAAATTAACAACCCCAAAACTAGGTACAATATGGTAAAATTTTAGGACATTTCAATAGAGGGAAAATCCTCAAAGTTGTCATAGACAAAACAAAGCTTCTCTATAAAAAGGAAGAAAATCAGATGGACAATAGACTGACCTTAGTCTTTTGCTTAGCAATACTAATGGCATTAATATAATAAAGCAATACCTTCTGATAATAACCAACATTTATTGAACACTGTTGTAAGCATTTTTTTTCATTTAATTAGCACAACACTATTATGTAAGTACTGTTATTATTCTAGTTTTATAGACGAGGAACTAAAGCACAGAGAAGTCAAGTAACTTGCCCCAGATCACATAGCTAGCAGATGATATGACATGGAGTGGATGAAGTGCATCATACTGAGTCAGAGTCCTGAATATATGTTCTTGCTGATAGTAGCTAACATCTCTTCCAGTTCTAATAATCCATAGTTACGTAATTCTGCCATATTTAAGGCACTGTGGTAGGTGCTGTGGGCAATTAAAACTTGAATCAGACACTAACCTGAACTCAGAAAATTAAAAACCCACAGTAGAGTCTCCAAACTCCGGTAGTCAAAATGTGGTATATATAAAAAAAAAAAAACACTTAAAAAAACTTCAGTAGTTTATTATTTATTTTCACCTTCTACTTTTGTCAAAGCCAATTCACAAGGCTTTCCACTTATGAGAGGGATATAATATTTCATTAAAATGGATTTGTTGGAGTAAAAATGATGTAGTTAATCCTACACTGAGTATGAAGATGTGTCCCAATCATGCAGGTCATATATAAAACACTTGCTTTGAAAAGCTGAATTTGGGGGTGATTCTCCCCACTACTGTATGTGGAATACTAGTATATACAACACACACTTCTCTGTTGGACTGCCAGGCTTTGATCAACACATAATATTAATTATTTTTATTTACTGTTATTATTACTTACTATTATGGTGATACTTTTCAACCATTCTTTGCTGAGTGCATTCTGAGACAGGAAGCTTGTTAACTTGCTTACAATAAGAGCTAAGATGGATAGAGTAACATCAAGGCATATTTGTATTAGGTTGAACTACATGGAATTGCCAGTCAAAAACTGTCCAATATCAGCAATTCACATGCTTTAACATGCATATTGCTTAGTTTTTTTTTTTAATGTTTCTTTATTTTTGAGAGAGAGAGAGAGAGAGAGAGAGAGAGACAGAGGGTGAGCAGGGGAGGGGCAGAGAGAGAGGGAGACACAGAATCTGAAACAGGCTCCAGGCTCTGAGCTGTCAGCACAGAAGCGCAACGCGTGGTTGAGTCCATGGACGACCAGATCATGACCTGAGCAGTAGTTGGACACTTAACCAACTGAGCCACCCAGACACCCCTAAAACTGTTAGGTTTATCTGCAATGTAATACACAGCAAAAATTCTGTGGTTTAACAACAATCATTATATCATGTCTACTAGTTCTTGGGCTGACTAGGGTCAGCTGCATGGGTTTGGATTCTTCTGCTTGAGGCACCACCGCCAGCAGGTCAGTCTTCGAGGGGCTGCACTACACATGAGTATTCAAGTTGATTCATCATGTGGCTGGGAGTTAGAGCTGGCTGTCATCTGGGGGCTCAGCCATCGCTGTCAAACACAGAACTTTGCTTCTTCCCTTTATAATGTGGGCTTCCCCCAACATGGTCTGGACTTGGAAGTCCCAGACTATGATTTCCACTGCATTCTATTTGTCAGCCAATTCACAAGGCCAGTTCAGTTACTGAGGATTGGAGGTAGGAGGTAGCTCCACATCTTGATGTGTGTGGGAGAATGTATGTATCTGTAGAGTGAAGAGGAAATATTGAGGACCATCTTTTTGGAGACCAGTCACCATAAAAAAAAAAAACAAAAAACCCAAAACCCACAACATTTCTCTGAGGAATATGGGAGATGAATCTGGGCAGTTTTTATTCATACAAGGACACATAATGTGATAAATGAGTAGTATAACTGTGGACGCTAATACTTCCCTAGTGTCTGTCAATAGAAACTATAATGCTTGAGGTGCCTGAGTGGCTCAGTTGGCTGGACATCCAACTCTTGGTTTCTGCTCAGGTCATGATGTCACGGTTTATGGGTTTGAGCCCCACATTGGGCTTTGTGCCGACAGCATGGAGCCTGCTTGGGATTCTCTCTCTGTTTTTCTCTCTGCCCGTCCCCTGCTCACACACTCTTTCTCTCTCAAAATAAATAAATAAACTTTTAAAAAAGGGAATTATAATGCTCAAAAGGATACTGTGACACAAAAATGTCCACAAACTTTGATCCATAACGTGAGAAGAGTGATTAGACGTGTATCCACATAGTCATAATTCAAGTTAATTTGATACATAGGTAGAGATAAGAACTGAGAGGAAGAAAACACTCGCTCTGGCCAGGAGAACTTGAAGGAATTTCAAATAGCTCCATGGTGCTATTGGAGCTGTGCCATGAATCAATGGATAAGACGCAGACAAGTCACTATGAGGAAGAACAGACCTTCAAGGGGAAAGAGTGAGCATAGGTACGGAGGGAACAAAAGCCTTCAACTTCCACGTAGAAAAGAGTAAATTGGTCTATTTGGCAGAAATACGGGGGAGCGTAACAGAGTACAGTGAGAACTAAGGTTGGGAAGGTGAGTTGTAACAAATTGTGGAAGGCCCTGAATGCCAGATTTGGGAGTTTGGGCTTTGTTCAGGAGTAGGAGCCACTGAAAAGGACTAACAGGATCAGGAAGTTGGCACCTCATGTTTGTCTGATATTTTCTATCTATGCCTTTATCCCCTGACTATTCCCAGACTCTCTTCCCAACTTCCTGCCTTTAGTGGTAATTTCCTCTCTGATGTTTAGTTCTAGGGCTGCCCTATAGTGAGAAATAGAAGAATCATTTTTCTTATGCATGGATACAACACACTATTATTTAGCTATTAAAATAAAGTTTTGGGGGCACCTGGGTGCCTCAGTCGATTAAGCATCCCACTCTTGAGGTCATGATCCCATGGTTTTCAAGCTCAAGTCCCACACCAGGCTCTGTGCTGACAGTGCAGAGACTGATTGGGATTCTGTCTCCCTCTCTCTGCCCCTCTCCTGCTCCCTCTCTCCTCTCTCAAAATAAATAAATAAACATTAAAAAAATAAAAATAAAATTAAAATAATAAAATAAAGATAAATTTAAAAATAAATAAAAATAAAAAACTAAAATTTAAAATTAAAATTAAAAATATAAAAATTTTCAGAACATATTACTTAGCTAGTAAAATGACACTTTCAAAAGATATTTATTGACATGAGGAAATGCCTATGTTCCATTATGAAATAATAAAATAACAGATTAATAAAAGAAGAATTAAAATTATATATAAAATTTGAAAGCATCTTAAAAACTTGGACGCTCTGTGTCTACATGCATGTACTATAAATATATAGAAAGGGAAAGAAATCAAAGTGTTAGTATGGGTAGTGGGATTATGACTATTCTTATTTTCTTATTTGTACGATTCTCCACTTTCCAAATTAGAATGTATTACAATTATCATCAGAAAAGCTATTGTCTAGTATGTTAACCATAGCAATTAAGTCTTCAAGCAGCAACCAAGTAAAAATAGCCTTCTACCTGAACTTGAGACTTGGAATTCTCAAAGACCTATAAATATTCAGGACTTTGAGATCCAGACGTGGGGTGAGTTAGCCGCTTTGGCCTTCTGAGTATGTGAATGTTTGAGAGAATAAAAAGGAGAGAAAAGTACTTGAACAATCTTTCACCACTAAGCTGCCTCTGGAATTTCTAAATAAGGCCATAGGCCTTGGAGGAAGGGGGCCTGTACACCATCACTCCACCCTGTCATGGGACCTGGAGTCAGGAAGAACCCAGCCATCACTGTGTGGTGAAAAGTCACACTGAAGTGAAAGAGTGAGGCTTAACCTCCAGGTTTCACTAGCCATCCAGCCCAGAACCTAGGCCTCCTGCAAATGTTGACTTTGTGTCTCAGGAATCACATGTTCACTCTCTTCCAGTCTTATGTAGTTTACTACTGTGGACATCTGGCAATACTTCAGCAAATAAAGAAGGATTTAAAAAGTCCTGAGAGGAGCTCCTAGGTGGCTGAGTCGGTTGAGCGTTCAACTTTGGCTCAGGTCACGATCTCATGGCTCCTGAGTTTGAGGCCCGTGTCGGGCTCTGTGCTGACAGCCTGGAGCCTGGAGCCTGCTTTGGATTCTGTGTCTCCCTCTCTCTCTGCCCCTTCCCGCTCATGCTCTGTCTCTCTCTCTCAAAAATAAATAAACATTCAAAAAAAAAATTTTTTTTTAAAGTCCTGAGAAAAGAGAAAAACTGCCCCGTCATTATTTTAAATTACTGTATTTGAACAACCGGATTTATTAATTCATTTGATGTGCTCAGAAATTACTAGCCAAGTAGCTCTGGAATTTTTTTCTATGTATCTGACATAAGATAATGATCCTATGTCTCTCCCAGGTTCACCCTTGCTACCAAAGTCTTCTTCTTGGCCCCTCTTTCTGCCACGCAAAGGAACATGAGCTCCTCTAGGACTTATCTGGATAACTGTAGTCCTAATTTTTCCAGCTCTCCAAACAAGGTAGAGAAAGTTAAAAAAAAATTTTTTTTTAATTTTATTTTAGAAAAGGAGAGAGTGTGAGCAGGGGAGAAGGGCAGAGAGAGAGAGGGGGGAGAGAGAAAGAGAGGGGAGAGAGGGAGAAGAGACAGAGAGAGGACAGAGAGAGAGAGAGAGAGAGAGAGAGAGAGAGAGAGAGAATCTTAAGCAGGCTCCATGTTCAGCCCAGAGCATGATGCAGGGCTTGATCTCACAACCCTGAAATCGTGACCTGCACCAAAATTAAGAGCTGGACACTCAACCAACTGAGCTACCCAGGCACTCCAAGGAGAGAAATTTTAGGAGTCTTTCAAAAAAAGTTTTAATAGCTTTACCAGGAAGACAAAAGAGAAGCATGAATAATATGAATAATAGTAACAGAGAAAATATAAAGGACTCTTTTTTACTTTTTTTTTTTTTTTTTTTTACTGTTTGGAGAAATACATTCTCAGGATCTTAGGATAATGATTAGCATAAACCAACTTGTTTCTTCTTAGTCAATAAATGAGGTTGAAGCCAACATTAATGAAATGTATTGGGGAATAAGGGTCCTGCTCAGTGGTCCCACTATGTTACTCCAAGGTATATCTATTATTCAGGCTGACCAAAGCTGGAGAACAAATCTGGTTGATGTGTCTGGTATATTTCTAATGGGACCTGATAAAAAGAAGGGATGCCTATATTTACTAAGAATTTACTACATTCCTATCTTGGATTAAGTACTTTGCATAAATTATTTTATTTAATACTCACAACAATCCAGCTAAGTTCTGTTATCTGACCAATAGGAAAACTAAACTATAATACTTAAGTAATTTCCCCAAGGTCAGTAATAGATGAAGCTATGGTTGACCCCAGTTTGTCTGATCCCAGAACCTGCACTGTTATTCTCTGTGCTGTGCTACCTTCAATTCATGGACATAAAATAGACTTCCACAAGCTTAGACATCTTTGAAGGACAGATGGCAAGTAATAATAAAAAAAAAGACATTTATCTTAGGTCCTTGGTTTGTTATGGGAAGGAAGAAAGGCTGATAATATTGCCCAGATAAGTTCTTACTTTGTGTTTGTCTGGAGAGCATAAGAATCCCGGATTACTTATGCTAAATATCCAGTTTTGTTCACTGGACACTTATTTTCTTTCTGTTGAATCTAAAAGAAACATATGGGTTACTATGTTTAAACAGCCATCTGCCATCATAAGCAAATTCTTGAGGAAATTGCTTTGGACCTAAAGTACAATACATGTTTGATCTTTATGTCTTATTTGTATATTTTGAATTTGGAAACTTTCAAATAAGGAGGTAAAAAGGTATCAGGAAAGAAAATGGAACAGAAAAAAAAATTATTTTAAAAAGCAAAACGAGTGCTTTGTGGCATCTGATACTAGTGAGAGTAAGAGAGAAAGTATCGAAGCTGCCCAAATAGACCCAGCCTGATGCCAAATTGGCGGTATTGCACCAAAGAGAACAGGCAATAAGGCACAGATAGCAAAAATAATTAGTGAATGTGATTAGCTGAAACAGATTATTTTGGGAAAGAGATGCTTGGCCTGAATCCTTGTGTGGCAGGCTGAATAAAGACATCCCCCTCCCCCCACCCCCCAGATGTCCGTGTCTAACTTAATTCCTGGAACCTCACACGGTTAAAGGCATTTTTCGCATATATGATTAAGGATCTTGAGATAGGAAGAGGATACTGGATTACTGAAGTGGGTCCAATGTAATCACAAGGATCCTTATAAGGGAGACAGGAGGGACACAGAGGAAGGAGCCACAAGTCAAGGAATGCAGGTGGCCTGTAGAAGCTGTAAAAGGCAAGAAAATAGCTTCTACCCTGGAGCCTCTGGAAGCAATGCAGACACCTTGGATTTAGTCCTCAAAGACTCATCTTGCACTTCTTACCTTCAGATCTGCAAAATAATACACTTCTGATGTTTTCAGCCATGTAATTTATAACACTTCAGTACAGTAACTGACAGAAAACTAATATATATGGCTCAGAGGATTCTAAGGATTCCCAATGGGAAAAAGATCAGGAACTCCTTGGTCGTCTCTCTCACCCCTCCCATCTAGTCCACCACCAAACCCCACTCACTGTTTCTCACTCCCTGAGCATCTCTCCTTCCCGTTATAGCCCTGTTGGCCCCTGTTCCTCACACTCAAAGGACTGTAGGCAGGTCTCCTGTTTCTTGCCCCCACCCCATTCAGGGTAACTGGAGTGCCCCACACCTACCACCAGGCTAACATTAATGAGGTCTCTGCCCCAGACTGGGTTGGGTCCATCTTATCCATAGACAAGAGGCCCCAGCTTTGCACAGTGGCATCCCAGACCCTGTACCCCTCTATCTTCTCCCACTATTGACACACACTAACTCCCAGTGCTGCTCGTACTGGGACCTCTACCTGCAACGCTTTCTTCCCTCTTGGTTTCTCCCAACATCCTATTGGGTAAGGAGGAAGTGTGGGAACATGGAGAATAGTGTTTTGGTAGAGGGATTCTTGCTTGGGGAAAAAGCTGAAATCTTTTTTTCATATAAACAATAAATTAACACATGCCCGATAATGGGGATAAGGGAAAGAAATGTAACCATTAATGGAAGAGTAAAATGCAGAATTCCAAATTAAAAGGGGAAAGATAAGAAAGAGGGATGAAAAATAGCTCTGTAAAATAAATAACCATAAATAAGAGAGAAGGGTAAGTTATGCCGTTCATTACTCTAAATGTTCTAGACTGCTTAAGTCAAATGAACAGTATGTAGCATATGCCTTTTATAGGAAACAAACTTAAAACAGAGCTGAAAAGAGGTTGAAAACAAAGAGGTGACTAGGCAGGGATGTGAACAGGCAGTTCACAGAAGAGCAAAGCAAAATGGCAAACATTTATGAAAAGATGCTCAAACTTTTGTAGTCAGGGAAATGCTAATTAAGTAACAGCTATCATAACATTTCTATTGGATGGTAACAGTTGAAAATAGCTATAAAGCTATTGCTGGAAAGGATGTTGGAATAAAAGGAACACTCATCCTTTGCTGATCAAAATGTGATACAAACCTTTAGATGGCAAGCTATCAATATCTATTAAAATTAAAAATACATATTTTCTTCGACCCAACAATTCCATTCATGGGAATCTATTCCATAGAAATAAAAGTCTCTGGATACAAAGTCATGGGAAGAAAGATCCTTTATTACAACAGTGTTCATAATAAGAAAGCAGTAAAAATAAACTGAATGACCATCAACAGGGGATGAAAAATTATAAAACATGAGGGGATACTATGTAGACATTAAAAAGAAATTATAAATTAAAAATTCAAAGATAACATGATAAAAATGCAATTACAGTGGAAGACAGTAACAGACCACTCTCAGAACCAGTCTTCTGTAATAGATAAAATATTAGTAAAGTCACAGAGAAGTCTGATAGTTTTGTTGAAATAGATACAAATAAATTTGTATCTCTCAAACATAGAGGATACACTTGGCAGAATATTTACTAAGTTGGCCATGTATTTTTCCAAAATAACTTCATTCTGGAGACTCTCTACCATAAAAATAAAAGCATCAGTCCATGGGGCACCTGGGTGGCTCAGTTGGTTAAGTGTCTGACTCCTGCTCAGGTCATGATCCCAATGGTTTGTGGGTTCGAGCCCCACTTTGGGAATTGTGCTGACAGTGTAGAGCCTGCTGAGTCTGTTTCGGATCCTCTGTGTCCCTTTCCCTCTGCCCCTCCAGCATGATCTCTCAAAAATAAAGATATTTTTTTAAAAAA
Source organism: Puma concolor (assembly GCF_028749965.1). NCBI lineage: Eukaryota > Metazoa > Chordata > Mammalia > Carnivora > Felidae > Puma > Puma concolor. Next base: position 86,467,793 of record NC_141674.1, read on the forward strand.
GGCATCGGTCCATGAGGGCATATGTGTTAGGATATATGTTGCAACAGTATTCATGGTGGAAAAAGCAATAAATATACATATATAAAATGTGTGTGTGCTCTCATTCATCCATTCAGAAAGTGTCTTTATTGAACTTCTGCTACGTGCTTTGTTCTACATTAGAGACTATGAACTTTAATAGAAGGCCCCCACCCTCAGAAATCTCCAGTTGTAGCTGAGGAGCCAAGGCACGTGGGCACAGTTACATAACAGCACCAAACAGGATATTTTAGACAGAGGACCCTTTAAGCAAAGGCAGGTGCGGGTGGGCAGAAAAGGCAGGGTGTGTTCTGGGGATGGGGAATGTTATCTCATCAGAGAAAAGAATCACATCCCAATTACTAAAAAAAGAAAGAAAATCACTAATTATCACTAATTCTTGATTAATCCTACTGAATGGAAGCAGATTGCCAAACAGCATTGAATGGGGAGCTTGACATGGACCTTGTTAAGGTTCTAAAGCTTTTAAAATAAAAATAGAGCAGTAATAGCCAGGATTTGAAAGGGGAAAGAAAGTTATGCCAAACTAAATTAGTTTTCATATGTCACAAAGCCTCTAGAGAAGAATGTAATAGACATGATTAAATCAATTTTCACAAGGGTTTGATAGTTTCTTTCACCTTTTGGGGGCAGATGTGAAACAGAGTAACTGATTTAATGACTACACTGGGTGAATGGGTCAGATACCTACAGAAAGTTTCATCTGTGGGGGAATCTCATCCGTGACAGACAGACACACTGGCGCTTCTCTGTCAGTGTGTGTGAAAAGGAATTTGCTACTAATACTGAAAAGTAAATTGACATGGATTCCAGGGTTTCCCTTGAATAATCTTTCATTTATGGGTATTCAGATGGTTTAAGTGAACCAGAGAGAAGTGGGTGCTAGAATTAGCAGGAGAGACATGTTCATAATCCTCAACCCCCCAGGCCCTCAGAACATCTCTGGTTCTACCTCCCCCCCCCCCCCCCCCCCAGCTATCTGCTGTGTTTCTATACAATTGCTGCAGAGAAACTAGTGAAAGCTGCCGGCCTCAGGGTGAGAGGCATGGTGCTCTCTGATCCCACATTCCTGATGCAGATCTGACATGAGGCTGAAGCTAAAGCAGGAAGCACTTAATACATTGATTGACAGCCTGCGTCATGGACAAGGCTAGGCAAAATTGATGGTAAATAATATAAAAAACTATTCTAAAGTGGTCAAAACATAACTGGGACATTGTTTTAAAATTCTGTCCACCACCATTATAGAAAAAGGCAGTAATTAAAATGAAACTAATTAAAAGGAAATCAATCAGGCCGGAAACAGTAACCAAAGGAACTGAGATGTTTAGATTAGAAAGGTTTAGGGATATGAAATCTGCCACCAAATGTTTGAAGTCCTATTATAAAGAATGGTAAAATAACAGAAAGAACATAGGGCTTTTTAACTCAGATAGGGGTTGTGCTGTTATGGACTTTAGGATTCCTTATAAACCTCAGATTCTAGGAAATCTATGGTGAAATTTTACAATAAATTAGGAGGACTAGGTTCGGAACATCCTGGGCCCACCCCTCCGGTATCAAAGCCAAGGAATAGAGTAGAGCCCAAATTGCTGGGGTCAGTGCCAGCTGGGTTTCCTGTAGTGGTAATTCTAAAGAGGGCATCCAGAGGACAAGCCAAAGGGTTAGTTAACAAACAGGAAGACCGGGCAAATGTCATGATGATGAGAAGACAAAGCTCAAAAAAAAAAAAAAAAAAAAAAGTGGCAAGAGGCAACTTGAGAAGCCAAAAAATCAGGATAACACAATCATAGGGACTAAAGAAGAAGGGAAGTAAAATAATTGAGCTGGTGGTTGGGTGGGATGACAGAGTGACAGAGCAAGAGTCAGGTTAGGACCAGCATTACTTTCAGGTCAAGTCTTGTGTCATCAACAAGAATGACTTCTTGCCTGGCACAGAGTAAACACTCATGAGGTATTATCATTGTCTGAAATTTTGCCCTGATCAGTTGAGTTGGAATCAAATATTAACAGTGATGGGGAACATGCTAAATTAGGACCCGAGCATGGAATGTCAGGTGGTATGGATGTTATTCTACAGGCAAAAAGAAACACAAAGTTATTTGAACTGGGATGCGCTTTAGCAACATTTCTCACTCAGCACTGCCAAGAGTAGAAGGGTATTATAAGAAAGGAGGCAGAGCCATTAGGTAAGGCTTTTGCAAAAATAAAAAGGAGTAATGATGGCCTTAACTAGAAAGTGGTGGTTTGGGAATGGGGTGTATAAGAAAGAGCCTAGGGTGGGAATGTAAGGGCACATCACCTAATTGAATCACAGAGCTGGCTGTGTACAGAGTCAACATGATGAATAAAAAGATATACCATGACATAGTTACCCTTATCCAGGATATGACAGAGCAGGGTGAGAATAATCATCCCTGTTAAACACTTCTCATTCCAGCTGATCTCAAGGGAGACTCTTTAATGCAAGTTTGGTTCTTTTCAGGGCTTCTTTCTTCATTGGAGTACATTCAAGGAGAAAGTTAAATTTAAAATTCTGCTTGAATCTGAGCTGATCAGGGCCCATCCACTGTGGAGGTAAGAAAAAAAGAAAAAAGGTTCTCACAGAAGCTAAAGGAAGAGGGATTTTTCAAGGATGGAGTGATCCGTCTCAGATACTACTGAGTGGTAATGTAAAAGACTGAAAAATTGCCATTCAAGATCAAGGCAGAAGGCCTACAGATTAATATGTTAATGCCACAATCATGAGAAATAATGTGAACCTTTTAACCCTCAGTGGTAAATAAAATCTTGTAATCATTATTGCAATTCAGATGGATGAAATTCGAAAATCTTGTAATCATTATTGCAATTCAGATTCACAATCATGAGAAATAATGTGAACCTTTTAACCCTCAGTGGTAAATAAAATCTTGTAATCATTATTGCAATTCAAATTCGAAATTAGAACATAATAAAGGAGGGATATTTTTTAACATTGTAATAGACAACTTAATAGGGAAGAAAAAATTGTCAAGAAGATACACATCTGAGCAGATACCCATGGACCTAAAGGCAGAAGGATCTTGGAGAGTATATGGATGAGTATATGGATGAGTAAGTGGATAATAAGTGATTTAATGAATGCAGCATTGGCCACTGACACATTCTTAAAAGAGCAAACTCATGGGAGACTAATTCATTTGTTTCCTCTTGCATTAACAAGCTGTGTGTGATGTTAAGGAATAAGAGTCTCTTCCCTTAAGTCGCTTAAAGCATACCAGAGACTCCAGAGATGGTGACACATAGGTTGGGTCTTGAAAGATGGCTAAATGGTACCAAATGAAAGAGGGTAGGAAGGAACCTCCAAGCAGAAGTCCCAAGTTAAAAGAAGTGGATGGGAAAAGCAAGGCTATAGTGGTGAGGACTCTGGTTACAGATGATAGAAAACTAATTCAACCTGATAAAAGAGGAATTCTTTGAACCTACATTAACTAAACCTTGGGAAGATTAGGGCTAGATCACTGGAACCACAAAGTCAGGACTCTTTTTTCCATCTTTCATCTCTGCTCCTCTTTATGGGCCAAATTTCTTCTTTCAGATGAGATTCTCCATAAGATATGAGGCCTGGTTGATAGAAGCTCTGGGTTCAGTGGCTTATTGTATTCTGACCTAAGAGGAGAGACACTCTTTTCTTTCACCTTTAGTTTGCAAATTCCTAGGAAGGAATCTAATCCATCCAGATTGATCCTTCCCTTACTACTACCCTAACACAGAGAGGCAGGGGCTTCTCACTTGATGTATAACTACCGCAAGAAGTGTATCTGGTCTCTGAAGGAATAGTGAGCAGGCATCTCTGCTTATGTCTATTCCAACAGCACATTCAGGCTACCATAAGTGATTCAGTATGACTGAATTGTGAAAAAGACTGAAAGCAGATATTCCAGTTAAATTATTTCAGGGGCGCCTGGGTAGCTCAGTTGGTTAAGCATCCGACTTCAGCTCAGGTCATGATCTCACAGTTTGTGAGTTCAAGCCACACATCAAGCTCTGTGCTGACAGCTCAGAGCCTGGAGCCTGCTTCGGATTCTGTGTCTCCCTCTCTCTCTGCCCCTCCCCACTCCGGCTCTGTCTCTCTCTGCCTCTCAAAAAATGAATAAACGTTGAAAAAAAAAATTTAAAGAAGTTATTTCAGTATACAATTCAGAAGTTAGTTTAGTACACTATCAGAGAGAGACTGAGGGATGGATATAAGAAAATTTAGAAAGAAAATTTGAGTGGGTTAAGCGACTGGCTCTTGATTTCGGCTCAGTTCATGATCTCACAGTCATGAAATTGAGCCCTGGGTTGGGCTCCAAGCTGGGCATGGAGCCTGCTTAAGATTTTCTCTCTCTCTCTCTCTCTCTCTCTCTCTCTCTCTCTCTCTCTCTCTCTCCCTGTGCCCCTCCCCTCACTCATGTGCTCTCTCTCAAAAATAAATGAAAGCAAGCAAGCAAGCAAGCAAGCAAGCAAGAAAGAAGATTTAATAGAAAAATTCCAAGGTTTGCATATTTGGACTTGACAAAGGAAAGATTGGGATAAGTCACTAAAATAAGAAATAAACAGGATTTAATTACTGGGATTATATAAATAAAAACACCTGCCACATAAGTGAATATACAGAGCAGAGTTAGGAAAGAAACCAGAGTTGAAGACATAAAACTGCAAGTCAGCAGCACAAAATGGTGGAAGAAGTTAGGAAATGGGTTTGCCCATCTCTTTCTCCCCCGATCACTCTACTTCAGTCATTCGTCTGCCTCTTCAAGTGTGTCTGGCTTGTTTCCATCTTGGATCTTTGCACTTCCTCTTCCCTCCTCCTGGAAAACTCTTCCTTTGGATTATGTTGTGGTTTGTTTTCTCACTTCCTTCTGAACTCTGCTTGAATTAGACCTCCTCTGAGAGGCCTTTCCAATGCTACCTAATGTGGGTCTTCACAAAGCCGTGTACTCTTACTCTAACCCTTTATCCTGCTTTATCTTTTTTTCACAGCGCTTACTACTTGCTGAAATTATTGTATGTATTTACTTATGTGCTCTCCGACCACTCCTCAAGAACAGGAGTGTTGTCTTGTGTTATTGCTCTATTTCCGGGGCCTAAAACAAGTGCTCAATAAAGATTTATTGATTACATGACTATATTAAATATAGTTTTCCTATTTTGGATTTAATTCTCTACTGACCAATTAAGATGGGAAAACAGAATATAAAAGAGACTTCAATTATCTTCATTTTTGCCAAATAGGGTTTTGTTACAGTTTACATTCTCAACTGCTAAACAGTATTGGAAAATATCTCAAAGAACCAGTCTATTTAGCCCAAGGAATCACTAGCCATGTGAATAATTTTGTGTTTATTGTAGAGAATGCTAAGGTCAAGTAGAACCTCCATGAACTTCTTATTTGGCTTTTTGCCCTTCAAATGAAAGAATATAGGAATTTTTTGCTTCCTCAGTTCACACTGAACTTCTTGTTTTCAGAAATGCTGAATTCATCCTGAAGTCTGCCCACTGAGCATTTTAGATTAACTGCCTAGGCAGTGGATTTATTATAAGACTTCTACATTTTATTAAAAAGGGCTATCTAGTCCACTCAGTGAGATGGCTTCCCTTAGGAACCTGTAATCAATTTATCTAAATCTAAATAATCCTGTGACCCCTTCTTAAGGGATAGATTTTACTTCATTTACATAGTTTTGTATTTAATTTAAAAACTTTCTGAGAGTGGGAATTACTTTTTATATATGTACTTGTTAATATACATATCAGTGTTAATTAACTTTATAAAGATAAGCACTAGATTTTTATATAGTAGTGTGATATTGTTCTAAATATAAGTGACTAATTCACTGTAGCTTTTTGGGAAATAATATCTTTTCTAAGTAAACTATCAAATATAAACTATAATGTAATGTGGATGGATATTTCAGTGGATCAGCAAGTGAAATTTACATGGTTAACTCTTAAGAGTCTGTAAGATTTCAAACCACAGTGAGTGTGTCTTGAAAATTTTCTGGCTTTAGAAAAGCCATTAGGTTAGATCCTACATCCACTTTTTTTTTTTAAATCATTGATAGATTATCCATAGCTACCATGTTGACTCTGTTTATAATTTTTTTATTTTTTAATGTTTATTTATTTTTGAGACAGAGACAGAGAGAGAGGACGAGGGGCAGAGAGAGAGGGAGACACAGAATCTGAAGCAGGCTCCAGGCTCTGAGCTATGAGCACAGAGCCCTGACATGGGGCTCCAAGTCACGAACCATGAGATCATAACCTGAACTGAAGTTTAACACTCAACCGAATGAGCCACCCACACGACCCAAGTCTGATCATAATTTTTAAATACAGAGGGTTATTTTTCTAATGATAAGAGTAATACATTATGGGAAGTTTTAGAAAAAAATAACAAAGGATGAAAAATGTATTAAATTGCCAACCCCCAAATAACTAGAATTAGCTACTATTTATTCAATTATCAAACCATACATCATTATATTGATACTAAAATAACTTTATATCCTGTGTTTTCATTAAGCACTATATCATACGTCTTTTCCTATGTTAGTAAAAAGAAGTTCTGTAAACCTCAACAAAAAATTTTTAGTATAGTTGACACACAATGTTACATTGGTTTTAGGTATATGACTTCATGATTTGACAAGTTCATACATTATGCTATGTTCACCACAAGTGTAGCTACCATCTGTCACTATATGACACTATTCTAATACCATTGACTACATTGCTTACGCTGTGACTTTTATTCCCATGACTTATTCATTCCATAACTGGAAGTCTATATGTCTCCCACACCCCTTCACCCATTTTGTGTGAACATTTTTAAACATTACATAATATCCCATGGTACGTGTGCACCATAATATACTTATATTTTCCCCTCATGCTTGACACTTAGGGTGTTTCTAAATTATAGATATTTTAATGAATGCTGCACTAAATTTTTTATGCATAAAATTTTTTTATCAATAGTTCCTATTTATTTAGAAGAGATTAATAAATTAGAGGTACTAGAAGAAAGTGTCTCGACACATATTGCCAAACTGTTTTTCAGATAAGCATTACTAAATTGTAATTCTACTAACACTAGATGAGTGGACTCATCCCATCACACTGTCAGTTAGCTAAGGGTATAGCCATTAAATAGGCCATTGCTTTTCAAGGAAGCTCTTTCTTTTCCCACATAGATACAAAGGAGCCCAATACGAAAGGCTTGAAAATGAGGGGGCTTAAGACTGAAACAAAAGCAATTACCTCTATTCTGCAAAATAATGTGAAATACTAACTCCAAAGAGAAATACACACCTCACAAATTTGGAGGCAATTAAGACTATATTTCTGCTTCTCCCACATAGATAGTTAGTATGCATTCATGAGAATAAACAGGTGTCTGAGCCCTATTGGTAAGGGAAATTTTGAAGGGGGTTAAATTCAGAGAGCCCACCTGTTCTCATTCCACCTGGCTTGTTGTGTAGGACTTTGCGTATCAACTGCTGTCACTGATTGTCCTATGCTACGGCCTCCTGCAATGACGCAATTATAAAACCATCATTATGATAACAATTTATTTTCCTAAAAAAAAAAAAAAAAAAGCCATGATGGAAGTTAGAAGGTGTTTCAAGAGATCTAAAACATGATGCTAAGGGAGACTGAGTCTTGCCCATGGATAGAATCCCTCTGAGGCTTTCAACTCCTTGGGTTTTGTTTTCTCTAAACCTGAGATGAGCCATATTTAGCACACAGCATTCTGCTTTCCTTTAACCTCACTGCTTCAGTAAAATTTATACCCCCTGGGGGGCTGCTGTGGAGGACAAGGAGAGGGGGCAGCAAAGGGAAATGCAGCTGACTCCACACTAGTCCTTTCGTGGTTCATGGAAAACAGCAAGTAGCATCCTGTTGAAGGTTATCTAAGGGCTTCAGAGGGTGATCCAAAGAGAAGCACAGGCATTAAGATGTTCTGCTGACTAGATGTTTCTCTAGGAAAACCTTCATTAATGAATATCTCCTCTTCCCCTACTTATGCTGGTTGAGAAGTCATCCTTTAGTGTTGGGAGAGCAGTGCAGGGCTGGTGGAGATACTTGGGGCATACATGTTCAAATGTGCATAGAGTATGCACAGAACTGTTAACAAAGTGAGAAGTAGGTTGTAGTTGGGGAGGAAAAGTCACTTTCACTTTTCCATGGTTATCTCTGTACTGCTTGTATATGTGTGTGTGTGTTTACTTTTTTTAATGTTTGTTTATTTTTGGGAGAGAGTCAGAGACAGAGTGTGGGTGGGGGAGGGGCAGAGAGAGAGGGAGACACAGAATCCCAAGCAGGCTTCAGGATCTGAGCTGTCAGCACAGAGCTCCACGTGGGGCTTGAACTCACGAACTGTGAGATCATGACCTGAGCCAAAGTCAGATGCCTAACTGAGCCACCCAGGCATCCCTATGTGTGTTTTGCCATAAGCAATTATTGCTTTGGCAATTCAGAAGTATATAGAAAATTAAATAATATATTCCCCCCAGCCTGTTGTCTACTTTTTACACTCGTTTTTTATTTTTAGAAGTTTTTTAGGTGATATTTTTATTTTTATTTGCAATTTCATGCATTGCATTTAAACTTTCCCTGTCCACTGATCAGATTACTAGTGTGTATTTATGTTTATGTGGACTGCTCTCTGCCCTATGCAGAGTAAAAATTGCAGTAAAATACCATCTGGGGTCTGTCAAGCAATGTATTTAAAAGCTCTTTAGCAAAGCAGGATAAAATGAGAAAGATACTAAGAAATGGACATTTGTGATTATAATTAATGGGTTTTGGTTGTGCTCCAGTGACTCTACGGCCCCCCCCCCCCCCCCCCCCCCCCCGGAGTCCTGTGAGGAGCCTGTGGTCTCCAATGAAAGGTACTGTTTTGATGGCAACTCAGAGAGTCCTTTGTCATACAAATAGGAGATCCTCTTTGGCACACATCCTCTCCTTTGCCCAGGCTGCACTTAGAAAATTGGAATTAGGGCACTCAAGTCTACTGGTGATTGCTTCTTAGCCTCCTACCAACTCAACCTGTTTGCTATGTAGAGCAGAAACCAAAGTAAAGGAGGCAGCCAAACTCAGAAGTCAGCATTAGAACATAAGAAAAACAGCTCTGTGCCAACTATACGCTCTGCAGGGTGACCTCCAGTTTCTCTGACCATATGTCTCATTGCAAAATTTATGAGACTTCCCAGATCCGGGGTCAAATATTTTCCTGCTACTGTTACAAGCCTTCCTATCCTGCTTCTCTTTCCTTTCCCACAGTTTTCCTTCCATCTTTCTTTGTTTTGGCTTTTAAATTTGGAATTTTCTTTTTCTTCTTCTCCTGAACCCTCTATCCCAAAGTCATTCTTCTCTTTCTGATTTTCTCTCCATGCTTTATTTAAAAAAAATTTTTTTTTAATGTTTATTTATTTTTGAGAGACAGAGAGAGACAGCATGAGCAGGAGAGGGGCAGAGAGAGAGAGGAAGACCCAGAATATGAAGCAGGTTCCAGGCTCTGAGCTGTCAGCACAGAGCATGACGTGGGGCTCGAACTCACGAGCCGTGAGATCATGACCTGAGCCGAATTGGATACTCAACCAACTGAGCCACCCAGGCGCCCCCTCCAAGCTTTATTTTTATTTTAGTCCTTACCCACCAAGTCCCCATCAACACTGTCCTCACTCTTTTTTATAAATTCCCTTCTCCATATTCAAATTCTACTGCCAGTGTTTACATTATTGAACAATCCTTAAAATCAAATCTCATTGATTAGTACTGGATTGTAGGTTTGGCTACAGAGGTGTTTTTCAGCATCAAAAGGAAGCACTTTTAGTCATCTATTAACTAGAAAGCAATTTCAGGAACCAGTCCCATAGACAGAGCTAATTTCTTCCATTCATCGTCTGAAAGATCCAATGATTATTTAGAATTATGAAAACTTCTGGTTTTAAGGAAAAGGCCTGATCATCCTGTGGGAACTGTCAGCCCTAGCAAATGACTAGTTTTGTTCTGCTCAATAACACGCAAAGTAGAACGTGTCTGATATACCAGAGAGGTACAGTTTGTGCCTAAAGGTACCGAGCAAGTCTGTTCTTTAACGATTTCGTGATTTGACTGGTTTTTCCTCACAGGCTACTCTAGTCTATGTGTGCAGACACATCCAAGTCAACCCATTTCCTACCTTCTTGTCTTTCTGTGCTTTGAGAGCTTTGAGGGATTGTCTCTAATGGATTCCTGCTCCTCCTCACATGGTGTTCCTTTTACCCTAAAGATAGCATGATGGGTTTTATAAGGAAGGAGTCCCTCTATTTCCCTCTATCCTCTCTTCCTCTAGACACCAATTTTTCTCATTTTATCCATAAAACCAAAATAAAACTCTGCCTTCTTGTTCCTCCCTTTAAAAGCAATCTTAGCACCTTAATGTAACCAAAAGTTCACACTATCGCTCAAAAAAACCCTGTGGTGGGATAATATTGAGATCCCAATCTGACTCTTATTTTGCCTTTATTTCCCCTTTTCCTTCCCTTTGTTCAATCTGATAACTGATTCTATTCTTTGCCCCAGAGGAGGCTTTTCATTGGGAGTTTCTTTCCTACTGCCTAAACCAAATCTCAAACTGGAGACGCCAGAATTAAATTTGGTCTACAGATATGCTTTATTGGGTTCCTACAGGATTTTTTTTTAAACCTGAGGCAGCATTTACTAATTAGACATGACTTACATAGAAATCTGAATTTCTAACTTCTCTAGAAAATTGGAAGATCTAGCCATACCAGGCTGCTGTTTTCATGGGGCCCCAATTACCTGGAGTCTTGTAGAGGCTGTAATCTTATGTAGGTTCAAGCTTCCCATTTTTCCAGAGCTCCCTCGCTATCCTTTTCTTGATCTGGAAATCTTCACTCACTTATGTCACTCACTTATATCTTGCCCCCATCAGCTTTGCTTGACTCATTGTTTAAATCCTTAAAGGAGATATACTAGGTGCCCTGGAGAGAGACACCTTAAGAAAAGATAATTTGTATCCATAGGCAGAGACTGTTATGATGGACCATCCATCATGCATTCAACAAGTAAGCACATATGTGCCAGTCAGTTTTTTGGTGCGGAAGATGAAAACAATTAACAAAATAGAAATGTTTCCTGTTCTTATGGAATTTGTATTCTAGTAGATGATAGCAATAGACAAACACATATTAACAAGATAGTTTTGAGTAGAGATAAGTATATGAAGTGATCCTTTATATTTCATAATTTAATATAATGATGAATATATGAAAGGAATAAAGCAAAGTTACAGGAAGGAGTGCAGTGGTGGGAGAGGATGGGGTGGATGATGGGTGACAAGTCCCACCGAGGAAAATGGGGCAGTGACAATCAATCAAAATATTTTATTTTCCAGAACCAAGGCATGGAATCAGGAGAGATCTGAAGGGACCACACAGTAAAGGATGGTGGGTTCTCAGCAATCACTTCAGTGGACAAAGAACCAGACACCACATAGGTTCCTCTCCCCACACACTCTGTGGGCATGATAGCATTTCACAAATCTGAGATTATGGGCTTTGGAAGGAAGACACACAGAAATGACTAAGGTCAGGTTGTCTGCCACTACAGCTGTATGGAGATTCAGAGACAGAAATCAGTTGTTCCAGAACTCATCTCCTTTCCCCATGAGACAGCTTTTGGGATATAAAATTCCCCCACAATGCAATTTCTGAAGATTGACTTATTCATTGTAGCTTAACCCATTGGTGGAGCGTTAACAAGATAGCTCAGAGTGATTTTGACTCTGAGAGTGTGAACCCCTTTGAAATCTCCCCACAATGTGAGATCCAGCAAAGAATAAAGCCATACTGGTCATCCAGTCTAAGTCAATGAATCAAATACACATGTGGACAAAAACACTTCCTAAAGACATATATTTATTCTCGGAAACAGGGCAACCTAGTTTCAAAGATTAAAAAGGAAACATTTCCCCTACATGCAACAGAATCTTAGCAGACTCCTGCCTACAAAAGCAATACCCCTTACAGCATGAGCAAAGGTGTTGGCTGTATCTACTTGCTCATCATTTTGGTCATCATCTGGTTTCTAAGGTCTGTCCAGGGATAAATCTGAAAGAGAAGTGAACTCCTATTTCAAATCCATCTACCTATCAAAGACCAGGCAGAAACTGCAGTTAGCAAATTTTGCCACTTTGGGCCAAATAACATTTCTAAGCATAATCACACTCTGTGAGTTGAAGGGAGAGAATATGTATTTAGGAGCCCTGTACATGCAACGCCCCACTAATGACTGGGGAGGAATTCTGTTCCTCCAGTTACATGCACATACATAAGGTTTTGCCAACTCTCACCAAGTTCAATGGCAAAATGAAGGAGAAGGAGAAGGAGAAGAAGAAGAAAAAAAGAGGAAGAAAAAGATGGACAGGTTGTTAAATATCATTTTGAGTTCAATCCTCTCATTTTTAAAGCTATAAAAATAGAATTTTAGAAAGGTAAAGTTTCCCAAATCTCACAACCGAATTTCCCTGGACCTATAATGTAGGTCTTCTTACACCCAGTCTGCTACTATTTTACTTTTAATATAAAAGTTGCTTCAGGAATGCAGCTTTGATAATCCAAACTATATAGTAAGGTCTAATATGAATTTTTTTTTTAATTTTTTTTTCAACGTTTATTTATTTTTGGGACAGAGAGAGACAGAGCATGAACGGGGGAGGGGCAGAGAGAGAGGGAGACACAGAATCAGAAACAGGCTCCAGGCTCCGAGCCATCAGCCCAGAGCCTGACGCGGGGCTCGAACTCACGGACCGTGAGATCGTGACCTGGCTGAAGTCGGACGCTTAACCGACTGCGCCACCCAGGCGCCCCAATATGAATTTTTATTAGACAAAAAAAGACACCAACATGCCTTTCATCTTTTTCATTATGTGCATAATATAATATACAAATATAATTTGCAAATATATACACCTGAACTCGTAAAAATGTAAAATCTCATCTTCTCCTAATTTCAGTTAGCAGGGAACTCGAATGGTGGTAACATGCACATGTGTGTTATAACATTAAAATGCTGATAAGTCAGCACAGTGGGCGGGGGGGCACATTCTTAATGCTGAACCGAGTAGATAACCTCAGAATCATGCTTGCTATCTAAGACTGTGTGTGTAGGAATGAAGAGCTATAAACAAGAAATAAACCATAATAGCTGTTAGGCTTGGGATAATACTTTGTTCCCAAATATTCTGGCTGTGTGTGCAGAGAATATAATCAGCTATGTAATTTTAAGGTTTAATTAGCTAAGTTTAGGCAAACTGTTGATTCTGAACTGCTACAGCTGAATGAGTCAATCCATATGTTCTCTGTTACTGGAATATGAGCATATAAACAGATTTGTCTACAAGGGGGAAAACTCACAGATGACTGATAAATGAATTTTGGCAGCGTCCTATTATCATCATTGGCAATCACTGGGGGAAATATTGACAATGGTAAGGACTGAACCCCTGGAAAGAGCGGCTCAGAGTCTACCTCATACTGCAACTGTGGCTGAGCAGTGGAAGCAGCTCTCGGGACCAGATAGATTTTTAGTTGGGCCTTTATGGAAGGGAAGAGGATAATAAATGGAAGCAAAATTTTCTAGGAATGTGTCCAAAGTAAATGACTGCAGATGTGTGTGGTTTTCTTACTCTTGCCATATATTTCTCTTCCTGAGCAGAGACTCTGTGTGTGTGTGTGTGTGTGTGTGTGTGTGTGTGTGTGTGTGCGCGCGCGCGCGCACGCGCCTTGATCTTAATGAATATTCATGCACCGATGGAGAAAAGTGTCCTGTTAATGCAAAGCTATGAACCTTATCTATCAAAATCCAGCACAAGGACTGTGCCATCTGTCTTGATTTGTTCTGAATCAGGACACTTCTTATAGTTGGGAGGCCTGCTCCAAGGGCAGCCGGGGGGACAGAAAGGCAAACAGCAGTGGTAGCTCACAGAGCTTAAACTCCTAAATCATCAGTGCCAGCACAGAGCTCTTGCTACATCGCTCTGGAGACAAGTGGGGGATGACAAGAGGCTCAAAATAGCAGTGCTGCTTACCTAGGTATTTGTGTCAAAACCCTACTGGAGAACGGCCTGGTTTGTTTCAGTGGAACACTTGCGAAAATTCAGTTATCAAAGGCACAAGTTATTGTGATGGGACTGCTGCATCTGTGTCTCATGATTGAGTTATCATTTTGGACCAGCAATTTCTGTGTGAAGGGGAGAAAAACTCTCTCCTTTTATTCAGCAAACAAACATCTTGGAGCATTAGCCATGCGCCAACCACTGTGCAAGTCACAGGAACAATGCATAAGATATTTTAGCTCTGCTCCCAATGTAGAAGAAAAAGAGACCTATAAACAGCTAAGTTATAACACAGTGAAGCTGCTGCTGTAAGTGGGAGCAAAGTGCTTTGCTGGTCCCATACAGAGGCTGATGAACTTTGCCTGGGGCTTTCTGAAGAGCTGATATTTGAATTGGGTTTGAAGAATAAGTACAAGTTTTCTAGATAGAAAAGTCATTTCAGCCAGGTTCCAAATCAGGTAGACCCCAACAACCATGAGGTACTCTGGGAAGAGAGGGGGTCTGTGACTGACTTGCCAGGTGGTTGGTTGGAGCAGGAATGGGGGCAGGAAAGAGGTCTGGAATGGAGTGTCAGGAAAGGATGATCAGGAAGAAAGTGGGGACTGGATTGATAAGCAACTTCTGTGTTAGGCTTGCTTATTTCCTCCCTGTGAGTAGCAGAACGCCAACAAATACTTCTTTAAATGTTTACTTATTTATTTTGAGAGAGAGCATGAGACAGGGAGAGGCAGGAAAGAGGGAGAGTGAATTCCAAGCAGGTTCTGCCCCATCAGGACAGAACTGGACATGGGGCTTGAACCCATGCACTGTGAGATCAAGACCTAAGTCGAAATCAAGAGTCAGACACTTAACTGACTGAACCACTGAGGTGCCCCGCCAACAAATACTTCTAAGGGTAAAAGAAATATAAGCAGATGTATGTTTTATGATGCAAATTAAGACTACACAATTCAGAAAATGCACCAGAGTAAAGAGATACTGATGGCATGGAGACCATGGCTTATGGCTGAGCCAATGGCAATGAGGACAGAGAACCCACCACACCTGAGAGGGAGGGACTATGGGTAGTTCCAGAGCAGTGTGATTCCAGGAAGAGATCTATTTAGGAAACACACTATGGGAAAGCCAGCCTGAGGTACTGAATGTAAACAAAAGAAGAGTTTGCCCATGTCGGGCATGCATTCTTCTGCCTTTACAGCTCTAGCATTTGTTGAGTCTCTATCCTAAATCCAGTCGCATAGGGTCTGAGTTTCTCCATTTGCCTGCTTACATTGGAGGGGTCCAATTAAGTGAGGAGAAAAACCACCTGCAAGTCAAGATGAGGTGAATGTACTACCTGTACTACCAAAAAATATTCTCAGATGATTACATCCTCAGTCTCAGGGGTAAGTTGAATAAATGAGAGAGAAAGATTTAAAAATGCTGAATTAAAAGAGCAGCTTGGATCTAGTGCACAGAAGGAGGGATGAAGATGCCTGATTCTTGGTTAATGTGTAATAATTGCTTGTGAAATAAATTTAGTGACTACCCGTACCACCGAATAGATGCTATGGTTGGAACAGAAGGACAATGGGGAAAATCTCACAGGAATAGTTTCTGACAAAAAGAACTTACTGGCTACTGTATTTAGCTTTGCTGGAGGTTTTCTTGGTTTCATACAAAAAATGTTAGTTATCTTGCCAACAGATGCTAGATTCCTAGTGCTAACCCCTTCATAGCACCTGCTACAATGCTGAGCACTTACAGACTTTGAAATAAGACCTTGATATGAATCCATATCCATCACTTACTAGTGTGTGTCTTTGGAAATTCTTCTTAAACCCTCTGAGACTTAGCTTCCTCTTTGTGGACTTGCTGTGGTAAATGAATAAGTCAACATATGTAAAGCACCTAGCATAATGCTTTGCACATAAACACAATAAACTGTCAATATCACCAGCTCGGGGAGATCACAATACCTGTCCCATAAAGTTTTAAGAATTCATTGAGAAAAGTGTTTAAATCCAAGCACAATATACTTAAAAAATAAGTGGATTTTTTTTTTACCTATAAGCTTGAATTCCTGAGTTTAAATATATATCTTTTTTTTAATGCTTATTTATTTTTGAGAGAGAGAGAGAGAGAGAGACAGAGCGTGAGTGAGGGAGGGGCAGAGAGAGAGGGAGACACAGAATCCGAAGCAGGCTCCAGACTCTGAGCTGTCAGCACAGAGCCCAACATGGGGTCGAACCCAAGAACTGTGAGTTCATGACCTGAGCGGAAATTGGACGCTTAACTGACTGAGCCACCGAGGCACCCCTAAAGATGTATCTTATATGTTTGTCTCCACCATTGTGCTGAGTGTGGAGTTGAATTAAATTCAGAACTACAGAGAGTTCACCTCAAGACATCAACATATTTTAACCACACTATTTTTAGGCATTACCATGTTATCTCTTGCACAGAGCCCTACTGGGAAGCTATCTGAAAAGCATGCGGAAGTATGCCACTGTTAAAGGAATCTTAATGCCAGTCTGAGCCAAGTGAAGATTGTGAAGAGCGATGTCTAACAATCTCTGTGGTCAGACATGTCCTCCAACTCAAGGTATTTTCCTTCTCCTATTACATCCAACTAGTAATTTATAACTTTACTTCTTCATGAACATAGACATCAATAAAGGCAGGTTAGAATGACCTGGATTAACAATCAGCCCCAAAAGCTCAGTGGCTTAAAACAGCAAAGATTTATTCCTTGTTCGTGTCTCATGTCCATTTGGAGGCAGTGGGGTCAGGGTAGAGGGATTCACCTAGTCCCTAGTCATTCATCCTAGTCACTCAGAGACTCATGGTGATGGAACAGCCACTATTTTTATCCTAAAATTACCAATCATCATGCACAGGAAAAGAGAAAGATCTGAGGGTCTCCCTGTGAAAACTAAGTGTTCTAACCTGGAAATGACACATATCATTTCACTTATTCACTGGGCAAAACTGGTCACATGATTTCCTTCCTACTAATAAAAGAGCATAAGACTAATAAAAAAGATTTCCTTCCTACTAATAAAAAGTGTAAGCCTACCACGTGCCCAAAATGGGGTAGACACAGGAATATTTGGCAAATAGCACTAGTGACTACCACTATTGTTGAACCTGAAATAGGATTAATTTCCTTGGAATAATGAACAACTAAGTTTGGCCACTTAAGAGAATATGTTTCTAAAACTACTTTGCATGATTCTATATGTTCCTTATATTGATTAAGTAAACAGATTTTTTTTCCTTTTTTTTAATTTAAATTTTAGTTAACATACAGCGCAATATTGGTTTCAGGAATAGAATCCAGTGATTCACCACTTACATACAACACCCAGTGTTCATCAACAGGTGCCTCCTTAGTATCCATCACCCATCTAGCCCATCTCCCACCTACCTCCCTCTGTCAACCCATAGTTCATTCTCTATCATTAAGAGTCTCTTATGGTTCGTTTCCCTCTCTTCTCTGTATCCCTTTCCCACATGTTCAATTTCTTTCTTTCTTTCTTTCTTTCTTTCTTTCTTTCTTTCTTTCTTTCTTCTTTCTTTCTTTCTTTCTTCTTTCTTTCTTCTTTCTTTCTTTCTTTCTTTCTTTCTTTCTTCCTTCCTTCCTTCCTTCCTTCCTTTCTTAAATGTTTATTTTTTAAAGACAGAGAGAGCATGAGCAAGGAAGGGGCAGAGAGGGAGACACAGAATCTAAAGCAGGTTCCAGGCTTCACACTGTCAGCACAGAGCCCAATGTGGGGCTCAAACTCATGAACCCTGAGATCATGACTTGAGCTGAAGTTGGACATTTAACTGACTGAGCTACCCAGGCACCCCCATATGTTTTGTTTCTTAAATTCCACATGAAATCATATATTTGCCTTTCTGTGATTGACTTATTTTGCTTAGCATAATACATTCTAGCTCCATCCACATCATTGCAAATGGCAAGATTTCATTTTTTTGATGGCTGAATAATATTCCATTGTATATATACCACATCTTCCTTATCCACTCATCAATCCAAGGACGTTTGAGCTCTCCCCATAGTTTGACTGTTGTTGATAATGCTGCTATAAACATTGGGGTGGATGTACCCTTTTGAATCTGTATATTTGTATCCTTTGGGTAAATACCTAATAGCGCAATTGCTGGATCATAGGGTAGTTCCATTTTTAGTTTCTTGAGGAACCTTCATACTGTTCTCTAGAGTGGCTGTACCAGTTTGCATTCCCACCAGCAGTGTAAGAGGGTTCCTCTTTCTCTGTATCCTCACCAACACCTGTTGTTTCTGAAAGTAAACAGACTTCTGAAAGACTTTGAATGTACGAAAGAGAGAGGTGAGAGCCACCTGAGATGAGCAGAGCAGTAACTATTTAGCCATGCTCCTCTAATGCTCCATTAATGGTGACATATTACAGAGAACTGCCAATACATCCCTGAAGGACAATTCTTCGGGTAACAAACCTGGAAGTAAAATACTGTCTGCTATGCATTGACCAAATATGATGCCTTAATGAAAACATCTGTGATTCCTTAAAATATTTCCATTGTCACCAACACCTTCTTATCAATCCTTTCCACCACTTTTCATATTCCTAAATATTAAACCTATGAACACCAAGATTCTTGAAGAAGATCCTCTTAGAACTACCAAACAACAGAAGAGTAAAACAAGGAGAACATGTACTGGTATTGGAAATGAGACGATGAGCAGTACCACAGAGGAAAGCTGGTATTTCACTAGGGAGAGGAAGACTGTGTTTAGAGTGGAAAATGGGGGGATGCTGAACTTGGGATTTTGGTGCTTGCAGCTCAGCTTTGTAAAGAAACTAAGCTGCTTTGTATTTCCCCATTCCTCTCTCATTCCAGGCTAGACACAGAACATTTGCTATTGGGATGACTATTAGCTGCAGCCTCTAGAGAGTTTTGTCAAATTCTGCTGAAACAGCAATTTGTCAAAAGAGCTGACGAACATCCTTAGTGTGGTCCTAAGGAGGAGGATGGCTCACCTCATCTGCCCAATATCGATGTTCCCTTTGGTAGTCCAGTCCAAATGGGAGTGCACCAGTGCAGGTATACCAGACCAAAGTCAATGTCATGAGAGTGACATTGTCCTTGATCACTGATTATCTGGTGACTTTCTTGTAAGATAATTTGACACCACTGACACACTTGTACACAAACATCTTTCTCAGAGTGCCTCAGACCTTGACTGCTTTAAAAGCATTATGAGGGGCACCTGGGTGGCTCAGTCGGTTAAGCGGCCGACTTCAGCTCAGGTCATGATCTCGCGGTCTGTGAGTTCGAGCCCCGCGTCTGGCTCTGTGCTGACAGCTCAGAGCCTGGAGCCCGTTTCAGATTCTGTGTCTCCCTCTCTCTCTGACCCTCCCCCGTTCATGCTCTGTCTCTCTCTGTCTCAAAAATAAATAAATGTTTAAAAAAATTAAAAAAAAATAATAAAAAAGCATTATGACAAAAAAGTTTTAAAAATATTTAAAAAAATAAAAAATAAAAGAATTATAATGTCTTCATTATTTTTATTGTTTTAATGATTTAATAAAGTGATTAAATCTGGTATCAACTTTTGAGTGTTCGTGTGTGTGGTATTTTTGTCAAACTGTAATATTTGTGAGTGAGTGACTCACAAATCCTTTGTCCTTTGAGAAGGGAAAAGAAGTTCAGTGTTTTCATTGTGGTGTTTGTTAATTTTTAAAAAACCACACAGCACTTACACACTACCATTTATTTTTTTATACCTACATCGCACATGATTTGATGAGGGTAAAGCAAGGATGTGTTGGAAGAGAGAGAAGAATATGTGATGGCATAGACAGACAGAATACACTAAAATGTGCAGCTAAATTATACGTAACCTGGTTTTTGAAGTATCAGATACTCAGGAGTACTTTTAGTACTAACTTTTCCTTTTTTTAAAAAAAAAATCTGCCTTGATACAGCCACATAACTTTAAAACATTCCTCTTATTTTATGGTTATTTGTAATTTGTATTCTGACCCCACACTGTGTTTTATGTTAGCATGTTTTGTTCCAATAACAGAGACCAAATAATTAGTCAAATATGGTTCAGCTGTTACAGTTGTGTGATTTTTTTTTTAAAGTATCTTAGTCACACCAAATTTCTATGGTCCAAACATTTGCCTGCCATTTGTTTTCTTTTTAGGTTTAGAGTAAATTTGCACTTTTAATCATACATACAGGTCATTTGAGAACTTGTTCTATTATACTTTGTTTTATTAATGAACTTATAGAAGAAATAATTTAAAAATTTAAAAATTCAAAGATTTTATTCACCTGAATTAGTTTGTGAGGGAACCAGTAAGACGTTATTTATTCACCTGAATTAGTTTGTGAGGGAACCAGTAGGATGTTACATGTCTTACACTGGTTTGAAGAAGAATTCAAAGAGTGGATGCATACACAGGCAATCAAGAATTGAATCTGTGAATTTGTTACACTGATGCCAAATTGGTCAACAGTGAGAGGCAATGATAAGCAACCATCCCATCAGACAATTACATACATTACTTTGGTTTTTCTGCAACTTAGAGTTTTGTTTTTTTCAGTAAATATTGTCTTATTTTATGAATAAATAATTTAAAAATTCTGAATTAGTACATATCTGCAAATTTATAAGTGGAAATTTCAATGAAAAAACAAATTTTATAAATACCACCAATTAGGTTGGGGTGCCTGGGTGGCTCAGTTGGTTGAGCATCTGACTTCAGCTCAGGTCATGATCTTACAGTTCATGAATTCAAACCCCACATCAGGCTCTGTGCGAGCAGTGTGGAGCCTGCTTGAGATTCTCTCTCTCTCCTCTCTCTCTCTCTGCCCCTCCCCGACTCATGGTTTCTCTCTCTCAAAATGAGTAATAAACTTTAAAAAAAACCACACAAACCAGGCCACATAAATGTCTCTTCAAAGAATGAACAGGTTCAAATGCATAAGGAAATGACAGTTTCTTTTTTCTTCTAGTCCTCGGGGAGTGTATCTGCTTTCATGCAAATGATAACACCTAGGGACATATCAGACACTACCTACCAGGACACTTAGTATACCAGTCACTGCATTACTTCACCCAGATGCCCTCAGATTCCTTTTATGAATTCTGGGTATCCATCTCCCATTTCTGCATGCTTTACTTCTAAAGGCTGGCATGTGAACGTCTTCAGAGAACTACCCTTAGGCTCCTGGGAACCCTTGTCCAGCTTCCCTGAGAACAGGAAGTGCCCAGCAGCCTAAAGCTAATAACTGCTCAGTGCAGAAATATGAAACTTCAGCTCTTTTACCTCAAACTGACCAACTAGCTCTGGCCCCAGGGAGACCAGAGGAGAAGAGATGCAAAGCCAGTCATGGTAGGGCTGTGGGGGTGGATATGGACAAGGATGGACACAGAGGGAGGGGAATATCTAGCAAAACACAGTTTTATCTCTCCCTTCCAAATGACTTACACTATATGATTCATAAAGTATCAGGCTGGAGCCATTTTTTTTCAGAAACAGAGTGTCATATTTTTAAGGTTTCAAAGAATCAGGCAAGTTGAGGATGTACAGTTATAAGAATGTTCAGAAGACCAGTTGCCCAGGGGAAGGACTGAAGGAAAGGATTGTTAAGAAGGTCAGAACTAGCAGGGTAATCAACATTAACACACACACACACACACACACACACACACACACACGCACACACGCACACTTTGAGAATGACAGGGTATTTGGGGCACAGAGGCAGAAGTTCTGAAATTTAGAAGACATGCTAGTCAAGTCAACAGCACTATGAAATGAACCTGATTTTGAAGCTAGGTCATGCTTAGGTACTTGACTACCATAGCAGGACAGGTGCACAGACCTTGGGCTCAACTCCTGAAGTTATGCCTCAACAAGATCTTGTACCATTTCCCACCTTTCAACTAATGAAGATTCAAATAACCACTGAATTGCTGGAGATGCAAGGGAAGCTCATCGGAGCCAGAATTTCTATGAAGTTTCAGTATTTGTTGGTACTTCACACTACAATTGTGTGACACAGAGCCTCATGTAGGAACTAGTACAGAATACTGTTTGTGAAGTGATTTGTATGGCTGTATTTTTATCTAAACATATTATTTACATTTATATTAAGTTAAATTTGAATTTTTTTCCTAAGCAATCACATTAGCCCCTGAGTATTATAAAGACCAAATAGTTACTGGTGAGAATTATATTACTTGTGATAGTCAATTTATTTCTGTTTAAAATAATCTCATACTTGTAGCAGGCCTGAACACAAGGATGCCAACATATGCAATCCTTAGAAACTAGTATCATTTTCTATATTGAAAGTATATATATGAGAGGTAAATATAACCAAGTTCAAGGTCTGTAAAGTTCAAATGAACAGGAGAAAACACATAAAAATAGACCACACAGGAATTTAAAGTCAAGGAAAAGAGATAGAAGGAAGGAAATATGCCCAAGAAAACAATTACCATTGTTACAGTGATGGAAAATTAAAAAGAAAAATAGAAAATAAGAAAGAACAAATAAGAAACTTAATAGAAAAGTAAGAAATTGTGACCCTTTTATGTAAGATTGAAGTCACATATAATTGTCAGAGAAAATAACTCATAAGACCTTACAAATATGTATTAAAAATAGGAGTAGGCTATTTCTGAACATATGAATAAGCCAAGCCAAGACTATCTTGACTGGTATTGACAAGAATGTCAATCACTGGTATTTACTAAATCCATTTTTTATTTTTTATTTTTATTTATTTGTTAAAAAAATTTTTTTTTAATGTTTATTTATTTTTGAGACAGGGAGAGGCAGCATGAATGGGGGAGGGTCAGAGAGAGAGGGAGACACAGAATCCGAAACAGGCTCCAGGCTCTGAGCTGTCAGCACAGAGCCCGACGCGGGGCTCGAACTCACGGACCGCTAGATCATGACCTGAGCCGAAGTCGGACGCTTAACTGACTGAGCCGCCCAGGCGCCCCCTAAATCCATTTTTTAAATGACGAATTGAATGCTTTTGGTAAAAACCTGCCTCTGTATAAAACAGAAGTAAAAACTACATTTGTAGCAGATTTCATTGGGGGATATTCTGCTTTGCAACATGTTGAAAACCAGTTAAAAAAGAAAAAAATAATGACCTACTAACTAAATCAGGTCAATACAAAATAAACCAGCAAATAGACCAAATAGATTTTAAATATGGAGTTCATTATGAAGGACATTTAGAATCCAAGGAGAAATTATCAGACAAATTTTGAGGCTGCCGGGTTGATTTCAAAGAAATGTAGTATCAGAGTTTATATGTTTTGGCCATTCATAAATAAACAATATAACTTAAATATATAATTTAAACAATATAATTTGTTCATTCATAAATGAACAATATAATTTAAAGGAAGAAACTTATGATCTGTGCTTGGTTTTATATTTTGATACTTGGTTTCATCTAATTTCATGTTACTACTTCTTCATAACATACATTTCTATAGAAGAGATGCAGAAATTGAGCCCTCCTGAGTAGAGGAAAAAGACAATAATCCTTGAGATTTTTGTCATTACTCACAGGTCTCAACATGCTTTAACAGGATTACAATATTCACCTGTGGAGTACACGACCTATATCGCACATGACATCTATGTTACCAGAAGGGATTTGGAGAAGACATCACAGCTCCCAATTTATATATGCCACAAGGACCAACTCTCCAATTATGAGCTTTGCTTTCTTCTCTTGCCTCTTATTGGATGCCACATTCCATTCTCCCTCTTAGAATCAGAATCCCACCCCTGTCTGGTATTACGCTATTCAAACTGGGCTAACTGAAAGTCTAACCATTTCATAGCTTATGCTCAAAATCATGAATAAGTGTTCATGTTTTTTAAGCACATCCTGCCTTAGTAAGCAAAAATAAAATCTATAATGGGATAAGTATTGGGTTTTCCAGAAGTGGTGATGAGATCATTCGATCCAGCCCTACCCATTATCCAATCACAGAGTATCAAAGGCCTAGATACCCAAGAGGCCTTAGGTTGGGACAACATAAACATAGAACAGAAGGAAGCTTGCAGGGGTGTTAGGAGAAAGGGTGCTAATCCTCAAGCACAGCTCATAAATACTTACTTTAACCAATAGACTTAAAGGAGACAGACTGAGGGTGACAATGATGACATAAATGTGTCATTACTATTTCTAGGAAGTAGTGTGTTTAGAAACAGCGATAGAAATATTAATAAAGACAAAACCCATCAATCCTCTCATCCACATTCTAAATTAATAAAAAATATTAGCAAGTTCCTTTGAGCAAGCATTGACTCCTATTCCACAAATGCTCTCTCATCTCATACTTTGTTCTTCATTCCTGTCTTTCCTTATCTCTCTCTGCTCAGCACTCACTTTCTTATTTCTGTTCTCTTGTTCTATTCTCCTCCCTCCTTCCTTTTCGCTCTTTTCTTCTGAAACACAAATGTTTTCTACCATTTGATGCCAGTAGCTCTCATGAAGCATGTCTTTGTCATGTCTGAAGGACCACTATTACCTCAACTTCCTCAGCCACAGTATGTGCCCATCCTTACATGTAGGACAGAGGTGGTACCTAACAAATTAATAGGACACATTTGAACATAAGCCACTTCACAAGATACACATTTTAACAAATCAAAGCCACACTAAGATACCACCTCACACAGTCAGAGTGGCTAAAATTAACAAATCAGGAAACTACCGATGCTGGTGAGGATGTGGAGAAACGGGAACCCTCTTGCACTGTTGCTGGGAATGCAAACTGGTGCAGCCACTCTGGAAAACAGTGTGGAGATTCCTCAAAAAATTGAAAATAGATCTACCCTATGACCCAGCAGCAGCAGTGCTAGGAATTTACCCAAGGGATACAGGAGTGCTGATGCATAGGGGCACTTGTACCCCAATGTTTATAGCAGCACTTTTAACAATAGCCAAAGTATGGAAAGAGCCTAAATGTCCATCAACTGAAGAATGGATAAAGAAGATGTGGCTTATATATACAATGGAATACTACTTGGCAATGAGAAAGAATGAAATCTGGCCATTTGTAGCAAGGTGGATGGAGCTGGAGAGTGTTATGCTAAGTGAAATAAGTCAGGCAGAGAAAGACAGATACTATATGTTTTCACTCATATGTGGATCCTGAGAAACTTAACATAAGACCATGGGGGAGGGGAAGGGGTAAAAAAAGTTAGAGAGAGAAGGAGGCAAACCATAAGAGACTCTTAAATACAGAGAACGAACTGAGGGTTGATGGCGGGGTGGAGAGGGGAAGAGGGGGAAAGTGGGTGATGGGCATTGAGGAGGCCACCTGTTGGGATGAGCACTGGGTGTTGTATGGAAACCAATTTGACAATAAATTATATTTAATATAAAAAAGATACACATTTTAGCTTAAAAGAGTATATCTGTTTAGCATTGACTGAATTGCACCTGAATTCTTACCACTATCCTTATCCTTTCTTTTATCTGCTTTTTTATCTGTTTTATCTGCTTCTTTTCTGTCTGCCAATGAGGATGTCATTTTTTATCTGTTTTCTCAGTTTCTACTAGTGCATGTGGAACAGCCATTTCCACTTAGAGGCAGTACAGGGTAGTGGCTGAGAATACAGACTCGAGGCAAAGCTTGTGGATTTAAACCCCGACTCCATCACTAAGCACTGTGTGACTTCAGACAAGCTACCTTAATGGAACCTATTTCCTATAGCTATGGGGGGATTAAATGAATTAATACATGTAAACCTGAGCACACAGGAAGAAATCCCTCTGTATATATTCAATGTTACTCTGTAGAGGTAAAAATACTGAGTTGAGGGATGTAGGATGGCAGGGACTTTAATACTACAATAAGCCTATAAAGTAGTATAGGGTTGCTCAAATGAAATCCCATGTAACCTGGATTCAGTAAGCAAGACTAAGCCATCAATATACAATTTAGAACATGAAGCAGAACCTGGGGTACTTTGTAAGGACCTGGAGCTAGGCATAGGTGTGAGGGGTGATACAGACTATTTGAAGAGTTACAGAATGTATAATAAAAGACACTGAAAGGACATATGGAGGCCACATCTAGATTCTAGAACCAACCGGAAAATCCAAATGAAGAGTCATTCTGAAAAGGAGGGAGACAGAACTAGCCTCAGACCAGCAGAAAACAATCAACAACATTAAGACCAGCAGGAAGTGAAAGTAAGGATGAAACTTTGAGAAATTGTTTGAGACCCTGAAGTAAAAACTTTGGTCTCATCCATTGATGAGGAAGTGGTTGGAAAGATTCTGTGCCCAGAATCAGTGTTCTTTATAGTATTCCAGTTCTGATATTGCTATTAATTAGCTACAAGGCCATGAGCAATACAAGCAACCATCCTGTGACACAATTTCAAGATCGATAAAGTCTCTTCCAACTGCAATGCAATTCATTCATTCAACAAGCATGGGTGGGAAATGGTGCCAGCCAGAACACTGCCTCTCAGGGCAGAGCTCCTAGAAGCAAATAATCTCTGCCCTGTGTGGCCAAGGCATTTTTCAGATTGCTGTTTCAACACAGTTCTACGCCTGGGTTATCTGCCTGCCTTCTTTCCAAGAGCAGCACAATGTCCTCTGGGCTCTATCCCAGCCAAGCCTGCTGCCCTTTAACACTCCAGTGGTGTGAGCAGGGGCCTGAACTGGTCTTCTGGGGTCATGGGGGGCACCACACTGGGACTGAATCAAGCTTGACTGAGAAGGGCAGTCCCACCAGAGCACAGTCAGGTGGAGCTTCCTACAAGCATTCTGGCAGCCAGTGTTGTCATTGTGTTGCCTCCTGCCACTGGCTCAGTGTTTATGGTGAGGGGTGGGGAAGGGAAATGGCACCAGCCACCTCCACTATTACGGGAGAGGCATCTCCATGAATGTTGCCTTCCAGGGATGCTTTCCAAGACTAGTGAATAATCTCCCCACAGTGTGCCACAGGCATTCCTCAGGTCACTGTTTCCATCCTGTCTGCCCCAGCGTGGTTTGCCTGCTTTCTCTCCAGGAGCAGCACAGTGCCCTTCAGTCTCTATCCCAGCCAAGCCTGCGGGCTTTGATTGCAAGAACTCATAAGATTCAGCCCCTCTCATTTTCCTACCCAATGGCTTTGGAGAAATGTTCTCCTTATGTGTTCTCCTGTGTGCTCCTCTCTCATTTGCCCTTCTCTGTGACCATGGCTCCCCCTGACCCCCCGCAGCACCCACGTTCTGTGATCCGTTTCTCCCCCAAACCGTGTCTGCGCTTCCTACCTTCTTCTATGGGGCCTCTTCTCTCCCCCCAGTTGTGGAGTGTGTTCTTCAGGCCAATTTCTGGGGTATTTAGGATGATCTGATAGTTATCTAGTCGTATTCGTGGGATGAGATAAGCCCAGGGTCCTCCTACTCCACTTTCATCTTTTCCCTCCTCTGCACCTTAGAATAAACACAGAGCCACCTGAAGGAAGCATCTCAGTGCCATCACTGGCTGCCTACCTTGTTTACATCAAGTCCTAGCACCCCTACACCCACACTCAGTCCCCATGTTGCAGGCCCTTCCCCCAGAAGACTGGCATAAACCCCTGTCAACACCACTTCTCCCAACCAGAGAGTTCTTCAGGGCCTCAATTCTGGTGGAGTTGGTGTCAGGTCTCCTTTCACAAGCAGACAAGAGCACACCTAGTTAAAACTCACCACATTCAGGCCAGGGACCAAACACTACTCACAGCAGGCACAGAGAGCCTCTCTCTGCAGATGACTGGCCTGAAGGGTAGAGTAGCCAAAACACAACAGCAGAGCACAGGCAGCACATACCAGAGACTCTTCCTGAAGCACCAGGCCCTGGGCACAACATGCCCTCTTCTTCATAAGGCCATTACTCTCAGGAGCAGGAGACATAACTGGCTTTTCTAATATACAGAAGGCACAGAGACTTAGACAAAATGCTAAGATGGAGAAATTTATCCCGAATGAAAGAACTAGATAAGGCCACAGCCAGAGATCAAAGCAAAACAGATATAAAAAACATGCTTGATGGAGAATTTAAAGGAATACTCATAAGGATACTCACTGGGCTTGAGAAAGGAATAGAAGCTAACAGTGAGACCCTTACCGCAGAAATAAGAGTTAGAAAAGAATCAATCAGAGATGAAGAAAACAACAAATGAGATAGGAAAAAGGCTTGATGCAATGGAGAGCAGGCTGAAAGAAGCAGAGGAATGAATTAGTGATCTAGAAGACAAAATAATAAAGCTGAACAAAAGAAAAAAAAGAAGAATTATGCAACATAAGAATAGATTTAGGGAATTCAGTTACTCCATCAAACATAATAATATTCATATTATAGGAATCCCTGAAGAAGAAGAAAGAGAAAAGAGGGCAGAAAATTTATTTCAAGGAATAATAGCAGAGAACGTCCCTAATCTGGAGAAGGAAACAAACATCCAGATCCTGGAGGTATAGAGAATTCCCATCAAAATCAACAAAAGCAGGCCAACCCTAAGATATATTGTAATTAACTTTGCAAAATATAGTGATAAAGGAAGAATCTTAAAAGCAGAAAGACAAAAGAACTCTAACTTACAAGGGAATACCCATAAGGCTAGTTGGATATTTCTCAACAGAAACTTGGCAAGCCAGAAAGGAGTGGCATGATATATTCAAAGTGCTGAATGGGAAAAATCTGCAGCCAAGAATACTCTATCCAGCAAGGCTGCCATTCAGAATAGAAGGAGAAATAAAGAGTTTCCCAGACAAACAAAAACTAAGGGAGTTCATGACCACAAAACCAGCCCTGAAAGAAATATTAAAGGGGACTCTTTGAGTGCAAAAGAGAGACCAAAAGTGACAAAGCCAAGAAAGGTTCAAAGAAAAACTCCAAATGACAACAAAATAGGTAATAAAATGGCAATAAATACATATCTATCAATAATCATTTTGAATGTAAATGGACTAAGCATTCCAATCAAAAGACATAGGGTGTCAGAATGGATAAACAACAACAACAAAAACAAAAACCAAGACCAGTTTATATTCTGCCTACAAGAGACTCATTTTAGACCTAAAGACACCTGCAGACTGAAAGTGAGGGGAGGAAGAAACATTTATCATTCAAATGGATGTCAAAAGAAATTTGGAGTAGCCATACTTATATCAAACAAACTAGATTTTTTGTTCTTGTGTTGTTTTTCTCCTGTTTTGGTATTAGGGTAGTACTAGCTTCATGGATGATTTTGAATGTGTTCCTTCTATTCCATTATTTGTAAGATTTTGATAAAGATTGTCATTAATTATTTTTTTAAATGTTTGGTAGAATTCACCAAAGAAACCATGTGGTCTTGGGCTTTTCTGTCCTGGAAGATTTTTTATTCCTAATTCAACTCTCATTTTTGTCAGTGGTCAAAGAAGATTTCATATTTCTTGGATTCAAGATTCATGATTCAATCGTGGCAACTTTGTGTTTTTAGGAATTATATGGGTTTTTTTCTAAGCTATCTGACTTGTCAGCATGTATTTATAGTAATCTGTCATCACACTGTATTTCTGTGGCTATCTATTGTATTATTTTCTCTTCCATTTCTCATTTTGGTTTTTGACTGTTCTCTTTTTTTCTTAGTTAATGTAGTTAAAGCATTGCCAATTTGTTTACTTTTTTTTTGAAAAACTGGTCATTACACTCAGTGTTGTGCTATTGTTTATTCTGGTATCTATTTTATTTATTTCTGATTTTTGTTATTTCCTTTCTCTACTAAATTTCAGCTAAGTGTCTTCTTTTTCTAGTTCTTTATGGTGTAATTTTAAGTTGTTGATTTGAACTTTTTTCTTAATACAAACATTTATAGCATAAATTTCACACTAACATCTGCTTTTGCTTCATTCCATAGGTTTTAGAATATTGTTTTCTTTTTCTTTTGCTTTGAGACATATTTTGATTTGCCAGTTGATTTCTTATTTGACCTATTGTTTGTGCAGTAGCGTGTTGTTTAATGTTTACATATTAAATCATGAGTGGAGTGAATCAGGTCCTGAGCTGGGCACTAGGAATACTGCAGTGAACAAGACAAACATTGCCCCTGCCTCCCCAAAGCTATAGTCCAATGGGAGGGATTAGGCTCCATGTTTGAAAAATGGACCTTATGATGGGGGTGGTGGTGGGTAAACCTCCCTAGTCCAAGGAAGCTTTTCCTGAAAAATTGACATTTAAACTGAGAACTGAAAGATTATAGCGTTTAGAGCAATGATAATGCTCTAGGTAGAAAAAGCAACAAATAAAAAGGCCCCCAGATGAAAGAAGATTGAGACATTCAAAGAATTAAAAGAAAGCTAGCAAAGATAGAACACAGAACAAGGAGAAATGGAAGGAAGTGAGGCTGGAAAGCAGTGTCATCCTAAGGGTGCTGTCAGCCCCACATAAATAGGAAAGGCAATATGTTTGCTCTTTTATCACATCTTCTAAAAAAGTCTCTTGGCCTCACTTTCCACATCACTGCTCCTAATAGAACTCTAGAAACACAATTGCCAGAGTGGTAGGCAGATGTCTGGAGGATCTCAAAGGTTTTGTGAGTATTTAGGTCCTTATCCTAATAGCAATCAGCAACCATTAAAGTGTTTTAAACAGGGGTATGAGATGATCACATATTCACTTTAATATCATTTACCAGCCCTGCAGAGGATACATCGGAGGGGACATAAGAGTAATTAGCAGTATCATGAGCAATAGATGATAGTGATATAGATCAGGGTAGTAGCTGCAGAACTGGAGAGAAATGGATGGAGTATAGATGGACATAATCAATTTTTAGTATATGTGCTGCCGAAGCAAGCACCAGATGGACATATTCAAGAGGTACAAGAATAATTGATTCAGTGTGGAAGATAGGGGATGTAGATGATTTAAAAATATTTCCTGAGGCTCCTATTAAATAAAGACTCCTGTTTTATAAAATTATTCATTCATCTTAATTTATTCAACCAAATCTTTTCAGTGCTCTATACATCTAAGGCATGGTTCTATCATAGTATAATGATATTATACAAGCTAAACTTAAGAGTAGTAGCCACTGATCTAGTCTGAGTTCACATCAGAAATAGGGATCACCAAAGAATAACACTAAGAAGTTCCATAACCAAGGGCTTAGAAGAAGGAAGTACAAAAGTGTTCTATCTACTGTATCAATTTGACTGAATGGCAAGCTGCAGATGGATGGCCTGTATCAGATAGTTCTGCTGCACAGATAATCTAAGAATAAAATATGCCTTCTTAAAATAAAATTTTAAAAAAGGTTAATGACTTCCAACTTTGGTCTCATTAATACCCAGATCTAACCAAAATGGGTTAATCATGCTGGGAATTGATTGATGACTGATTTCAATTTGGACAGTTTCCATTTTAGTGAGAGAGACTCAGCAACATTTTATTTGGTGAAGACTATCAGGCTAAATATTAATTTTTAATAGGGAAGATTAAAATAAATGTCTCTAACATCTGACTATCAAGTGGAAATCAAAACTTCTAAGTATAAACCCAGTGTCATAGTTTGGTCCTGTGATGAGTTCCTAAGGGAGACTTTATGATCTTTCAACTGATCCTTGCTTCCAAGTTGATTCCAAGTGTCTGACTGGTCTCTTCAAGGGATGGGGCTGAATATGTGGCACAGTTGCTGGAAAGTTGGACATTTGACAGCAATACTACCTAGATCAGCTACTGAATGGGAGCCACCTAAGCCCTGCACATAAGCCTTCATCACTGTCATGTCTACTCCATTCACATGTCCATTGCGGTAGCCTAGGAGTGGCTGTTGACAGGCTGGATGATGCCAACTGACTGAATCATTCAATCTCCTTGGTCATTTAGTGCCTCTTCTGTAACAGGTAATCTCTGTTAGATGCTAATATGTGATAAAAAGATCTTCAGATTTCATACTCACTTCCTTAGGATATCCACATGCTTCTCCTCCAGACTTCCTTATTCCTGATTTTCAAATATTTCTTTTTCCAGGCCGTTAAATATGCAGCAGAGCAATTCACCATTATCCATGAGTCTATGTGTACTCTTATTTGGGGCCACTTCTACACAAAGAAAAGTATGCACTTCACAAAGCTATGCCCAGTGGGAGGGTTTCCCCTGGTTGCTGAATAGCAACCTTAATGAGACCTAGGGCTTCCATAGTCCTTTTTTAGCTCATACCCACATGTTGAGCCAACATATCCATAAAGGGAATATCTTATCCCTCCACCTACTGTGGCTATAGATGTAAGGTTAAGGCCCACACAACAGTGTTTAGTGATATAAGGCTGTGGGACACTTAGTCATGTACTTAGTTGTGCCCCTGACCCATTCTCATGGCTGCTTCCAGATGGTCTATTTCTATCTTACAGTGAATTGTTGCTGGGTCCACTTGATATTTTGACTTGGTGGTTTTGACAAAATTCAACTTGTGACAAGCAGCTCTGGCTACCTGGTTACTTGTTGCTCCATGGTCAGATCCTCTGTCTTTAGTGTGTCTGGTAACATGCTTGGAGCTGTTTTCTGAATGATGTACAATTTCCCCTGTTGATGGCATGATTTTGCTATAGAACCGTAGGGCTCTATGTTAAGATTCTCCTAACTCTGGTGCAACAACTCATCAGAACAACCACAAGGGATATTTTATAAACATCTCTTTCAAACCAAAAGATGAATGTAAGAGGTTAGCTTTTTTATTAGATGGGTAAAACATGGATCTGGTATTTTATACTTGCATATAGGCTGGCCACTTTACAATGGGCAGTATTTCAATATTTGGACAGTGTCAGTTAACACTGAATTTTAACTTTTGTACGATTAAACTCATTTTCATAAATGTCTAATGTTTTTGTCTCTCTTCCAATTACCCCCTTTCAATCCCGTAACCTACCACCAACACCACCACCATCACCATTATCCTATTTGTTAAAAGAAATGGAAAAGTATGATTTTATCTTAATTTTATGCTTCAGCAGTTAGAAATTGATTTGTATTTAATTCAGAAATTTTCATGACAATCTGATGTTATTGGTTAGGTGGTGGTCATTTTTTTTTTTGTATATGCCTAGGTATGATGGTTGCTATAACAACAGAACAAGAAGCAGAACCATAGATTTTTAACAGATTTGCTGATGCTTATGAAAAGGCCTTATGGGACAAACTTTCACAAAAAAGCTCATAGGCTTAATTATTTAAATTGTTGGGTATTTGTAGGAATAGGCTGTGACTGTATTCCATAAACGTGAAGGCAGTAATCAGTCTGTCACTAAGGGCTGAGCACCCATAGCTCTATTCTAGGCTTATAATTTCTGAGTTATTTTGTACAATTTAATGGAGTTCCAGTGATTCAGTACTGACTGATCCCTGTTCATGAGGGGTAGTCAGGATCTCCCCAAGTGCTCTTTGAGGATTTTAACAGGAAGAAAAGAGAAGAGGAATTGTAATTAATTTTCAAAAAAAGATGATTCTTTTAGTAAAGTAGGAGCACATAAAAGTTTAAAAAACACAGCATAAAAAGGAGTTTTTTGTTTTATGATGACTCTGAGATTCTATTCTGTGCTAATTTCCCTATGCATGGCTTAGAGCATGAAAAAATGTGTAGAATTTTTATATTTGAAGAAATCATGATTTCTTCAAGGAAAGAAATGGGTGTTGGGCACTAATGAGTGTGTGTGTGTGTGTGTGTGTGTGTGTGTGTGTGTATACATGTATATATATGTGTATATACATGTATATATATGTACATGTGTATATATGTGTGTGTGTGTGTGTATATATATATATATATATGGCAGGCCCCTTGATTTCTTAAGAGACTACTTTATGCTGTTTTCATATCACTTAGACTTCAAAGCCATTTCTCCCTTTTTTTCTGTCAATTACTGATAATAGAGGTATGGATTTTCTATATATTGTAAACATGTTGAGTAATTAAATATCTTACTTTGGTCAGTAATATCATGGTTCCTAAAATAACCCTTATTGGGTGTCTCTGGGAAATGTTCCTGGGGCATCAAAATTCTGTCATTCACCTTTTATAGAAAAACTATGAGTCTGGCACATACCAAAAAAAAAAAAAAAAAAAAGCAGCAAAATAAAAAGCTGATGAATGTTCAAATTAGTGAGAGTTATTACTACAATATTAAAATCGGTGTAAAAGTTATTTTATCACCTGGCAGTTCCTCGTTGCTACTACAGATCAAGCTTGCAATCTGGTGGTAGATGTAAGATATAGTTTATGGATAAGAAACTAAGGAAGAACACCTGATGGCTCAGCCAGGAGAACATGCAATTCTTGATCTTGGGGTACTGAGTTCAATGGAGTTCCAGTATTTCAGTACTGATTGATCCCTGTGCATGCAGGGTAGTCAGGGTCTCCCTAAGTGCTCTTCAAGGATTCTGACAGGATGAAAAGAGAAGAGGAATTGTAAGTAATTTTCAAAAAAGAGATGATTCTTCCAATAAAGTAGGAACACAGAAAATCTAAAAAATCGCAACATAAAAAAAGGTGTGTGGAGCAGTAAGAGATGAGACTTAAGCATAAAACATTTTAGTGGTATTTAGAAGATGCAAATTTTATTTTAAAAAGATGAAAATGTGTAAACAGAGAGGTAAGAGGACAATCAGAAGAGGATTGTGCCATGAAAGACAAAGTAAGAGCAAAAAGATGAAAAAAGTATTACCAGAGGCAGGATTAGTGGAAAAGGAAGAGAAGGTGCAGTAATTATTCAGGAAATAATCAAGTGATTACTGTTCCTGGCTCTAGTGATCTTCCTTCATAAGAAGCAGGTCTGATTCCAGTACCAATTAATTAAGAATCCTTGGGGGAGGAGCCAAGATGGCAGAAGAGCATGAAAGTCTTTTGTGTGTCTCAAGTCCATGAAATAAAGCCAGACCAACACTAAACCATCCTACACACCTAGAAAACTGACTGGAGGATTAACACAACAATCTGCACAACCTGAACCACAGAATTCAGTAGGTATGTGGTGCAGAGAGGTGAACTTGGGGAGAGAGAAGCCGGTGGCAGGCAGGGAGCCACCTTTGCAGGCGGAGAGAGGATGGAGACCAGGGCATGAGAGAATACGGGAAAAGCACCCCTCCCCAAAAGCAGGTGGAGAGAAAGTGGAAAATTGGAAACAGCCGCAGGGACTAAACTAAAAAGGGAGAAAGAAGAAAGGAGAGGGTTTAAATTCCATTAAAGTGTAAACAAGGGGACCACAGTTGGCAACTCCACAGCTAGATACCTGACGGTGCTCTGATGGGAAGGGTGAATCTCCAAGAACAGAGTGGGATCCAAGAAGTTGTCAGGCCACACAGAGAAAAGCAGTTCCACTACCAGAAGGACATTTGGTAGCTATTGAAGCCATCTGGTCCCAGCAGACCCCAGAAAACAGCAACATTCACTGGTGCTGGAATAAGGTCCTTAAGGGTGAAGACTGGTGCCAGACATGTGCCAGATTTTCCATAGTCCCTGGAACACTGCTGCTACACTATCTCGTGAACTTTTTCTGGAGTGGTCTGGCACCTGGCCGCAGTCTTGGGGCACCAGCAGCAGCAGGGTCCATCAAGCGTTCCTGGGTGCAGCTGACATTCGGCCATTGCTCATTCAGCCATTGCTCGGTGAGACCCTCCCACAGAGGGGCAGAACAGGTCAAAGCCACAGTCCTTCAGAAGTAAGGGGCCGGGGAAAACAGCCACATCTGAGACAAAACTCGGAGAGAGTTACTGCCTAGGGCCTGATCATGGAGAGTGAAAAAGCGGGGAGTGGATGAAAGCTAAAGACAGAGGTCAGGTGCATGATTACTGATCCGGGAGAACACAGTTCCAATAGTGGGTGATGCCATTTTCAGCACTCCCATGCATGCGCATATGCACCTACAAGCGCCAAAACAATCCACCCCAGTAGGCTGGCAGTGCCATCTAGTGGAGAACGGAGCTGTTACACAGAGCCCCGCCCAACTGGGCCAACCTCCCTCTTCAAGAACACAAGTCTCACCGCCTACTTAGTTTATGGACTATAAAGTGCTACATAGTCTGGCTTCTAGGGGAAAAAGAAGTAATTTCAGTCCTATTTCAATCTGTTAGCAGATCCATCTATTCAGTTTTCTATTTTTTTCTCTTTTACATTATTCTTTTTCTTGAATACAGAAAGAGAAAAAAATTCATTTTTATTTTCAATTTTTATTAAAAAGTTTTTTTTTAATTTTTTACTATTTTTTTTACTTTTGTTTAACTTTTTTCAATTTCTATCTTCCATCATTCTATTTTAGTCTACTTCAGTGTATTCACCTTTTCAAATATTCAAACGATTCCTTGTTTTCTTTTTTCTTTTTCTTTTTTCTCTTTTTTGTGTCTTTTCTTTTTCTTGAATGCAGAAAGTGAAAAATTTCATTTTTACTTTCAATTTCTATTAAAAATATTTTTCTTTAATTTTTTTCCTATATTTTTTGATTTATGTAAATTTTTTCAAATTCTATTTTACTCCCATCATTTTATTTTAGGCTACTACAGTATATTCACTTTTCAAATTTTTTAATGATTTCTTTTTTTTCTCTTTTTGCCTTCTTTTCTTTTTCTTGAATACAGAAAGAAAAAAATACATTTTTATTTTTAATTTTTATTAAAAATATTTTTAATTTTTTTCCTACTATATTCTTTACTTTTGTATATATTTTTTCAAATTCTATTTTACTCCTATCATCTCATTTTAGTATCCTTCAATGTATTCATCTTTTTCAAATTCTCATATGATTCCCTTCCTCCCCCCCTTATTTTTTCTCTAATCGGTCAAACCACTTTCAACACCCAGACCAAAACACACCTAGGATCTAACATCATTTATTAGATTTTTGTGTGTGTGTATTTTTAATTTTTTAATTTTAATATTTTTTTAATTTTAATTTTTTTAATTATAATTTTTCTACCTCATTAATACCTTTTCTCCATTCAAAATGACAAAACAAAGGAATTCACTCCAGAAGAAAGAGCACGAAGAAACAACAGCCAGGAATTTAACAAACACAGATACAAGCAAGATGTCTGAACCAGAATTTAGAATCAGGATAATAAGAATACTAGCTGCAGTCGAAAGTAGATTAGAATCCCTTTCTGCAGAGATACAAGAAGTAAAAAATAGCCAGAATGAAATTAAAAATGCTATAACTGATCAGCAATCATGGATGCATGCAGTGGCGTCAAGGATGGATGAGGCAGAACAATCAGCAATATAGAGGACAAACGTACAGAGAATAACAAAGCAGAAAAAAAGAGGCAGATTAAGGCAAAAGAGCATGATTTAAGAATTAGACAAATCAGTGACTCATTAAAAAGAAATAACATCAGAATCATAGGGGTCCCAGAGAGGAAGACAGAGAAATAGGGGTAGAAGTGTTATGTGAGCAAATCATAGTGGAAAACTTTCCTAACCTAGGGAACGACACAGACATCAAAATCCAGGAAGCACAGAGGACCCCCATTAGATTCAACAAAAACTGACCATCAACAAGGCATATCATAGTCAAATTCACAAAATGCTCAGGCAAGGAGAGAATCATGAAAGCAGCAAGGGAAAAAAAAGTCCCTAACCTACAGGGGAAGACAGATCAGGTTTGCAACAGACCTATCCACAGAAACTTGGCAGGCCAGAAAGGAGTGGCGGGATATATTCAATGTGCTGAATCAGAAATATATGCAGCCAAGGATTCTTTATCCAGCAAGGAGTTCATTCAAAATAGAAGGAAAGATAAAAAGCTTCCCAGACAAAAATTAAAGGTGTTTGTGACCACTAAACCAGCCCTGCAAGAAATCTTAAGGGGGACTCTGAGGGGACAAAAGATGAATATAAATACATATATATATTTATATATATACATATATATGTATATATATAAATATATATACATATATATGTACACATATAAATATATATGTAAATATACATATATATAGAGAGAGAGAGAGAAATAAACAAATACCAAAAGCAACAAAGATTAGAAAGGACCAGAGAACATCACCAGAAACCCCAACTCTACAAGCATCATAATGACAATAAATTCATACCTTTCAGTACTCACTCTAGACATCAATGGACTCCATGCTCCAATCAAAAGACCTAGGGTAACATAATGGATAAGAAAACAAGATCCATGTATATGCTGTTTACAAGAGACCCACTTTAGACCTAAAGACACCTTCAGATTGAAAATAAAGGGATGGAGAACCACCTATCATGCTAATGGTCAACAAAAGAAAGCCAGAGGAGCCATACTTCTATCAGACAATCTAGACTTTAAAAGAAAGACTGCATCAAGAGATGCAGAAGGGCATTATATCATAATCCACGGGTATATCGACCAAGAAGACCTACCAATTGTAAACATTTATGCACCAAATGTGGCAACACCCAACTATATAAATCAATTAATCACAAACATAAAGAAACTCATCGCTAGTAATACCATAATAGTAGGAGACTTCAACACCCCGCTCACAACAATGGACAGATCATCTAATCAAAAAATCAACAAGGAAACAATGGCTTTGAATGACACACTGGACCAGATGGACTTAACAGATATGTTCAGAACATTTCATCCTAAAGCAGCAGAATATACATTCTTCTGCAGTGCACATGGAACATTCTCCAAAATAGACCATATATGGGACACATATCAGCCCTAAGTAAGTACAAAAAGATCGAGATCATACCGTGCATATTTTCAGACCACAATGCTATGAAACTCAAAATCAACCACAAGAAAAAATTTGGAAAGGTAAAAAATACTTGGAGACTGGAGAAAATCTTACTAAAGAATGAATGGACTAGCCAAGAAATTAAAGAGGAAATTAAAAAGTATATGGAAGCCAATGAATATGATAACACCACAACCCAAACCCTCTGGGACGCCTCAAAGGCGGTCATAAGAGGAAAGTATATAGCCTTCCTAAAGAAGGCTTTCCTAAAGAAGGAAGAAAGATCTGACAGACAACCTAGCCTTACACCTTAAGGAACTGGAAGAAGAACAGCAAATAAAACCCAAAACCAGCAGAACAGGAAATAATAAAGACTAGAGCAGAAATTAATGCTATCAAAACAAACAAACAAAAAAAAACAAGCAAACCAAACACAGTAGAACAGATCAATGAAACACAGAAGCGGGTTCTTTGAAAGAATTAAGAAAATTGATAAACCCCTAGCCAGTTTGATCAGAAAGAAAAAGGAAAGGGCCCAAATAAAGAAAATCAAGAGTG
This sequence comes from Puma concolor, assembly GCF_028749965.1. Taxonomy (NCBI): domain Eukaryota; kingdom Metazoa; phylum Chordata; class Mammalia; order Carnivora; family Felidae; genus Puma; species Puma concolor. Next base: position 86,507,262 of record NC_141674.1, read on the forward strand.
AAAGAGAGATCACAACCAACACAGCAGAAACAATAATAAGAGAATATTATGAGCAATTATATGGCAATAAAATGGGGAATCCTGAAGAAATGGACAAATCCCTAGAAACATATACACTACCAAAACTGAAACAGGAAGAAATAGATAATTTGAACAGACCCATAACCAGTAAGGAAATCAAATTAGTAATCAAAAATCTGCAAAAAACCAAGAGTCCAGGGCCAGATGGCTTTCCAGGGGTAAAAGAGTTTAAGGAAGAGTTAACACCTATTTAAGGAAGAGTTAACACCTATTCTCTTGAAGTGTTCCAAAAAATAAAAATGGAAGGAAAACTTCCAACCTGTTTCTATGAAGCCAGCATTACCTTAATTCCAAAACCAGACAGAGACCCCACTAAAAAGGAGAACCAGATACCAATTTCTCTGATGAACATGGATGCAAAAGTCCTCAACAAGATATTAGCCAAACAGATCCAACAATACATTAAAAAAATTATTCACCATGACCAAGCAGGATTTATACCTCGGATGCAGGGCTGGTTCAAAACAATTAATGTGACTCATCACATCAATAAAAGAAAGGACAAGAACCATATGATCCTCTCAATAGATGCAGAGAAAGCATTTGACAAAATACAGCATCCTTTCCTGATAAAAACCCTCAAGAAAGTAGGGATAGAAGGAGCATACCTCAAGATCATAAAAGCCATATAGGAATGACCCAACACTAATATCATCCTCAATGGGGAAAAACTGAGAGCTTTCTCCCTGAGGTCAGAAACAAGACAGGGATGTCCACTCTCGCCACTGTTATTCAACGTAGTATTGGAAGTCTTAGCCTCTGCAATCAGACAACACAAAGAAATAAGAGGCATCCAAATCGGCCAGGAGGAGGTCAAACTTTCACTCTTCACAGATGACGTGATACTTTACATGGAAAACCCAAAAGATTCCACCAAAAAACTGCTAGAACTGATTCATGAATTCAGCAAAGTTGCAGGATATAAAATCAACGCACAGAAATCGGTTGCATTCCTATACACCAACAATGAAGTGGCAGAAAGAGAAATCAAGGAATCAATCCCATTTACAGTTGCACAAAAAACCATAAAATACCTAGGAATAAATCTGACCAAAGAGTTGAAAAATCTATACACTGAAAACTATAGAAAGCTTATGAGAGAAATTGAAGACACCAAAAAATGGAAAAAGATTCCATGCTCCTGGATAGGAAGAACAAATATTGTTAAAATGTCGATACTACCCAAAGCAATCTATGTATTCAATGCAATCCCTATCAAAATAACACCAGCATTCTTCACACAGCTGGAACAAATAATCCTAAAATTTGTATGGAACCAGAAAAGACCCCGAATAGCCAAAGCGATCTTGAAAAAGAACACCAAAGCAGGAGGCATCACAATCCCAGACTTCAAGCTATACTACAAAGTTGTAATCATCAAGACAGTATGGTACTGGCACAAGAACACTCAGATCAATGGAACAGAATAGAGAACCCAGAAATGGACCCACAAACATATGGCCAACTAATCTTTGACAAAACAGCAAAGAATATCCAATGGAATAAAGACAGTCTCTTCAGCAAGTGGTGCTGGGAAACTGGACAGCGACATGCAGAAGAATGAACCTGGACCACTTTCTTACACCATACACAAAAATAAATTCAAAATGGATGAAAGACCTCAATGTATGCCAGGAAGCCACCAAAATCCTTGAGGAGAAAGCAGGGAAAAACCTCTTTGATCTTGCCCACAGCAACTTCTTACTCAACACGTCCCTGGAGGCAAGGAAAACAAAAGCAAAAGTGAACTACTGCCACGTCATCAAAATAAATAGCTTCTGCACAGCGAAGGAAACAATCAGTAAAACTAAAAGGCAACCACCGACAGAATGGGAGAAGATATTTGCAAATGACATATCAGATAAAGGGTTAGTATCCAAAATCTATAAAGAACTGATCAAACTCAACACCCAAAAAACAAATAATCCAGTGAAGAAATGGGCGAAAGACATGAATAGACTTCTCCAAGGAAGACATCCAGATGGCCAACAGACACATGAAAAAATGCTCAACATCACTCATCGTCAGGGAAATACAAATCAAACCCACAATGAGATACCACCTTACACCTGTCAGAATGGCTAACATGAACAACTCAGGCAACAACAGACGTTGCTGACGATGCAGAGAAAGAGGATCTCTTTTGCATTGTTGGTGGCAATGCTAGCTGGTACAGCCACTCTGGAAAACAGTATGGAGAGTCCTCAAAAAACTAAAAATAAAACTACCCTACGACCCAGCAATTGCACTACTAGGCATTTATCCAAGGGATACAGGTGTGCTGTTTCGAAGGGACACCTGCACCCCCATGTTTATAGCAGCCAAAGTATGGAAAGAGCCTAAATTTTCACTGATGGATGAATGGATAAAGAAGATGTGGCATCTATATACAATGGTGTATTACTCGGCAATCAAAAAGAATGAAATCTTGCCATTTGCAACTACGTGGATGCAACTGGAGGGTATTATGCTAAGTGAAATTAGTCAATCAGAGAAAGATAAAAATCATGACTTCACTCATATGAGGACGTTAAGAGACAAAACAGATGAACATAAGGGAAGGGAAATAAAAATAATACAAAAACAGGGAAGGGGACAAAACAGAAAAGACTCATAAATATGGAGAACAAACTGAGGGTTACAGGAGGGGTTGTGGGAGGGGGGATGGGTAAATGGGTAAAGGGCACTAAGGAATCTACTCCTGAAATCATTGTTGCACTATATGCTAACTAATTTGGATGTAGATTTAAAAAAATAAAAAATAAAACAGGTTAATTAAAAAAAAAAAGAATCCTTGCAAGGACACCCTAAAGAAATCATCAAGTTTTTATGGCTTGTGGCAGTAAAGAGATCCAAAAAGAAGAGTACAGTTGACAATCGAACAATGTGGGGTTTGGGGTACTCACCCCCCCAACATAAGGTCAAAAAGTTTTGAAACCCCAAAAACTTAACTACTAACAGCCTATTTTGGTCAGAAGCCTTATCAATAACATAGTTGATTAATACACAGATTTTATGTTATGTGCTATATTCTTAAAGTAAGCTAGAATAAAGAAAACGTTGTTGAAGAAAATAATAAGGAAGAGGAAATACACTTACAATTACTGTACTGTAAAAAAAATCTGCATTTAGGGGCACCTGCCTGGCTCCATCAGTTAAGCGTTGGACTTCGGCTCAGGTCATGATCTCACAGTTCATGGGTTCAAGCCCCACCTTGGGCTCTGTGCTGACTGCTTGGAGCCTGGAGTCTGCTTTGGATTCTGTGTCTCCCTCTCTCTCTCTCTTCCCCTTCCCTGCTCATGCTCTGTCTCTCTCTCTCTCTCAAAAATGAATAAACTTAAAAAAAATTTTTTTTAATCTGCATTTGGGTGGGTCTGCACTGTTCAAACCTGTGTTGTTCAAGGGCCAACTGTAATGACAAGAATCAATATCGGTTATGGCTATGAAAGTGAAGATTTGAGGAGGTAATACTCCTTCAAGCCAATTTGTAGATGCCTCATTCGGAAACTTTTGGTAAAGGTGATGAGTACCTGTCTCCAGAAAAGTGCATGCACGTCTGCACACGTACACACACACACACACAATTTTGCTTGTCATTTCAGAAGATAACTAGCATTCCAGAGACTCTCCCTCCACCAATGGATCAGGATTTGGATGATGAACCCCAGTCTTCTGGGACATAAAATGACTTAGGCTTAGTGATTGCTCCCTGAAAACTCACAGTTTCTTATTTTAACAATCTTTGCTTTCTTTTTCCATCTCTATTCTCGTTTATGCTTAAGTGACAAATTTTGCACGATGTTTTCCTAATTATTGGTAATAATAAACCAACAAGAAAACATAAGAATAACTTTTTTTCTGTCTTACTGTGCCTGGTCTTCTAGTGGTACATTAACCAGCAGTAATAGTTCAGCTCTCACAGTTGGGATTGGCTTTCCACTTAAAACTAATTACCACATTACAAAGGAATAGATGAATATAAAAATAAAGACAGCAGACATGCCGAGCGTCATACCACACTCAAGGAAGGGCACAGAAGTGAACAGACAGAAGTGCTAAAAATAAAGTTTTAAATTTAACGATAAGATATGGGGAAGGTTTTTACCGTGTTCATTAAAGTAAAAGGCTTAACACTAACTTGTTATGTTTCTCATATTAAAAATGCGATTAAAGTGCCACTCATGACATGTATTTGTTAAGAAAACACTAATAACTAAGCTAAACTAAAAAATAACTCCCACTGGTCAAAGCATGATATGGCTAATCTCCCAAGAGTTAGGACTTACATTGCGTTTGCTTGGGTGGGCTGGCTAATTATTCAAAGAAATGTGCATGTAAACAGGATTGACAGTAGAAGGCAAAACTTCAGATATCAGATTACCCAGGAAGAATTTTTTTAATATAGTTGCCTGGGCCCCTCTACTTCAGTTAAGTCGGAATCACTGTGTGTGAGCCCACAAGGCAGTGTTTATTGATGTTCCTCTGGCCATTCTAATGAGTAGCCTGAGTTGAGACCCATCAACTTTGGATTTAAATGTGGTCATTTTGATGGTCTTTGTGATTGGAGCCCCTTGTTTGCCCTTTAGGGGAAATGGTGAAAGCTAAATCTTATATCCTTTGTTTTTGTAATAATTTGAAGATAGAGGCTGTGGGCCATCTTACAGGCATGTCCTGTTATAAAGGCTATTTTTTAATAGAGACTGTATGTGAAAATCAGTCTACTTGCAGATAAACAAACTTGAATCTACTTGAAATAAATCTCAAACTCTATGCAAATGGGCTGGATTTTCCACATGAGAAGTAACCTGGACAATAGTTGATATTCAAATGACTCTTGGCTTTCTCTAGTTTTCTCCTTCCTGCTTTGATTCTATCCTCACCCTAATAAATTCTTACCATAGGCTCTGTTTCCTATCATTTTTCATGACATACATTTTCCTTTACATTTAGAAAAAATAATTGTATTCAATCTTTATCTATTATTTAATATCCATTTCCTTTAACTCTCTTTTCCTGATAGCTTTTCACCTCCTTTTTTCTCAGCTCATGTCAACTCACATTGCTTGAGGTTTTCTTTATAGATTCTGCCTCAAAAAAATCCTATGGGTTACAATTAAGCATCTGTTCTACAGACTTTGAGTCTAAAACAATTCACGGAAAAGTTATTTGTGTTCAGTTTGTGAAGGTTAAAGGACTCTATGCTTTAAGAGGTGTCCAATGACTTATTCAAATGAAAAATAAAGTTTTAAATTAGAGAGAAGCTATTATTCTCCAGAGTGACAGTCACCCTATGAACCAATAGTTTGTGGGGAACCAAGTTTACAGCTAGCAATTGATAACATTGATAATGGGTATAGTTGAAGTATCTGTGTCACTAATTAAAAAGAGACATTGTGATGCAAAGAGAATCAGACTGGGACTCCTATGATTTGTTTTCAAATTCTACTCTACTGCTTCCCAATAGTGTCACCTTGGGCAAATTCTTAACTTTCTGGGTGCAATTGTTTGGAAATAGCTCTAGAGTTGAAGGCAGAAGATCTGGGCTGAAGCCATAGCTAGTCCTCCTACAGACCTTGTGACATAGAGCAAGTTACTTAAACTCTCTGTGCCTGTTGAGAATAAAACCGACCTTACTTCACTGGGTTGCTGTGAAAAAACTGAATGAGATAATAAGGAACGAATGGAACAGAAACTCAGTAAATGATTGGGGTTATTTTAAAGCATATCACTTTGCAGTGCCCATGGACTAATTAAAACAAAGAACATATTTGGAGTCAAGGAGAAATGGACAGCTCTGTGTGTTATTTAACTTCTCTGAGTTTGTTTCCTCTCTAATGAGAACTAATGAGAATTATGTAAAAGCATTATGTATATCGACCTTGATCTCATTGGTATGTGGGAATGAATGAAGTCAAATTATGAGTATATTTCATTAGCTCTTGCCTCCACCTGCTTCCTCTTTATAGCATCCATTCTTCATGGTGGCAGAGATCTATCCACTCTTCCATAGCCCCTGGCTCACTTGCATTTAGGCAAGGGTATAGCACTTCTTCTGACCATTGGCTTGGAAGTATCAGTGCCATGTTTGTTATGACCACCTACCCTCTCCTGACTAATACATTCATATTTTTGCCTACAAACTTTCTGGGAGTAATAGTGAATTTCTAAGAGCACAAATGAACATCTCCAGTCAGTTATCATGAGACATCCAACAGATCCCACTGTTACTTCTTACATGTCTGCTACATCTCACCAGAGGGCTATAGTCACTTGTCATTCATTTCTCCCTCGGTGTGCTAAAACTATTTGTTGGATTGTGCTAAATACAGGCATACCTCTCTTCTCCGTTTTGTGTTACGCTGTACAGAGGATGACAAATACTTTGTTGAATTTTAGTGGAAAAGCTCTTTTCATGCATACTCTCCCTTGGCTCTTTCTCCCTGACCAAAAAGGGTCCATGGGCAAGGCAGATATCTAAGTAACACAGTAGTCAGTACTCACAGTATTGAGTACACTCAGACTGTCTCCTCTCTCCTTTTCTTCTGATGATCAAGCCTTGATTCAGCACATAATGTCTGGCTTTTTCTTCCCTTAGGACAAATTGTTTTCCAGGAGGATCTTCAGCACCTTCATGAAAACAGATTTGCCAAAGTCTATTCCAATACACCTGAACTGCTTAGGTGGATGCACTTAGCCACAAGCTGAGCTATCCACTTGTGCACACAAAATGTCATGTATGTAAAAATCTATTGGAGCACTGGGGACCAGATGACACGGTGGTGTCACAGGTAACAGCTTGAGTGGCAAATTTATTTTTTTCTTGTTTCTAAGGTTTAAAAGCTTATTTCTTTCCTCTTCACCTTCCCGACTTCTCATTCTTTTGTTTCACTATTGTCAGAGAGTTTATTTCAGTTTATTTCTCTAAACCGAGTTATTCAGTTTATTTTTATGCAGAAAAGTGTAGCCCTTCCTGGCTGCTGGGTTGGATTTATTTTTATATTTGATAGCAATCAGGTCAAAGAAGATGGTCTCAGAATGTCTCACATCCGGACCAACTCACCCACTAAGATTTTAAACTTTGTTCTTTTGAAATGTTGATAAACACAAGTGTTAGGGGATTTTCTTCCAGTTTTCATCAGATCTGAATCTTAAGATTTTTTGAATTCCATGAATCAGGGGAACTTCCCGAGAAAAATGGGAGCTTTTGAGGCTACAGGGATTTTAAAAGGGTTTTGATCTTTCTTTCAAGATACTCTTCAAGGAATATGATGTGTGGAAGCTTCACTTGGCTGATTTATTACTATCAAGGTGAATTGTTTCATTTTTTTTAGACAGCCCAAAAATTCCCAAAAGGGAATTTTTTGACACTTTTAAGTGATGAAAATCTAAAAACAATGTGTCTCAGTATAATAAGGATTTGGGTGTTACTCTTTCCTCTGTTAAGAGAATAAACAAGTCCATTCACAAGCTGCCATTAAATGAAAGTATTAATATCAATGGAATTTGAAACTGAGTAACAATAATAATTGACATAATGTTGCTTTTCCTGATATTTTCTGGGCTTCTTTGTTGATTGGAAGTTTTACTGCAAAATGCAAGCCTAAATAATAAACCTATTTAAGGAGAAGAAAATTTATTTAACCAAAGTGACTTATATGTTAAAAAAAAAAAAAAAAAAAAGAAGCCGAAGCCCAGAGAGTTTACATTTACCCAAAGACACAAGGCTAGTTATTGAAAGACCTGCATTCCTAGTTTCTATTCAGTAGTACATAAATAGCTGTTTGCAATAGGCATTGGTTTGTGTTGTAAACATTTATAATCACACAAAACTTAGCAGTAAGTTTGGAAATACTGCACATACACTGTGAATATGTAACAAGTCCAGCCTACCTTTCTTTGCCACAATGTTGTTACAGCTGCAACGATCCTCCCCTCTTGCTAAACATGAGTTAAGAAAGGGAAAGGGGTAAGAGTTATAAGACAAGAAAAGTGTCACAACCTGCATTTAGGAGAGAAGTACTAGGAAACTATCCAAGCTCAAAGAAGCCGTCCTCTTTTCTGAGACTCCCAAAGGTCCCATGCTGTTGACTTTATGGACTCTTCACCACCAAACGAAGAACATTCACAATTCCTCCCAACTTCACGGGGACAAGTTGCACTTTTTATAGCAGCAGAAGCATCAGCCTCCTTACCAACTACAGAGGTTCAACTGAAACCTGAAATCATCCCAGACTAAGGTAAGGAACAAGCTTTGATGAGAAAAAGTGAATGTTACAATAACCCTAGCAAACGTGATGCCATGTATTTGAGGACATTGTTCTGCAGGGATAGAGAATTACAAAATTTTCCCTTGATATCCCTTCCCCTAATGTACTGAGCATAGCCCGAGTGTCCAATAAGCACATTTATTATGGAATGCTGTGCTGGGCGCCACTTGGGCACCATTTCAGACCCTCCAGCATCACCTCCCCTTTCAGCCACTGCTGCAGCCACCCGCCCAGGGTCTGTGTTAGCCAGTTTGGCACAGGAGCAAAATTTCTCTCTGTGTGCCTCTCACTGCCTGCCTTGCAAGAGCTTTTCTGCCACCTCAGGAATGGAACACCTATGGAAACCTGCTCAATACTTGTACCGGCCAGGGTTCAATCAGAGAAGAGCCATCAGGAGGTTTTATAGATATTTCCATTTGTTCCAAGGATTTGGCCTTGTGGATGCTGGTTAGGCTGTCACTGTAAGGCCATTGATCTCATGTCGGGGCTGATGTTTTCCTGTTTCTTTATTTCTCATTAAGCTGTCAGTGCAACAAAGGCAAGATCTTCACCATGTTTTTGATATATTCATTAATGCATCTCCACCATCAAAAAAGGTGTCTGGTAAAAAATATTTGCTAACTGAATACATTAACATGTGTGAGTTGATAAACAGGTCTAAACATCACAACTTGAGGTAGAAATAAACACTAACTTAAAAAGGATATACAGTCAACCCTTGAACAATGTAGGGGTTCAGAGCACTGACCTGGTAGAGTAAAAACTCCATGTAGAACTTGTGACCCCCCAAAACTTAACTACTAATAGCCTACTGTTGACCAGAAGCCTTCCCAATAACATAAACCATTGATTAACACATATTTTCTGTTACATGTATTATATACTGTATTCTTATAAGAAAGAAAGCTAGAGAGGGGTGCCTGGGTGGCCCAGTCGGTTAAATATCTGACACAGCTCAGGTCATGATCTCATAGCTTGTGAGTTTGAGCCCCGCGTCTGGTTCTGTGCTGTCAGCTCGGAGCCTGGAGCCTGCTTCAGATTCTCTGTCTCTCCTCTCTCTGCCCCTGCTCCACTCGTGCTCTCTCTCTCTTAAAAATAAACATAAAAATTGTTTTGAAAAAAAGAAAGCTAGAGAAAAGAAATTGTTATTAAGAAAATCATAAGGAAGAGAAAATACTGTTATAGTACTGTACCATAAAAAACCCACATAAAAGTGGACCCACGCAGTTCAAGCCCATGTTATTCAAGGGTCATTTGTACACAGTGGTTCTCCAAGCTTAAAAACTAGAACTGTTCTCCCTTACCATTTTGACAAGTAATCTGAGAAAAAAGAGATCATATTGAAATTTTCTGGATTTTCAGAAGACATCTAGCTCTTCCTAAAAAATTGCAAACAAATGAAAGTAAATAGTATAAAAGTTTTAAAGCTGTGTATGAAAGAAAATCAACCCTATTTTCTCCTATGGACAGATGCCAGATAGTGCAGTAGAGAAAAACCGGGAAAGCATAAAGCATCACCTGTCATTAAAGAGGGACCCAGAGTTGGTATAGACTGACCAAATGGGACATCATTCTAGTGTATTGTTCTGCCAAAATGGCAAACTAACCGCTAAACTTGGTTACGAAGGAAGTTGGAAACCATAATGTTGTTGATGGGCTACTCGAATCATTTTGCTTTCTTTTTAGAACAAAAGCTTAGTCGTGGAGTGGCGGGCTGCTTGACAATTATTTTCCAGACCTGTGGTACATTCAGTAGAGAGGTGTGCTTGACCAGAGGATATGTCCTCAGATATGGACAGACCTGATTATTCCAGTCTCTCTCGTGTACGTGCTGGCTCACCCTGTCTCGATGATGGCACATGTATAGTACCTCATTTATAATGTATTTGAAGCAACTTTTTGTTGAATTATGGTGGTCTGGGAATAGCCTTATAGTTTTTGGTATCAGATATGAATTTGGTCTTTGGGCATAGGCATGGCCACTGCTGAGTATTTCCTAGGTGATGAAGGAGAAGGAAGAGGATGAGGAGGAAAATGAGGAGGAGGAGAGAGAACAAGGAGAAATTGTACATTTATTGTGTTCCTTAGAGGTATCAGAGACTATGCTAAAAAGGTAGCGTTTATTATTTTGTAATGTTCTCTATAAAATATGTATGTGATTATACCCAGTTTACAGATGAGTAAGCAGAGCTTAGACAGCTAAAGAAACCTGCTTAAGGTGACAGACTAACAATTATGGAACAGAGACGCAAACACAAGTAGCCTGATTCCAAAACCTTTTCTCTTAAACGTTGATCTTTTCAATAGTGAACATTTAAAAACTAAGAAAAAATGTAGATTGATATAATAAACACCTATATGCCAATTACCTAGAATGAACATGTATTAGTTCATTGTTTTTGAAAAATCTTAGGCCACTCTTTCCTCAAACATGGTTGTGTGTTGGGGCACCTGGGAGTCTCAGTCAGCTAGCTGAGTGTCTGATTCTTGATTTCAGCTCAGGTCATGATTCCAGGGTTGTAGGATCAATCCGTGTGTTGGGCTCCATGCTAAGCGTGGAGCCTGCTTAAGATTCTCTCTCTCTCCCTCTGCCCCTCATACGCACACACTTTCTCTCTCTCAACAATAAAAACATGTTTGTGTGTCGCCCTGTCTCTCCCCTCCCTTTCTGGGATGCCAATTGCATGCATGTTAGACCATCTGATATTATATCACAATTCCTTATACTTTGCTCATTTTCTAAGATCATTTGTATCTGTCTTCCTCAATTTAGATAATTTCAATTAACTTATTCTTGCACAAAGTTCTTTCACACCCAGTTGCATTTGATGCAAGTGGATGTCTCCTCAGAACATTTCCTAACACTACACTCACTACCATTTCTCCTACTTAGATTTGAGATTAAATCCATTTGCCATCTCAGACAGTTGTCTGATAATTGTGACTACAATTCAGAACATTTCCTAGGCACTGGTATCAATAAGTACTGAAAATTTCTCAGATTAAGTGATATCAGAGACACCTGTTTAATTGCATATACACAATCTTGTTGAAGGAATGTAAGATATTAACATAGTAATAATAAAAGCTCCCATTTATTGAAATTATGAGCCAGGTGCTACACAATTTATTTCATATTTTCCTTATTATATAAGATAATCCTTATTATATAATATATAATCCTTATTATAATCTTGTTTTAGTATTACTGCAACCACTTTTTACAGATGGGAAATTTTTTAAGAGATTTCAACCAACTTTCTTAGGGCCACCCAAAGTGCAGATTCTAACTTCAGTCTGTCTCAACCATCACGATGTCCTAGCTTCTAAAAATTTAAGAGACACAGTGGTGACTTTCTAGATCATTTCTTCAGGGCTTACACACTTATCCTCCAGCTGCTGGAAAAATCAGTTACTGACTGCTCATAACTGCCTCTCTCCCTGGGTACTGTCTTGCTCAGGGTTCTGCCCCTCAGGGGGTAGCCAAGGGCCAATGAAACCCCTCTCCTTAAGTACCCCCTCTCCTTAATCCACTACATCTCTGAAGGGATATCCTGCTCCACAGCTCTTCATAAGATTGGCTGAAGCCTCAGTTCAACTATATTCCTGGTCAGTTTTCCCTTCTGCTGAGTCCTGATTCTTCACTGCCTTGTAACTATATCTCTTTAAAACACTCCCCCTAAAACCCTCTGCACAGCATCCCTTATGGACTGAATGTTTGTGTCCCCCAAAAATTCATGTGTTGAAAGTCTAACCCCGAATGTGATGGTATCTGGAGATGGGGTCTTTGGGAGGTAATTAGATTTAGATCAGATCATGAAGGGTGGGCCATTATAAGGTGTTAGTGCCCTTACAAAGAGAGACACCAGAAAGGTTGCGCTCTCTCTCTCTCTCAATTCCCCCCCCCCCACTGCCCCACTCTCTTTGTCACCATGGGAGGACATAGTGAGAAGGCAGCCATCTGCAAGCCAGGAAGAAAACTCTCACCAGAACCCAACTACGCTGTCACCTTGATCTCAAACTTCCAGCCCTCAGAACTGTGAGAAAATAAATTTCTGTTGTTTAAGCCACCCAGCCTATGGTGTTTTGGTCTGTTTTCAGACAGTTCAATTGAGGATATACCCACTTGGTATTATAGGTCTTGCTTTTCTAAATAGAATAAACTATTAAGAATAGTAATAAAAGTAATACAATTATACCTTATATGAAATAAAATAGCAATTTAAAGGAACAAGAAAAGGTTTTTTTAGCCATTTTATAACTGCATGGGTTAACTTCCCTGTCCCATGCCCTGCCTTCTTGCTCTTTTTAAAAAAAAATTTACCCTTTCATTAAAAACAAAAACCTGAGGCTCCTGGGTGGCTCAGTTGGTTAAGCACTGAACTTTGGCTCAGGTCGTGATCTCACCATTTGTGGGTTTGAGACCGGCATTGGGCTCTGTGCTGACAGCTCAGAGCCTGGAGCCTGTTTTAGATTCTGTGTCTCCCTTTCTCTCTGCCCTCCCCTGCTCACACTCTGTCTCTCTCCATCTCTCAAAAATAAATAAATGTTAAAAAAATTTTTTAAAAACCAAAAACATTATGATACAATATTTTATGTAATATTTTATATGTACAAATTATGTAACATGTATTTAAATTATAAAGCAAAATAATAAAATAAACACCTGTAAATCCATTACCTACCCTCAGAATTTTACTATTACCAATATCATTAAAGGCACCTGTTTTTCCCTTCCTGGTCCTATTGCCCTGTCTCTTTCTTTTTAGGGTTAACCAGTATCTTGAAGCTTGTGTTTACTTGCAGGCTTTCTATGGTTTCACCACAGAAAAACACATATTTTTGTTTTTGAAATGCATAAAGGTGACATATCACACTGTACAAATTGCTATCAGCATATCCTCACTAGAATGTAGGCTCCATGAGAACAAAGACATTCATCTGTTTTGTCCAATGATGTATCCCCAATGACCACAACAGGGCCTGGCACAGAGTAGAGGCTCAACAAATATTTGTTAACTGAATAAATGAAAAGCTGACTCTTCTAAAGATTTTCTGTCCTTCTCTTCCTAGCTGAAGTTTGACAGTTGAAGTTTGATAGTTAAGCTTAATTGTATAACCGATTGGGTGCTGATTGTCAGATGCTATTTTTAGTAGCTTACCACCCTCCCTAATGTAGATGCTTCCCTGGCCTGTGCATGAAGTAAACTGTTGTAAATAAACCCATTTCTTCCTGCTTATCTCCACTGTTCCATTATAAGTAGCCCAAGCCAGAAATAATTCTCTAGTACAATGCATTTTCCCCTAGTCATTGAAGTTCTTAGGATAAGACAAAAATCTGGATTTCCTTCCTTCTGCTGCTAACCCTCAGATTCTCCTATGCAAGAATACTTACATAACCCAACAGCTCAGTGGTTCATAGATGTGGCCAAATTTTAGAGTTACTAGGGACTTGTAATATACATGCTGTTTTCAATGTGCCATCACTGGCATACTTTATGCACCTTTTACGTAATTCATACTGCATAATTTCCCTGAGTCACATTTTTACTTACAGAGAGCTACTTCAGAGTTTTTTTTGTTTTTTGGTTTTTTTTTTTTTTTTTTGGTTAATGTGTATTTCCTATGTTTACTTTTCTTTATTTGTTTATTATAAATAATGTGTATTTCCTATGTTTGCTTTTCTTTGTTTATTACACGTTTATCTTTTCTTCCCTATTACTGGCATGAAGTCAAGTCCTGTGTGAGAAAACCTTCAACATATGGAATTGGTATTTGCTAAAGCATTTAACCCTAACCACATTTGGATACAATTCAAAGTTTTTTTGTGAGAGAATTGTACAGTGGAGGAGAAAGGTTGTTTCATGATTGTAGCAGTTTTTGGTTTTGGTGTTTTTACTGGTGTTTTGTAGTGTTGTCATGGACCTCTATTCATTGACAAGCCATTCTGGTACATTGTGCTTCACAAAACTGGAAATTCCCAAGGAATCTCCAGGAAAGCTTAATGCCATACAAAGGAAAAGAAAACTGAAACCAGGGAGTGTAATATGTGGGAAAAGAACCTAACAAAGTAGAACTGTGCTGTTTTTTAAAGGTTCACATGAGTTTGAAAGATATAATGACCTTGCCTCTTGGACATAAACATGCCAATTGTTCTCAGTGTTGCTTTCTCCTAGTCTTTCATCAATGAGCAGGTATCTCTTGAATACTCCTATTTGCTTAGCACTGCTTGTGACACTGTGGGGTATTCTAAAGAATAATCAATGTAGTCCCTGCCCTTCTGGAGCCTACAACTGAGTAGGAGGAATAAAATCAATACACTTAAGCCACAAGACAAAGCAAGATGGTACTTAATTACTGTAAGTGCTAAATTATGAGGTACAGACTAGTAATACTGTAAGGTTGATTGAGAAGGGATGCATGGGAGCAGAGGGCGGGCTCTCAGGGTTCTAATAATATTCTATTTCCCATTTGAGTGATGATCACCAGGGTGTTCTCTTTACAACCATTTGTTAAACTGTACACATAACTCTTATTTACTTTTGTTTATGATTCACAATAAAAATGATACAAGAAGAGGAAGGAGATGAACAGAGCCTAGAATAACTGGGACAAAAATGGGTGGAAGAAATAGGACTTAGGGTGGGCTTTAGAATTGGCCCACAGGAGAGAGCAGATAATACAAAAGCAAATGTGGCATGGTCGTGGGTGGGCAAGGTGCAGGGAGAGAGGGTACCCAGTGGAGAGGACCTGGGGTTTGGGGGTGGGGGTGGTTGGGAAGTGCAGTTGCTAAAATAAAGCTGTGTGCTTTGAGAGTCAGGGGTTAGAGGGCTGGAGGAGAGGACTTTGAGATGGGGGCAGAGGAGGTTAGCCTCTTGTACAGCAGGACATCAATACATTGCACGTTTTAAATTAGATGACAAACTGATAGCAGAAGAATTTGAGAAAAATTTAGTGTGGCTGTGGCATGCCTTTTAGAGGCTGGAGTGAAGAAGGGAAACAGAAGTTGAATCACGACAACAGTGAAGGCCACCTGTTAGTGTTGCTGGACAGGAGGAAGTAGATGTGAGAAACACTGTGGAGGAGAAATGTGCAGAACTGGGCAGCTGACAGGTGGGCGGAGGGTGGGCAGGATAAGTTAACCTCAGGGAAATGATGGCGCCAATGATAGAGTAATTGGTAGAAGTAGTTGGTTAAGAAGAGGGGGGGGTGCACCTGGGTGGCTCAGTTGGTTAGTGTCTGACTCTTGGTTTCATCTCAGGTCATGATCTCATGGATAGAGCCTCCAGTCAAGCTCTGTCAGCGCAGACAGTGCTCAACCTGCTTGGGATTCTCTCTCTCCCTCTCTCTCTCCCCCTCCACCCCACATGTCTCTCATTCTCAAAATAAATAAATAAATGAATAAATAAATAAATAGTTAAAAAAAAAAAGAAGAGGTAATTTTAGGTTTCGAAAACAGAATTTGAGGTGAGAAGGACAACAAAGCAGTGGCAGTGTGGGGACAGATCAAAAGCATATGGAGAAATTTTGGTAAAACATTTTCTAGTATAAGATACCACAACAACCAGAAATGAACCCACATCTTGTGTTATGTAATATATCTCATAAATCACCTAAACAATGCTTCTCTCACATTGAAGATAAGATGAAAACTCAAGGTGATTTCCTCTTCTTGAATATGATAGCTATGCCCACCAGTATTTCTGTCCCTTTCCATTTCTGACATTTCTGTGAATACCATCATTCAAAAGCAAGACTTGTATATTTTATTGGAATAAAAATAAATATTCTAGCTGATTGCAATTTCTATCAAAGATGAACTGTTGTTACCACCTTTTGAATCTTTTTGATTATGTGTCTTTTGAACAAATTTGGGGAATTATACTATAGAATTGCAAAACTCCAAAACTCCAAAAGGCAGATAGAATCAGAGGCAGATTTTGATTCAATAAAAAAAAAAAAAGCACTTTCTAAAAATACAAACTACCCATAAATGGAAAAAACTAATTATACTCCCTCTTCTGGAAATATTTTAGCAAAAGCCTGACTATCTGTAGAGATTCTATATATAGGATTCTTACTTTGAGTCGATGAGTGGACTAAAAGACATCTACAACACTTTTTATACTTATTCCTTTCCTCTTGCAGATTGAGGATAGGTGAGAAGAGGTTTAAATCATACCAATGGATTTGTTCATTTATTCATGTAAGCAATTTTTGTACCTTTCCTATGAACCAGGCACTGGTCTAGGTTCTAGGTTGCAATAGTGAAATAGACACTGACTAGGGCTTCAGCGAGTAGTCTAATAAGGGATATAGTGAACAGAGTGTTAAATGCTACTATAGAAGGTAAATACCTGGAACCCTGGGAGTGCAGAGTTCACTCTTATGGGCCACAGAAGACTTTAGGAATAAAGAACATATAATTTGAAACATCAAATGTTATACTGAACTAGATTTTTTTTTAATTTTGGGGGTTTTAATGTTTTACTTTATTTTACTATTTTATTTTATTTTATTTTGTTTTATTTTATTTTATTTTAGAGAGAGGGAGAGAGAGTCCCAAGGAGGCTCCATGGTGTCAGGACAGAGCCCTATACAGGGCTCAATCTCACAACTATGAGATCTTGACCTGAGCTGAAATCAAGAGTTGGATGCTTAACCAAGCGCCCCTGAACCATATTGTTGAAGACAGAAGAGGCTTAAGTTACTTCCTTGAGTATACTCGCCCAATGTGCACTCTCTGAACACAAAAAATTCTACAGTTATGTGTATTTTCAGAAAATAAAGCTTAAAAGAAGTTCTTTTAATATGATAATGAAAACTGTGGTCTTAGAAATGTGTTTTGGGTTTCCAGAAAACCTACATCCAGCTGAGACTGAAATATTTAAAAATCTAGATAAAATCCCTATGTAGTGGCATGATATTGCAAAGTAGTCACTGTTTGCCCCATATTACCCTTACCCCGAATCTCCCCTATCCAGGTTGCTAGCCTGGATTGTTCCACTGTGGCCAAAAAGAGGGGCAAGAAGGAATGGAAGGGGAGGGTGCTGCAGCACAACCAGAAAATAAGGACATCAAATTCTTGGCCAGCTAACTAGCAAGAGGTGGCTGTATAAATGTAGGAGAGCAGATACAGCCTGAGATGCTCTTAGTGAGGGGACTTTTGCCATAGGAACTAAGTTGTTACCGAAAAATAAAATTATTTTCTTAAATTCTCAGATCTGTGATCTGAGAACTTCACACTCAGTACTCAATATATATGAGAAGTTTGATGGTTAATGCCCCCAGATAACAATTGAAATGAAAATTATAACTACCAATCAATTACAGGTTTCTTTTGAGGGGAGAAGTGATGTTTTATAATGTTCTGTATTTCATATAGGACCTTGCACGGTTCTTAAAAGAGGCTGGAGGATTCAACACTACCTCAGGTCCTTTTGGAAAATGAAAATTTGAAATGCTGTGAAAAAGATGAATCAAAGTCAATTAAGAGTTTTACTTCAATCCTTTAGAGAAATAAATTAATACAGAAAAGTACAAAATGAAGGAAATCAGTTCATGGAAGGAAGGAACTAATATATTTTGATCTCCCACTATGTGCCAAGAATCATAATAGGAACACAATATATAATCACCCTAACCTTCCCAGCAACCCTGTAAAATAGATTAAATTATCCTCTTGTTACAGATGAGAAAAAAAAGACTAAGTGGCAGAGCCAAGATTTAAATTCAGATTTATCTGATTACAGAGCCAACGTTTTCTTGTAAGTGAAGATAAAAGATCCAGAGAATAATAGACATCTTGAGATCAAAGTTGTGGGGTTACCAATGCCAAAACATTATTCACAATACAATAATAGTAAGGGCAGTTATCAGAAAGAGGCATGAAGCAAAGAACACGAAAGATCAGGAAGAAAACAGAGACAGAAAACTAACATTTATTGAGGCACGTGGGTGGCTTAGTTTGTTAAGCATCCAACTTCAGCTCAGGTCATGATCTCATGGTTTCATGAGTTCGAGCCCTAAGTTGAACTCTGTGCTGACAGCCTGGAGCCTGCCTGGGATTCTCTCTCTCTCCTTGTCTCTGCCCCTCCCCCACTGCTCTTTATCCCTCTCAAAATAAATAAGCTTTATAGTAAAAAAATAAAACTAGTATTTATTGCTGTCTACTATGTATCAGGAACTGAACTAGAGCCTTAATATTCATTTAACGCTCACAGCAAGAACCTCACTGAGCAATCCTGTGCAGATCACTTTGAAGTAATAGTTTTAGAAAATATGTATATGCAAAGTATTAAAAGAAAAGTGCTCCATTTTGCATATCTATTCTGAATGATAATAGCTAATACTAACTGAATGTTTATTATGTGTTGAGTACTATTTTGAATACTTATCTATATGAATTCACTTACTGCTCACAAAAATCCTATGCAGGGGATATAATTATTTTCCACAGTCAGTGATTGAGAACCTGGGGCTCAGAGAGTTTATATCATCATTTGCTCAAAGTCACACAGCTAGGAAGTAAGGGAGCCAGGATGTGACTGCAAGCAACTGGTTTCAGAGTCCTAGGTGCATTACTAATGCCCACAGCCCCTTTTACTCATCCATCTGAGTATAGTGTATCTATTATATATATTTGTCTGCATTACCCTCTGATGCACAGAGAAAAACACAAGATGTATTCTCTACCCCAGCTTACAAATTAAACTATATGGTTTAGTCTACCTTTAAAAAATGTGTGTGTGTGTGTGTGTGTGTGTGTGTGTGTGTGTGTGTGTGTAATTATTGTGATCTTCACAATTTCCATTGTTATGATTACCTACGGCCATTTTAATGGTGTTCTGAAATAAGACCAGTGTAGGTCCCCACACAAGACTGAATTTATCAGTTATAGCAATAGAGATCCACTAAATTTATTTTGGACCTATTCAATATGATCATATAAAAAGAATCATGTGAATCATAATGCTTAAATTTATTTACCTACACTTACAACCAAACATATTAGCAAAAAAATGACACTTGAAAAATAATAAATATTTTCCAAATATTATAACACAATAATAAGTAAAATAATTGAATGTACCCAGATTTACCAGTCAAGCTGCTCTTAATTATAAAATATTAAGGGACTTGGTGTACATATTTTCTAATCCATTTAACATGGGTTTTGAAGAATCATTGAGACCTGGGAATAATCCCCATGACTAAAAATTGTAGTATAGCTTCCTAAAAAAAGAAAGAAGACATCTTTGGTCACTACTTTTCTTCTGTGGATGATATGGGATATGTCTTTAAAAACAAAAACAAATATAAATGGCTGATTGGGGATGGAAATGACAACATAAGAAAGTAGATCTTTTTAAAGCATAAATCTGATGATGGTTTAATGGCTTCAATGTTTTCCACAAAGGAGAAAGAAATTCCTTTCTGTTGGTGAGTGGAGAAGAAACAAACTAAAGGCTTGAGCAGAAAAAATAAAGCTACTGGACATTTTCTGAAAAAAAAAAAGAGAGAGAGAGAAAGAGTGAGAGAGAGAGAAATACAGCTAACCTTAGCTCCAGAAAGGAATGGTTTGGTAAGCAGTATTGCGTGCCCAGCAAATTTAGAAAAAAATACTTACAGAAGGGACCATTGTATGATTGGGAAACTTTCCTCCTTGAGAATGTAGCTGCCTGAATAGAATAGCAGGAGAAGTCTTTTTTAGGGTTTCCAGCTTTGGGGCATTTTCGGGCAGGGTGGGTCCCTGGCAAAGAGACAGAGTAGTTGTATAAGCTATTAAGATAATACTTTAAATAATTAATGATAAAATCCAGGCTGAGTATGAAAGGTCAAGAGGTAATAGAATACAATGGGAGGAGTCTTACAGACCTGGAAGGTTCCATGAAGTCAAACAAAAATTCTGTATGCTTTCATCCTTTCCACAGTTCAAACATAAAGGTCACCTAAGTTCCCTCTTGTACAAAAAACCCACCAATGCCTTTTGATATGAAACCAAATTCCTACCACAAATTACTGTAATCTATAAAGGGTGCTAACTGAGCTTCTCAAAATTAGAATTTGTTTATATAAAATTCAACAAAAGCTTTGGTATATCGGTAGAGTATCCAGTAAAATTGAAGAAATCATCTTGGCTAAGGTCCTCATAGAAAATTACCTAAGTGAAAAAAGCAAAACTATGTGTAAGAAAGGTAGTAGAGAATTTCTATAATTATCAAGAATAATGTCTCAGTATGCCATTTCTTTTTCCAAGTCTGGCAGAAGGAGGCAGATCTTTAAAGTCAGATATTTTGGAAACAGTGACCATGGGCCAGTTTCTTTACTTCTCTAAGCAGGAGTAACCTTCTAGGTGTGTACAACAAGTTCATGTTTGCAGAGCACTTTGCCTAGTGCCTAACATATGGTAGGATCAATAAATATTTTATGAAATTCCTACTTTAATCTAGCAAAAGAAACTTGATCATAGACTATTCTAGTGATTTTATTTTATTTTAAATAATGAAAATATACAACAAATTTTATTCAGTGATGGAATAGAGGAATTGAAAGAAGTCTCTTTTAAAAGTACTTCACCTGTTGGGATGAGCACTGGGTGTTGTATGGAAACCAATTTGACAATAAATTTCATATTTAAAAAAATGTTTTAACCTACAAAAAAAAAGTACTTGCCCTAACCGCTTGTGCTCTCTCTCCCTCAAAAATAAATAAACATTGGGGCGCCTGGGTGGCTCAGTCGGTTAAGCTTCCGACTTCAGCTCAGGTCACGATCTTGCGGTCAGTGAGTTCGAGCCCCGCGTCAGGCTCTGGGCTGATGGCTCAGAGCCTGGAGCCTGCTTCCGATTCTGTGTTTCCCTCTCTCTCTGCCCTTCCCCCGTTCATGCTCTGTCTCTCTCTGTCTCAAAAATAAATAAAAAAATGTTAATAAATAAATAAATAAACATTAAAAAAAACCTTTTTTTTTAATGTTTGTTTTTCTTCTTCTTCTAATTTTTTAGGTTGCATATACAGCTTATTTATTCATTCTTAATATGAGCATTTAAAGCTAAATATTTTTCTCTAAAACTACTTTTGCTGTCCCCTTATATTTTGATATGCAATATTTTTATTATTTTTAGTTATAAATACTTGTAATACACACCTTAATTTCTACTTTCCAAGTATATAACAATTTTTTTCCTTGTCTTTTTTTATTTTTTTTTTAAATTTTTTTTTCAACGTTTATTTATTTTTGGGACAGAGAGAGACAGAGCATGAACGGGCGAGGGGCAGAGAGAGAGGGAGACACAGAATCGGAAACAGGCTCCAGGCTCTGAGCCATCAGCCCAGAGCCCGACGCGGGGCTCGAACTCACGGACCGTGAGATCGTGACCTGGCTGAAGTCGGACGCTTAACCGACTGCGCCACCCAGGCGCCCCTTTCCTTGTCTTTTATTGTTGACTTTTCATTTAATTAAGTTGTATGCAGTAAACATGTTTTTTAAAAATTTTTTAATGTTTATTTATTTTTGAGAGAGACAGAGACAGAGCATGAGTTGGGGAGGGGCAGAGAAAGAGGGAGACACAGAATCTGAAGCAGGTTCCAGGCTCTTGAGCTGTCAGCACAGAGCCTGACATGGGGCTCAAGCCCACAGACTGTGGGATCATGACCTGAGCTGAAGCTGGACACTTAACCAACTGAGCCACCCAGGTGCCCCTGCAGTAAACATGTTTTGAAAAAAATTGAAATTTGTCAACCTTTGCTTCAAGTCCTAGATTGTAGTCAGTTTTTGTAAATGATCATCGATAAGGATTTAAACAGAGATGTCTAGCAAATTAAAAGTTTCTAAAGTTACCTACTAGTGAAAGAAGACAGAACTAGATAAAGAGACATGTAAAATATAAGGTATATCAGATAACAGAGTCCTAAGCAGAAACGTGAAGCAGAATAAAGGGACAGCAGGACTGGGATGGCCTCACTGGTAGGAAACGTGTGAGCAGGTGGAGGATGCCAGCTATGCTGATATCCAAGGGAAGAGCCGTCCTGGGAGAAGAACAGCCAAGATAGGAGCTAGCAGTTGGTTTGATGTGTTCAAAGAACAGCCCAGGTCTAGTGTGTCTGAGGCAGGTAAGTGTAGCATAGAGTGGTAGGCGATAAGGTCAGGGAGGGAGGAAGGACCAGATCCTTTAGGGACTTATAGGACACCTAAAGGATTTTATGTTTTGAGTAAGCCAGAAGACCTCTGGGAACTGTTACAAGAACTGTGATATGTCTGACTTAACATTGCATGTATGTATGTATGTATGTATGTATGTATGTATGTATTTTAGAGACAGAGAAAGTATGTACATGTGCCTATAGGCATGAGCAGGGGAGGGACAGAGGAAGAGGGAGAGAGAGAATTTTAAGCAGGCTTCATGCCCTGTGCCCAGCACAGACCCTGATGTGGGGCTCCATCTCAGGAACCATGAGCTAAAATCAAGAGTTCCATGCTTAACCGACTGAGCCACCCAGGCATTTTAACATTTTAAAAGTTTTCTCTGTTGAGGTCATGGTCAGAGGTTTGATGAGAGAAAGGTGAGAACATGGCATTTCACTCATTTGGTTTTATGTGCTTCATTTAGTACATGCTTACTGGGTGTTAGGAACTGTGCTGGCTACTTTGCATACATTATTTCATTTGATTTTCAATTGCTATGAGGGAGATCATAATAACAACAACGACAACCATAATAGTAATAGCTGACATTTATTGATCAGTTACAATATGCCAGGCACTATTGTATGCTCTTTAATCACTTAACCGCCCAGAACCTATGAAACAGATGAAATTATTGTCTCCATATCATAAATTTAGGAAGCTGAGGAGAGATGCAATCACTTGCCCAGAGTCACCTGGCTGGGTCCAGGCAGACCAGCTGCAATATTGCCTCCCTTGAGATAAGCTTTATTTTGAGAATACAGAAATTTAGGGCTCACTGAAGTTAACAAACTTGCCACGTTCACATCCTACTGAGTGGTGGATATGTATTTGAACCTAGGTCTATCTGACTCTTGAACCCGGGTTTCCTGGTGGTAGAAGATACCAGCCGATAGCCTCTCTGCAAAACCCTGTTGGTCGTGAGGGGTCAGAGTAAGAAATCATCAGTGGAATCACCTTAGAATAGAAAGGTTAGAACATTCTGCAGTTTGTGTGTTATTTTCTTTTTGTTCCACTCTACCCCTCAGATAGAGGTCTTATACTCTGTATTCTCCATAACACTCAATATATTGCCTCTTTTCCATTCCTTAAGAATAGTGACCATTTCTTATCCTCTTTTGTATGTCGAGCATCTAACACAATGGCAGGCAGAAGGTGCTTAATAAATGTTTATGGGAAGCTAAATGATTGCTTAAACTCTTTCCTAGAGAAGAACCAAATACATAGGAGCTACTGCACGTAAAAGAGAGATGCTAACTCACCCAGTGTTAAGTAGAGGGCTCATCCTAGTCAATATATTTTATAATGACTGATAAGCTAAAGAATATGTGGTAAAAAATTACTCAAAATGAGAGTCAGAGAAAAAAAGAAATAAGTGGTTCTAAACTGCTGAGCATTACTGATCTTTCATAAGTTCTTAAACGTATCAGAAAAGCTAAAAGTTATTTTTTTTTTAAATAGCTTTTAATACTGGAGCAGGATTAGAGTGGTTAATGGCAAGTGTTAGGTAAATATTACTGAAACAGAGAGATACAGAACAAACCCAACTTTCCATGTGATATACATTTATATCAGCACTGCTATCTGCAAATTCATCAGATCTAGCAATTGTCCAGTCCTCGTTCCCTTCTACCCAGTATCTTCACAAAAAAAAAAAAAAAGAAAGAAAGAAAAGGAAGAAAGAAAAGAAAAGCAAGGCCTAGAAAATTGACAAGCCGTAAATTTTTTTTTTAATTTTTTTGTTTTTGAGAGAGACAGAGTGCAAGCAGGGGAGGGGCAGAGAGAGAGAGAGAGAGAGAGAGAGAGAGAGAGAGAGAGAGAGTCCGAAGCAGGCTCCAGGCTCTAAGCTGTCAGCACAGAGCCCGACATGGGGCTCAAACTCACAAACCGTGAGATCATGACCTGAGCCGAAGCTGGACACTTAACCAACTGAGCCACCCAGGTGTCCCTAAAATGTTTTCTTAACTGATGGAAGAAGGGGAGTCAAGAGTATGGCTGTCAACTATTCTCAATGAGGGGCACTCAATGGAGCATTTTGTGTGGTGGTTCTGACTAGAGGGACCTGTCATATTCACATTTAATCTGTAACTGCAGTCATGTGGTGAACCACACTGCTGCCAAGAATAGCAGTGAGCCGAATGCACGGTTGGGAGTCAAATTACAAAGGCAAATCTGTATTCTCTTCAGATCATCTGTCGCGGTCTTCAAGAACCTCTTTCTGGACCCTTGCATCTCCATTGCAACCAGAGTGGAAGGCGGTGGTAGGAGGAGAAGTAGAATGTTTCCTTGTTAGAGGTAATTTTCATCCCTTTTCAGAACTCATGATTGTCCCACTGGGGGGTTGGAGGCTGAGGGCAAATCACACACTCTACCCTGTTCCCTTTCCAGTGTCTTAATCCCTCTCCACATGCCCTCCCTAGCCCATTTGGATAAACAGATAAAATGGGTTTAAGTAAGCCTCAAGGAGAATCTTGAAAGAGAAAAATCACACAGGAGCAAATTGTACCAATCAATTACATGCATTTTTAATGAACCTCAGGTGATTTTTTTCTCCCAGCATTACCTCTATTTACTCCCACAACTCCTCTTGGAATTGCTAGCATTTTTGGCCTTCTGAAAAGAGTAGGGAAATTACAAAGCCCTGGTCAGGGCAGTGTTTTTCATTAACCATAGCCTGAGTAGGATATAATACACTAGTTAAGAATATGTGCTTTGGAGTCAGCTGACCCAGCTTTGAACACTGTCCTTTTACTGTGTGGCTTTGAAGAAATTACTTAATCTCTCTGAGGCCTAGCTTCTTTATCAGTTGATTAAAGATAATAATGCCGATTGCATAGGATTGTTTGAGAGTATTAATATATATAAACAGTATTCTGTAAAAGAGGATGCATGCTATACTGTACATGATCAAGAAATGGTAGATGTTAATATTGTTACTATGACATTTTATTCATTCAATAGAAGTTACTAATTATGAATCCAGAAATTGTACTGACTATACTCACTTTAAATTTGTGACTGCAAATCTCAAATTGTTCAAAACACTATTAGACCATTCTATCCTATTTCCATGGTAACTTCATCATTTCTCCCCTCTCCAAGTCAGCTATTTCATAACATCCTCCCTTCTCAAATCTCTAGTATCTTTCCATCTCTCTCCCTCTCTCCCTTCCTCCCTCTCTCTTTCTCTCTCTCTCTCTCTTTCTCACACACACACACACACACACACACACTCAACTGGTACTCATATCCAGACTTTAGTTCATAAAGACAACAGGGCAATCAGAAAGGAGTTTCTCTCTTTCCCACTACAAAATCCACTCACTTGTCCACATCCCTGTTCATGGACTTTGCTTCCCAACTTTTTCAGTGGAAGAAATGTCCCTGCTCCTGTGGCCCCCCTCCCCTGAGCTTGGCATACATCCTCTCTGGCCTTCCGAAGGACCTCACTCTTGTCTTATGTGTTGGCTATGTCTCTTCTCACGGGACTTGCAATACTGGTGTGATCCATGGCTCTGCCAGGTCCTTCTTCCTGAATGATTTTACCCAGCCTCATAGCTTTCAATATCACCTGTGCTTTAATGAGTCATCCCCAGTGTTCCTCATCATAGTACATATTACCAATATCCACCCTATTGTTCAGGCCCCAAACCTAAGAGCCCACATCCAATCTGTCAACAAGTCCTGGTTCAGCTTACTGGCAATCTCCAAACGCATCTTAAGGCTAACTACTTCTCACAACCACCATTAATAACACCCAGCCAAAACATCATCATTACTCTCTAGATCATGGTTTCTCAACTTTGGCATTAACAATACTTTGGCCAGACAATTTTTTGTCATGAGGGGCTGTCCTGTGCACTGCAGGGTGTTTAATAGATTGTAGGCTGCCCTCTACCCACTACATGCCCGCTCCACAGTTGTGACAACCAAAAATCTCTCCATGCATTGCTAAATGTCCTCTGGGGGGTCAGGGGTGCAAAAGCACTCCCAACTGAGAACCATTGGTCTAGATCATTGCCAAAAATGTCTTCACTGTTCTCTCAGAGCCACCAGTGCCCTTCTAAAATCTGCACCCCAGAGTGATCTTATTAAGGACATAAATCATAACATCTCCAGCCCTAGCTTAAATATTTCAATGGCTTCCTTTGCTCTTAGAACACAGTTCAAACTTCTGACATTCCTTCTACTGTCACCGCCAGTCACTGCCCTACATTCACTCTGGCATTCTTCCTGTCTCTCAGACTTGCCAGGCTCATTTCCACTTCAGGGCCTGTGCCTCTGATGTTCCCTGTGCTTGAAATTCTTCTCTTCCCACAGATCATGCATTGATACATTTCATCATTCAAGTAGCATCTCAAATGTCTCCGCCAGCTTTCCTTGAACCCCCAGCTAAAGAAGTCCCCTAAAGCTGCTCTCCATCAATTACTCTGTTTTATCAGTACTAAAATTATTTTTTTTACCCATTTGCTTGTTTGTTTTTATGTACTTATTGTCTGCCTGCTAAAATGTCAACTCCATCAGAGGAGAGGCTTTATCTAGTCTTGTTCACTACTGTATCCTTAATTTATTGGAAAGTCCCCGAGCAAAATAAACTTTTGGAAAATATTAGCTAATAAATTGTTAGCTGAATAATTGGCTGATTAAACACCAATTGTGATTTCACACCAATTGTGTGATCCTTGTACTGGGTTTGGGCAGCGGCTAGAAAAATGAACAGTGGCACATGGTTTCTGCCCTCACGGAGCTTGGTCCAATGGAGGTTTCAGAGAAGTAAAAAAGTAATCACAATACAGAATGATAAGTTCTATAATGGAGAAGTCTAGGAACTATAACAGTATTAATGGCAGGGGCCCTTAACTCAGACCTGGGGCAGCAAAGGAAGACTTCCCAGAGAGTGTGGCATTAACCAATGAGTCAAGAGAGGTGAGTTGGAGTTAGCGGGGAGAGTGTGTACTATGGGCTGAAGTGTGTCCCCTCCCCAATTCATGTGTTGAAGTCCTAATCCCCAGTACCTCAGAATGTAATTCTACTTGGAGAGAAGGCCTTTCAAGATGTGATTAAGTTAAAATGAAGCCTATGGGGTGACCCTAATCCAATCCGACTGTGTCCTTATAAGAAAGAAGTTTGAACACACAGAGAGACAGCAGGGATGCATGCACACCAAGAGACCATGTGAGGACGCCCAGAGGCGGTGGCCATCTGCAAGCCCAGGAGAGATACACGCAGAAGAAACCACTCTGATGACACCTTAAATCTCAGACATCTAGCCTCCAGAACTGTGAGAAAATAATTTCTGTTGTCTAAACCACC
The DNA here is from genome assembly GCF_028749965.1 of Puma concolor. Classification (NCBI taxonomy): domain Eukaryota; kingdom Metazoa; phylum Chordata; class Mammalia; order Carnivora; family Felidae; genus Puma; species Puma concolor. The sequence continues at coordinate 86,535,105 of NC_141674.1, forward strand.
CAGCGTGCGGTACTTTGTTAAGGCAGCCTGAGAAGAACCCGCACCGTGCAGTAGAAGAGGGAAGTGTGCTGATGGAATGAAAAGCACCTGAATGTGGAGTGCAAGCTGGGTGGTGGCAAGAGAGGCATCGGAGAGGTAAGCAAGGATGAATTCACGAAGCCCAATGGAGGAGTTTCAGCACTATGGTGAGGTGTCTCGAGAACACTACAAATTATAGGCAGCAGAGTAAGGCGATCAGATTTGCCTGTGAAAGGAAGAACTTCAGTGGTACCATAATGAATAGATTTTAGGAAGGCCATCCACCCCGGACGCTCTGAGGGCAATAAGGAGACATATGGCTTTGGAGTCCAACAGACCCGTGCTCTGATCCTGACTCTGCTATTTAAAAGCCCTATGGGGGCGCCTGGGTGGCTCAGTCGGTTGAGCGTCCGACTTCGGCTCAGGTCACGATCTCACCCTTCTTGAGTTCGAGCCCCATGTCGGGCTCTGGTCTGATGGCTCAGAGCCTGGAGCCTGCTTCCGATTCTGTGTCTCCCTCTCTCTCTGCCCCTCCCCCGTTCATGCTCTGTCTCTCTCTGTCCCAAAAATAAATAAACATTAAAAAAAAATTTTAAAAATAAATAAATAAAAGCCCTATGGCCTTGGGCTAGTTCTTCCCCTGTCTTTGCTTCTAATTTCCCCATTTGTTATTTTAGGTAGAGTAATTTTTACCCCATGGGGTGATTTGAGAATTAAATAAAAGAGAGTATGTAAAACACTTGGCATGGTACTTGGCACATCATAAGCAATGATTGGTAGCTATTAAAATGTCTAAGGCAGTTATAGTAGACATGGGAAAAAATGGACAAGCCTGAGAGATCTTAAGATAGGTAATCTGGAAATTTTGGCAATTATTTTTATGTCTGGGGGTAAGGGAAAGGATGAAATCAAAAAGAGTTTCCAGATTTTTGAATCTTTGCATTATGGTGCTGATTTGCCCAAGTAGGGAACATAGGGAAGAAGCAGGCAGGAGATGAGGATGAATTTGATTTTGGATGATATAGTGTTTGAGGGACCCTGGTACATTTAGAGTTGTGTCATAGATAGTTGGATATAGGGTCTTACGTTCAGGAAAGAGGCTTGGCCTACAGGTGTAGACTAGATTGATGAGACCATCCAGAGTAAGTGTGCAGAGAGAGAAGAGGGGCAGAAGGTTGGTGGAAGTCCCAGCATGCAGCCACAGGATAGGAGGTTGAAAATCAACCCAAGAAAGTATGAGAAGAAGAAAGTAGTAAGCCAAAAGGGAAAGAAGTTTTAAAAGAGAGTAGTCAACAGTACAAAAGCTGAAGAGGAATCAGATAAGGTAAGGGGAAAGACACACCTAATGGACTGTGTTGTGTCTGGACATCAGGCATGACTTGGGAAAGGATGATTTCATGGAGTGACATGGGTACAACCCTACTGTAATGGGGCAAAGATTAAATGAAAAGTGAGGAAGTAAATACTGTGAACGAACTTCATGCATGAAAAGTGAGAGAGAAGACTACTGGTAGAAGGAAAATCCTTTTACTCCTGCAGACTTCATACTCCAAAATCTCTACCATTTTAACTTCCTTTGGCCCAGGGTTCTTGACCTTGGGTCCAAAGACCCTCTCAAGTGGTTCATGAATAGAATTTAAAGGGTCTATGTATTTAGAAAGGAGACAAAAGTACAACTTGAATTCCACTAGCCTGAAATTTAGCATTTTCATCAATTATGAAGGTAGGCAAAAACTACAAAAGATTAGCAGTAACTGTGACTGTCAAAAACATATTTTCATATTGTATTACAGTTGTCACAGATTTCTCAAAATATCATTTACGCTCATCACTTTTATGAAATTATTGTAGTTATCAAATCTACTCCTGGATCTCATTAATAAATCATTTAAACATATTTTGAAAACTGTATTTAAATGTTATTAGTTTTCTTTATAATCATACATATTTTACTTTGTTTTTTAAAAGCATGATTCTGAGAAGGGATCCATAGGCTTCCCCAGATGTTAAAAAGGCACTGGGCACAAAACGGTTAAGACTTCCTGTTAGTCCATTACATTGCCATGTACCATCTCCATTATCCCAAATTTTTGGTTTCTATATGGCACTGCTTTTATTTTGTTTGATAAGCCACAATTGTCCCAAATGTTCCTCCAGGGAAAAGAGCCATGTCTCTCTCTGAACTTTTCTGTTGATCTGACCATCTGTTGGTCCTTTCTCTTTTCATCTGGTCATCAAAAAACCAGTGTTCTGGAGATGGTAAAATTGGTTCAAGTATTTGTTCACTTCTTTGTTCACCATTGACAAACATCATTCAGCACAGGTACTATGCTACATACTTGGGGATGTAGCACAGGTACCTCCTAGGAATTTGTAGTTTGGGGAATGGTCAAAAAAGAATAGAGATAGACCTATCCATAAAGAGTTGCTTTATTAGGATATATAAAGGTTTATAGTATATGAGTTGCCAGGGGAAGACTTCATGCAGAAGGTGACATTGAAAGTAAAGAAAATGCCAATAAAAAACTGAATTTTCCAATACAGGATGAATAATGTTCATGAGCCATTACTCGGTTTTCTAAAAGTCTTGGAGCATTAAACATAATGGAGTAAAAAAGGTTTCCATCTTGGCATATAGATTTAATTACTATATTTGATTAGAGCTGAGAAAAAAAATTGAGAAAAAGATGAATATTCAGGACACTTTCCTTCCTCTAAGCATTTTTACAGAGAAACAATATTCATAATCACCACAGATGAAAATACAAGGCAAAAATTAATTTGAAAAGCATTTTGTTATGAAGAATTGTCAGTTTTCCCCAGATGAGCGCATGACACCTGCTGGCCAAATTATATAATTTCCCTCTCCAAAGGAATGGTGAGTAATAAAGCTAATTTTATTAACTCTGCTTTGCTACGAAAGGAATTACATATTAGACCTGGGCTTTCCTTTAATGACCAGCAAGGAGGAGATTTTTCCGTATGGTAAATGTGGTCCTTGTTTTGAAAGTTCAAGAAGGTCGAAATATTTAAATATTTAAGGCAATTTCTCTAACAACGAGTTAACTGAGATTTGGAGAGAAGTCATGCTTCACTCAAGGTCACATGCACGTGGGTTGCCCATTTGATACTAGAGCCCTGGTTTCTGTTCTGCATTCCCAGATGAGGCAAAATATCCCAAGGCAAGGGCTTGGGTTGTTAACTTCTCTTCTATCTCTTGTTAACGCAATTTTTCGTGAGTTTTACTGCTAATGACATTATTAATGTTTTGTATGGGTCTTATTGCTTCTTCTTGGCTAGTTGCTGTGGTTAGGACTTCCAACACTATATTGAATAAAAGTAGGGAGAGTGGGCATCCTTTTCTTGTTCCTGATCTTAAAGGAAAAGCTTTAAACCTTTCACCATTGAGTAGGATGATAGTGGAGACTTGTCATCTATGGTCTTTATTATGCTGAGGTACATTCCCTCTATACCCACTTTATTGAGAAGTTTTATCATAAATGGATGTTGAATTTTGTCAAAGGTTGTTTACTTTTTTTAAAAAAGAAGTCTAGTTTATTGAGGCAAAATTTATATAAGATAAAATTCACCAATTTTAAGGGTATGGTTTTAAGAGTTTTGATAAATATATTTAGTCACATCACCACCATTACCACAAACAAGATCTAGAATGTTTATATCAGCCCCCAAATTTCCCTCATGCTCTTTGTTCAGTAAATTCTCTCCTCCCACTCCTAGGCCCTGGAAAACACTAGTATATTTCCTGTTTCTATAGTTTTGCCTTTTCTAGAATGTCATATACATGGAATCATATAGTGTGTAGCCTTTTGTCTGTCTTCCTTCACTTGGTTTAACTGATTTGAGATTCAGCCTTGTTGCTGCATGTGTCAAGTAGTCTGTTCCTTTCTATTGCTGAACAGCATTCTAATGTATGGATAAACCAACAACTAGTTGTTGGAAATTTGAATCGTTTTCTGCTTTTAATGTTTATTTATTTTGAGAGAGAGAGACAGAGCATGAGCGGGGGAGGAGCAGAGAGAGAGGGAGACACAGAATCCGAAACAGGCTCCAGGCTCTGAGCTGTCGGCCCAGAGCCCGACGGGGGGCCCAAACTCACAAACTGTGAGATCATGACCTGAGCCAAAGCCAGACGGTCAACCAAACAAGCCACCCAGGCGCCCCATTTTCTGCTTTTGATGCTTATGAATAACGTTTCAATAGACATTTGTCTACAAGCCTTTGTGTGGATATATATTTTCATATATCTTGGGTCAGTACTCAGGCATGGGACTGCCAGGTTATATGGTAAGTGCATATTTAACTTCATAAGAAACTGATGCGTTTTAAAAGCAATTTTACACATATTTCTTTATTTTATCTTTATTTTAGCCTAATTCTAATTGTGTCCCGTATCATTGTTGTAGGAATCTTTTGTGAAAAATATAGCTTTAAATCCAAGTGTCATGAGAAAGCAACAACGAAAGGCTATTTATTTCATGAACCTCTTCAATTCAAGCTCATGAAACAGTATTTTTAGAGGTAAGAGTACTGCATTAAGAGAAGAATCTAGTCTTAGAATCAACTGCAGTCTGTCATTTTGACTTGCTGTGCAACATTTATTTATTAGGAAAATTACCTAACCTCTCTGAATATCAGTTACTGGACACTCACATGTGTGTGATACAGGTGTCTACACTGCAGGGTTACCAAAATTTCATGGGCTAATGTAAGTGAGTGTTCCCCACATAATAGGCGCTGCATTACAGCCATTAGATTAGCAGCTTTTGCTAAAAGCAAAACTCTGTATTCCAGAAAATAAATGGTATCACACTCTATAGATATTTTAGGGTTCATTAGGAATTAATGTGTCTCTTCAGGGGTTTTAAATATGCCACACAGAGACAACTGAGTTTCATTGGCTCTACTGTCTATGATATGGGAATTATAAAAATACTGTTGTTCCTACACTTTACAACAGATTAGCATTTTGTACTTAATTAAGATCATGTTTTTTAATGGATCATTGAGAAATGCTATTGTCATATAAATTAAGATGATAATACCAACGTGTTATAACTTACATAATGTGATTTACCTAGGCCAGGGCCTTTTTAGCTTAGTAACTTCTGAAGAACTGACATTATTCTATAGCTTCACTGAAGAAGATATTCTTAATCAAAAACATTGAGAGTTTTTAACTTCACTATTTTAAGACTCTTCGCTCAGTGTACTGGCAGGTACTTAAGCTGCTAAAAATGTTAATTAGCTTGCACTGACATCTGCTGGTAACACAGTAAATTCCATACACTGTGTTTTATAAAATTCAGTAGAATCAAGTAGTTTAATCAAGTCTGTAGTTTAAAAAATTATTTTGGGAGGAGCTAAAATGACGGAACAGCATGGAAGTTTTTTGTCTTGCAACCATGAAATACAGCCAGACCAACACTAAACCATCCTCTACACCTAGAAAACTGATTGGAGGACTAACAACAATTTGCACAACCCGAACCATGGAATTCAGTGGGTGCGTGGCGCAGAGAGATGAACTTGGGGAGCGGGAAGGGAGGTGCTTTGTGGGCCGAGGGAGGCTGGAGACTAGGGCAGGGGGAATACGGGAAAAGCACCCCTCCCCAAAAGCAGCTGGAGAGAAAGTGGAAAATTGGAAACAGCCGCAGGGACTAAACTAAAAAGGGAGAAAGCAGAGGGTTTACATTCTACTAAAACTGTAAACAAGGGGAGCGCGAAGGCTGCAATTCCGCAGCTCCATACCTGGTGGTGCTCTGGTGGGAAGGGCGAATCCTCAGGAACAGAGTGGGGTCCGGGAAGTTCTCAGGCCACACAGGGAAAAGCGGTTCCACTGCCACAAGGACATTTGGTAGAGACTGTTGAAACCACCTGGTCCTAGCAGACCCCAGAAAACGGCCACATTCGCTGGTGCTGGAACAAGGTCCTTAAGGGTGAAGCCTGGTGCCCGATGCGTGTTGTGATTTTCCATAGTCCCTGAAACGCTGCTGCTACACTATCTCGCGAACTTTTCCTGGGGTGGGCTGGCACCTGGCCACAGTCTCGGGGTACCAGCAGCAGCAGGGTCCAGCAAACGTTCCTGGGTGCAGCTGACATTCGGCCATTGCTCATTCAGCCATTGCTCAGTGAGACCCTCCCGCAGAGGGACGAAACGGGTCAAAGCCCCAGTCCTTCAGAATTAAGGGGCTGGGGAAAATGGCTGTATCTGAGATAAAACTTGGAGAGAGGTACTGCCTGGGGCCTGGTCATGGAGAGTGAAAAAGCTGGGAGTGGACCAGAGCTGAAGACAGAGGTCGGGTGAGTGATTGCTGATCTGAGACAACAGACTGGGTAGATGGGTGGCGCCAATTTCATCAACCTGCACATGCGCTTATGCACCTACGAGCCGAGCAACAATCCACCCCAGAGGGCTAGCAGCGCCATCTAGTGGAGAGCGGAGCTGTTACACCGAGCCCCGCCCAACTGCGCCAACTTCGCTCTTCAAGAACACAAGTCCCACCGCCTACTTAGTTCCTGGGCTATAAAGAGCTACATAGACTGACTTCTAAGGGAAAACAAAGCAATTTCAGTCCTACTTTAATCTATTAGCAGGTTCATCTATTCAATTTTCTTTCTTTTTTTTCCTTTTCTCTTTTTCTCTTTTACAATTTTCTTTCTTGAATACAGAAAAAGAAAAAATTCATTTTTATTTTCAATTTTTATTAAAAATATCATTTTTTAATTTTTATTATTGTATTTTTTACTTTTATGTAAATTTTTTCAAATTCTACTTTACTTGCATCATTTTATTTTAGTCCACTTCAGTGTACTCACCTTTTCAAATTTTCAAACAATTTCCTTTTTTTCTTTCTTTTTCTTTTTTCTCTTTTTCATGTCTTTTCTTTTTCTTGAATGCAAAAAGAGAAAAACTTCATTTTTACTTTTAATTTCTATTAAAAATATTTTTATTTAATTTTTATTACTTTTGCATTTATGTAAATTTTTTCAAATTCTATTTTACTTCCATCATTTTATGTTAGTCTACTGCAGTGTACTCACTTTTTCAAATTTGCAAACGATTTATTTTTTTCTTTCTTTTATCTTTTTTCATTTTCGTTTCTTTTCTTTTTCTTAAATACAGAAAATTGAAAAATTCATATTTATTTTTAATTTTTATTAAAATATTTTTCTTTAATTTTTTCTACTATATTCTTTACTTTTGTGTATATTTTTTCAAATTCTATTTTACGCCTATCGTCTCATTTTAGTCTACTTCAGTGTATTCATTTCTTCAAAACTCAAACGATTCCTTCCCCACACCGCATTTTTTTCCTCTAATCTGTCAAACCACTTTCAACACCCAGACCAAAACACACCTAGGATCTACCATCATCTATTTAATTTGTGTGTGTGTGTGTTTAATTTTTAATTTTAATATTTTTTTTAATTTTGATTTTTTTAATTTCAATTTTACTACCTCATTAATTCATTTTCTCCCTTCAAAATGACAAAACGAAGGAATTCAACCCAAAAGAAAGAGCACGAAGAAGCAACAGCCAGGGATTTAACCAACACAGATACAAGCAAGATGTCTGAACCAGAATTTAGAATCACGATAATAAGAATATTAGCTGGAATCAAAGTCAAAAATAGATTAGAATCCCTTTCTGCAGAGATAAAAGAAGTAAAAAATAGCCAGAATGAAATTAAAAATGCTATAACCGAGCAGCAATCATGGATGGATAGAGTGGCGGCAAGGATGGATGAGGCAGAACAGACAATTAGTGATATAGGGGACAAACTTATAGAGAATAACAAAGCAGAAAAAAAAGAGGGAGATTAAAGCAAAAGAGCACGATTTAAGAATTAGACAAATCAGTGACTCATTAAAAAGAAATAACATCAGAATCATAGGGGTCCCAGAGAGGAAGAGAGAGAAATAGGGGTAGAAGTGTTATGTGAGCAAATCATAGCGGAAAACTTTCCTAACCTGAGGAACACACAGACATCAAAATCCAGGAAGCACAGAGGACCCCCATTAGATTCAACAAAAACTGACCATCAACAAGGCATATCATAGTCAAATTCACAAAATACTCAGGCAAGGAGAGAATCATGAAAGCAGCAAGGGAAAAAAAGTCCCTAACTTACAAGGGAAGACAGATCAGGTTTGCAGCAGACTTATCCACAGAAACTTGGCAACCCAGAAAGGAGTGGCAGGATATATTCAGTGTGCTGAATCAGAAAAACATGCAGCCAAGGATTCTTTATTCAGCAAGACTGTCATTCAAAATAGAAGGAAAGATAAAAAGCTTCCCCGACAAACAAAAATTAAAGGAGTTGTGACCACTAAACCAGCCCTGCAGGAAACCTTAAGGGGGACTCTCTGAGGGCAGAAAAGATGAAAAAAAAAATGTATGTATATATATATATATATATATAGAGAGAGAGAGAGAGAGAGAGAGAGATAAATTCATACATATATACATACCAAAAGCAACAAAGATTAGAAAGGACCAGAGAACACCACCAGAAACTGCAACTCTACAAGCATCATAATGACAATAAATTCATACCTTTCAGTACTCACTCTAGACATCAATGGACTCCATGCTCCAATCAAAAGAACTAGGGTAACAGAATGGATAAGAAAACAAGATCCATGTATATGCTGTTTACAAGAGACCCACTTTAGACCTAAAGACACCTTCAGATTGAAAATAAAGGGATGGAGAACCACCTATCATGCTAATGGTCAACAAAAGAAAGCCAGAGGAGCCATACTTCTATCAGACAATCTAGACTTTAAAAGAAAGACTGCATCAAGAGATGCAGAAGGGCATTATATCATAATCCACGGGTATATCGACCAAGAAGACCTACCAATTGTAAACATTTATGCACCAAATGTGGCAACACCCAACTATATAAATCAATTAATCACAAACATAAAGAAACTCATCGCTAGTAATACCATAATAGTAGGAGACTTCAACACCCCGCTCACAACAATGGACAGATCATCTAATCAAAAAATCAACAAGGAAACAATGGCTTTGAATGACACACTGGACCAGATGGACTTAACAGATATGTTCAGAACATTTCATCCTAAAGCAGCAGAATATACATTCTTCTGCAGTGCACATGGAACATTCTCCAAAATAGACCATATATGGGACACATATCAGCCCTAAGTAAGTACAAAAAGATCGAGATCATACCATGCATATTTTCAGACCACAATGCTATGAAACTCAAAATCAACCACAAGAAAAAATTTGGAAAGGTAACAAATACTTGGAGACTGGAGAACGTCTTACTAAAGAATGAATAGGGGCGCCTGGGTGGCGCAGTCGGTTAAGCGTCCGACTTCAGCCAGGTCACGATCTTGCGGTCCGTGAGTTCGAGCCCCTCGTCAGGCTCTGGGCTGATGGCTCAGAGCCTGGAGCCTGTTTCCGATTCTGTGTCTCCCTCTCTCTCTGCCCCTCGCCCATTCATGCTCTGTCTCTCTCTGTCCCAAAAATAAATAAACATTGAAAAAAAAATTAAAAAAAAAAAAAAGAATGAATGGACTAACCAAGAAATTAAAGAGGAAATTAAAAAGTATATGGAAGCCAATGAATATGATAACACCACAACCCAAACCCTCTGGGACGCCACAAAGGCGGTCATAAGAGGAAAGTATATAGCCTTCCTAAAGAAGGCTTTCCTAAAGAAGGAAGAAAGATCTCAGACAAACAACCTAGCCTTACACCTTAAGGAACTGGAAGAAGAACAGCAAATAAAACCCAAAACCAGCAGAAGACAGGAAATAATAAAGACTAGAGCAGAAATTAATGCTATCAAAACCAAAAACAAACAAACAAACAAACAAACAAACAAACCCAAAACACAGTAGAACAGATCAATGAAACACAGAAGCTGGTTCTTTGAAGGAATTAACAAAATTGATAAACCCCTAGTCAGTTTGATCAGAAAGAAAAAGGAAAGGGCCCAAATAAATAAAATCAAGAGTGAAAGAGAGATCACAACCAACACAGCAGAAATAAAAACAATAATAAGAGAATATTATAAGCAATTATATGGCAATAAAATGGGGAATCCTGAGGAAATGGACAAATCCCTCGAAACATATACACTACCAAAACTGAAACAGGAAGAAATAGAAAATTTGAACAGACCCATAACCAGTAAGGAAATCAAATTAGTAATCAAAAATCTGCAAAAAACCAAGAGTCCAGGGCCAGATGGCTTTCCAGGGGAATTCTACCAAACATTTAAGGAAGAGTTAACACCTATTCTCTTGAAGCTGTTCCAAAAAATATAAATGGAAGGAAAACTTCCAACCTGTTTCTATGAAGCCAGCATTACCTTGATTCCAAAACCAGACAGAGACCCCACTAAAAAGGAGAACTAGAGACCAATTTCCCTGATGAACATGGATGCAAAAGTCCTCAACAAGATATTAGCCAAACAGATCCAACAATACATTAAAAAAATTATTCACCACGACCAAGCAGGATTTATACCTGGGATGCAGGGCTGGTACAATATCCGCAAAACAGGGGCACCTGGGTGGCGCAGTTGGTTAAGCGTCCGACTTCAGCCAGGTCACAATCTCGCGGTCCGTGAGTTCGAGCCCCGCGTCGGGCTCTGGGCTGATGGCTCGGAGCCTGGAGCCTGTTTCCGATTCTGTGTCTCCCTCTCTCTCTGCCCCTCGCCCGTTCGTGCTCTGTCTCTCTCTGTCCCAAAAATAAATAAAAACGTTGGAAAAAAAAAAATATCCGTAAAACAATTAATGTGACTCATCACATCAATAAAAGAAAGGACAAGAACCATATGATCCTCTCAATAGATGCAGAGAAAGCATTTGACAAAATACAGCATCCTTTCCTGATAAAAACCCTCAAGAAAGTAGGGATAGAAGGAGCATACCTCGAGATCATAAAAGCCATATATGAACGACCCAACACTAATATCATCCTCAATGGGGAAAAACTGAGAGCTTTCTCCCTGAGGTCAGAAACAAGACAGGGATGTCCACTCTCGCCACTGTTATTCAACGTAGTATTGGAAGTCTTAGCCTCTGCAATCAGACAACACAAAGAAATAAGAGGCATCCAAATCGGCCAGGAGGAGGTCAAAATTTCACTCTTCACAGATGACGTGATACTTTATATGGAAAACCCAAAAGATTCCACCAAAAAACTGCTAGAACTGATTCATGAATTCAGCAAAGTTGCAGGATATAAAATCAACGCACAGAAATCGGTTGCATTCCTATACACCAACAATGAAGTGGCAGAAAGAGAAATCAAGGAATCAATCCCATTTACAGTTGCACAAAAAACCATAAAATACCTAGGAATAAATCTAACCAAAGAGTTGAAAAATCTATACACTGAAAACTATAGAAAGCTTATGAGAGAAATTGAAGACACCAAAAAATGGAAAAAGATTCCATGCTCCTGGATAGGAAGAACAAATATTGTTAAAATGTCGATACTACCCAAAGCAATCTATGTATTCAATGCAATCCCTATCAAAATAACACCAGCATTCTTCACACAGCTGGAACAAATAATCCTAAAATTTGTATGGAACCAGAAAAGACCCCGAATAGCCAAAGCGATCTTGAAAAAGAAAACCAAAGCAGGAGGCATCACAATCCCAGACTTCAAGCTATACTACAAAGTTGTAATCATCAAGACAGTGTGGTACTGGCACAAGAACAGACACTCAGATCAATGGAACAGAATAGAGAACCCAGAAATGGACCCACAAACATATGGCCAACTAATCTTTGACAAAACAGCAAAGAATATCCAATGGAATAAAGACAGTCTCTTCAGCAAGTGGTGCTGGGAAACTGGACAGCGACATGCAGAAGAATGAACCTGGACCACTTTCTTACACCATACACAAAAATAAACTCAAAATGGATGAAAGACCTCAATGTAAGACAGGAAGCCATCAAAATCCTCGAGGAGAAAGCAGGGAAAAACCTCTTTGATCTTGCCCGCAGCAACTTCTTACTCAACATGTCCCTGGAGGCAAGGGAAACAAAAGCAAAAATGAACTATTAGGACCTCATCAAAATAAAAAGCTTCTGCACAGTGAAGGAAACAATCAGCAAAACTAAAAGGCAACCAATAGAATGGGAGAAGATATTTGCAAATGACATATCAGATAAAGGGTTACTATCCAAAATCTATAAAGCACTTATCAAACTCAACACCCAAAAAACAAATAATCCAGTGAAGAAATAGGCAAAAGACATGAAGAGACACTTCTCCAAGGAAGACAACCAGATGGCCAACAGACACATGAAAAAATGCTCAACATCACTCATCGTCAGGGAAATACAAATCAAACCCACAATGAGATGCCACCTTACACCTGTCAGAATGGCTAACATTAACAACAGGTGTTGGCGAGGATGCAGAGAAAGAGATCTCTTTTACATTGCTGGTGGCAATGTAAACTGGTGCAGCCACTCTGGAAAACAGTATGGAGGTTCCTCAAAAAACTAAAAATAGAACTACCCTAGGACCCAGCTATTGCACTATTAGGCATTTATCCAAGGGATACAGGTGGGCTGTTTCAAAGGGACACATGCACCCCCATGTTTATAGCAACACCATCAACAATAGCCAAAGTATGGAAAGAGCCTAAATTTTCACTGATGGATGAATGGATAAAGAAGAAGTGGTATATATATATATACAATGGAGTATTACTCGGCAATCAAAAAGAATGAAATCTTGCCATTTGCAACTACTTGGAACTGGAGGGTACTATGCTAAGTTAAATTAGAGAAAGACAAAAATCATATGACTTCACTCATATGAGGACTTTAAGAGACAAAACAGATGAACATAAGGGAAGGGAAACAAAAATAATATAAAAACAGGGAGGGGGACAAAACAGAAGAGACTCATAAATATGGAGAACAAACTGAGGGTTGCTGGAGGGGTTGTGGGAGGGGGGATGGGCTAAATGGGTAAGGGGCATTAAGGAATCTACTCTTGAAATCATTGTTGCGCTGTATGCTAACTCATTTGGATATAAATTTTAAAAAACAAAAAATGAAATTAAAAAATAAGAAAAAGGGAAATTTTTTTTAAGTTTAATTCAGGCTTTTAAACTTGTAAATACAAGTTTTCTGAATTTAACCAATTAGCAGCTGCACCCGATCATTTCCAATTCACAGTTCGATTTGATTCAAGTGGTTTATTAACCTGTTGCGTCTCTTTGGAATCTTCAAGAAGGCCAGTAGCAACAGAAGCTTGGTTGAGAAGTAACACACCTTTTATTTTTATTCCTTTTTTATATGCTTATTTATTTTTGAGAGAGAGTGTGTGAGTGGGATCAGGGGAGGGGCAGAGAGAGAGAGAGAGAGGGAAAGAGAAAATCTTAAGTAGGGCCCATGCTCGGCAGAGAGCCCCATGTGAGGCTCATCTCACAACTGTGAGATCATGACCTGAGCTGAAATCCAGAGTGAGACAGATGCTTAACTGACTGAGCCACCCAGGTGTCTCCAGGAGTATCCCACCTTTTAAATCATAACCTCATCTAGTCAGTGTTTACCACTGAACAATTGCATCATCATCTTTCTCATCCTCAGCACATCATGAACATGACGTCTTTTGGCTCTAAAACAGTAAAACTGTAGTGATGTTTATTAATTGAATTTGTAATAATTGTATTAGTATTGAATTAGTATTCACTTTGAGAAAGGACTCCCGGGAGATAGACGGAGGGTGTAGGGAAGATAGGAAGCTTCAGCAAGGCTAAACTCCAAGGAATGATTTTTTCTTGTCAGGAAGTATAACCTGGTTTCTTTAAAACCTACTAATTCAAAACTGATTTGGAGTCACGGCATTTTACAACTGGAAAGAAATTTACTAATCATTTAGTTCATTTCTCTCTTTTATAGATGTGAACGCTGTGACCCAGATAAATTTACATAACCTAAATCATCACCTGGCTGATAGGAGAAAAATGTTTCCTAAATCTCACACTGTAGGATTCTCTTCTATGTAAATTGTCTTTCCTAGCTATTTATTAAGCTTATTATTTAAACCAAAAATACTTGAACACTCAAATATGATTATTTGAGAATTTGTATTTAGCTTACATTAACTCAATCATCCTGACTTTCTCTAACTAGAGAGGTGTTATTAAAATATACACTGTATTATGTAATATTGCCCGGTAGTGATTCAGAAATAGGTATTTGTCTATAGGTCCTTCCCAGAGAATGAAGCTCCATTTCTTCAGATGGGAAAATGAAGACACAAAATGTGGATCAGAAAGAAAAAGCGGGCAGAAATAAACCTGAACCAGAAAAATTTCTGGCTTTTCCATCAGATTTGGGATAACAGAATTATGCACCAGATGTCTTATCAGTAATAGAAGTATGTTTCCCGACCCCTTAGTTTTCTGTTCCAAGAGGCACTGTTATACAGGATAAAACCACAACATTGAAACTTGCGCTGTGATGAAGTATGTGCTATACAGATAAATTACCCAATATTCTATAATAGAATGTCAAGCACATTTTCCCTCAACTTCAGCACTATTGACATTTTGTGACACTTAACCCTTTGTGTTGGGGGCTGCTGCTGCATCCTCACTAGAAGCCAGTAGCATGCCTGGAATTTTAACAACCAAAATGTCTCCAAACACTGCTGTGTGACCCCTGGGGGGTGGGTGGTCAAATCAGACCGAGTTAAGAACCACTGCGGTAAATTAAAGCTGCCTCCTTTATGTTTAACTACTTAAAATATTCTGTTCAAGAATTTCATTCTTTTTCTTTTCAAATAAAATATTGACGTATGAAAAGAAAGCATGGAGTCATTGCTAGTTTAGATAAATACTTCATCTAAATATTCTGTTCTGAGCCAGAGTTAATAAAATGGTTTCCTTAAATTGTTTCCAGTACTTGAATAGTCACTCTTGGTTCTTTATTCTCTAAGGCATAATTTTGACACAGCTAACTCATGACCAGGTTTCTTGAACTCTTGGCCAAGTTTCTCTTCCTTTATCTGTAATGGCTTTTTAAAAAAGTCTCATGTTTTCCTGATGCTATGAAGTTCTCTCTACACATTATGCCCTAATGTGTAGACTAAGTGGAGCCAGGACTCAGTGCGTGTTTCCAAAATGTATCAAATGTTTGCATTTCATCTACAGTAAGTATGTTTTTGAAAAATTTGGGTTTTATATTGAGAGAGCCTTTATGAAAGAAGAAAAGGAGGAACAGGGGCACCTGGGTGGCTCAGTCGGTTGAGCATCCAACTTCAGCTCAGGTCCTGATCTCACAGCCACGTGCGTGGGCTTATGAGCCCCGTGTCAGACTCTGTGCTGACAGCTCAGAGCCTGGAGCCTGGTTCAGATTCTGTCTCCCTCTCTCCCTGTCCCTCCCCTGGCTCACACTCTTTCTCTGTCTCTGTCTCTTTCTCAAAAATAAATAAACATTAAATTTTTTTTTTTCAAAAAGGAGAAATGGAAGGGAGGAGGGACGGAGGAGAGAGGGAGAGAGAGAACACGAAATCGGAGGAACTCTTGCAGAATAAACACTGGTTTATGAAATAGCACGGGGTAGGGGATGATCACCTCTCACCATTGAAGCCCTAGCAGCCAGTGAGATTTGGCACCTCCCTGTCCTTCCTCCAACACAGCATGATCCTCCACTCCATTCCCTCCTCCCCATTCCCTCTACCTCCTGTCCTCCCCGCCTGCATCCATAAGTGTGCATGAGTGTGCACACATTAGCATGCACACACACCTTTGGGTCAAAACCTTGGGTCTTTCCAAGAGGAACAAGTGTGAGCATTTTTTCTGTTGTTGCTCCCAAATTTTTTCTTGCTGGGACCAGCAAAGGGTCAGAAATTCCTTGCCTATACTTCAAGCCTGAGAGCAAAGAGTTTCTAGACTCACTTCAAAGTTTCCTAATGCTTACACTGCCTTTGAATCTTTTATTTGACAGTTGACTGCCTGTTTTTCAGCCTTAACAGAGTTCTTAATATAGCCAAGTCCTTCCAAATCCTGCAACATTCATGTGTTTTGTACATAGAAAAAGGAAAGGAAACTTTAAATAGTATGCAGTGTTGGGAAGTCTGACAGGAAACAGGTACCCTCAGATGTGATACTAATAGTGAGTTATGGAAATGCTTCTGGAATGATACAGCAATATGTATCAAAAACTCGAAAAACACACATACCTTGTAGATCCAGGTATTGAAGTTCTTGGCCTTATTATAAAGGAATCATTATAGATGTGCTCAAAGGCAAGGGCACTTACCCAAATATTGTTATAATAGTAAGAAGTCAAACAAAATTGTAATATCATTGATTATATATAGTTTATCCATCTAATGAAATGCCAAATAAATTATGCTCTTAAAATATATGCCTAGGAAAGTCAGGAGGAATAGACACAAACATGTTTAGCCATTGTTAATGTCGTGGTGTGCTTGTAATTTCTTCTTGACGTTGTTCTGAATAAGTCAAAATTGCCAGTGAATAGGTGGTGTTTTAAATTTTTTTTTTTTAATGTTTATTTATTTTTGAGAGAGACAGAGACAGAATGTGAGTGGGTTAGGGGCAGAGAGACAAACACACACAAAATCCTAAGCAGGCTCCAGGCTCTGAGCTGTCAGCACAGAGCCCGACGCGGGGCTTGAACTCACAGACTGTGAGATCATGACCTGAGCTGAAGTCAGAGGCTCGACCGACTGAGCCACCCAGGCGCCCCTGAAGAGGTGTTGTTTTAAGAATAAGAAAGAGGGCATTTGAAATAAAGAAAATGACATGAAAATTTCCTTGGTTGTCTGCCCATTGTTATGTAGAAATAATTTCTTGAATATCTCACCTGGTGTGTCCAGGGGCCTAATACCTAGGTGGTGAGTTGTAGAATTAACTGCACTTACTATCAATAACACACCCCAACAGCTTTCATTTATTGATCACTTAAGATGGGCAAAGCATTCTCCTATATTTATACCAGGTATCTCCTTTACTTCTCAAAACAACCCCCTCGGTAGATATTACTCTCATTTTTGCAGATGAGGAAACCGATGCTCCAGGAAGTTAAGTAAACGTGAGACTAAGGAAGGACTTGAATCCAAGCACTCTCCTGGCACCCTTCACCTCTGAGCTACCTTGTTTTCCTCATGCAGTTTCAAACCCGAGCATCCTCTCTTCTCCCGATCATGTGGAGCCAGAGGTGCCCAGAGAAAAACAGTTTCAGAATTCCAGCCACAACGCAAGGGTGCCTGTATCAGAGATTGACCTTCGCTTTGTTATCATATTTGCTCTATAATGCCTGAAAAGCATGACATGATTAACTTATGTGATGCCTCTGACAAGTTTGAGAACACAAAATGGGAAATAAAATCTGGGAATATTTTCCCACTGAAGAATCTCCCCCCACCCCGCTCCCCCTAGAGAATGTAGCTAATGCCTCTGCCTTACCCTGAACAATATATTAGAACATTTAGCAATTGTAAAAATACCAACCACAAAAATGTGAGTCTGCTTAATTAACAGAACATCTTCATGGTAGAAGTTGATTTTATTTATCTGCCAGTGGAATCCCAAGAGGCAAAAAAATCACTACCAAGGTTGACCAAAGCAGATAATGAACATTATAGATTTTTAGTGAGGTTCTGAGTTCTACTGGCTTTATCTGACTGCATTAAGACACATACACATGCCAAGGTAAAGAAACAACATGTACTGAACTGATTGCACACAGACTTCATTGTTGGAACATTAACCATGATTGTAACAATGTTTTCACAGCTTTGCAATTGTGAGAATATAATGACATTATGGGAGAAGAAGGGGGAGAAGAAGAGGAGGTGATGAAGCTTAATTAAATATTCCTTGCTACTAGTATGAACAAGGACTCAAACACGGACACTCTGTGGAACACAGATACTAATTCACGCAACAGAGTGAGCAATTCAACAATTTACTGATGCAGACTCTGTATAAAATTCCTCTGCTACGATTCAGTTCTCTTATTTTTTTCCTGTATCCATGTAATCAAAATTTCATCATGATGAATGGTGCCTCGAGTCTTTTTTGGGGGAAATTGAAAGCAGCAGCAGCAGCTCTGAATACAAGAAATTAACTTTGTGTATAATACACGTAACTTCAGTATCCATGAGGTAACCTATGCCCTAACAACAAATATCTCTTGACACCAAGGGTTTTAACTTTTGCTAGTTCCTAATTAAAGCATTCTTTTAGAAGATTATTTTAGAAGTTTCTTAAACAACAATGCATGGTTTATGCAAAATATAAGAATCAATGTATACTCTCAAGGTCAGATTCAGGGCCAAAATGCACTACCTGAATCTAGTAACACATTTACTCCTTGCTGCATATAGGTTGTACATGAGAAACACAGGCTGCACTTTTCTGTGATCCATGCAGTAAATGTTCACAAAAACCAAGTGATCAATGAGACATCCTTCAGCTACTAAAATGAACACTTCCAGTCACACAGACTTATCAATGAAAATAAAAGCAGTGATTGATGCATCGAAACCATGCCAGGCCGAGTTAGTGCTGGAAAGACCACAATGAAAGCATGGTAGTCATGAGTTTTCTACTTGTTTTTATAAGGGATTGAGATTATCCTCGCCTCACATGGCTTTTCTCTACACCACAGGCTTTTGCTAACAAAGCATCTCAGGCTTCAAATGAAAACAATCATCCTTTAATGAAAAAGCTGAGAAATGCTTCTCTGGAGTTTCTGATCCTGGAGACAACTTGCAATAGGTCCTTAAGGCAAATGCCATGAGTCAACGAAATTGTAGAAGTCTACAAGTCTCAGAATGTAAACATTAAAATCGCTGGCCAAGGAGTTCTCTCTGCGGATGAAAACTCCTCACAAGAAGACCTATCTAGAGAGTACCAGCTTCTTGGCTTTTGAAGTTCATGTGACTTTTATGTCCTAGAAGCACTGTACATTTTCTCCTTTGTAGAGACTTCTGTAGTGGATAAAAGTTCATGATGTTGCTTAAAAAAACAAAAACAAAAACAAACAAAAAAACCACACCAATTGTAGCGCAGAGAAGCTACTCAAATACAAAGCAGTTTTGAGGTTTGATTTTGTTTGTTTTACTCTCATATTTTACTTTTGTGGTTGGCATATGGAAAACCAAACTGAGAAATCATAATGTTGGAGTATTTTAAAGGCATGCTATCATAGATATCAACAAGCTTATTTATACAATAAGATCTCTGCAGGAAGTGCTCAGCTCGATGCCACATTCCAGGATAGCCCCCGTTGGTTTCTTTTTCTAGATTGCCCATGTTTACAGGTTTCACGAATACCCCTGAAGTCTTCCCAGTGTGTTTGGCAATGATAAAATTCATGGCAATATCATCACAGTTTTGGGTTTCATCTATCAAGGCATGGACAGCTGCAGGTTGCCTCTGAAAGAGGTCAAGGTATTTGCTATTGAAGAATGAGGCTCCAATCAGCACCAAAGAGTACTGGTCACCATTTCCAAACCCCGGTGTTTGCAGTTCAAAACCTCCATAACTGTAGATACCTGATGAAGTAGACACATGCTTTCTAGGAACAAATCCTACAATTTGTGTAGGAAATTGCTGAAAAGATGGAAAAAAGAACAATTAAGGGTGGCATTTCTTCAGAGCAGACATGGTAAAAAAGGCAATTATTTATTACAGAGAGAATTGAACTGATTTATCAACTTCATTTTATTCCTGGTTTCTACATCTCAATTTCATCTGACTCCAGGCAACTTGATAAATCTATGTCCTGATCAGTTGTAGGTCAAATTCCATCGCAACCCAAATACCTAACAAAATTTCTAACCTTACAAATGTTCTTTTAATTCAAATGATATCTGATATTAATAAATTCTAGTCACCAAGGAGTCTGGTTCTTTAAAGTTTGCTGCAGGAGAAGCTGACTGTATGAGTGCTATTCATTATAGCAGATAAAAAGATACAGTGTGATTATTTTGAAAAATGGTTTTAATCTCTTAGGAGTACATAAAATTATGGATCTACATGTATGATTCTACTGTTTTTCCATGTTGATTTCAATGTTTTTGAAAGTCACTGTTGATCTTAAACAATGTTATATTTTTCTCCCTTTTAGCTTGGGTGTTTCCTTTTTAAAAATATGAGAAAAAAAAATATGAGGTGTCTGGGTGGCTCAGTTGGTTAAGTGCCCGACTCCTGACTTTGGCTCAGGTCATGATCTCACAGTTTGTGAGTTCAAGCTCTGCCCTGGGCTCTGCACTGACAGTGTGGAGCCTGCTTGGGATTCTCTCTCTGTCTCTCTCTGCCTCCTCCCTGGTTGCTCTCTCTCTCTCAAAATGAATAAACTTTAAAAAAAAAATACAAGGAAAACTATATAACGAGATGTCAGCAGGATCTTTGAAGAAAAGATAGCAGTAAAACAATAATATTAAGATGAGAGTAACTAACAATAAAAATCACCAAACCAGAGAAAACCAGTGAAGCATGGAAAAGAAGTAAGAATTTATAGAGTTAAAGGGTTTAGTTCAATCTCATAAGTAATTTGTGTTTCACTCACTTACTGAACAGACATTAAACAAGGGACACACACACACATACACACACACACACACACACACACACACATACATCAGGTGGGTTAATTCCCATTTCAAAAACTGCATAGTCTGGGGAGGACATGATCCAGATATGTGAACAAAGGATTCCCATACTACGAGATGCTTGTACACACAGTTGGGTAAACCTCTTGGAAGCACCGAGGACAGGGTGACAGCTGTATTGCTGGGAGGCAAAGGGGAATAGGGGGTCAATGATAAAGGACGGGAGGCTTCAGACAGGATGTGCCATTTACCTAATCTAGGAGGATGAGTGAAGTTCCACAGATGACCAGAGGAGGAAAAGTCACAGCACTAAGCAGATAAATACAAAGGCCTGATAGATGTCCATCCCAGCCTTGCCTGCCTCTCTCGCTTACATCACTACACCATGCAGGGCACTGATGGGAATGACTTTGGGAGTCGGGTTACCTTGGGCAATGGATTGAAACTGTTCTTGCTTGTTCTTCTATGAAGAAAACCTAAAAATCATATTTGTCCATCTTTAATTATGGTTTACTTGGATTGTTCCAATTAACCATGGTTCTATTTACCCCGACCCCAGACATTTTAGGTAAATTGATGTTCTACCTGAAATAGAAATTTCACAGCTGGAGTGTTACATTAGAATTTTTTTGCCTAAAGAGCTTTTATTTACAAGGCTGGAGAAAGCGCTAATGGGGAAAAAAAAAACAAAAACTTGTTGATCAGTATACTCAGCATGAATTTTGAAACTGAAGTTTTGAGAGCAGTGGTATCTACAGGGTACTGTGACCACTTACCATTAATATCTAATGTTCTTATATCCCAAGTAGCTAATTAAGGAGAGGTACTATAGTGCAAATTAGACCAGTATTGGGTAGCACAGTGTTTAATTATTTGACACAGCTCAGATTATTGGTATGTGGTTCGTTCTGGTTTCAGGTAACTGTACTGCAACTTGTTGTGTTCTGAAGTTTGTTTGTTTATTTTGAGTGAGAGAGAGATTGAGAGAGAGAGAGAGAGAGAGAGAGAGAGCATACACGTGTGCATGGGGAGGGGGGCAGAGAGAAAGGGAAAGTGAGAATCCCAATTAGGCTCCATGCTATCAGCGCAGAGCCCCATGAGGGCTCTCTCTTGTGAACTGTGACATCATAACCTGAGCCAAAATTAAGAGTTGGATGCTTAATCAACTGAGCCACCCAGGTGCCCCAAAGATTTTGGATACTACATGGTACTTTTATTTATTTATTTATTTATTTTAAGTAGGCTCCATGCCCAATGTGGGGCTTGAACTCATGACCCTGAAGTCAAGAGTCGCATGCTCTACCAACGGAGGCGGCTGGGTGCCCCTGAACTACAACTTGTTAAAGCCAAGTACTATTAACACATATTCATGAGCAAAGAGTTGTTTTTACAGAATGACAAGCAATTTATGTCTGTTTATTCCACCTATGATTGAGGAAAAGACCTACATAAACAAATAAATAAAATGGCCACCACAATGATGCACTGGAATTTCTGTTATCACTAATTTCTAAAAAGGGGTTCCAGAATTAGGATTAAATTTGGTCGGTGTAAAGTGCTTTCTTTTAAAGCAAGTTATATACAATATTAATACAGAGATACACTTCTCTTTTGAGATACAGATCTGTGGCCTTGTAGAAAATGTCCCTCGATTCCAGTCTCGGCTATATCAGATAGTTTCCTCATTGTTCTCTGGAAAGTAGTTCCAGCTCTTCTCCCCAATATACCAAATATAAATCAAATACAGATAAAAGATAACTTAACTTGCAGGTTGGCTTAACTGAACACAAGAAATCTTGATTACCATGCACCAAACTTTTCTTTTAGATAAATAGTGTCTACACTGTTTGAGGTGACTGCCACATTAATCCACACTACCCTGGGTAGTCCTTCATGCTGAGGAGTTCGTAAAGGAAACAGCAACATTACCTGCCAAACCGAGAAAGCAAAGACAAGGTCTTGGGCACTAATTAGTGTGTCATCATCTACCATTAACACAGCTGAAACGAGAGAGAGACAAATTTGAATCCAACAGTTTGGAAATGAAAACAAAACTAGTATCTAGACGGTGTCTAGATAGATCATTCAAAGGAATACTTTTCTAGACAAAATAAGTGAACAAGAAATGTATTCTTGGAGACATTTGTCTTGTAGAAAAAGCGTGTGTTTGAATTGTAATTGATTTCATAATTGCCTGACTGGGAAATGATCATGCAGTTATCACCCACTATCCTAGAAATGAATGATCACGCAAATAAACAAGACTGGGGATCTTTTAAGCAAATTGCAATGCTCAAAAAACTGCTCTGAATGGGAGGAAAAGGGAGGTGGCAAAGAAATACATTAAGCATAAGCTGAATGCCATTTTACTACTTTCTCTGATACAATATGTAATTATAGTGTATCTTCTTTCACAACTGTTAACCTCTTTGTCACTGTTGCAAGACGTGTGATTTCTTCCCAAGGAAACTGCTTCTTGACATCTTGAAAATTGGCCCCTTAAGTTTTTCAAAGTGTTTTCTTTTGATTAAATTTTCCTACTTTCTCAGCATAATTAGGACAGAAGGCCAGAAATACACATGCCCGCCTCCCAGCTCCGGTTAGCTGCAGCCCTTGCTGGCTAAGAACTCAGCTGCAACTCACCATTGGTTTCCAGTTCAGGAAAGACCTGGAGTCGATTTCTCATCCTATTTGTTGTCTGTAGTTTGAAGATCACAGGGACGGGGTGAGGCCCTAGAGAATTCCATAACTCATCCGGTCCCTTCTCCCCAATATTGTTCCACACCACGATCACTTTATGCAGGTGTGGCACTGCCTGATAATGATTTAGAAGTCTCAGTAAGAGGTCTGTTCTGTTGTATGTCTGAATTATCAGAGTAAAGGAATCCAGGGTGGACTTGCCCGGGGATTTTATTTCCCTACGCAGAGTGAGCATCTTGTCTTCTTTAATATTTGGAAGTAAAGTGGTCAGAGCCCCAGCTACCAGCAGCAGCACAAGGATGGCCACCAAAGAGAAACGAAGCACTCGAATCCCCATCACTCTTCCAGGAAGTTTGCAGATGTGGCAGCACCTGGAATAGAAATGGAAATAAAATACAGAGTGTTAGCATTCTTACTGGTTCCCAGGTTTTTGTTTTTGTTTTGTTTCTTTTTGAGAGAGAGAGAGGGCACACGAGTGAACAGGGGAGGGGAAGAGACACACAGGGAAAGAGAGACAGAGAGAACCCCCAAGCAAGCCCCATGTTCTCAGTGCAGAGCCCAATGTGGGGCTTGAACCTGAGAATCATGAGACCATGACTTGAGCCAAAATCAAGAGTCAGAGGTTTAACCGACTGAGCCACCCGGGTGCCCCTTTGTTTTTGCTTTTTTAAGGAGGACAGAAGTTAACTTTATTTTAGTTGATTAAAAATTTTTTTAATGCTTATTTATTTTTGAGCGAGACAGAGCATGAGCAAGGGAGAGGCAGAGAGACAGGGAGACACAGAATCTGAAGCAGACTCTAGGCTCTGAGCTGTCAGC
This sequence comes from Puma concolor, assembly GCF_028749965.1. Taxonomy (NCBI): domain Eukaryota; kingdom Metazoa; phylum Chordata; class Mammalia; order Carnivora; family Felidae; genus Puma; species Puma concolor. Next base: position 86,559,281 of record NC_141674.1, read on the forward strand.
ACAGAGCCAGATATGGGGCTTGAACTCACAAACCACGAGATCATGACCTGAGCCGAAGTCGGATGCTTAATCGATTGAGCCTCCCAAGCGCCCTTATTTTAGTTGATTTAAATTCACAGTTCTCCTGGCCTCTTAAAGGTAAAAATAAAAGGTACAGTGAACAAACCTCCTCGGCCTGTTTGCTTTGCAGTTATGGACAAAAGATCATCTACATAGAAGCCGAAAGAATTAAGCAGTGCCTTCAAAACTTTGTCTTCCTTTTAATGTGAAATATTTGGAACTGAGATTATTTTTTCAAATGGGATTACATTTCTCTTAGTAGTGTACTAATTCTTTAAACAGCTTTACTGAGATATCTTTGACATAAAAATTGTATATATTTAAAGTGTACAATGTGATGTTCTGCTATGTGTATACTGCTGACCCTTGAAGAATACAGGTTTGAACCACATGGGTCCACTTAGAATGTGGAGTTTATTCAATAAATATAGTAAAGTTCTTTCAATGGACTTTCTCTTCCTTATGATTTTCTTAACAACATTTTCTTTCTTTTGGCTTACTTTATTGTAAGAATACAACATATAATACATATACAAAATATGTGTTAATCTACTGTTTATATTATGGGTAAAGCGTCCGGTCACCAGTAGGCTATTATTTGTTAAGTTTGGGGGTAGTTGAAAGTTACGTGTGGATTTTCGACTGTGCAGGGTGTTGGTGCTCCTACCCTCACATTGTTTAAGGGTCAATTATACTTCAGTGCACAGATTTAAACTTACTTTTGGTAGCAAACTTTTTTCCAAATGAAATCATTTGCAGAACCCTAATATAAGAAACAGATGATGATGGTAGTAGCAGCAGCAACAAACAATTACAGTGGGTTTACTACTTATCAGGTCCTGTACTAAGAGCTGCACATGTCATAATATGTACTTACTCGCTCAAATAGACAAACAGTTATAAGCACTTATTGTGCCAGGCACTGTTTTAGGTTCTGTGGATACAGTAATGAATAAGATGGACAAAGTCTCTGCTGTTAGAAGGAGAGGAAGCAGTAGAGAGGGGCAGACAAAAAGTAAACTCAAAGATAATTTAGAATAGTGGTAATGAAGAGAATAAATCACAGTGGCATAAGCAAGGACCAGATTATCGGGGATCTTATCAGCTGACGAAGGAATATAGATTTGTTTTTAAACGTTTATTTATTTATTTTTACATTTTTTTCAACATTTATTTTTGAGAGACAGATCATGAGCGGGAGAGGGGCAGAGAGAGAGGAAGACACAGAATCTGTAGCAGGCTCTAGGCTCCCAGCTGTCAGCACGGAGCTGGACGCAGGGCTCGAACCCATGAACCATGAGATCATGACCTGAACCGAAGTCAGATGTTTAACTGACTAACCACCCAGGAGCCCCTAAACATTTCTTTTGAGAGAGAGAGAGAGAGAGAGAGAGAGAGAGAGAACAAGCAGGGGAGGGGCAGAGAGAGAGGGAGACACAGAATCCAAAGCAGGCTCCAGGCTGACTGCTCAGCATGGGGCTTGAACTCAGGAACCATGAGATCATGCCCTGAGCTGAAGTCGGACACTTAACTGACTGAGCCACCCAGGCGGCCCTGGAGTTTATTCTAATTGAGATGGAAAGCCATTATAGGGTTCTGATCAGGAGAGTGACAGGATCTCGTTTATTTTTTACTGTAGCCTGGGTTAAATATCTTTCTCAATATTACGAAGCAACTAAGAAATGGATGTGGAATCTACACCTGGGCAAATCTGCTGCCAGAGCCAGGCTGTTCATCATTATGAGCTAGGAATATACTGCTGAATTTCAATTCGGGTTGAAGTCGGGGAGGGCTTTGGAGCTTCCAAATCACCCTGTCTCACAGTACACGAGGGTCAGGAGGTACTGTAATCAGCTATGTACTCCCCTATCCCTCATGGTACCTGAAGGATGTGCTTAAGGTGGCTACAGAATAGTAGGTGAACCCCCGATTCGTGTGGCCTGGACACTCATTGGCCAAACACGTCTGTCTGCTCAGACCTCTCATTCGCTTACGTCAGAAAAGGCTGAATCTCACAAGCAGTTTTACAGAGATGTGGAGCTTTGATTTCCTAGCCTCCAATACAGTTTCACTCTGACCCCTGCCGCCTCCTTTGGGAGCACTGCTGACTTTCAGTTTTTGCTGTTTCGTATTCTTCTATTTCTGCTTCTGATTCCAGACTTCCCTTACTTCTCCACAAGCCTCCATAAGCCTGTGAGGGAAGTCCTTATCGTGCATTTCGGCAGCTGAGCCTTCCTATACATCTTAGCATATATCCTAGATCCATTTGACTGCTCTGTTCAAGTACAAAAGCCAGAAAATGAGGAAAACAGATATTCCTTTAAAGGACTGAAAACAAAAATCAACCAGACATTCCTAAATACTTAAAAAATTCCTTTAAGAAAAACATAGATTTTAGAACCGCAAAGAATGAGGTTTCATTATTCTTGATGACTTTAATGGGTCCATAGTCTACCCTTATTTATTTTGGTACAATTTCTCTTCTTAGGCTATGCAATAAATGAATACTCTCATCCATTCCACAATACAGACAAATATGATAAAGCTAGAAGAGACTTCTTACTGCTCCCTCACAGCTGTGGTATGTTAACTGTACCAAGCCACTGTCGCTGTCCTTCTCTGTGTAACACTGCCTCTGTACAGTTGGGTTTTTGTTTGTTTGTTTGTTTTTGGTTGTCTCCATCTCCTTAGAAAAGTACAGTGTTTGTGGATACCTAAGCTCTTGACTTCACACCCTGTGGTTTAACTCAGCATGTGCTGCCACACTACCATTCCACAGGCAATCCTGACACTGTGGTGTAAATCTTCCCATCCTACAGATTAGATTCCCAACGAAATCTCACTTTAGTTTCCAAGTGATGTTCAGTCAACCTTTTGTTTTTCATTAAGATTTAGCAGTGGTGGAATTCAAAGGACAATCCCATTCTCGTGATCTTGTTTCACGCAGTAGAGTGTTTTCTAATTGTAGAAATGATTTATATATAGTTCAGCAAGGACATAGAGAGACCATATAGTCCATGACTTTAACATCTCCCTTTGAAGTTTATGAGAATGGGGAATGGAGAATTCCAAGGGGGGTGGGGAGGGGCATATGCTCCATGATTGTACAGTGGGCGGAGGCAAGTGCAAGCAAAGAAAGAGGTTATTCATAAGATCAGGGGGATGGTCATTGTCATTCAGCAGCTCTCACTTTTCAATAGTCCAGATCTGTAAAGCAATGTTACCTTGTAGTAACCTTTACAGAGATTTTTCAAAGATACTCTTTCCAGGACCTTCTCTGCAGCCTGTTCTGTTAAGAAAAGCAATTTTGTGTTTCTCCTTTTATCATGGCCTCATTCAAGAGATGAATAAAATGAATTTACTTTTGAAATAACCTTAGCTTTACTATGATTATTTCTTCAAGGACAGTAATTTAAGGCTTTAGAATACAATGTTTTCATTACATGCACCCTCTTACTAAAACATATACTATTAAAGTAGTCAACCAAAAACCATTATGAATTAATAACCTTGGTTCAAAGGCCTTGAAAATCCTTCTAATATATTGAATCAAAAGCAGGTCTTATAAAACATATTTTCAGTTCTGCATAAAAACGGCTAGCTATAAACGAGAGCAAAGAATCATCCAGCAACTGCATTAAAATATACCCTGATTAAAATCTTTGTGTTCATTTTCCACAGCTGACGAGAAATAGCATATTGTAAAACTTACACAGAAGTGTTTCTAGCTTCTGAAGTAGACACATAACTATCTGGCATTTTAGTCTAGAAAAAGTAATGAAAATTAATTACTGTAGCCTACTATAAGTATACATTATCAAAGACACTCATGAGTATTTCACTTTTGTCTAGACTTTCAAGCAGGATTTATCCCCATGCCCATCACAGAAATTTCCTCAGATAACTTCTAATCCCCTATTTTACCTGTATCAAAATGTTGTGGGAGATATGAATAATTTATCTTTAGAAATACAGTGTAAATATTTCATGTGGTATTTATTAAACAATGCAACCCAATAAGCTAATGTAAGATTTTTAGTCTGTCTAGAAAAGCAAGAACTTCAGGGGCGCCTGGGTGGCTCAGTCAGTTAAGCGTCCGCCTTCAACTCAGGTCACGATCTCGCGGTCACTGAGTTCGAGCCCCGCGTTGGCTCGGAGCCTGGAGCCTGCTTCCGATTCCGTGTCTCCCTCTCTCTCTGCCCCTCCCCCATTCATGCTCTGTCTCTCTCTGTCTCAAAAATAAATAAATGTTAAAACGAAATTAAAAAGAAAAGCAAGAACTTCATAGACCGCTGTGCAAGTGGCACGTGTGTGCTTCGAGAACAGGTGGAGTCTGGAGCCCCACTGCAGGTCCACCAGAAACAGTTCCAGATCCGTTCGGAGAGGAACGAGGAATTCACTGGCTATTTGGATTCCAGTTTATGGCTTTCTTCTGTTCTTTTTCTAGAGAAATAACTTATCATCTAATTCACAGCTTTGAGCTTTGAACAGGAGATAGGAGAAAGAACACATCTGGATGGTCTACATCTTCTGTGCAAAGAACCAAGAAGGTACCTCCTAGCTCTCTTGCCCTCAATTCCTACACCTTCTTCTTAGATTTTTTTATTTTTTTTTTAATGCCTGTATTGATTTACTGACACCTTGTCTCATTCTAAAAAGGATCTGACAGCTCTTAGACTATTCCTCCTCTGCCTTTCTCCAATCCATGACTACAGATTAAATGTGACCTTAATAAACACGGTAAATGTCAGCATAACACAACAAAAAGTCCTCCTCTTCTCCTGATTATCTGAAAAATCAAAGATTCCCAAATGGTATTTTTTTGCACATATGTTGTTAGTTCTTCATAGGTAGAGAGCACATCCGTTTGGTTATTTTCATATTGTTATTCTAGCATCTTCTACACCAGGAATTTTCAGCTGGGGATGACTTTGTTCTCCAGGTGACATGTGGCAAAGACCAGAGACATTTTTGACTGTCAGGACTGGGGAGGAGATGCTATCGAGTGGGAAGATGTCACGGTTGCCGCTAAACATCCCGCAATGGACAGGACACCCCTCCAAAGGGAAGAATTATCCAGCCTAACATGCCAATAATGCTGAGGTTGAAAAACCCTGCTCTACATATATTTTACCTAACAAGACCTACTTGAACATGATTGGGGGAAGGAGCGCTAGCCAAGTGGCCTCTGAAAACCCCAATGCTTTGGTTATGAACCATAAGTGATAAAGCCATGGCTCCAAAGCTGCCCCAATATTTATATGCTTTACTGCACAAACACATAAACTCAGAAAGCTGAAAGAGAGCTCAGAGCTCTCCTAAGTCAACTTCCCTATTTCATTAAGAACCCAAGGTTCAGCATAAGGGACTTGCCTAGGTTCATGCAGCTACATGTGGCACACCAGCAGCAGAACCAGGGCAAGAATCTAGACCTCCTGATGGCACAGTCCGTGGTGACCCTTTCCACTGTATGGTAAATGGTATATTATGGTAAATTCTGCAATCATGGATCAAAAAATCAGTACGCAAGACTGTCACTGTCTGTAAGATAATATAAAAACTCATACTTAGTATGCTGGAGTATTTTTTTCCAACGTAAGATTTATTTCCAGGGTGCCTGGGTGGCTCAGTCAGTTAAGCATCCGACTTTACCTCAGGTCACGAACTCGTGGATTGTGGGTTTGAGCCCTGTGTCGGGCTCTGTGCTGATAGCTCTGAGCCTGAAGCCTGCTTCAGATTCTGGGTCTCCCTCTTTCTCTGCACCCTCCCCTGCTCGCACTCTGCCTCTCTCTCTGTCAAAAATAAATAAACTTCAAAAAAAAAAAAAAACCCAACAAAAACAAAACAAAAAGATTTATTTCCTATACCATAAATTTCACACACTTAAAGTACAACTGACTCTCAAACAACACAGGGATTAGGAGCACCAACCACTCCACCCTGCACAAAAATCCACGTATGACTTTTAACCACCCCACCCCCCCAGACGTAACTACTAGTAGCCTACTAAGGAGCCTTAGCGATAACATGAACAGTTGATTAACACATATTTTGAATGTTATCTGTAGTATATACTGCATTCTTACCATGACATTAGCCAGAGAGAAGGAAATGTTATTAAGAAAATCATCAGGAAGAGAAAACCCATTTGTAGCACCGTACCGTATTTATTGAAAAATATCTGCGTGAAAGTGGACCCGTGCAGTTCAAACCCATGTTGTTCGAAGGGTCAACTAAAAGGTTCAGTGGCTTTCAGTATATTCACAGAACTGTGCAACCACTGCCACAATCTAACTTTAAAACATTTTCAACACCCCCAAAAGAAACTCCAGACCCCTCCATTAGCAGTCGCTCGACATTCTCCTTTTCCCCAACCTCCCCGCCAGCAGCAGGCAACCACTAATCTACTTGATCACCATAGATTTGCCTCGCCTGGACGTCGCATATAAATGGGAATCGTACAGTACATCACCTTTGTGTCTGGCTTCACTCAGCATAATGTTTTCAAGGTTCACCCATGTCATAGTATACATCAGGACCTCATTCATTTATTTTTTTTATTGCCATGTAACATTCCATTCCCGTACAGATAGAACACATTTTGTTTACCTGTTTATCAGTTGCTGGATACTCGGGTTGTTTCCAGTTTGCTATTATGAATAATGCTGCTCTGAACGTTCATGGACAGGTTTTTATGCGAGCATGTTTCCATTTCTCTTGGGTATATACTTAGCAGTGGAGCTGTAGGGTCACTATGTCAGAATCTTAAAAAAAAATTTTTTTTAACATTTATTTATTTTTGAGAGAGAGAGGGAGAATGTGGGTGAGTGGGAGAGGGCTCGAAAGAGGGAAACAGAGGATCTGAAGCAGGTTCTGCACAGTGAGCACAGAGCCCAATGTGGGCCTCGAACTCATGAACTGTGAGATCATGACCTGAGCCAAGATCAAGAGTCGGGTATTTAACCGATTGAGCCACCCAGGTGCCCCAGAAATTGTTTAATATCTGAGAATTGAACAGCTTTTGGAAGAGTATTATTTGAAATGTTAAAAAAAAATCTCTTAAATGTAGATAGGAGAGTAAGAAAGTAAATAACACATAGTTTATAAAGCAACAGTTGCACATTCTCTAATGCGTGTCTCTAAATGGACCAGGAAATTTGAATTGTCAAAAACCCACTATTCAGTGGGATATTTACTTATATCATCTACCAAAATTCCTTAGAAGGAAGGCTGCTAAATGTTGAATGAATAATTCTTTTCTCAGGGCCAGTTCCTTCAGACTGAAAAGGCAACAATTATCCAGACAGAAGATGAAAACAAATATGCCAGACCATAGTATGAACAAAGATTAGTTATGTCCTCTGACTCAGAAAGTAGAAACGCAGTGAACAGCCTGACGTCGTACATTGAGAAGCTGTCATTTTCATTTTGATGCCACAGATGGCAGAGGAGCAATAATTATTCTGCCATTTCACTACTAGATTTGCCTCATATTGTACAGATTGTTTTCTCCTCTGGTTCATCCTCCAAAATATGTACTTGCCTAAAAACTGATGATTATAGAATATAGATACTCAGAAAAGGGCCCGCGGCTGCCAAGAGATAAAATCATTTCCAAAGTGGAATGCAGAAGCCAATTCAGAACCTGGGCTTTCCTTCCATGAACATGTGAGAGGGGTTGGAAGAGGCGGCTATGATGCAACTGATGAGCAGCCTCTGACCAGGTTCATGGTCACATGGACACATATTGCTCAATCTGAGGCAAATTCCAAAAGGACTCTTCTTTTATGATATCCGACAGTGTGCTGGCTTAGGACTCCATGTGTTGGTACATGCTATTTTCACTACCTACAAAGCCCTTCCTGGTCCCCACCTGACAAACTTCTACTCCCGTCTGTCCCCTGCCAACTATCTTTCAAAAATCCCGTCCCCTGCGAAGGTTCCTCTCAAGCTCTCTAAATCTCAGTGCTCCTGGGAACTGAGAACACACCGTCACAAGGCTTTGTTTCCAGGTATTACGACCATGAGCTATGCTCCCTCTGGAGTGTGACATTATCTAGAGGGCAGTTTCTGTTAGTATCTGTAATCCACAACAGCGCCTGGCCCATTTCAGTAAGTGCTTCCAACTCTTTATGGTTAAATGACACGGGGGAATCTATGTTTAAATTGTCTTCAACAACACAATGGATAAGAAATGCCTGAAACTAACAGAATGAACTTAAATTAAATGTAAACAAAGGCCCCCTTAAGCCTATACAGTACCCAAGAAAGCCTTCCCTATGCAAAAAACCTGGGTTATCCCCCATTTGGCAACTAGAACAGCCAGGTATGAAATGTGGTCTCAAGCACAAGTCACCTTTCTACCATCAGTTCTGGGACCAAGCTACCTGATAAATACAAGATGTCCCACAACTCTCATTTCTCCCCCACATCTTTTCAAAGATATTCTGCATTGAAATACCTTTGCACATTCTTGTTTCCATGGAAGCTCTAGGAGAAGACCCGATTTGCCTTGGGGGAGTCATCACTCGTTAGATAAGATCACCCTTGTGAATTTCCCCAAACCTTTAGGGACTAACAAAAATCAGAAGCTATATGACTCCATCTGGCAGGCACTATACACGATTAACCAACAGACAATACAATCTTACCTAGCTGAGAAATGAAAATTTAGTTTCGATTCAGAAACTGACAAAAACAAACAAACAAACAAACAAACAAACAAACAAACCCTTAGACTTCAGGACAACTGGCAGAAAAAGAAAACTAAGTGAGAACAATGCCCCCAAGTGTCATTCATTATTGCCCGGAGTAAGCCTCTTGCATTACAATTTCGAGCCACGCAAACTAGAATTTACTTCATGGCAAAACATAGAATGCCAGAAATAGTACACGAAGGTCACTTTTCTTCAGAAGTCTTTTCCAGGTGCTCTACGGTATCCTGGGAAGTTTGGCTGTTAGTATTTTCCCCATATTCAAGAAATTCATTCTTTTCACTGCTATTTTTTTAAGTGCCATACCACTTTTCTCATCCTTTTCCAACTTTTTTTTATGTTTATTCATTTTTGCAAGACAGAGAGAGACAGCACAAGCAGGGGTGGGGCGGAGAGGGGGGCGGGACACAGAATCTGAAGCAGGCTCCAGGCTCTGAGCTGTCAGCACAGAGCCCGACGTGGGGCTTGAACTCATGAACCATGAGATCATGACCTGAGTCGAAGTCAGATGCTCAACCGACTGAGCCACCCAGGTGCCCCTCCTTTACCAACTTCTATTCTCTGCTTCCTAAATGATTTTCCCTCACTTTTCCTCCTGAAGAACCCATCTGTTCTTACAAGGCTCTTCTTAACTCCCATTACTTTCTTCATAGGTCTAAATACATCAAAATAAGTTAAGTTATTTTGTGTTACTAATAAATATTCTGTATTTAGGAATAGGAAAAACTGGAGTGGGAATAGACTTATAGTCATAATAAATGATAAAAGTGTCCACAGTGTCAGATTCATCTTGTGATCATGCTGTATTTATGATCAATGGTACAGTGTTCTGAATGGACCATTCAGATGACCACAATCTAGATCACCTGTGTCATGGACTGGCTGCTAGCATGAACATGATTAGTCTTTTTTTATATTCACAGTCTAACTGCCGACATATATAAGATCCCTGACAGCCAATTTAAAGCCTGTCTTTTAGAAGGCTTAGTCCTGCAGTCACTTCATTCTGAAACTGTAGTTCTGAAACAGACGTGCTAAAGCAGATTGATAAAGAGCTACCTTTACTGCAAGACCACATTTGAATAGATAGATGCTGCAGCTACAGGTCATTTCTCACTACAAGCTGTAAGCAATTTCTGTACTGGGTACATTGAAGATCAAGTCCTCCTGTAGGCAGCCTGGCTGAGTGAGCCATTCTTTTATAGGTAAATCAAGGTTGAGTGAATACCAAGGGCTGCATTTAAAACAGGGATAACAGCCAATAAGTACCTGTGTTTCCATTTCCCTCTCCAATCCTACCCCATATCCATAGCAAAGGTTGCCCAAGAGTCCTGGCATTTTTTTTTTCCTCCTAAGCCTCTACAAAAGCATCATATTCCTTTTAATACTTCCTCAGACAGCTACTGTCAATTAACTGGATTTACTTAATCATCACTCATTTAAGAGGACATAATATATAAATATTTTGTGTAAAGTTTTTTTAAAAGTACTGCCTCCTTTAATACAGCCATTTGTTAGGGAGGCAGACAGCGAGGTCCTCTCTACCCTCAAAGTGCACAGGTTATGCTAGATAAAATTATGCTAGATAAAAGTTTGTTTTAGCCTTGCAGCCTTCTCCCGGAACTGCCAATTAATTGTAGCTATGATGAAGATGATGATGATGATGATGTTTGGAGATGACCAATTCCATGGACATGTATTAGGGTCAGGAGCAGGAATGGCTTTATTTCTAAGAGGAACATCCACAACTTGTAAGGATCCAAGGAGTCAATGCATCCTAAGAAGAAAGCCTAGAAATAGAAAAGCATTTTTAGCTCAGTACAGTGCCATGCAAAATTAGTTCCAGAAATGGGTCAAAAAGAAACCAAGTACATCTGCAAATGTATTACTTTTACCATTCTAGGATAAGAGAGCTTTTCATTTGAACTTCTGTTTCAGTCACAGGAAAATGGAGGGAAGGCAAGACTGTCAGGCAACAGATCTCTGGAATATTCTATGGAACCTTCTTTCTGTTACAAAATACTGGTTTTCAGCAATAAACTCACATTCCAAAATAGCTCTCTAAGAGAAACAGATTTCATACATATGAATTATAATTCATAAGTAGTTTCAGATATCAAACCTAACATCAAAGCAATCCTAATTCGTATAAACTTTCTAACATTATTAGAGAGAGGAAGGCCAAAATACCATGGTAAACATTCATCAGTCAACATTTACAGGCCCCTCCCACCTGCACCAGACCGTCAGGCCCCAGGGATGGTAGTGCCCAGACCACCCAGTCCCTGCCCTCAGGGAGCTCAGCAACAGTAATGAAAATTGGCAGACCTCTGCCTTCTGTGTGCTACAGAATATCTCAAATCGGCAATGTTTCAAACTTTAGAGAAGGAAATTAAAACGTATCCACCCCTATTTTGTAGATGGGATAGCTAAGACTGAGCATGTTAAATGATTTTCCCTGAGCACAGTAGGTCCCACCAAACTCCAAACTCTCACACGTGAGTCACTTTGTATTTTCAGTGTCCTCTGCACAGTCTCTTATCTTCAGCTTTGTTCTAGTACCAGAGTATTTCAACTATATGGGTATTGGCTTTATTCTGTAAGCTGAACTATTTCAATGGATAAGACTAAAAAGAGGCCTTACAGTATTTTCTAACAGACCCTGGCTCAAGTAAGAACTTTTATTTCCAAGGAAACAAGAGTACCTCTGTAGGAAATCATTTTTCTCAGATAAAAATATTGGTACTACACTCATGTTCACAGCAGCATTACTCGCAATAGTCAAAAGGTGAAAGCAATCCAATATCCACTAACAGAAGAATGGATAAACAAAATGTGTTATATACATACAGTGAAATATTATTTAGCCTTTAAGAGGAAGGAAATTCTAACACATGCTACACCATGGATGAATCTTGAGGATATTATACTAAGTGAAATAAACCAGTCACAAAAAGACAAATACAACATGATTCCACTTATATGAGGTATCTAGAGTAGTTAAATTCATACAGATAAAAAGTAGAATGGTGGTTGCCAGGGGCTGGGGGAAGGAGGAAATGGGCAGTTGGTTAATGATACAGAGTTTCAGTTCTGCAAGATGAAAAAGTTCTGGAGATTGGTTGCTCAACAATGTAAATATACTTAACAGTACTACACTATACACTTGAAAATGGATAAGATAGTAAATATTATGTGTACTCTACCACAATTAAAAAAACAAAAAAAAAATACTGGCACTTACCTCATTATGGTAAAGTTTTAATTTTTTAAAAATTTCCTTTATGGCTTCTGTAATTGATAGGAACAGGATCTCTTGGCACTATTAGGGGAAATCAAAGAATTTTCTGTGATGTTTTTGTCAGTCATCAGGAGATTTTTAAAACTGCTTTTAATGCCATTGTCTATAGGCTTCAAATTATTTTTAGAAATTAAAATTAGGTGTTCTGTGTTTTAAAAGTTACATTTAGGGGCATTCACTTTTGAATGTACCTTCTCTGTAAAGAGAGCTTTCCTACTATTCTTACTTTCGAATCTTATATTCTAATAAACTTTTGTCTGCTGCTCAATAAATAAATAAATAAATAAATAAATAAATAAATAAATAAATAAATATTTAGGCAGTGAGATAGAGAATGTCTTCCTGTGAGGTTGCAGCTAACGCTGCTGTATTTTTGTCTTCATCTTTGGGACGTATGCAGAGGCAGAAAAAAAAAAAAAAAAATCACATCATCCTATCTAATGGGTTTGTACAACTGAAACCTATATGCCATATATATGTGCCATGGAGCAAAACCATGGAATACAATTTGCACTTATGCTCGATTTCTAGATTTTTAAGAATCTGTAGTTTTATACACCATCACAGTTTCTTTTTTCACTGGAGGTTCACAGGGCATTCAATTTGAAGCATCTAAAAAAGCATGGGGTCTAAACTGGGCTGCAGATAAATGCCAGGGTTGATCACTGAGGAATGACGGATGGCATCCTTCCTATTCCTTAGTGACAACTGTCTGAAAGGAGCTGGAACCCTGACTGGAGATAAGCGTCTGCCCCTTTATTCTCTCTGCTTTCATTTCTCACAGTCCTCAATCACATGTCTGAGAAGCTGGGGGCTTTCTCTGTTGCTTAGTGCAATGCAATTAATTAGTGGAAGAAGATCTAAACAAATGTTCAAAAGTGCAGGATAGGAATCTACTTATTAGTTTTAAATGTTCATTACTATATCTATTTTATAACCTTAAAAACCCATTTAATCTTTTAAGACATGAAGGCATTAAGAATTATGGTTGGAGTCTTTCAAAATCCTGCCTCTGTAACGACCACCTGAATTGAGCTGAAGAATCATTTTTTGGTTTTCTGAAATAATGTTCCTTCATGATACAAGTTATTGAAGGGACAATAGGATGGCTGGGACAAAAGGTTTGATACATACCAAAAGACTCTCTGAGTGACAGTTGTGTCCCTTTGCTACACCAAGGGCATACCTTGTACACATATTAAACATCAGACAATTCTAAAATCCTAGACTGATTTGCCTGCCACCCTCTCTCCTCACATCAGCTTCTTCTTCCCAAAAAATTCTTCTGGGGAAAGAACTTTTGACTTAATTGGCTTTTTAACTGTTTCCCTCCAACCGTCTTGTGTCCAGCACAGAGCCTAGCAGATAGCAGACAATAAATGCTGAATGAAAGAAACTAACTTTAACTTTGATAGGACAATATATATTGGTCAACATATATAGAAGAAATATTTCAAGTGACAAAAGAACTGAGACACAAACATTTCCCACTCCTAGAACTTTTCCTGATTTAACTAGTGTCCAGTTTGTATTTCCAACAAAATGACTTTAGTATTGAAGTTGGTAATCATGCCATCCAAGACTGAAAGATGTGAAGTAGGACTGTCACTTTTTGAAGGGAGAAGGCCCTCATGGGAATATCTGTATCCTTCCGGGTGGGGAATGGGGCAACTGGGGAGTCCCAGGAAACCATTGTAACTGAAATCAAACTTCAATTTCTCCAACTTGTATTTGAAAGGGATAATGAAGATTTCTCCATAAACCAGCTGAGAAATTTCTTATTTGTAGCAATATAGGATAAAATGCAGAATTTATTTTCAAAGGCAGAATACAAAAACACAGGTTCAAATTGCATCTGACCTTGATGAATTAAGAGAACACTGGAAATCAGTTACTGAAAGCTGGTTATTTGCATACATCTCCCCCCACCCCCCACTTGATCGTATTGAAATAAAGCCGTTTGGAGAAAAACCCAATTACCATGGAAATACTTATCTTTAGCCTAGTTTGCACCCACTTAATGTTTCCCCAGCAGTGCAGCAGAGTAAAATTCAAAGTCTATGGCTAATATAAAAGCTTCCTAAAAAATATATGTAAATTCTACTGATTAAGAATATTTCTATGTTTAAGTTAAAATAATGAAATATATGTCCAAAAAGGCAAAGAGAAAATACTCTTTCCAGAACTTAATTTCTGGAACCTAGATGTTTTACACAGCAATTTTAATTAACATGAACACTGAATAAAATTACATTTTCAAAAATTAAGCCAACGAATCCCTATCTCACTCACGCACAAAGTTCCAAGAACCAGAGCAAAACATGCATATATCCTTACTGCAAAAAATTTTTTTACCACAAAAGCATTTTGCTATTTCCTTACCTCGAGCGCAGACGATTGCAGTGTGGACAGCAGATTTACTTGCTTGCAGCCTGGTTCTCATAGAACGGAAGGGGCCTCTCGCTTGCTCATTTTTTGTTTTTGTTTTTTTCTAAACCCAGCAGCGTGCATCCACCCAGCCTCATTCGCTGGATTGATAACCTGGAAAAAACACCTTCCGCAAAGTGAGCGCCTGAAGCAGGGGACAGTCCCCGGGTGGCCGCCCCTCCCTTTCGGTGACGCTTCACTTCCTGTTAGACTAAAAGGCAGTTCCCAAGAAGCTCGGTTTTGTAGTTTCTAGCCCACTTCCAAAAGCCAGCCCTCCTTTCTCGCATTTCTTCCCCAAGGTAACAACTTTTAATCATTCACGTGATGGACCACCTGACCTCACCCAACCAAACAATTTTCCGGAAAGGCGCCCGCAGGAAGGTTCCAACCACTGTGGGTGACTGGGGCAGGCCCGAGGGCTCGTCTTCCTGCGCCCCGAGATCCCTCGCATCCCACCGACCGGCCAGCTCCTCCAGCATTTCCCTCAAATGCGCAGGGCGGCTCTGACAAGAATTACAGCCGCGGCTGCGGCCCTCAGGATGACCTGGAAGTGAAGAGGGACCTGCACGAACTCGAATTTCGGGTGGTTCGCGGGCTGAGATTGTCCGGGAAGCAATGCCTTACCCAAACCTCAATTCCAACACGGTCTCCTAGGAGTTTCCTTTAAAGGGCGTCTTCTGATACATTTAACATTCTTTAGAAAGACACTTATTGATTGCTTCCTACTTGGCAGTATGGAAGGCCAGGCGCTGTTTTGGGGGACCGGATTACTAGGATTTGGGTGCCCCAGAGTTCACCCAGTAACACCATCACGCTTCCTGCGGGCTGGCAGCAACGCGTTCTGGGTTTTAAAGCACTGCTACCTAAAGCACCGGGACTTAGTTAAGAGGGGGCAATGGTGAAAGGGCAGGCGCTGGACACCAGCGCATCCGGGAACATCAGTGGTAGGCGGTCGGGGTGGGCGAGAGCAGGCTCAACCAACCAGCCATCCCAGTCTGCGGGTCGCCACCTCAGGATTTTTTCGTTCCATCCCAGGCCAGCGCCTTAACTACCTACTAGTTGCCACCTTTTTCCGCCCCTACAGCGCCCCCGCCGTAAGCTCCGCCCCTCACCGCGCAGGTCCCGCCCCCCCAGCCCCGCCTCCCCCCTTCGCGTCCCAGGACTCGTTGCGCGGCCCGGGCCGGAAGTCGGCGAGTTCCCGGGTGTGTGTCTGTGTCTGTCTGTGTCTCGAAGCGGCACGCGGCCCGGGACAAACGCTGGGGAATCCCACCTGAGGCGTCGCCGCTGTCACTACCATCACCCACGGAGCCACTACTAGAGGGGAGTAGACCCGGCCCTTCGCCGGGCAGAGAAGATGTTACCCCTGTCCATCAAGGACGATGAATACAAACCACCCAAGTTCAATCTGTTCGGCAAGATTTCGGGCTGGTTTAGGTGCGGGGTGCTGTTTTTGCGGGAAGGGGGTATCCGGACGTAGTGGAGAAGGCCCAGACCTAAGGATGGCCCGAGATCCAGGGAGGGAGCATCAGGGACACCTTCCTTCGCTGTGAGGAAAGGAGCGTTTGGGCTGGGAGGGTCTTTAAACCGGGACCCAGCCTCCGGGTCCTGGCACCCCTTTGACTCTCCCGCCTCTTCTCCACTTTTATCACTCCCAGGTCTATCCTGTCGGACAAGACGTCCCGGAACCTGTTTTTCTTCCTGTGCCTGAACCTTTCTTTCGCTTTTGTTGAACTACTCTACGGCATCTGGAGCAACTGGTAACCAAAGGGAAAAGGGTTTGGGCGGAAGCAGGGGGTGGGGGAAACGAAGCACTGTTTGCTTAATGCCACGTAGCTCCTCACCAGGAGGTTCAGGTCTTTGCTGTTCAGCTCTGCTGCTGAGTTGCTTTCTCATATCCACAGCAATCTGGCAAGGCTACGTTTAAGATCCGGGGCCCATCACGTGCAGCAGTTATTAAGATTTGGGTCCCCGCCCCATCCCCCTCCCGCCCCCCGCCCCGTCAAGTAAGAGTGACCAGTCTCTTCTTCATTTTGGCCGATGGAAAGAGTCATCCCTAACTACAATCCTTAGCTTTGCCCACTTTCTTGGAATTAGAAGAAACCTGTTTCCTGCCTCTTTGGGGTGGGAGTGTTCCTTGCTTCTTTCTGGGGGAGTGGCATCTGGATTTCACCCTTAAGATCTGAGAGGGAATATCTTAGATGTTCAACCTAATTTATTATTAAGAGCTTTATAAAGAAGCTATCCAAAGAAATATGTGTCGTTCTCTTCTCTCATTTTATGCTGCAACTGTCTCATGATTTTCCTCTGGTCTTGATTGCAGTAGAAAATCCGGTACAGTTTTCTAAAAACTTACAGCCCCTGAATTGATGGGTTTTTGTGCCATCTTTGGGCTTTTTTTGTTTTTGAACCTGCTTTGGGAAGAGGTAAATCCAGGAACTCTGGAATTGAAATATTATTATTTCCAGGTATTTACTGTTGAATAACTTAAGGTCTTGTAAAATTGTGCAGCTAACAATAAGATCGTTACATTTCTAAGTGTGCAGATTCCTCTTTAAATCTCATACTCATTTGAGAATCTGATAAAAGCCAACCCTCAAAATTTTATGTAAAACTTCAGGAGTGATATGGAGTTCCTTGAAATAGATTTTGAACCCTAGATTAAGAACCTATGCTATTTATGCTTTGTTTTCTGTTACTTAGAGTTAGTCTCTGTCCTCTGTAGTCCATTTTTAGAGAGAATTGCTGTCCTTGATCTTTATCGAGATTGAACAATGACGTTAAATAAGATCACCATTTTTTGTGACATTTACATTTTTATATGGAAAAGTGGACTTCAGTTCAGATGTCAACTCAATTTTATAAAAAATACTCAGCACATTATGAAGATTATTGATTTAGTCACTACTTGAAAAGGAATATTGAGACATAGTAAAATCTTAGTGTATGTAATAACCATTTTGAACCCTCTGAGAAGCAGATATACGTATCCTGTAATATTAATATTCTTCAATTCATTATGCATGTTAAAAACACTATGTTATAGTATAATAATCATGCTTTATTGTAAATATACAGTGTTTATAATATATTTTGCTCTTCTTAAATTATGCCATATTGTGGCATGTGTACTGATTGTATTCAGGCTATAACTTGGTTTATATATGTACACTTTACATTACAATACATTATCTTTCACTGTGGCCTTTTATGGCATAAATTACTATGTGAAATGTCTTGTTCAGGGGAATTATATTTGAAGTGCCCACATCACTTCTTTCGTGGAAAGTTAGGTATAAAGTAAATTTTTTGATCTGTAGAGATCTATTGAAGAAATTACAGTTGACCCTTGAACAACATGGGGATTAGGGAAATGAACCCTGTACAGTCAAAAATCTGTGTCTAACTTTTGACTCCCCAAAAACTTAACTTCAAATAGCCTGCTGTCCACCATAATCCTTAGCGATAACATAAAGTTGATTAACATGTACTTTATATATTATGTGTATTATGTACTGTATTCTTACAATAAAGTAAGCTAGAGAAAAGAAAATGTTATTAAGAAAATCATAAGGAAGATAAAATACATTTCTGGTACTGTACCAAATTGAAAAATAACTGCATATAAGTGAACAAGCCTGCATTGTTCAATCACTGTACTAAAACCATTGTTTTCCAAGCCATTTGCCATTAGTCACCAGTACCGAAGGAAAACGTCAGTGGTACATGACTTTTTCTTCTGCCCTTTGGTGGCTTGTTTTTCTAACCTTAGGATCTTTTTTCCTACAATTTACTCTCTTTGTGTTATGATATCTTCCACATTTGAAATCTAGCTCTGAGCTAGTGTCTGTCTTACCTAAATCATTTAGTAGGTATTCATCATTATACTAACATCCATGTCCACACCACTTACCGATATTAATTTTTATCAGTGAGTGGGAAGTACAAATACATTGCTATTGAAGCCTTGACAGGTTTAAAAATTGCTTGGGCCTTTTCATAATCTGGATTTCTGTGTCTTATTTAGATATCGCAGTTTTCAGTCCCTTTTGTTGACTGGTCAACAATTTCCTTATATAATTGGATTATCTTTGTTCCTGAAGTTTCAATTAGATTTTAAGTTCCTTGAATAAATGTCTCACCAAAATTTATTTTGTTTGTCATAGTCATTTCTGTGTTCATTTTCATTCTATAAAAATTAAGTTTCAAGATGTTATGAACATGAAATGTCAAGAATTTTTTTCCATTATAGAATTAAAAGGTGAATAAAACATGCTGTCTTCACAAATAAAGGTTAATAGAAACAGTTGTTGATCTAGTTGCAAAAAATAAATAGTTCTCCTTCTTGTTTAGAGCCTTCATTATTTAAAGGAAGGACTTGGTTCATATTTTTGATGGTGAGAATGTGTCATCGGTGGAAGAATAGCTAAGTTCTTTGTGTATTTTTCCACCTTTAAATATCCACTGCCTTTTACTTTTCTGCTATAATGTAAGCTTCCTTAAAGTAAAGATCTTTTCTATCTTATTCAGGCACCTTAGTACATGGCACATAGTATGGCTAATGTATATTTGCTGAATGAAGGAATGAAGGATTAATGAATGTATGGAATTAATCTACCGACACTAAGTGTACTAACTGCCCTATTAGAGAGGAGGAAAACCTTACAACTCCTCTTTTCTCTTATTCTTTGAAGTTAAGAAAATGATGGGGATACCATATGTGATCTTTCCTTTTAAGATTCTTTTCTTTCTATCATTTTATTTTCTTTTGGTATTATTGTTGAGTAACTACTTCATCTCAAGTTAATATAGTATAAGTATGTGGTTTTGTACCATCTAGGATTAAGTGCTTTTTCAAGTTACAGAAAAATCCCCAAATAATGATTTCTTACATATCACAAAACTTTTATTTTTACGATGGCTGTCATTCCAACTATCCCTAGCAGCAGATTGTCCAAAACAGAGAGAAAAAGAGGTAAAAAGTGTATATAGTGTCTTTTAAGGAGATTTATCTGGACACACATAGAACACTTACAGTTCAGTGCTAATCCTTTATCTTATTGGTCATGCCTACTTGCAAATGTCATCTTTGTTCCAGTCAAACAGGTATTCTGCTGAAAGTTAAGGATTCTTTACCAAAAAAAGAAAGGAAATATATGGATACTGTAGGCTCAGGAAGTGAGACTAGAAAGAGATAAGCTAGTCTGACTTCTATAGATAGAAAACTGAGGCCCAGGTTTTGGTTTTTTTTTTTTCCCCCAGAGTAGCAGTAAAGCCTAGAAGCACCTGTCGTCCAGGGATTTTTTTTTTCTACTATACCGTGATTTTTTCCCTAGTATTCCACTATAGTTTCCTTTGTTCTTATGCTCTTTTAACTGTACTTAGCTGTTTGTTAGAAAACTTCAGTAATATTTTTTACCAAAGCTGTTGGAACAATTTTCCCCTTAGACATAGAGGGAACTCATATAACTCTAAAGGTAAATGTTTTTGTATTACCAAAATAAATATTTGTTCAGGAAATGTGTGAGGCCATACTGGACATTGATTTGTTCCTACTTCTGTATAATATGTCATATATTTGTAAAGTAACTCGGTAAAGAAAATGCTTCTATTAATCGCATTTTTCTATAGAATTAAAACATAGTTATCTTTGTCTTTTATCAACTTTTCCGTTCTTAAAAGACAGTGTTTACCACTTTATGGTGATGACTTCTGCTTTCCTGTAGTTTTGTTATTCACCTTAAAAATGCAGGCAAATATTCCACTTTGCTGAAATTAAAAAAATTTTTTTTTGATGTTTATTATTTATTTTTTGAAATAGAGACAGAACATGAGCAGGGGAGGGGCAGAGTGAGGAGACAGAATCCAAAGCAGGCTCCAGGCTCTGAGCTGTCAGCACAGAGCCTTATGTGGGGCTCAAACTCACGAGCTGTGAGATCATGACCAAGCCGGAGTCAGATGCTTAACTGACTAAGCTACCCAGGCGCCCCTTTGCTAAGAATATTTTTAAGTAAGGGATTATATAATGGAATGTAGTAGAGTTGTGTGTTTTTTACCATAACTGTCATTAGTTTAACAACTTATGCAAATGACAGGATTCTAATTTCTTCCTAATAAATTGGTAGTTAAGTTTTTATACTTTCCATCTCATGGAAACTTATCATGATTATTCCCTGTCTTCAGTTTTGAATTAATCTTTAACAACACACTATACATATACTGTTAGCTTAGTTACCAGATCTTTTTAAAATTTTTTATTTTGGAAAATTTTAAGCATAAGGAAAAGAGAGTTTAATGGACCTCATGTTCCCATCATTTATCAACATGTAGTCTATTTCATTTCCTCTGTGTTATCTGTCTCACCACTGGATTATTTTAACACAGATACCAAATAATTTCCTTCCTAACTACTTCAGTATGAGTCTCTAATAAGAAAAGGCCCCCCCACCCCATAATACTACCCAGTGCCATTCTCATCTTTAAAAATTAGGAATTTATTAATATCAAATGTCCAGTTGGGGTTCAGATGATCCTTATTGTCTCAGAAATTGTTTCTACAGTTAGTTTTGTAAGTCAGAATCCAAATAAGATCTAATCCAAACAAAATCATACTTGGATCCAAACTCCTATCCAAGCATATTTGGTTGATATGTCTCTGAAATCTCAATTTATGGGCTCTCTTTCTCCCTTTTGTTTGTTTTTGCCCCAATGACCTTAAATAAAATCTTTTTGGAGAATTTCTTTTGCTAAATGTTTTATTCACATTTATTATATTTTGTTTCAGTGATCAGGTTTCTCTTTTATGTTCTAAGAAGTTTTACTTATTAAAATATCTTTAGAAAGTAGTCACTTAAAAAAAGTTTACAAATTAATTTTAGAGAAACTGACAGCGTTTAAAGATGGGAGCCTAAAACAGGTATGCTGCTTTTAACAACTAATTGTTCTTTATTAGGTTACATTTGGTATGTAAATCATATAACCTGAAATATTCTTATGCTGTCTTTATTTACAAGGAAATTTATGCCATGCGGTTTAAATGACAATTCATAATAAGAAACATTTGCTAATATTGAAGATGAACAATAAAATTGACGTTCCTCATGAGTAGGGTTTTGATGTATTATAGAACAGAGAACTAGAAGTAGACTCTTTCATTTGAGTTTGTCTATATAGTTGCAGCTGAGTAATTTTCAAATCGTGATACCAGGTTTAAAAAAACATTGCAATGCTTTAAGAGAACATGATTCCACTTTAGAAGAGGGAGTGGGTTTTCAGGTAGAATCATATTTTATAGTATACTAAAAGTGAAATAACATTTGGGGGCATCGGAGTGGCTCAGTCAGGCGTCTGACTCTTGATTTTGGCTCAGGTCATGATCTCATGGTTATGAGAACAAACCCTGTGTGGGACCCCGCGCCGAGCGTAGAGTCTGCTTTAAGCTTCTCTCTCCCACTCCTTCTGCCCCTTCCCCACTTGTGCGTGCATGTGCATGAATGCACTCTGAAAAAAAAATCTTTAATGAAAATTAAATTTACTTAAAATTTAAATAAATTTAAAATCTCATTTTGATGAGTATTAAAATTGCCAAGCTATATCTAAACCTCTTGAAAAGGGAACTTAATTGCTGTGGTGTACAGAAGAGGTTTACCATTTCCCTCCCATGTAGGCGGTGTTTGGTGTCCACTAAATATGTTTAAAATAAATTTGTTGCAAAGAAGATAGTGCTAGTGTGTATTAATTTACTAGGGCCGCTGTTACAAAGTACCACAGTAGAAAGTTATTGTCTTGTAGTTCTGGAAACTAAAAGTCTAAGAATAAGGTATTGGCAGTGTTAGTTCCTTCTGAGATCTGCATAGAAGAATCTGTTCCATGCTTTCTCCTAGCTTCAGTTGACTTGCTGGCAATCTTTGGCATTCCTTGGCTTGTAGAAGCCTCATCTGATATCTGCCTTATCTTTTACTCAGTAGTCTCTCTGTGTGCATGTCTGTCTCCAAATTTCCTCTTGTTATAAGGACAATAGTCATATTAGATTAGGGCCCACCTTGCTAAACTAATCTTAATAAATTATGTTTGCAGTGACCCTGTTTTCAAATTAGCTCACAGCTGAGGTACTGGAGATGTAGGACTTCAACTTAAGAATTTAGAAGAGGACACAATTCAACTCACAGCAGGTTTTACTAAATATATGTGTACATCAGTGTATCATTTTCATTTATATTTATTTAGAATGAATACCCTGCCTTCTTCTACAACTAATTTATGGCCATTTAAGAATAAAAGTAACATATATAATAGAATCCTTAAGTTATAGAAATAAAAACATGAAGAATCGTGTATAGAGAGGAAAAAAGTAAGCCTACTAAAAGTGTAAATTAATGTAGTTACTGAAATTGACTTTTAAATTTAGTTATAAAATTCCATAAAGTTAAGGCACGATGGGTAAAAATTCTCATTGTTAGGTTTTACTACAACACAACTATTTTATCAGAATAGAGAGAGAATTTTCTGAAACTAAATTTTATTTTTTTTTTTAATTTTTTTTTTCAACTTTTTAAAATTTATTTTTGGGACAGAGAGAGACAGAGCATGAACGGGGGAGGGGCAGAGAGAGAGGGAGACACAGAATCGGAAACAGGCTCCAGGCTCTGAGCCATCAGCCCAGAGCCTGACGTGGGGCTCGAACTCACGGACCGCGAGATCATGACCTGGCTGAAGTCGGTCACTTAACCGACTGCGCCACCCAGGCGCCCCTGAAACTAAATTTTAAAAGTAACTTACCATATTAGTTCTTTATCATAGAAGAGAAAACAAAATCAGAAGCAATGTCTTTATTGGTGGTTTTGTAACACAGTACAGAGATAACTCTTCAAATGGGGCATGGCAACCCTCCCCCACCGATCCCACCAAGCTGCAGACTGCTGTTTCTTGTTACTCAGTGCTAAGTTGGTGGTGAGAGCAAAGGAGCGTTCATTAACTTAACCCAGGCCCTTAGGCAGGCGCCGTGAGCCTGGGCCCTGGGAGTAGGTTTTTTTCTCCCCCCAACATTTTTGCCCCTTCTGTGAAAGCAAAACTCTGCTCTGTACATGTGGATGGTCTTGGGTGAGAGTAAGTTTCTTGCTCCTTTTCCAGTGGTAGCAGGACATGTGTTTTGTGTTGGTGCAGAATTCTATGCCCCTTTTTTTAGTGGTTGCTCTAGCATGAGTAATATGAATTTTTTACTTAACCACAAATAATAATATGTTTATCTTACAATATTACACTTCCATTTCCTTCTGTCCTATGTGCCATTATTGTCATACATTTCACTTTTTACGTGTTTTAAACCCCATAATACAGTACCTGTTTTTGCTTTGTACCAGAGGTTAGCAAACTTTATCTGAACAGCAGATGGCAAATATTTTAAGCTTTAAGGGCCATAAGGTCTCTGTCACAACTTCTCCATTCTACTGTAAAAGCACAGAAGCAACCATAGACAGTATATAAACAGATGAATGTAACTGTTTTCCAATAAAACTTTATTTACAAAAATAGATGGTAGTCTGGGCCATAGCTTGCTGATTCCTGCTTTAGATAGTTATCATTTTTTAAAAAATAGCTTTATTGAAATATAATTTATATACCATACAATTTACCCATTTAAGGTATACAAATGAATGGCTCTTAGTATGTTCACAGAGTTGTAAAACCATCAGAACAATCAATTTTAGAAGATTTTTATTACCCTGAAAGGAAGCCTTGCACCCCTAGCCATCGCCCTCTAATTCCCTTATCCCCTGATTTGCCCTAATTCTAGGCAACTGCTAATCTACTTTCTGTCTCTTTGTATTTGCCTACTCTGGCCTTTTCATGTAAATGGAGTCATATAGTGTATAATCCTTTGTGACTGGTTTGTTGCACCCAGCATAATGTTTTCAAAGGTTATCCATATTCTACGTGTATTAGTATTCATCTATTTTTATTGCCAAATTAAATTCAGCAGTGTGGGAGAATTCTGATTTTTCTACATCCTCACCAACACTTGTTATTGATCTTTTTGATTTAGCTGTCATAGTGTGGTTATGAAGCTGTTTCTCATTGTTTGACCTGCATTTCCCTGAAAGGTTGTTAATGATGTTGAGTATCTTTTCATGTGCTTTTTGGCCATTTGTGTGTCTTCTTTGGAGAAATGTTTATTCAGATTCTTTGTTTCATTTAAGAAATTGGATTACTAATCTTCTTGAAGAGTTTTTTAAAAACATTTATTGCTTTTTGTTTTTTTTTTTTTTCAACGTTTATTTATTTTTTTTGGGGACAGAGAGAGACAGAGCATGAACGGGGGAGGGGCAGAGAGAGAGGGAGACACAGAATCGGAAACAGGCTCCAGGCTCCGAGCCATCAGCCCAGAGCCTGACGCGGGGCTCCAACTCACAGACCGCGAGATCGTGACCTGGCTGAAGTCTGACGCTTAACCGACTGCCGACTGCGCCACCCAGGCGCCCCTTGTTTATTGTTTTTGAAAGGGAGAGCAAGAATCCCAAGCAGGCTCCATGCTGACAGTGCGGGACTAGATCTCACAGAACACGAGATCATGACCTGAGCTGAAATCAAGAGTTGGTTGCTTAACTGACTGAGCCACCCAAGCGCCTTATCTTTTGGAAGAGTTTTAAGAGTTCTTCATGTAGGGGTGCCTGGCTGGCTCAGTTGGTGGAGTATGTGACTCTTGATCTTGGGGTTGTGAGTTTGAGCCCCAGGTTGGGTATAGAGATTACTTAAAAATAAAATCTGAAAAAAAAAAAAAAAAAAAAAAAAGTTCTTCATACAAGGGGTTTGTCTGGATACAAACCCCTTGTCATATAGAATTGGTAAATATTTTCTCCCACCTGTGCATTTTCTTTTCACTTTCTTAATAATGTCCTTCGAAGAAAAAAAAGTTTTAAATTCCAGTGATATCCAGTCTGTATTTTCTGTTTTCTCATTTATTGCATGTGATTTTGATGTCTTCTATGTATATGAAACTATTGCCTAATCCAAGGTGGCGAATATTTTAAAATTTTTTTTTTTTTCCAACGTTTATTTATTTTTGGGACAGAGAGAGACAGAGCATGAACAGGGGAGGGGCAGAGAGAGAGGGAGACACAGAATCCGAAACAGGCTCCAGGCTCTGAGCCATCAGCCCAGAGCCCGACGCGGGGCTCGAACTCACGGACCGTGAGATCGTGACCTGAGCTGAAGTCGGACGCTTAACCGACTGCGCCACTCAGGCGCCCCAGGTGGCGAATATTTTAGCTTTTATGTTTAGGTCTTTGATCTTTTTTGGGTTAATTTTTTGGGTTAATTTTGTTTTGGGTTAATTTTTGGGTAATTTTTATAATGTCAAAAGTCATTTTTTGCCTGTGGATATCCAGTTGTATCAACACATTTGTTGAAAACACTATTCTTTCCACTGTTGGAATGTCTTGACATCCTTGTCAAAAGTCAGCTGACCATAAATGTGAGGGTTTATTTCTAGATTCTAAATAGTATTCCGTTGCTCTATTTGTTTATTTTTGTGCCAGCACCATACTATTTGATTAGTGTAACTCTATAGTAAAGTTTTGAAATTGGGAAGTATGAGTCTTTCAACTTTAGATTTCATTTTCAATATTTTTTTGGCTATTCTAGGTCCCTTGCTTTTCCATGTAAATTTTAAGATCAGCTTGTCAGTTTCTTCAAAGAAGTCAACTGGGATTTTGATAGGTTTGAGTTGACTCTGTAGATCAACTAGGGAAATATTGGCATCTTAACAATGTTGTCTTCTGATCCATAAACACAGATATCTTTCCATTTATTTAGGTCTTCTTTAATTTTTTTCAACAATATTTTATAGTTTTAGAGTATAAATTTAACACTTTTTTTTGTAAAATTTATTCATAAGTATTTTATTTAAAAAAAAATTTTTTTAACGTTTATTTATTTTTGAGACAGAGAGAGTCAGAGCATGAACGGGGGAGGGGCAGAGAGAGAGAGGGAGACAGAATCGGAAGCAAGCTCCAGGCTCTGAGCCATCAGCCCAGAGCCCGACGCAGGGCTCAAACTCACGGACTCACTGACTGTGAGATCGTGACCTGAGCTGAAGTCGCTTAACCGACTGAGCCACCCAGGCGCCCCATAAGTATTTTATTTTTGATGCTATTATAAATGGAAATCTTTTTTATTTTTTTACATCACTACTATTAAGAATACAGTTCATTTTTGTATGTTGGTCTTGTATCCTGAAACCTTGCCAAATTCATCTATTCTAATAGGTTTTTAGTAGCATCCTTAAAATTTTGTATATATAAAATCCCCGTCATCTGCAAATTGTGATAGTTTTACTCCTTCACTTTTTATTTTTTATTTTTTTATTTGTTTTTTTTAATTTCTTGCCTAACCGCCCTTGTTAGATCCTCCAGTGCAATGTTAAATAGAAGTAGCAAGATGAGACATCCTTATACCCGATCTTAGGGGAAAGTCCTTGGCCTTTAATGGTGCTCTGGGTTTTTGGTAGATGCCATTTAAGAGTTGAGAAAGTTCTCTCTATTCCAAGTTTGTTGAGTGTTTTTAATATAAAGGGGAGTGTTAAATTTTGTCAAACTCTTATTACACCTGTTGAGATGACCATGTGGTTTTTGTCTTTTATTCTGTTGATATGATGTGTTAGATTGATTGGTTTTCATATATTAAATCAACCTTGCATTGTTGGTATAAATCTCATTTGGTTGTGGTATGTACTTTTCAAATATATATACTTGGATTTCACTTGCTAGTGTATGTTGAAGATTTTTGTGTGTATATTTGCAAAAGATTAGTCTGTTCCATTTCTTGTGATGTCTTTTGTCTCATTTGGTATGAGGGTAATATTGCTCTTACACAGTGAATTGGGAAGCATTCCTTCATCATCTGTGTTTTGGGAGACTTTGTAAGGGATGGTATCTATTGTTCTTTAAATGTCTGGTAGAATTTTCCAGTGAAGCTGCCTGGGTGTGGGCTTTTCTTTGTTGGAAGTTTTACAATTATTCAATTTGTCTGCTTGTTATATTCGAAAATTTTTTTTTTTTTAGTTTTGCAAGACTGTTTCTAGGAATTTGTCTGTTTCCTCTATGTTATCTAATTTGCTGGCCTATAATTGTTCATAGTATTTTCTTATGATCCTTTTTATTTCTGTAAAGTCAGTGGTAATTTTTGTTTTTCATTCCTGATTTTAGTAATTTGAATCTTTTACCTTTTTTCTTGGTTAGTCTACTTACAGGTTGTGAATTTTGTTGATATTTTCACAGAACCAGCTTTTGGTTTGTTTTTCTTTTCTTTTTTTCTTTTTTTTTTCTGTTCTCAATGATCTTTTGAAGATACTAAAAGTGGAAAAATTATCTTTTTTTAAAAAAATAGGCTTCATGCCCAGTGTGGAGCCCAGTGCAGGATTTGAACTCAGGACCCTGAGATCAAGACCTGAAATGAGATCAAAAGTTGGATGCTTAACCAACTGAGCCACCCAGGCACCCTGAAAAAGTATCTTTTTTATTTACTCACATATTTATCATTTCCAGTGATCTTCATTTCTTTATGCAAATCTGTTTCCATCTGTTATCCTACTTCTGTTTGAAGAACTTCTGAATCTTTTAACTCAGATCTACTGGCAGTGAATTCTGTCAGCTTTGGTTGTCTGGAAAAATCTTTATTTTGCCTTCATTTTTCAATATATTTTGTTAGATACAGAATATTCGGTTGGCATTTTTTTTTCAGTACTTTAAAGACATTGCTCCATTATTCTGCCTTGAGTAGTTTCTGATGAAAAATATACTAATAATCTTATCTTTGTTTTTCCTTTTACTGTTTTCAAGATTTTCTCTTTTTTCTTTGTGTTGAGCAGTTTGTGAGGTATGTAGGGTTTTCCCCCTGCTTGGGGTTTATTAAATTTCTTAAATATGTAGTTTGTTTTCAAAAACTCTCCAGCATTTTCTCTTTAAATACTTTTTCTACCCTATTTTTTTCCTCTGTTACTGAGAATCCAAATATTTGTATTTGAGTCTCTTTGATAGATGTGACAGATTTTGAATGCTCTGTTCTGTGTTTTTTCTTTCCCCCACTCCTTTAATTCTTTGTGTTTTACTTAGATAATTTCTCTTGACATGATTCTTTCTGTCTGTGTCCCATCTGCTCAGAAGCCCATGTATGTTATTATTTCTCTTCAATATTGTGATTTTTAAAAAATGTTTTTGTCATTTCCGTTTGATTCTTTTATAGTTTTATCTACGTGCAAGTCCTCAGTTTGTTCATGAATCTTCAACAGCTTTATACAACATCCTTTAACATAGTAATCATATTTGTTTTAAAGTCCTTATCCTAGTCCAGTCTCTAGGCCTTTTCTGGTTCTGATTCTCTTGACTGCTTTAGCTCTTGACAGTGGTTTTTGTTTGTTTGTTTGGTTGGTTGGTTGGTTGGTTGGTTGGTTTTTGCCCCTTGATCTTATTATGTGTCTTATAAATATTTATTGAGTGCTGGATCTTATGTTTAAAAGATTAACAGCGACCAAGGTTGATAGTATGTATGCCCAGAAATGTGTACCCCTGTTGTTTTGTCAGGCCATTAGTGTGGGGTTTTGAGTCTCTGATCCATAGTTGGCTAGTTGGGTTTTGTGTTTTTTGTTATTGCTAGTTAGTTTCAACAAGCTACCAACTTCAAATTTTTTTAGTGGCTTCTACCACCTTGTGTTTAGTGTAGGGTCTGGGGCCCTGGAGGGTTTTCTCAGTGTTCTTGCTCTACTCTCAGCTTTCAACAAGTCACGCTCACCTGTTCCATAGGG
The DNA here is from genome assembly GCF_028749965.1 of Puma concolor. Classification (NCBI taxonomy): domain Eukaryota; kingdom Metazoa; phylum Chordata; class Mammalia; order Carnivora; family Felidae; genus Puma; species Puma concolor. The sequence continues at coordinate 86,588,577 of NC_141674.1, forward strand.
GAGTCTCTGTGCTCTTGCTCAGCTCTCAGTGGTAGATTGCTATTGTTTTGTACTCTAGTCAAGGCTTTGGTTGTGGGGAGAGAGAATTTGGTCCTCCTGCTGGAGCTTTAATTTTAGGCAGTCCGTTGTCACCTGAGTGCCAGAGTGGTTATTATTAGTGTTCCTGCCCCTTCTCCCACCTCTCTCCGCAGCCTTGTATCAAGAGAAGGAATGATTGTCTTGCTCCTCTTCCAACAACAGCAGACCTTTGCTTTATATCAATGTAAGATCTTGGGCCCAAGCTGGCTTCAGACTTGCCCCTGACAGTGATGGCTGGTTTTTTTTTCTCTCTTTCAGTGGTGGCTGACCTTTGTCAGCGATCAGAGAGTGGGCAGATTCCTGCTGCTCATCCAGTAGCAGCTAGCTTTGTTTCTAGAAACCCCTCTTTCAGTAGAAGCTTGGTTTTTTTTCTTGGGCAGGGGGTGTGAGGGTTTCCTTCTGAGATGTTTAAAACTTATCCTCAATGTCTTTCTGTGTATCATATTTCAAGGTTGTCTGTTTAGAAGATTAGTTCCTGATGAGCAGAAGGATATTTAGAGAATTTATAGAAGGATGCCTACTATTTGGTTACTATTATAATATGCCAATATGTCTGTTCTTTTACAGCTTAGGCTTGATTTCCGACTCTTTTCACATGTTTTTCGATAGCACTGCCATTTTGGCTGGATTGGCAGCATCTGTTATTTCCAAATGGAGAGATAATGATGCTTTCTCTTATGGGTAAGACCTTTTAAAAACTTTTTTATCGAAGTATAAGAAATACAGAAAATAAATCTTAAGCATAATGAATATTCACAAATTGAACACATTTGTATAACTTGAACTCTTGAATTCCCCCTCATGCCTCCTTCTCGTTCCTTCCCATGTCGCTCCCCAAGAGTAACAAGCACTTCCCTAACTTGGTGGATTAGTTTTAAGCTGTTTTTGAACAGTATGTAATTGCAATCTACAGTATATATATATTTTTTGTTTTTGCATCGAAGTTCTTTTGCTTAGAGATAGGACATCTTGGTTTTACCAGAAAATTTTAATTGAAATTTTTTGCTAGATAGGGGACTTCCTCAACTCTTAACCTAATTTTTTTAAGAAGAAGAAAAAATATTTCAGTTTATGAAAATGGTCATGTTTCTTTTTTAAAGAGATACTTTGCCGTTAATTTATTTAAAATCATTATTTTCTAATCTGATTTTATATTACCCTCTGCACTTCTGCTTTTATGAAAAATACTTCTTTTCATATTCTTGCTGAATTTGGCTAACTAATCAAATATTTGGAGAGTTTTTATGCTGAAGAGACCATATTGGCACATCTGGTCTCACTTCCAAGCCTCGTACCCTTCGAGGCAGGGTTTGCCTTTTGTCCATCTCTGACTGGGGGAAGCAATGAAGTTTCTGATGTTTGAGTGATCTGCCTGGGTGTTTTCTTTTTTGAGTTCATAGAGTATTTTGCAGTGTAATTATATTTACATGTAACCAGTACTCAGAGGTAGTACCCTTTTTCTCTGTCTCCCCATCCACTTTCTCTTTCCTTCCTGCTCCCCCCTTGCCTCTTACTTGTTGACTCTTGTCTAGCTCCCTTGTGAGTGCTCTCTCACATTCTCTCCTTTCTTCACTCTTTCCTACTTTTTTTCTCTTTCACTCTCATCCCCATCCTCATGTTCACTGTCATCTCTCCGGAACTCCCTAACCTCCTCTCTTGTACTTTCCAGTTCCTTGTGCCTGTGCTCATGGTCTTTGTCTATCCCTCAGCCTTCCACCCTCTCCTTCCTCTCTTTCTCTCTCCTGCACATCTTTGTTCTCTCCCTCTACCCTTGACTGCTGTATCTCTCAGGTCTTCCTTATTTCCTTCTCCCTCTCTCTCAACCTCTTCTGCCCTAAGGCTTTCTTCTCTCCCTTTCCCAGTCTTTTTCCTTCTCTCCCTGATCCTCCTCCTGGAAGGCTCTCTTTCCTTTGCAGCGTCTCTCATTCTCTCCTGCCTGCTCATAGCCACTCTGTTAGTGCACTGCCTCTTACTCCCCTTGTTCTTTTACTCTTGTTCCCTCACTGCTTTCCTCTTTCTTTCCACCTTTTGCTTTTGTTCTTGAGCAAGCAAGCACACACTGTCTTTCTTGTACATGCTCTTGTTCTCTTCAGAGGGCCCACTGTGAGTCTAATCCTTTGCCTCTTATAAAGATGAATAAGATATGTCTTCTGCCTTGGAGGAACTTGTGGTCAGATGGAAAAATGGTTCAGTAAAAATACCATAATGACTGTACATTGTGACAAGTGCCAAAAGAGAGATATATGAAATTCTGACAAAACTTGCTGATTTGGGGTATAACTGAAGTGATATAATTATTTGTAAGATTATAAAAATGAGGCAAAAACACTAATTATACTGTTTTTATAGACTAGAGCGAGAGATCTGTATATAAATAAATCCAAACAGCTCAGAAGAGAACATTTTCCATGGCATTATGCAATCAAAAGATTCTTAAGTGTGTTTTGAATCATTAAAGAAAAATTGTATGTAAAGTTCTAATTTTGTGTTGGAAAATTAGTAATTCATATATATCATATATCAGAAATCTGATTAGAGTATCTTACTGAACAAGTTTTTGGGATAAAGAATAGGTGACTATAAAAGTTCTCAGTTCTTACACGTTAGGATATCTGTTGTTTTCTGTTTAGGTTGCGTAGTCTCCACTGTAAGATGGTTTTTAGGCATAACTTTGATACCTTCAGTACCATAGCGGTTTTAACTGTGCAACTTCAACTCATTTATATGAGGGAGTAATATTCTTGCCATCTTTTTATCTCTTATTCTATCTTTTCCTTGTTTGCCTTTTTCTTTTGAGAAGGAAAAAATTAGGGAATAAAATCTGATGCAACATTTGAACCTATTAATGATTGCTATAGTAGTAAGCAGTAAAATATAGGTACCAGTACATCAAAATGACACTGGATAGACTAAGCCTAGGGATGAATCTCCAAAACCCTGATTCAGTATGATCGCAATAGCAGACTGACTACAATAGAAGATTAGGAGGAATCTGAGAGGCAGAAGACTTTTCAGTATTTCTCTATAGAAAAGTCATTTTTGTATCTGGTCACACTATTTTTGAAATAGCGATGCCAGTATAAAAATAATATATGTCTGATGGGTAGATACGTATGTACATGCCTTCACACATATGTGTATGTATGTGAACCCTTTTTTGCCTTGGCTAAAGAATCCAGATGTCATCATACTTAATTAGGCAATAGCACGTTCGTGAATTATATGTTGTAATTCCAAGACTCACTCTGTTGAAGTAAACAGTTATTTGTAGAGTCAAGTATGTCTGGTTTTCACAAAATTTTCACTTGATTCATGCAAGCAAGGTTAGCAAATATATTAAGCCTAATTAAATCACTTGAGTCCAACAGCGGATCAGAATTTATTAAGCACATACTAAGCTAGGCACTAGAGAGACAAAAAGATGCCTGAAAAACATTTCTACGTCTGATCTTGAAATCCAGTGGAACTCAAGGACAAAAGGCTTTCAATCAAGCATTAGCTTTGGGAATAGAAGAGTGGGTTAAAAGAAAGTGCTTTTTTTATTTTGAGGTTAGTAACCCTGCTGATAGATTAGGTAAATTCCTAAGTGTTTACTATGGAAGCAGGCTGAATTTAATGAATGTTTTCTCCTGAAAAATAAAAAGGCATATGCTTTGACAAATATGTAAATCTAATTCATCCGTATGTATTAGAAGGTAGAAATCTGCATTCTTTCTGAATGTAGAAATACATGCTGTGTTGGAATGTACTGAAAGAGCAAACTGCAACATAACTGCAATGAGCACATTTTTTTAATGTTCATTTTTGTGAGAGAGACAGAGCATGAGGAGCTGGGGAGGGGCAGAGGAAGAGGGAGACACAGAATCCTAAGCAGGCTCCAGGCTCTGAGCTGTCAAGACAGAGCCCGACGTGGGGCTCGAACTCAAAACTGTGAGATCATGGCCTGAGCCGAAGTCGGACACTCAAATGACTGAGCCACCCAGGTGCCCCTGAAACGAGTACATTTTAAATAGTTTGTTCTCTTTAAAAATGTTTTCTACAGTAAAGCTTGTATAATCTAGAAGTTGACAAAGCTAGGAAAAGCAGAATTTCTGATGTTCCTATTATATTATTTAAGGACCATAGTGATTAACTGCTCTCAGCACCCTTTGAATCAAGTTAAGACATGTAAAACTGCCAAGTTGAAGTTTCTAATGACTTTACCTAAGCCACATATACCTTAACAGAAAAATAGAATCTTTCCCTGATGCTTCATGCAGGTAGGAAGCAGAAAGCTTCAGAAGTCCATAGAGAAAAAGGCAGGCATTTAAAAAATAGTTTAATTAAAATTATATGAAGCCAGGATTGATTCTAAAAATAGGCGATTGAAAAGTTTTTGTTAAATGTATTAATCTTAGAAAAGAGTGATTAGGAATGTAAATCTTAAGTTGGCGCTAGGATGATTGTGTTTTCCTTCAGATCAAAGTTCCATTTTCCAAAGATTTCAAAACTGAAAGTTATAAAACAAAAAGTATAAGGAGTTTTTAGAAAAGAAGCAAATAAGTTATTAAACCCCTCTTTCAGAAAAGTCCTTTGCTCCTACTTTTTATTTCTTAGATCCTTCCTTCTTTGCCTCCTTGTCCAGTCCAATTTTTCCTTCTCCAGGGGCAACTTGAAATTTATGTTTCTGTGCAGGGTCTTTCTAAACGTACTTACTCGAGGAAGGTCTTTTGATTGGCTTGTAGAGATGGATGTGGTTTATGGCATTTTGCTATTATACATAATTCATAATAATTAAAGTCATTTCCTCATTTCTACAGTATATATAGAATAAAGCATACTATACTATAAATACTAGGACTTTGCTGGCTGCTTTTAACCATATAATATGGTTTAGAATCTCTGAATGTATATAAATGTATGATTTGATTTTTAAGAAATAATAATTCATTTGTTTACTTTGCTCTTCTTTAGGTATGTTAGAGCGGAAGTTCTGGCTGGCTTTGTCAATGGCCTGTTTTTGATCTTCACTGCTTTTTTTATTTTCTCAGAAGGAGTTGAGGTATTGTAGATAATGATTAGAGTCAGTAAATTACATTTCTGCAATGAAAATGTTTATGAACTAAAGATACATGTATAAAGCTGTCTTCACACTGTTATTAAGTATTATTGAGGACAGTCTTAGATTACGTAAAATATGTAAGAGGAGCTTACAAAATAGTGGAAAAATTAAATATATGTGAAACTACTTGAAATTGAAAACCATTAAATGATAGTGCTTTATAAGCTATGAATGAATTGTAGACGCTGTGAAAAGTAAAGGCACGGTCTGGGTAGTGAGGTCAGCTGGGAAGAGTTCTTAAACAAATCCGAGAATTTTGTCAGTGAACCTGTAATATTTGGCATATTAAAGAAATATAAAGAGAAAATTGAAAGATCAATGAACCTGAAATGAATGGCAGTATTTTATGATACCAAAGAGGGATGGTTTTTAGACCAAATAGTCATGCTTTTAAATATTGGTGTGTATTTAAAAATAGTAATTACTACCTTGTCTGCAGTATGTGAGCACTATTTTTTTTTCTAGAAACTGTTTTGGTATATATTTATAGAGTACTTTTAATTCTGAAAATAAAAATTTTTAAAGATTGCTTTTTGTTTTTACCAGTTGATCACTCAAAAATTATATCAATGCTGTTTGTTTGTGTTACGTGTTTTCTAGAGAGCATTAGCCCCTCCAGATGTACACCATGAGAGACTGCTTCTTGTTTCAATTCTTGGGTTTGTGGTAAACCTAATAGGAATATTTGTTTTCAAGCATGGAGGTCATGGACATTCTCATGGCTCTGGTATGATGGTTAGAACGCTTTGTTTCTTCATTTTCTCTTTTCATCATAATTATCACTTTTGAAAATTGATACATTTTAAAGTTAAAGTCTATGTTGGTTTTTTTTTTAAGTTTATTTATTTTGACAGAGAGAGAGAGAGAGAGAGAGAGAGAGCATGAGTGGAGGAGGGGCAGAGAGAGAGGGGGAGAGAAGAGAATCCTAGGCAGGCTCCGCCTTGTCAATGCAGAACCCGATGTGGGACTCTATTTCATGAACCGTGAGATCATGACCTGAGCCAAAATCAAGAGTCTGATGCTTAACCGACTGAGCCACCCAGGAACCCCTATGTTGATTTTTAACAACAGAAATACTATGTTAATAGACACTTATTAATGTCTTCTTGAACCATCACTCCCACTTCTCCATGTGTCTCCATCTCAGTGCCATCTCAGAGTTACACATAATCAAGTTTGGTTATGGATGCTTCCATACCTCTGTAGCTGTGGACACCATTTATATAAAACCAACAAATAAACATTAGAAACAATAAAACCAATCTAGTTACTAAAAATTACAGTACATGTGGCTATGAAATTTATTATACAATCTGTCTTTGAGATCCTTCTATTTGGTATGTATCAGTTGGCCTTCTCTTGTTGACACATAAAACTCCATGGTGTGGGATACCATGGCTTATTTAACTGGTCTTCTGTATGTAGACTGTAAGTCATTTCCATATGAAACGTATCCTTGTGAACATATGCAGTTGTTTTTCCAGAGTTTTGCTGTCCCATATAGTAGCCATTAGTCACATGTGGCTATTTAAATTTAAATTATGGTTAATTAAATTTAATAAAATTAAAAATTCACTTCTTCAGTTACACTAGTGACATTTTAAGTGCTCAGTAGCCACATAGGGCTACCATATTGGACAGCAGATACAGAACATTTCCATTGTCACAGAAAGTTCTTTGAGTTGCACTGTGCTGGACTATAAGTAGAGTTGCTGGAACACAGGAAATACAGTTTTTAGTTTCAGTAGACAATAGCAAATTGCCCTCAAAATTACTATCATTCACATTTATCCCAGCAATGAATGTCAGTACTAATTTCCTTCCACTCAAATCAAAACTTATTATTACGATTGGAGCTCCTGGATGGCTCAGTCTGTTAAGCATCCTACTCTTGATTTCAGCTCAAGTCATGATCTCATGGTCAGGAGATCGAGCCCCACATCAGGCTCTATGCTGATAGCACAGAGTCTGCTTGGGATTCTCTCCTTCTCTGTCTGCCTCTCCCCGGCTTGTGCTTGTGCACTTTCTCTTTCAAAACAAATAAATAAACTTAAAAGAAAATTTAAAAAAACACAAAACTTATTATTATGGGTTTAAGACTGTTTTGCTAATAGTTTGATAAAAATGATATCTCATTTTATTTGTTATTTCTTGTTTAGTAGTGAGGTTGAAAATCTTTCTGTATGGTTTTAGGACATTCAAGTTTATCCTCTTGAACTATTTATTTCTGCTTGTTTTTCTATCCTCTTCTTGTTAATCCATTTTTAATAATTTTTATATATTTTGTATACTAATCATTTGTTTTATGTGTTGCAAACATCTTTTCCCAATCTATGGCTTATCTTTAAACTTTTATGTAGGTGTTCTTAATTTTGATATAGTCTTAGTTTTTCTGTCTTACATTTTTTTCTGGTATGTTTTCTACTTTGAGAAATTTCCATTTTCTGAGTCATAAACATGTCTCATATTTTAATACCATTAAAATTTAGGGTTTTTTTTCCCAATCCATTTTGTTCCTTCATCTATATGTAATTTGTTTTTGTGGTAGGGTGAGTTAGGACTTAACTTTTTATTTCCAGGGTGAATAAGCAGGTTTTCCAAGCACCAGTTATTAACCTGCCTTTTACCCCATTGATGTAAAACAACACTTTTAGCCTATATTAAGTTACCTTTTAAAATTGTTTGGGCCTGTCTTGCCCATTTGGTTTTTTCATCAGCTTGTCAAGTTGTATGAAAAATCTTTTTGGGATTTTGATTGGGAATGCATAAAAATTTTTTTATGTCTTTTACTAAATTATCTTAGCTATTTTAATAAAGATCTTTGTATTTTTTGATCAGTTTATTTTTAAGTAGTTGACTGTTTTTGTTACTATTAAGAATAGAAATTATTATTCCTCTTGTCTTAGTGTATAGCCAGGACCCCTAGCACAGTGTTGATTAGATATACTTAAAGTTTGTATCCTTGTGTCAAAGTGGATAGTCACCTGAGTAACCTAAAAAAAAAAAAAACCTTAATGCCTGGGTTTAATCGCAGAACATTTTTATCAGAATCTCCAGAGGAAAATGCAAGCATCAGCATATTTTAATATGCATTCTTCATTGATTTAATGAAGAATGCTACTAAAGTTTTATCATTTGGTCTGATGTTTATGGTCTATTTCTGATGAAACTGTCTTATCAAGTTAAGATATTACTTTTTATTCCTGCATCTATTGAAGTAATCATTTTTTCTTCCTTAGTTAATTTAAAATTTGTAATTACATTGATAGATTTCTCATAAGGAACCATCCTTAAATTTTGTGTCTATATTTTGGTCTACATTTGGGTGTGTGATCCATTTTCAGTCAATTTTTGTATATCATGTGAGGTATGGGTCCAATATAATTTTCTTATATATAGATATCTGGTTGTCTCAGCACCATGTTAAAAAGATTATTTTCGGCGCCTCGGTGGCGCAGTCGGTTAAGCGTCCGACTTCAGCCAGGTCACGATCTCACGGTCCGTGAGTTCGAGCCCCGCGTCAGGCTCTGGGCTGATGGCTCGGAGCCTGGAGCCTGTTTCCGATTCTGTGTCTCCCTCTCTCTCTGCCCCTCCCCCGTTCATGCTCTGTCTCTCTCTGTCCCAAAAATAAATAAACGTTGAAAAAAAAAAAAAAAAAAAGATTATTTTCCCCCCATCGAATTGTGTTGGCACACTTGTCAACAATCAGTTGACTATAAATGTGAGAGTATTCTGGACTCTCAGTTCTTTTTCATTGATCTATATGTCTATCCTTATGCCAGTACCCTACTGTCTTGTTTAATGTACATTTGAGGTAGGTTTTGAAATTGGAACATGTGAGTTATCCAGCTTTTTCTTTTTTTAAGATTATTTTACTTATTTTGGATCCCCTCTTGCGTTTCCATATAAATTTTAAGATCAGCTTGTCAATTTCTGCAAAAAAAAAAAAAAAAAAAAAAGACGGTTGGGATTTTTATAGAAATTGTATTGAATCTGTAGATGAATTTGAGGAGTATTGTCATCTTAACAATGGTAAGTCTTCTGGTCCATGAACATGGGATGCCTTCACATTTATTTATAGCTTCTTTAATTTCTTTCAACATGTTTTATAGTTATTAGTGTACATGTTTCACACTTAACTTTACAGTTAGGCTTTCTTTTTTTGTTGTAGGTAGTATAAGTATGATTGTTTTCTTAATTTCATTTTTATATTGTTCTTTACTGATGTATAAGGATATAGTTCAATTTTGTATACTGATCTTGTGTCTTGCCACATTGCTGAAATTGTTCCGTATTCTAATAGGTTTTTAGTGGATTCTGTAGAATTTTTTAGTGTCCTGTCATCTGTAAATAGAGATAGTTTGCTTCTTCCTTTCCATATGAATGCCTTTAAAAAATTTTTTTTTCTCTTGCTTAATTGCCCTGGTAGATCATTCGGTACAATATTAAATAGAAGTGGTAAGAGAGTACATTCTTGTCTTTTTCCTGATTTTAGGATGAAAGCATTCAATCTTTCTTCATTAAATATGCTGTTAGCTGTGAGGAAGTTTATTTCTATTCCTAGTTTACTAGGTGTTTTTATCATGAAAGGGTACTGGGCTTTGTCACAACTTCTTCACTTTTTGAGATGATAGTTGGTTTTTATTCTTTATCCTTTTAATATGGCATATTACATTGCTTGATTTTTGGGTATTAAACCACCTTTGCATTCTTAGGATAAATCTCATTGGCCATGATTTATCTTTTTTATGTATTGCTTTATTTGGTTTGCTAGTATTTTGTTAAAGACACTGTGTCTATATTCTTAAGGAATTTTTAGTCTGTAGTTTGCAGGGTATCAGGGTAATGCTGCTCTTATGTAATGAGTTGGGAAATGTTCTCTTTTCTATTTATTTTTATTTTAGAGAGAGAAAGAGCATGAGCAAAGAGGGGCAGAGGGAAGGAGGGAGGGAGGGAGGGAGAGAGAGAATCTTAAGCAGGCTCCACACTGCATGGAGCCTGATGTAGGGCTCTGTCACACCACCCTGGGATCATGACCTGACCCAAAATCAAGAGTTAAATGCTCAACCGACTGAGCCACCCAGGTGCCCCTCTTCTATTTACTTATTTATTTTTAAGGGAATTGGTGGGGAAGAGTACGGAATGTTTGGCAGAATTCATAAGTGGCAGAATTCAAAAGCCTGGGCTTTTCTTTTTCAGGTTTTAAATTCTTATTTTATTTTTATTTATTTTTTGCTTACTATAGGTTTGGTCACATTTTTATTTCTTCTTGAGTCAGTTTCAGTAGTGTGTACATTTCTAGGAATGTTCTTTTGTGCATTTGTTGTCCATTTCATCCAAAGTATCTTCTTTGTTTACTTGTTTATGGTATGTTTTTTTAAAAAAATTATTTTGTTTCCATAAGGTCAGCAGTGAAGACCTTTCTTTACCAGTTTTAGTAATTTGTGCCTTCTGTCATTTTTTTTTTTCTTGATTAGTTCTGTTAAAGGTTTATCAATTTTGTTGTTTTTTTTTTTTTTTAAAGAGTGCCCTTTTGGTTTTATTGATTTTTTTTCCCATTGTTTTTCTCTCTATATTAAATTTTATTTCTGCTTTAATACTTTTATGTCCTTATGCTTTGCCTTTAGTTTTTTTTTTTTTTTAATTTCTTAAGATGGAAAATGAGATTGTTAATTTGAGGGTTTTTTGTTTTTTTGCTTTTTTTTTTTTTTTTTTTTTTTTTTTTTGTTGTTGTTGTTTTTAGCATAGCCAAATTTTTTTCTAAGCATTGCTGAAATATGATCCGTAAGTTTGGTAGGTCATGTTTTCATTTTTGTTCATCTTAAAGTATTTTTCTTTTTTTTTCTTTTTTTTTTAATGTTTATTTTTGAGAGAGAGAAACTGAACATGAGCAGGGGAAGTGCAAAGAGTAAGGGAGACACAGACTCTGAAACAGGCTCCAGGCTCCAAGCTGTCAGCACAGAGCCCGATGTGGGGCTCAAACTCACCAACTGTGAGATCAAGACCTGAGTCAAAGTCAGATGCTCAACAAGCTGAGCCACCCAGGAACCCCTCAAAGTATTTTTCAATTTCCTTTTTGATTTCTTCTTTGACTCATTAGCTATTTAAGAGTGTTACTTTTGATTTTCTTTTGTCATTGATATCTAATTTAATTCCATTGTGATCAGATGACACACTTTATATGATTTCAGGGGTTTTTTTCAATTTATTAAGTCTTGTTTTATCACCTAGCATTTGGTCTCTGTGGACAGTGTTCCATGTGCACTTGAGGAGAATATGTATTCTGCTGTTCTTCAGATGTTAGTTGTAATTTGTTTATAGTTGTTTAACCTTCTGGGTTTTTTTTGTTGATCCTCTGCTTAGTTGTTTATTTATTATTGAAAGTAGGTATTTAAGTTTCCAACTATAATTATTCAATTGTATATTTTTTCAGTTAATTATTTTTTGCTTCATGTATTTTGGAGCTGTATTGTTCAGTGCAATATGTTTATAATCATTATATCTTCCTGATAGATTGAACATGTTTTTATGTGATGTTGTTTTTGTCTCACAATAACTTTTGGCTTACAGTTTATTTTGTCTGATATTATGATAACCATTCCAGCTCTCCCCTGTGCGCGCGCGCGCTCTCTCTCTCTCTCTCTTTTTTTTTTTTCTGCTTGCATGGTGTATTTTTCTTTCTTTTTACTTTCAGCTTGTGTCTGAGTCTAACGTGTATCTCTTATAGACAATATAATTAGATCATATTTGTTTCTATCTCTGTCTTTCAATTAGGATATTTAAACAATTTGCATGTAATTACTAAGGTAGGATTTACATCTGCCATTTTAATATTTGTTTTCTGTATCTTCAGTCCTTTTTGTTACTCTACTTCTTGGGTTTTTGTTACTTGTTTTCTTGTTACTCTCTTATTTTTTAAATGGATACTTTCTAATGTACTTTTTAATTCTGTTGTTTCTTTTACTGTATAGTTTTGAATATTTTCTTAATTGTTGCCCTGAGGATTACAAGTAGTATCTTGATTTAAAATGATTTAGTTCAGATTAATAGTAATTTAGTAATACACAAAACTTTTGCTCCAATACACCTCCACGTTCGCCTGCCCTCCTTGTACTATTATTGTCAGACAAATTACGTATTTTTATGTTGTAAGCCCATCAGTACAGTTTTATAATTATTACTTTATGCAGTTGTCTCTTAAAACCTACAGTAGAAATGAGTCACCAATTTAAAAATACATTCATCCTCTTTTATAATTGCCTTTACCAATGCTCTTTATTTCTCTATGTGTATTTGAATTACTGTTTAGTGTTCTTTTATCTCATTGGCAGGTAGTGTTTTTGTTGATGTGGCAATGTCTTATATGTCCTTTATTTTTAAAGGAGAGAGGTGAATTTAGATATCTTAGTTGAGTCTTTTTCTAACATTCTGATTTTGTCGTCCCACTGGCTTTTGACTTCCATGGTTTTGGTGGAGAAGTCCCCAGTTAATCTTATGCAGGTTTCTTTATACATGGTAAGTTATTTTTTATCCTGGTCTCCAACTTTCAGTGTCTCTTTGGCATTCATCAATTTGACTATGGTGGTTCTAGATATGGTTCCATTTGAGTTTATTCTTTGGATATTCTTTGGATTTTCCTAAGTTTTTTGAATGTGTGGTTAATATTTTTCATCAAATTTTTTTTCTGTCTCCTACTTTCTTTTCTTTTTTTGAGATTCTTTTTATGCTTATTTTGGTACACTTGATGTTTCCACACATCAAGGTCTCTAAGGCTGTTTATTTTTCTTCATTTTCTTTTTTTCTGCTCTGTTGGGAAACCAGAGTGGAAAACCTCTGTTGATCCATGTTCAGGTTTGCATTATTGTAGCTCAACTCTGTTGTTGAGCACTTCTAGTAAATATTTTATTTCAGTTATTGTATTTTTTCACTCCAGAGTTTTTGTTTGGTTCTTTTTTATAATTTCTCGTCATTGATATTTTCTATTTGGTGAGTCATCACTGTTACACTTTCAGTCTTTAGATATGGATTTCTTTATTTATTTGAACATATTTATAATGGCTGGTTTAAAGTCTTTGTCTATTAAGACCAAAATATGGGTCCCCTTGAGGAACATATTCTGTTGGTTGCATTTTTTCATGTGTGTGTGGCATACTTTCCTCTTTCTTTGCATGTCTTATAATTTTTGTTGTTGTTGAAAACTGGACATTTTATATTATAATGACTCTGGTATCATTACTTCAACCTCTCCCTTCAAAGTTTGTTGTTGCTGATACTGTTGGTTTCTTTTGTTGCATGACTTTCTTGGACTAATGGCTTTCCTGCAGCGTGTGGCTGTTAAATTTTTAGAGCTGACCTCTGAGTCTAATAGTCACCACATTGAGGATAGAGGTTTTTCTAAAGAATTGCAAGTTTGTACAAAATACTGACTGTGTTCTGGAGATGGTGCTTTCACAGAGCTCTGGAAGAAATCCGATCTCTCCATTGTCTACAGTGCTGCTGGCTTTTTTTGGCTGCTTTCAGCTGAGCTAGGGCAGGAGGTGAAATGGGAGTAGCCCCAAGTAAAAACAGTAGAAACTCTGTAGTCCTACTGAGGTTTGGTAGTTTCTTCTTGGATGGGTGCTTTTTAGTTCATTTTGTGGTTTTGGTTAGTTGCTAGAGTTCTGATGTTGATTTTTAAATGTGTCCCTTGTATTCTTATTGTTTTAAAGAAAGAACTAATTTGCCAGTATCCTCTCTCCACCATTTTGGGAGTTGATCTCCCCATTATTCATGATTTTCCATATAATGCGATGCTGGATTTGGTTTACTGGTATTTAAGATTTTTGTGAATATTAGTGATGTTTTTGAATTGGGTAACATCCAGTGTTCTTATGTGCTTTGCAATAGCTTGTATAAGACATTTCTTTGATGGTTTAGTAGTTTTAGGTCTGCTATGGAGAGAGGATTCTGCATTATTTTGTTTTTTTCTAAGTATTCTACTTGCCATAATGTAGTTTTACTGATCCTTTTTTTTTTTATTATTCAAAAAAATTTTTTTAATGTTTACTTATTTTTGAGAGAGAGAGAGACAGAGCCCGAGCAGGGGAGGGGCAAAGCAAGAGGGAAACACAGAATCTGAAGCAGGCTCCAGGCTCTGAGCTGTCAGCACAGAGCCTGACTCAGGGCTGGAACCCACAAACTGTGAGATCATGACCTGAGCCAAAGTCAGACATTTAACTGAACCACTCAGGTGCCCCTACTGATCCTTTGAACAAATACAGCAGCTTCTCTGCCTCAAATGACCATATGCATACATTTTGTCTTATCTTTGTGAGTATATGTAGTGGTACTTTGCAAAGTTTTAGCCAAGATTTTTTCTGTGCTCTTCACCACTTTATCCCCAGTGCCTAGAACAGTGCCTATAACATAGTGTGTTCCTCTTGTATGAATGAATAACATTATCTGTAATCTCTTTAAATATTTCTGTGTACTCCTCACTTACTTTCATCATCAATAAAGTCTACCACTTGCCTCTGTACTTTTATTTCCTTCCTATACTCCATGGTAGGAGGAACTCAGTATTGTTTTAACACTGTAACACTTCTTGCAAGTAAATGTTTATTTAATTAAATCTCTTTTTAGAGCTAGTTCTTTTCACTAATATCAGTGTTATTGTAATCATTTATGTAGTATACGTTTACATACCTTTTGTTCTAACTACTTTTTAGGCCATGGACACAGTCATTCCCTTTTTAATGGTGTTCTGGATCAGGCACATGGCCATGGAGATCATTGCCATAGTCATGATTTGAAACATGGTGCTTCACATAGCCATGATCATGCTCATGGACATGGACACTTTCATTCTCATGGTGAGTACAGGCAGAAGATTTTCAAATGGATAGCCTTCCAAATACACAGAGATTTTGTGTAGATTACTCTTTTCATTGAAATAGTCTCTTGAAAGGGTCTTGTAATCAACTTCCTTTCTAATGAATTGGACTAAATGGTTCACAGGGCTAGTTCATTTTTAGTATATGATGAAATTAACTCAATATAATGCAGTGGATATAGCTTTTTTTTCAGTGAATATATTATACTATATGCCACTATTTTAAATGAGTGTCAGTGAATCAGAAACAATTGTTTTTTAGCAAATGAAAATCATTTAAAAAAAAAATTTTTTTTTTAACGTTCATTTATTTTTGAGACAGAGACAGAGCTGAATGGGGGGAGGGGCAGAGAGAGAGGGAGACACAGAATCGGAAGCAGGATCCAGGCTCTGAGCCATCACCCCAAAGCCCGACGCGGGGCTCGAACTCATGGACCGCGAGATCATGACCTGAGCTGAAGTCAGACGCTTAACCGACTGAGCCACCCAGGCACCCCGAAAATCATTTTTTTTAAAATATGATAAAGCCTTTTGTGCTGTATGTGGGCTTATAGTGGTTTTCAATTTTTTTCATTTTCATTGCAGAATTTTTGATTTGCCTCCTTGTTCTCTCAGAAATCTTGTGTGCTAACTTATATAGCATTGGGTATTAAGTTATAAGGTATTTATCAACTTAATTTTTATTTTTAAATTATATTTTAAATAATTTATCTGTGAAATTTCAGTATAGATTAATATAAGCTGCTCTGAGAACAAGTTATATGCTTAAGTATTATCTGTACTTGCCACATAGAATCCTCAAACTTTTGATTTGATAATTAAAAAAAGTTCTTAGAGATTGAATATTAAGTCCCTAATTTTTCAATCTCTAAAATTTGCTATATTTTTGTACTATTACACTGGTATGTTTTATTTAGTATTTATTTATTTGTATTTTAATTCCAGTATACTTAACATACAATGTTAAATTATTTTCAGGTGTACAATAAATACAGTGATTTAACAATTCCATTTATTACTCAGTGCTCATCAAGATAAATGAACTCTTAATCCCCTTTATCTATTTTACCCATCCTCCAACCCCACCTCCTCTCTGATAACATCAGTTTGTTCTCTAGTTATAGTTTAGTCTGCTTTTTGGTGTGTCTCTTTTTTTTTTTTTTTTCATTTGGTTATTTGTTTTGTTTCTTAAATTCCACATATGAGTGAAATCCTATGTTATTTGTCTTTCTCTGACTGACTTACTTTACTTAGCATTATGCTTTCTAGATCCATCCATGTTGCAAATGCCAAGTTTTCAATCCTTTTTATGGCTGAATAATATTCCATTGTATGTATATATACTACATCTTCTTTATGTATTCACCTATCAATGGACACTTGGGCTCCTTCCATAATTTGTTGTAAATAATGCTGTAGTAAACATACAGATACATATATCCTTTCGAATTAGTGGTTTGGTTTTTTTTTTTTTGGATAAATACTCAGTAGTGCAATTACTGGATCACGTGGTAGTTCTGTTTTTGAATTTTGAGGAACCTCCATTCTGTTTTCCACAGTGGCTGCACCAGTTTGCATTCCCAACAACAATTCACCAAGGTTCCTTTTTCTCCACATCCTTGCCAACACTTGTTGTTTTTTATGTTTTGTTTTGTTTTTTAAAATTTTTAAAAATGTTTTTATTTATCTTTGAGAGAGAGAGAGAGATAGTGTGCACGCAGGGGAGGGGCAGAGAGAGAGGGAGACACAGAATCCGAAGCAGGCTCCAGGCTCTGAATTATCAGCACAGGGCCTGACGTGGGGCTCGAACCCACGAGCTGTGAGACCATGACCTGAGCCAAAGTCAGATGCTCAACTGACTGAGCCACCCAGGCACCCCTCTTATGTTCTTGATTTTACACTGGTACGTTTTAAAACCTTGCTTTCCCAAGATTTTGCTTACATGCATCCTGTAATAATTTTGAAACATTGTATATTCCTCACACAGTAAGATGATTCCTAAAAAATTACTTGTTTAAATAATGGCAAGGAATATGATTTCAGGTATCTTATTGATAATATTTAGAATGAAACTTCTGTATTACTCTGAAATATATTCATTGGACTCTAAATAACTTAGTGATTTGAGACCCACTCTCACTCATGCAAAAACAGGTAAATAGTTATAAATATTATAACATCCTGTTTCTCCTTGAAGTTTTATTTTCATTCCAGAATTTTATACTAATGGATTATATTTGTGTGATTAATTGACCTCGTATTATAGTTCTTGGCAGTAAAATGTGTATAAATTAAAATTTTTTATGTCCTAGAAACATAAGACTTAGCATTTATTTTGGATGGAGTTACTGTGGTTATTACTAAAAGTCAATCAAAATAATTGTATTTTAAAAATTTTGATAATACATAATCATAAAAAGCAATATTTTTCTTGAAATACATATATTAATGAGATGATTTGAGCTCCTTGTTTCTCAATTAGTATATGGATAAATGACATCAGCATAAAACACATTTGGGTAATAGTTCTGTTCCTATTTTCTAGCTTTATAATGTAAGTACTAAGAAACTTTAAGTAGAAGAAATTCTGTTTGTAGCAGTTTCAGTCTATTCTTTGAACACTTCAGAATTACATTCCAGGGTTGCCTGGGTGGCTCAGTCGGTTAAGTGTCTGACTTCAGCTCAAGTTGTGATCTCATGTTTGTGGATTTGAGCCCCACATCGGGCTCTGTGCTGATGCCTCAGAGCCTGGAGCCTGCTTCGGATTCTGTGTCTCCCTCTCTCTCTGTTCTCTCCTGCTCGCACTGTCTCTATCTCTCAAGAATAAACAAACATTAAAATTTTTTTTTAAATAATTACATTCCAAAAATTACGCATTGATCTATTATCAAAAATTATTTTTGATGATCTATAAATTGGCAGTTTCATTAGCTAATCCCTACATTTTATTAAAAAGTAAAGAATTGGAAATCATGTTGCTTACAAAAGGATTTGCTAGGTAGTATCTACAGTTATTACTTTTCTGATATTAACACCAATATTTGCAATTCACCACTTGTTTGTTGCTCTAGAATTTTTTTTATTTATGCCTTTGGCAATGCACTGTAGTAAGATTCTAAATAGGTGAAAGGTAGCCTTTTTTTTTTTTTTTTTTTTTTTTTTTTTGCCAAGGGGAGAACGTAAGTGGCAAAGAAGAATTTATAGGACATCATGGCACATGGATATCATAGTAACTAGTAAAAGGAAATGCTAGGCTTCAAACACAAGGAAATCTGACTCCAAAATCTTCTCTTGACTATTATTTCTGCCTTCAGTGTATATTAAACAGTCTATATTAATTCAGTCTAGAGATCCATGTTCCTTTCATTTCTGGGATTCTTGACCTTTGGAATCCTCCCATGGATTCTCTGCATCTACCTGGAGATAAACTACATAGAAGATCATGTGGGACATTATTTTTTGGAGGCGGGGGACATTCTTACAAGCCTGGAAATGGTTTACCTCTCATATTTCTTTGTTTAATACTCAGTCACATACATCACATAACTCAATGGAACCTGGGAAATGTAGTTTAGTTGTTTACCAAAGAAGTGGGTGATAAACAACTACCCAGTCTCTACCACAGATAACAAATTTTATGTCCAGAAGTACTGTCAGATTTTACATAGATGGGAGTTAATTGTTTTACATAGCCATTATATTAGTATAGTATTATATACCTTCCAAATAATTATGTCAAAAATTACTGTCCTTATCTAGACCTACTACCTATAGACAAATCCCTTGCCTTGATTAGGGAGCTGGAGTTTTGGAATAGTCAACACTGTTGACTGTCAGCATGATTTTTTAAGGTGGCTGCATCTTTCTGCCATCATAGCAGTGCCATATCCAGACAGAAATCATTGTGCAGCTTTAGGCTTTTATGCCTTTTCTGAAGCATTGTTACAGTCTCTATCAAAGCTGTAGTAAGGATATGTCAGCTCGTAGGTACTATGGGCCAAGAACCATGACCCCAGACAAGCTTTCTGTTAGACATGATCAGAAGGCTTATCAGTCCTCCTCATGATCTCAATATTGCTGATTGTTTACCTATATTTTCTGCTTTAGTATCTTCAGAGTAAGTATAGAAATTACAGTATTGTTAAATTTTTTTCATCATAAAGTCTTAATGAAAAAGTATTTTTATCTCTTATCTGTGAAAAGCTTGCCACATCCATTTAGAAGCTGTTAGAAAACTATTGTTTGCCACAGTCCAGTTATCCTGGATGCTGTCCTGGCTTCATTACTTCGACCTCTTGTAACTTCAAGCAGTAGATTTGTTTTGTCTAAGTTTTCCAGTTGTAATATTAGTGTAGCAAGCTGTAGTATAAGGTATGTTACGAGTAGTAGAAGACTTTCACAGTGTTTTTAATTTACTGTCTTTTACTAGATTGCTTAATATAATAATGACCTAAATACTGTGTATTTTTAAAATGCCCATGTCTATCTCCATTCAGTTACTACATTAAATTAAAAAAATAATTTTGTAGGTCTGATGTGGCTGTATAGTCATGCATCCTTCATGATATACTTGAATGAAAAGTTCTCTGAATTGCAAAAGTTGAATCAGGAATTGAAGATATATTTTAAAATAATTTAACTTAACTCTCTACAGATGGTCCCTCTTTAAAAGAAACAACAGGACCCAGCAGACAGATTTTACAAGGTATGACAAGCAATTTGTATATTTCTGTTTTATGAAATGGATTTCATTGTGTTGATCTATCTGGAAATTTCCTTTAAGAAAAGTGTATAATGTAATATTTGTGTCTAAAATATTAGCTTTTCTTCTGATTTTTAAAATATATACTATTAGGTATATTAGCAGATATTCTTTTAACTGTTACTTTTGCCTATTTTCTTAGATTTAATAAGAAGATTAAAATATTTAGTACTGTAGGGGCACCTGGGTGGCTCAGTTGGTTGGGTGACCAACTTCGGCTCAGGTCATGATCTCGCAGTTTGTGACTTTGAGCCCTGTGTTGGGCTCTGTGCTGACAGCTCGGATCCTGGAGCCTGCTTTGGATTCTTTCTCTCTCTACTCCTCCCCTGCTCACGCTCTGTGTCTCTCTGTCTCTCAATAATAAATAACATTAAAAAAAATTTTTTTTAATATTTAGTAGTTAACTATAAATTATACCCATGCCAATGGCTATAGTAACACCATAGTAATATATTTGCCTTCATAGGATGATTAAATATTTTTTCCAAATTCAGTATTCAGTATGTATTTACGTTGTGGAAAAATTTAGAGGAAAAAATGTAATGCATCCAAACCCTTAGAATGTATAACACTAAGAATGATCCCTAATGTAGTTGGACTTTGTTTTTTTTTTTTTTTTTAATTTTTTTTTTTCAACATTTATTTATTTTTGGGACAGAGAGAGACAGAGGATGAACGGGGGAGGGGCAGAGAGAGAGGGAGACACAGAATCGGAAACAGGCTCCAGGCTCTGAGCCATCAGCCCAGAGCCCGACGCGGGGCTCGAACTCACGGACCGTGAGATCGCGACCTGGCTGAAGTCGGTCGCTTAACCGACTGCGCCACCCAGGCGCCCCCGGACTTTGAATGATAATGACATGTCAGTGTAGTTTCATCACTTGTAACAAATGTACTTACTACTCTGCTGGGGAATTTTGACAATTTGGAATGTTATGCCCAATACAGGGTGTATGGGAAATCTGTACCTTCCATTCAGTTTTGCTATGAATGTGAAACTGCTCTAAAAACTTAACTCTGTTATATTAAAATATGCATGTAATGCACAGTGAGACCTTTGTCATATTCATAGGCATCAAATGATGATACCTTACAAAATTTTACAAGGCAGAGAAAATCAATTTTGTCTATGAACTATGATAGTTTGTTTTTGAGATGTGAGCCAATCTTTGGCTCTGAGTTTCCATTTAGACTTCATTGTCAAAGTTTCCAAATTCCCAGCTCCCCACCTTCCTGCTTTTAGTAACTTTTGACTTCAATCAGACTTTCTCAATAGCTCGTGATACAATCTGTACTGCACCTATTTTTCTTCACTATTTCTTGATAGAGCTCTTGCTTTTTATTTTTTCACTGCGAATATGCTCCTTCATACTGAGGAGTTTATTTCAGGAGGCTTAAATGTGTCTTCTAGTCACTAGTTTTCCATTTGCAAAATATATAGAATTGGTTTAGAACAGCATTTGCTGAAATAGCTTGTAATCATGCATATGTAATGCAACTATATCCAATGCTATAAATTAGCCTTGACAATATGAGTTTATTTTTAGTTTTGGAAATCATCACAAGTTGAGGGAAGGGAGGTTAGATTTGCCTTCCTAATTATCTTTTATACAAGCTATTAGGAAAATTACTTTATATTTTCTGAGTATCCATCAATTTCCAATGGCTGCTGCAGCCCAGTAGATAGCTGAAGGATAGAGATAACTGGCATTAAAAGTTTCCGTGTGGCTACTCACACATGAAAACTGACATAACCAAGTTTTTTGGTTATTTGCAGTTTCTTCAGTATGAACTCTGGCTTTCTATATTCCTGGACAGTTAACATTTCAGTATCCTACCAGGTCTTCTAAGGCTTTCAACTTTTATATAAGTTAAACATACTAGTTTAGATTTCTCTCTTTAGTGATTATTCTTCTTGAAACAGTCACTACAAAGTAAGAAGGGCTTAGGAAATTCATGACACTTCCTAATAAAGTCAGTTTTGTGGCGCCTGGATGGCTCAGTCAGTTGGGTGTCCCACTTCGGCTCAGGTTATGATCTCACAGCTCGTGAGTTCGAGGCCCGCATTGGGCTCTCCGCTGATAGCACAGAGCCTGGATCCTGCTTCAGATTCTGTGTCTCCCTCTTTCTCCCCCACTCACACTCTGTCTTTCTCTCTGTCTCAAAAATAAGTAAACATTAAAAAAAAAAAGCCAGTTTTTAGGTCAGAACATAAGATGTAGTCAGGGACTTTTTAGTGGAAGAGAAATCAAGAACAAATGATACTTTTTTTTTTCCTTTTAGTATTTAGAGTCATTTTTACATCTGATCCTACTAAGACACTAATTAAAGAATATAAAGGCTTGACATCACATGTCACGTAAGAGTTTTGAAGCTTAGGTACTTTCAATCTACTTTGATGGACACTTTTCTCCATTTTTTTTTTTTTTTAACCTAATGTGGGCTCGACACTTATTAAATTGTTTGCTATTTGAAACACCCTAGAGCAACAGATTTTTTTTTTTTTTTCTATGAGTATGCTTTGGCATAATATTTTCGTTACGGGAAATAGAACCATTAGCTTTTTGAAGAGTAGTTATAAAGGTCTATATATGAATGAAAAAGTATATATTAAGTACTGAGGGATGAATTATATTTGGTATAATACTTGATATAAAATTATACAGTAGTAAATGAATTGAAGCATATTTTCCTATAGCACATTAAGATTTGATTGGACTCAGTGATAGTCTGTTTTTAAATTATTACAAAGTGTTTTCAAGTTTAATAAATCTATGGTATATACCTAAAAAATAAATGATTTGCCTTCAATTGTCCAGTGAATAATAAAGAAGTAGAATAAGTATTTCTAATGTAGACATATGCTTTTTACATATTAAGTATTTCTTTTCAGATAGAGCAAATGCTATTTTAAAATGTTCTATTTTTAGTAACATGGTTTAAGCTTGTTTCAAGAACAGTGTTTTGCTGTACAGTAAATTTTACTTATTAAAGATCTAAATGTTGAATAACTTATTGCTTTGTTAGTCTTTTTAAGAAATAATGTATTTAAAACAAAAAAAAAAGAAATAATGTATTTTAAACTTACCTCTTGATACTTTTTAATAGTTTAATAATCAAATGTCAATTATTACATGTTAACATTTAGAAGTGGGTTCTGGTTCTGATCCCACATCTGACCTCCAACTAAGATTCTGTGCACAATTCCTATGGAAGAATGAAGAATATACTCTCATACCAGCAAGCAGTTCTCTGATACCTGGAGGTCAGAGGTCAGTGGCTTGGGACTGGAGGTTCCAATCCTCTGATCACAGGACAGATTGGCTCTCCTGGCAGCCAGCCCCCATCCTCAGGTGGGGTCCAAAAGTATGTTAACATTAACAAGAGACACCTTTGTTGCTGTCACTTGGGAAGTTCCAGGGCTTTTCTAGAAACAGGGATGAAGGCCAAATATGTATTTCTTATTATAAATCACAATGTCACAATATTATATCTAGGTTCTTGAACGGTTAGAATATCAGTATCCTACCAATCTAGTTTTTATTTATTGAAAGTTTAAAAAATATATTTACTTTAAAATATTCAGATCTCTACTTTCTTCCACATCAGGTTTGAGCTTAATGTGTAGTTTTAGGTAACAAAACCCTCAGGATAATTAATAAGTACGTATGTCAGGATTTGTAGAGTTATGATCCAAAGGAAATTCTTGTCTCAAGTAGTAATAATTTTAATTACCAGCAGAGGGCTCTGTGTGTACATGTATTCCTAGTTGTAAACAATGCTACTTGAACAATTCTTTCAGCCTAATGCAATTTTTTTCTAACAAATTGTTAATTAATATATGGACTCTCTTAACCAGAGATGAATGTGCTTAAAATCAACTTGTTTCTGTTCTTCTTCATTTATGTTGTACCAAAATACTAAGAATCATGAAAAACAAGTATGATTTATGAATCAGCTATTTTAACCCCTGGTGATTTGAAAAAGTGAAGATTATTTCAATTCCCTATTATTCACTACTAAACAATGAATTTACATTCATCCCGATTTTCTAATTGGTATTTAGTTTTTTATATATATAATGAAGAATATAGTTTTAAGAAATATTTGTATTTTTCACTGATCAGAAGATACTGTTTTGATTTTAATTATGCTTTGTTTCCAGGTGTATTTTTACACATTCTGGCGGATACACTTGGGAGTATTGGTGTAATTGCCTCTGCCATCATGATGCAAAATTTTGGTCTGATGATAGCAGATCCTATCTGTTCAATCCTGATAGCCATGCTTATAGTTGTAAGGTAAGTGTTATACATTACTTTCAGATATTAAAATGAGAGGTGATTAGTGTGCTACTTAAATTACAGATCTAAAAGACAAATTGTTATTATATTGGTTTCTCTTTGGCCATTAACAAACTCCGATGTAGATTATTTCTCTTCTCATCTTCCTATTTTTTTCTGTTTGCCATTTATGTCTTGCCTAGGTTTTGACATTTCTTTTGGGTATTTAGCAATTAATCTTTTTGGCTTGTAATTCAACTTAGTAGTAATTTTTTTAAATCCAATATTCTATCTGTAGAGTAGAACATTGAAAATATAAAATGTTTTAGCTATATTTAGAATCTGATTCTATATCTTATGTTATCAGATGCAAAAGGATGTTAAAGTCTCTTCTACAGCTATTTAATTCATAAAGTCATCTTATCATTGCCGAAGTCTTATAAAAATGCTTATTGAGGTATACATATATCTGTCTCCCAATTAGACTTATAAAATTCTTTAGGAAGGATCTCTTAGTTGCTTATCGCCTACCATTTTTCTAATGTATATGTAAAAGTGTGTGTGTGTGTGTGTGTGTGTGTGTGTGAATTCTCAGTAAATATTTGCTAAATTAGATTGTGTAATATCTCAGATTTATCTCACTCTGAAATACATTTTATTATTTGTTTAATTTTTATCAGAATAATGGAATAATATGTGCCTTTGTTTCAGTCTTGAATTGTTTAATATATTTAGTAATTATATATACATATACCTTGATTTGACTATTTTTGTTTTATTTATCCGTAATAATTTTACTGCTGGTAAAACTTGATTTCTAATGATCACTAGAGGACAGACTATGATTTTTATAGCTTGCGGTTGAATAGAATATACCTAATTATGATGGAATTATAATATTGTAAATTAGTCATAAATATTAATTTTGAAGTTCTTGCCTTAAAAAAAGGATACAGATTTAAATATGCAGCTTATTTTTTACATTTCTTCAAATTATTTGTACCAGGAAGCAACTCTGTTATGTAAAAGTCTTTTATAAAGTTCAGAAGTTTTTTCATCTTTGGAAATCTTAACTATACTTCCTTGAAAGTTCAGCTGATATGTCACATAATTCTATGAAACTTAACTACTGATAGATTTGGTAACTTATATCTGTATCTCTCTATTTGTATGTTCATTTTGTTTTGTATTATAAGTTTTAGTGGCTTTTAATACTTCCTAGAGTAGGATCTTAATAATTGCTTCTTTTTGGCTACATTATTACTATCCTAATTCTCCTATCAATTATTACTTCGAAGAGGTTGGCTTCTCTGTCTCCCTGTATACTTTTCTCCACCCTGTGGCCACAGTGATCTATCTTTCTTTCTTATTCATTTATTTTGAGAGAGAGAGAGAGTAGGAGAGGGGCAGAGAGAGGAGGAGAGCGAGAGAGAGAATCCCAAGCACATTCCATACTCAGCGTGGAGCCCAACTCTTGGGGCTCAGTCTCATGAAGTGTAAGATAATGACCTGAGCTGAAATGAAGAGTCAGAAGCTTAACCGACTGAGCCACCTAGGTGCTCCCACAATGATCTTTCTTAAATGAAGATTCTGGTGCATGGAAATATTATCTTGCTTTAAATTCTTCAGTGGTGCTTTCTTACCCTCAGGATAAAGTCCAAACTCCTCAGTGGGGCATCTTGATAGCCTGTTTACTTCTCAGTCTTTCTCTAACCCTTTCTCAATTTATATTCTGCTCTCCAGCCACAGCAAATTACTTTCAGTTTCCTGAAAATATGTTATGAGCTGTCTGGATTCTGTGCTTTGACTATATTTCCTCTCTCCAAAATACTCTTATGCTGAGTGCCTGTCTCCCTCTCCCCCGCAAGTACATCCATCACAACTGCTCATCCTTCAGATCAGATTTCAGCTCATCCTTCAGAAAGGATTTCGGGATTGTCCACCTCCCAGGCTGAGTTAAATATGCCTACCTGTACCACCTTTGACTGTTCCTTTCACTGCATTGACTCAACAAGTTGAAATAGCCTGTTTATTCTTTCTTAAGCTCTGTGAGGGCAAATTGTTTTGTCATTGTTGTATAGTCAGTACCAGACTCTGCCAGGTTTTTAAAAGTTTGTCTATTTTGGATTTGAATCAAAATAAATTCATGTTTCTTCAACCTTGGAGAATTACTTTCTCTGTTCCCAAATAGGGAATTCTTACTTAGTTCTATTACCATTCCATTAGCCAACAGATATGAATAAAAATACATACACACAACTTTTTTTACTGAAATATAACACATTATATTTTGTGTTATATTTCACACAACTGCACAAATCAGGGGCACCTGGGTGGCTCAGTCAGTTAGGCGTCTGACTTTGGCTCAGGTCATGCATAATCTCATGGTTCATGGGTTCAAGCCCCCACATTGTGCTCACTCCTGTCAGCCTATCAGTGCAGAGGCCACTTCAGAGCCTCTGTCCCCTTCTCTCTGCTCCACCCCCACTTGTGCTGTCCCGCGAAGTAAATACATGCTAAAACCAAAACAAAGCAAAATTGCACAAATCCTTTTCAACAAATATTTATTAAATAGGCCCTGTCACCAGAGTGGTAATAAGATACTGTTTCACAGTATCTTACGTTATAGTTGGAGAGAGAGAGAGAGACAACAAACAAATTAATAAACTACACAAACATCAAGTAGTTATTTGTAGTGTGCAGAGAGTTAAGATAGGATGATAGTGATTGGCTTGCTACTTTAGATTGAGTGATAAAGGAAGTCTTCTGAAGAGGTAGCATTTAAACTGAGATCTGAATGTCACAAGAAAGCCTATCAGAAGAAGAGCATTCTGTAAGGAACAGCTAGTGTAAAAGCCCTGTAGTGAAAACAATGTTAGCCAATATGACTTGAAGCATAGGGAGTAAGAGGAAAGTAAGAGGTTTGAGATAAAGTTGGGAGAGATAGGCCTAGGAAAATGAGCCAGGGTAGGAGTTTGGGTTTTATTTTAACTGCAGTGGGAAACCATAGGGAAGTGACATTATTATTTGATTTGTATTTTAAAAAACTACTTTGGCTGATGTGTAGGTAATGGGTTATTAGGGGGCAAGAGTACAAAAAGGCAGGCCAACTAGAAAGCTATTAGTGTCAATAAAATGAGGGACCATGGTGGCTTGGTCTGAGGTACTCATCTAGGAGTTGGAGAGATACAGATAAAATTAGAAAATGCTTTGGGCTTAGAGCTAATAGAATTTGCTTATGGATATGAATGTTTAGGGCATGGTTAAGTGAGGGAGGAATCAAGGATAATTCTTAGAGTTTCTACATTAGCAACCTAGTGAATGAAGGTGTCCTTATGAAAGAGGAAGGACTAAGGGAAGAGTAATGTTTGTTTGGGTTTTTTTGAAGAGCACTGCAGACCAAAAGTTCTGTTTGGCTTGTGACTGAGTTGAGATCTCTCATTAGACCATTGTAAAGAGATCTCAAATAGGCAATGGATGTACAAATAAGGAATTCTTGGGAGATCTGAGCTAAATACAAAGAATTGAAAACAGTACACATAAAGATTTAAAGTCATGGACTGGCATTTATCTGGCAGGAATCACAATTCCCGCCCCTTCCATTTTTCTGGAAAACATCCTTCTTTTCTGCAGAACCCACTTTAGCTTCAGGGTCCCTTTCAATATAGTGTTTCAAGCAGCCACAACCAATCAGCTACAGTTGGCTTTCAATATAAAGTCTATATATCATTCTTGTCTAAGTTCTACTGATATGTTTATAAAACTTTTTCTCACTAGTTTAAAATATATAGTCTCAAATTCATATAATTTGATTCTTTCTCATTGTTAAACTTTAACATTTTTATCTTTTTCCTTTGTTCTGATGACACAAGTGATTTGATTGAAAAACTCAAGTACTACTGAAATGTGCAACCTATCTATTGAAATGTTCTCATAATCTCACCTCTTGGAGATAAAGCAGAAAACTTTAACATATCTTAACATCATTCAGTAAATGTTTTAGACAGTAAACACCATAGGCAAATACCCAACCTTATGGAGCTTATGTTCTAATAGGGGTTCTGGTCAATAAAGCAGATGAACATACAAATAGATAATGTAATATCTTACCGGGGTGAGTTCTATGAAACAGGGGAAGGGGGTGCTATTTTAGAAGGGCTTGGAAAGTCCTGCATAAAGTGACATTTGAACAGAGACCCTACAAGCGAAGGAGAGGGTCAGGGTTCTGATCAGAGGAAGATTATTCTTGGTAGAGGGAACTTCAGGTAAACACAGTACAGTGGGAACCCGCCTGACATGTGTAAGGAGCAGTGAGAAGGGCAGTGTCGCTAAAGTGCAATGTTCAGGGCACAGCGGTAGAGTATCTAGAGTTTGGGGAGGAGGTGAGCATGGAAGATATAGCTTTGGGTGTCAGCTGCTTATGAATGGTACTTTAAACCATGAGATCAGATGAGTTTTCCCAGAGAATGAGAACTGGTAAAGAGAAGAGGAGGTCTGAGGACTGAACCCTGGAAGGTGGAGCACAGGAGGTAACTCCAGCTAAAGGAGTGGAAAGTGGAGTGGCCAGGGAGATGGGAGGAGAGATGCAAATGCACGTCGTCTTAGGAGCCCTGTAAAAAAAGTGTTTCAAACAGGAAGGAGTGATCAGCCCTGTTATGTGCTGCTGTGACTGATGATTGGTAACTTAGACAAGACACTCAGAAGGGTAATGAGAAGGAAAGCCTGTTCAGAGGAGCTTCAAGAGAGACTGGGGAGGAAAGAAATGGAGGTAGCCGCTGTAGTCAACTCCCTTTTAAGGCTTTTTGCTGTAAAGGGGAGCAGTGTGATTGCCTGGCAGCACCAAGGGCCCACTCTGAAGTTTGGGGTCCTGAATTTAAAGTGAAAACAACCAGCATAGTGTGTTTTTCTCTAGTCTTGCTCAGCTACTTGGTCAAAAGTGTGGGATAGACAGCCAGATTCATCTGGTTTGGGGTTTTGTCAGATGAGTACTGACAGAGTGAGAAAGAAGCACGGCAGGTATTACAGAGGTGGGAAATGAAGATTTAAAGGTGGTAATAGATGCTGAAAAAGAGACGAAAAAGTGAGATTGTTAGCGGGTTGGAGCTCTGGTAGGAGGGTGAGTGCAGTAAGCAGGGGAGGCTCGGGTTGTGAGAGGCTTGAACTTGGGATGTGCAGGTGTAGGGTATGACTGTAGGGGTGGATCCAGGATAAACCCATCATATAGAGGCCGAGTGTGCTGGATGGCTTGCCCACCTGGGTATTTAAACTAAGAGTAATGAAAAAGGTAGAGGTGGAAAGAGAATAAGCCCATGACTACACTTTTTAGTGACCAAGGGGACCTATCCAGGATCGTAGCACTGGTAGTCAAGATGGAGAGAAGGTGAATAATCTGATGGCCTGGGTCTTAAAGGAACTATATTTTGGGGGGGGGGGGGGGGGGTAAGAGGAGCAAAGATCTAGAAGTGGAAGTGATAAACAAGGAGGATGTTTACCTCACCATAAACTCCCGTATTACACGGAGTATGGGAGACAAAACTGCGCTGTAGGAGAACAGTGCCCTCATAGGATAGCCAGTTTTCACGTAGAACAGGAACATGCTGTGGCTATTGAGAGAAGAGGCTGAAGAATTTAGTGAAAATTGTGAATTTAAAAGTATTTTTTTAATAACGGAAACAATTCTATTGACAAGAAATTTGGTATAGAAAAGGATAAGGGAAAAAAAGTACTCATAGTTCCAATAGCTGAGAGAACCATGTTAATATTTTTGTAGGTTTTCTTATGGATTTTTCTTTTATTCTGAGCCCTTTTTTTGAAAACAGTGTTTTTTGTTTGTATTATGTATACAAAATTGTATTGTTAAGAAAATTTGGGGGCGCCTGGGTGGCTTGGTGGGTTAAGCATCTGACTCTTGATATCTACTCAGGTCATGATTCCCAGGGTCATGGGGTTGGGCTCTGTGCTGAGCAAAGAGCCTGCTTGGGATTCTCTCCCTCTCCCTGTCTCTCTGCTCCTCCCCTGCTCATGGTGTATCTGTCTTTCTTTCAAAATAAACATTAAAAATTTTTTTTAATTTTTTTCCAATAATACATAGTCATTATAGAAAGTTTGGAAAATGATGAAAAATATAAAGATGTAAAGAAAAATCAGTCAGGATCACAACACCTAGAGGTCACATTACCACTGTTAACAGCATTTCTTTACAGTCATTTTTAGACCTTTTTTTTACATTGAGTTTCTACTTTATATGCTGATTGTTAAGCTTGGTCACAGTATTAGAGCATTCAAAGGTTCTAGATGAAAGATGTAATGATTTATTAGGTAGCAAGGCCTTAATTCAATGGTAATAAATAAAACAAGGTACAGGGCAACACGTAGAATGATTCATTATTATGAAGAGTCTATATCTAAGGTGTATATTTCTTTTTACATGTATCAGGGGAAAATTAATTAGAGTACACACACACACGTGTGTGTGGGGGAGTGATACAATTTTATTTTTTACTTGATTTTGGGGGGTGGTGGTGCAATTTTAAAATTGTGCTTCTTTCCTAATGTCTCTAAGGCAAGCTAATATTTCTGACTTTACCTTAAAACCTAACTTTTTAAAATGCAGGGCAATTAAAAAAAAAGTCGCTCCAAAGAACAAAATAAAGACATTCCAGTTGTCTATTTTTATGTTAAGAAAGCAAACTTGGAGCACCTGGATGGCTCAGTTCAGCGTCCGACTCTTGATTTCTGTTCAGGTTATGATCTCATGGTTCATGAGTTCAAGCCCTGTGTTGGGCTCCGTACTGATGGTGTGGAGCCTGCTTGGGATTCTCTCTCCCTCTGTCTCTGCCCCTCCCCATATCACTTACTCTCTCTCTCAAAATAAATAAATAAACTTAAAAAAAAAACCCAACACTTAATTTACTTTTAAGTTCATATGATAATGAAATAGTTGTAAGTAGAACACTCTTGAGATGTTTTTCAAATTGGCTAAAAGTTTGCTTAGTTATCCAAAGCTGATTTTGGAAATATATGAAAATTCTTACAGACTCAACAAAATAGAGTATAGAGAAGTAATTTTCCTTACCCTTCATTCTTATATATATTTGCAATTCACCAAGAGCAAAAGAAATAATAGGGCTTCATATGTTTTCTGGGACTAAATATTCCTTGATTGAGAACATGTTGTGGAAATAGACCTCTCTCTCTTATAAGCTGCCCAGTGTTCCGTTTTCACTTTCACAGTGACAGTGATTTCTTAGAAAAAGACAGTTTTTCTCTCAGCATTTTCTAACACAGGCAAAAGGTGCTATAAATTGCTCAGTGAAACTGAGTTGTGCTGTGATGAATTTTGTTTCCCAATGAAAAGTAGGAGATTGAGTATAATAGTTAGAGTGTAATTTTTTATCTTCTGAAATACATTTCTTATAACAGATTTCAGAGTCGTTTTTCTCCCTTTTTCTCAGTAGTTCAGTTGGAATGGAAAGTGGATTCATACTTAGCGTCAGAAATCTGACCACTTAGTTATGGCTTTGAATCATACTGTGATTTATGTAAAAGTGATGCCCTTTACGTAGATCTGTAGCTTGATTTTTAATTCACTTAAATAAAAGAGGTACTTATGCATGATGGGAAAATATACATAAACAGGATGCAGAAATAATCTTTGTTTCTGGTGTGGTATTTTTGAAGCTGTGCTGGAATTTTTTTTTTTTTTTTAATCCATTTTCTGCAGCTCAGAGTTACCACCTTGTAGTGCTTTGTACCTTTTTACCATGATCATATGTAAATATACAGAAAAACTTAAACAAAACAAATTATCTTTTTGTTAGGTGTAAAAGTTTTTCAAGTAATATATTTGTTTCTTACAATTTGAAGAAAAAAGTCCCCCAAATTGTAGAGGCAAACTCCAGACTTTAGAAATGACAATTATGGCCATAAATAGTGATATAAAATGAAAAAGAGTATGCATTAATGAAAACAAAATTATAAACTTGAAATTCTAAATCATAGAAGATCATCATTATTAATGAATACAGGATTTGGAGCAGATACTGATTTTGACAAATCTTGTGGATTCTGTGGTTAAATAGACAATTATTTGTGAACTATATTAAGTAAAAAGTAGCATTTTTTTAACATATAAGAAGCTACCATATCTTCAAATACTCCTATATATGAAAAATCATGAAGATTTTTTTTCAAAAATGGTTTTGGGTGTTGCCTAATAATTTCCTTTGTGGCTGGGCTATCAAACGGTTATAATTTATGAACTGTACTTCTAGGGGGAAGTAAGTAGTTTCTTAAGATTTTAACTTGTTGTTTGCGTATGTATCTGTATTGTAAAATTGAACAAATGGGAACATTATTATATAATAATTGTATTTTTTAATCATATGTAAAACCATAGTGAGAGCATTTATAAATACTAATTAGTCTAACAGCCTTTTTCAACCAGCATTCTGGGAAAGAATGCCCTAAGGCATTCATTTGTTTGTAAGTATTAACTTGTCACCTATATATCTAGAAAAGTATTACTTATGTTACTATCCTTGGGGGAATTCAGAAATAGTCACTCAAATTATTTTGTGTGTTTTTGGTAGTTCAGATTTGGAATTTTAGTTAAGAAAGGGTGGCAGACAGTCTTAGAAATATGAGAAAGAGCAGAGGACGTATAGTAATGTATTAGTGATCACTAGCTAATAACTTTAGATAAGAGAGTATTTGAGACTTAAAAATTTGAGACAAGGGATTATTCTTTTATGTAAAATCTATGATTTTATTTCTGTAAAGCTCATGAAAATAATGGAAAAACTGTGACAAATATAATTTAGTAAGGTCACAGATATAAAATTGATGTACAAAATTAATACCCTTTATACATAAGCAAAATCCAGTCTGTAGATAAAATGTGTAAAACTTGTGTGAGGAAAGTTTACTTTTAAAAAACTCAAATGGGCTTGAACAGAGAGCCTCTTGTTTTTGAAGAATCACCATCATAAACAGGTCAACTCTTATGTTTATTTATGTACTTGAAACTATTCTAATAAAAATACCAACAGATTTTTTTCTGGAGGGTGGTAGTAAAAGTTGATCTTGAAGTTTACAAGGAAAAATAAACAGGAGGAATGGCCAAGAAAACCCTGGAAAAAATAAAATAAAATGTAAAGCCTTTATAATTAAAATAGTGAGGTGCCTGAAGAAGCAAACTAATGGAGCAGATGAGAAAAATCCAGAAATAGATTTATGTGCAAATATAAATTTAGTAAGGATAAAGGTGGCCTTTCAAATCAGTGGGGGGAAGATGGGCTCTCTAATAACTAGACAGTCCTTTGGAGAAAGATAAATTTGGAACTGTAGTTCATGCTATATATACTTGAATGAATTCCAAATTGATTAGAGCTCTCAAAACATGAAACCATGCTAATACTAGGAGAAAGTATGTCTGAATTATTTTATAGTGTGAGAATATTAGGGGAATAACTATGGCTCAAAACTAGAATCAGTAGGAAAAAAGATTGATGAATTAAGTTACAGGAAAAAGAACTTCGGCATGGAAAAGAAAGCATCAAAAGGAAGTCAAGCTCTTTTCTTCAGCAGGGCCGTGGCAGGAGTGGCTGTGGTGCTAGTCTTTCTGAGCTGTCCAACTCCATTCTTGCTGACGCAGCGACACCTGCACACACTGCTGCCATGACTGACCAGATGACACTTTGTGGCACCCTCAAAGGCCACAATAGCTGAGTGACCCAGTTCGCCACCACTCCCCAGTTCCTGGACATGATGCTACCTGCCTCTCGAGATAAGACCATCATCATGTGGAAGCTGACCAGGGATGAGACTAACTGTGGCTGCCTCTCAAGATAAGACCATTACCGTGTGGAAGCTGACCAGGGATGAGGGCATTCCACAGCATGCTCTTCAGGGTCATTCCAACTTTGTTAGTGATGTGGTCGTCTCCTCACGTGGCCAGTTTGCTCTCTCAGTTTGTTCTTTGTCTTTGGGATCTCACAACGTGTACCACCACAACATATTTGTAGGCCATACCAAGGATGTGCTGAGTGTGGCCCTTACCCTCTGACAACCAGCAAATTGTCTCTGGCTCCTGAGATAAAACCATCAAGCTGTGGAGTACACGGTGTGTATACAAATATACTGTCCAGGATGAAAGCCATTTGGAGTGGGTGTCTTGTGTGTGCTTTTCACGCAATGGCAGCAATCCCATCATTGTCACCTGTGGCTGGGACAAGTTGGTCAAGTGTGGGACCGGCAAACTGCAAGCTGAGGACCAATCCTATCAGCCACACTGGCTCCCCGAACACTGTGTCACTCCAGGTGGATCCCTCTTTGCTACTGGGGGCAAGGATGGCCAAGTCATGATGTGGGACCTCAATGAAGACAAGCCCCTTTATATGCGAGGTGCTGGGGACATCCTCATGCGCCATGCTTCAGTCCTAGCTGATACTGACTCTGTGCTGCCATGGGCTCCCACATCAAGATCTGGGACATGGAAGACAAGATCACTGTAGATGAACTGAAGCAGAACGTTATCAGTTCCAGCAGCAAGGCAGAGCCACCCCAGTGTGCCTCTCTGGGCTGGTCTGCTGATGGCCAGACTCTGTTTGCCGGCTATGTGGACAGCCTGGTGTCACAGGGTGGCAGGTGATCATTGGCACCCTCTGGAGACATATGGCAGAGCTTTAGAAATAAAACACTGGTTTTCTGACTTAAACAAACAAAAACAAAACAAAAGTGAAGTCAAAGGTGTAATAAACTGATAAGTATTTGCCACTTACAACTTGAAAGGCTAACCTCCCTAACATAGAGAGAGCTCCTAAAAAAAATTAAGACTAATAGCTGATAAACAAATGGGCAAGTGTAAGTTCATTTAATTTACATGAAAAGAAATAAAAGTGACTTTTAAACATATAAAAGTAGTTCGGCCTCACTCATTAAAAAGAAATGCAAATTAAAACTACCTTGAGACACCACCTCTTATCTATCAGGTGGATAAATAGTCAAAGTTTGCATAATCTTTTGTCAAGACTATAGGTAAAATAGGCAGAACATTGCTGATAGAAATGAGAATGGTATTATCTCTGCAGAAAGAACATTGACAGTATCAAGCATGATTAAAATAAGTTGGGGGAGGGTAGTGACATCAGCAAGATGGCAGGATAGGAAGTGCTAGATTCTCTTTCTTCCTTGGAGACAGAAATTTAACACAACAAACTGACAAAATACATCTGTAGAAATCCTGAAACTGGTTCAAGTGTTCCTGCACCCCAGGCTAGTGGGAAGCCAACTACATGGAGGCTTGGTAGGAAATAGGTGATACTTTCCACTCTCATTAGCACATTCCCGCTCTACCCCCACCCTTCACACATTTTGCGAGGAAAACTCCAACTACCGTATTCTCCCTGGAGAGGAAAAGGAGTTGAACATACTTCCAGCTGGCTTTTGCAGGGTAGGGGGTGCTGCCTGAGAGTGTCATTCTTGCTTGTATGCATGTATGGACAGAAACAGGGTGACAATTTGAGCACCCCTGAGAACAGCAACAGTGCATTAGAGTCTGCAGTACCATATACAGACACTAGATGGAGTCCCTGGACTGTGATTTCGTGTAGCCAGCCATTGGCAATGTTACAGACACACAAGGGAGAGCTCCTGAGCAGAAGCCAGCAAACATCTTCAAATAGGACAGATAACTTGGCAAAAACACATAGAGGACACATACCTGGAAAAGACCTTTGAGGTGTCCAGAATCTCTAGCACGCTGAATAGAGAAAGCCATCCTTGTATGAAGCCAGACTACAAAGTCTGAAGAGTTGGTCGATTCTTCAGATCCCCAAATCCCAACAACAAAAAACAAGACCTACAGAGAAACAGCCAACTATAATATGTTTAAAGGAACAAATTAGATCTCCAGAAACCAAATCTAAAAAAAAGGAGATGTGAATTGACAGGTAAAGAATTCAAAATTACCATCTTAAGGATACCCAATTAAATAAAAAAAAAACCAGCACAGATAGACAAGTAAACAAAATTAGGAAAATGATGCATGAACAAAATGAGAGTATGAACAAAGAGATAGAAACTATGAAGAAGAGCTAAACAAATTCTGCAACTAAAGAATAACAGTACAAAATTGAAAAATTCACTGTCAGGACTCAATAGTAGATTTGACCAGACAGAAGATAGAATCAATGAACTTGAACATAGGACTTTCAAATTTTACTGAAGCAGGGGAGCCCAAAAATGAAAAATGAAGAGAGCTTGAGAGATTTATGGACCAGAAAAACAATATACAAATTATGGGAGTCTCAGAAAGTAAAGAAAAAAAGGAACAGGGAATCTATTTGAAGAAACAATGGCCAAAAGTTTCTCAAAATTAAGAAGAGAAATGGATATACAAATTCAAGAAACTCAAAAGAACTAGGGTAAATCTAAAGAGATATACACTGAGACACATCATAACTATACTGTCAGATGTCACATGTAAAGTGAGAGTCTTGAAAGCAACAACTTGTCACATGCCATGATAACCATGAAGAAAATAGCTATAGGATATTTATACAGAGAGGGAAATGAGAAGTGAATCAAAACATGTCACTATAGAAAAATCAGTGAAACACGAAGAAGAGAGAAAAAAAATGACAAAAAGCTAAAAGACAGAAAACAAGGAACAAATGGCAATTGTAAGTCCTTTCATACAAGTCATACAAGTCCTTACATTTAAAGTAATTACTTTTAAATGTAAACAGATTAAGCATAGCTATTAAAAGACATGGACTGGGGGCGCCTGGGGGGCTCAGTCGGTTAAGTGGCTGACTTTGGCTTTTGTCATGATCTCACGGTTTCTGAATTTGAGCCCCGCATTGGGCTATGTGCTGACAGCTCAGAGCCTGGAGCCTGCTTCAGATTCTGTCTCCCTCACTCTCTGCCCCTCCCCTGTTCACGCTCTGTCTCCCTCTCAAAAATAAATAAACATTAAAAAAAAAAAAGACATAGACTGGCTGAATGAGTATTAAAAAAAACAAATGAAAACATGATCCAGTTTTGTTTTGCTTACAGGAGATTCACTGTAGATCTAAATTTATAGACTAAAAGTGAAAAGGTAGAAAAAGATACTCAGTGCAAACAGGAACCTAAAGAGATTAGAGTGGCCATACTTATATCAGAGAAAAGGGACTCTAAGACAAAAACTACAACAAAAGGCAAAGAAGGACATTGTACCTCGTTTTCAGTTACAGATAAAGCAATCAAGTAGAAGATCAATAAGGAAAGAGTAGTCTTGAACAATACTGTAGACCATTTGGGCTTAAGAGACAAATACAGACCGTTCCACCCAATAATAGCAGAATGCACATTCTTCTCAAGCAAACATGGAACAATATCCCAGGTAGACTACATGTTAGGTAACAAAAAAAGTCCTAACAAATTTTAGATGATTAAAATTACACAAAATATCTTCTCTAATCACAATGGAATAAAACTGGAACTCACTAGCAGAAGGAAAACACAAAAATCCAAAATTATGTGGAAATTAAGTAACATACTCTAACAACCAGTGGGTCAAAGAAGAAATTACAAAGGAATTTAGAAAATATTGGGGGATAAATGAAAACAAAAACACAACATGTCAAAACTTATGGGATACAGTGAAAGCAGTAATAAGAGGGAACTTCATAGTGATAAATGCCTACATTTAAAAAAACTCAAGTCAACAACCTAACCTTACATCATAAGGAACTAGAAAAAGAAGATCTAAACTGAAAGTCAGCAAAAGAAGGAAATAATAAAGATTGGAGCAGAGATAAGTGAAATAGAGAATAGAAAAACTACAGAAAATGTCAACAAAACCCAGAATTGGTTTTTTTTAAAAGATCAACAAAATTGACAAACCCTTAGCTAGGCACCCTAACTAAGAAGAAAGAAGACTCAAATATCTAAAATAGAAACAAAAGAGGAGACATTATAACGTATATCACATAAATAAAAAAGAAATATAAGGAGCTACTATGAGTAATATATGCCAACAAATTGGAAAACTTATAAGAAATGGATATATTTCTAGAAATGTCCAGCCTACCAAGACTGAATCATGAAGAAATAAAAAAATCTGAACAAACCTATAACTAGTGAGGAACCAGTAATTAAAGAATTGAAGCACTAATAAAAAACTTCTCAACAACAGGAAAAAGCACAGAACCAGATGAATTTACTGGTGAATTCTACCAAGCATTTAGAGAAGAATTCAAACCAATTCTTTTTTAAACTCTTCCAAAGAATTAAAGAGGAGAGGAGACTCTGAAACTCATTCTGTGAGACAAGAATTACCCAGGTTCTGAAACCAGACAAAAACAGGACAGGAAAAGAAAACTATAGACCGATATTCCTCATGAACATTGACACAAAAATCCTAAACAAATATTAGGCAAAATGAATTCAACAGCACTTTAAAAGTGTCTTACATCATGAGCAGGTGGGATTTACACTTGGAATGCAAGGATGGTTCAACACATGAAAATCAATTGATGTTACATATCAAATGGACAAAGTGAAAGAAAAAAGACATCATCTCAATCAATGCAGAGAAATCATGTGACAAAGTCCAACAGCCTTTCATGGTGGAAACATTTAACAAACTAAGAAAAGAAGGAAACTACCTCAGTAATAAAAGCCATATATAAAAACCAACATCATACTCAGTGGGGAAAGACTGAAAACTTTTCTTCTAAGCTCAAGAACGAAATAGGCATGCCCAATTTCACCACTACTATTCACCATAGTACTGAAAATTCTAGCCAAAGGAATCAGACAAGAAAAAGAAATAAAGGCATACAGATTGAAAATGTGTAATTATTAATTAATTAATAATTAATCAGGAATTTAATTAATTAATTTAATTCCTGTAATTAATCAGGAATTAAAATGATCTGTTCATATATGATTTGTTCTTCTATGTAGAAAACCCTAAAGATTCCATCAAAACGCTGTTAGAGCTAATAAAAGAATTTAGCAAAGTATCAGAATACAAAATCTACACTGAAAACTCAGTTGTTTTTCTTAAATACTAACAATGACCAAGCCAAAAATGAAATTTAGAAAATAATTCCATTTATTATAGCCTCAAAAAGGATAAAGTACTTAGGAATAAACTTTACCAAGGAAATAAAAGATTTGTACACTGAAAGCTACAAAACATTGGTAAGGAAATCAAAAAAGATAAGAAAAAGGAAAGACTTCTTGTTTATGGATCAGAACTTAATATTGTTTAAATGTGTATACTACCCAAAATGATCTACAGATTCAATGGATTCTCTATTAAAATCCCAATGACATTTTTTTGCTGGAAAATAGTCCCAAGATTTGTATAGAATCTCAAAGGACCATGACTAGACAAAACAATCTTGAGAAAGAAGGAGGCATCACACTTCCACATTTTAAAATGTACTACAAAGCAACAGCTATTATGTGGTCCTGGCATAAAGATAGGCACATAGACCAATGAAACAAATAAATAGCCCAGGAATAAACCTTTTCATATATAACCAAATGATTTTTGGCAAGAGTGCCAAGACTCTACAGTGGGGAAAAGGCAGTCTCTCTATAACACACATTGAATGTGTTGGGTAGGCAGTCTTTAAAAAGAAGGAAATGCTGTCATGTGCTAAAACATAGATGAATTTTGACTTTATGCTGAACAAAATAAGCCAATCCAAAAGAGGCAAACAATATATGAGTCCATTCAGATGAAATATGTAAAGTAGTCAAAATTATAGAAACAAAGTAGAAAGGTGGTTGGCAAGGGCTGAAGAGAGAGGAGGAGAAATTAGTGTTTAATGGGTATAGAATTTCAGTGTAACAGCATGAAACGTTACAGAGCAATTTTGCACAATGAAGTTAACACTCCTGTTACTAAAAAACGTTTAAGCCGATAAACTTAATGTTATGTGTTTTTTTATCATAATAATAAAAAAAGAATGAGGAAGACCTCTATGTGGTAATACGTGATTTTCAAGATACATTATTAAAAAAAAAAAACTTGAGGGGCACCTGGGTGGCTCAGTCGGCTAAGCGTCTGACTCCTGATCTCCTGGTTTGTGAGTTTGAGCCCTGCATCAGGCTCTGTGCTGACAGCATAGAGCCTTCTTGGTATTCTCCT
Organism: Puma concolor; assembly: GCF_028749965.1. Classification (NCBI taxonomy): domain Eukaryota; kingdom Metazoa; phylum Chordata; class Mammalia; order Carnivora; family Felidae; genus Puma; species Puma concolor. The sequence goes on from NC_141674.1 coordinate 86,628,822, forward strand.
TCTCTCTCTTTCTCTCTGCCCCTACCCTACCTGTGCACGCTCTCTCTCTCAAAATAAATCAATAAACTTAAAAAAAAATGTAAAAAAACACTTGAAATGTAGTACATGCTGTATAGGTGTGTAGTAAAAGACATGTAAAAGGTAGCACTGCTACCTTTCTTATAAGAAGGAGAAGAGATACATGTATAATGTGCATGTTTTCTTATAAATTTCCAAAAGAAACTCAAGAATAAACCTAAAGCAAATATAATATGTTTACTTCTAGGCAGAGAGAAGGAATTAGAAGTGAGACTTTGAATATATTTTTTTAGACATACTTTTGACTTTGGACTTGTTGACACTTTTAGCCTTTAAAAAAATTAGGGTGGGGGGATTAAGAGTACACTTATGATGAGCACCGAGGAATATATAGAATTGTTGAATCACTATATTGTATACCTGAAACGAATATAACACTGTATGTTAGCTAACTGGAATTAAAATAAAAATGTAAAAAAAAATACAATACAAACTATAAGTAAATTTTTTAAATAAAAAATATTTATAGACTGTCTACTAAAAATCCCAAGCATTTAAAACATAACAAAACTTTTCCTTTTTATGTCTGCCATTGGAAAAAAAAAAAATCAGAAGCAATCTCTTAGCCATTTAATCTTCATGAAGTTTTCATGGGTTTTGTTTTCATGCATTCATGAGGTGGCTGTGCTTTTGTTAAGTTCACTTTTAGTTTGCTTTATTTTCTGATTGTGCATTCTGTTAAGAGGAGGAACATATTCAGAAAGTGGCATTTGTCCAGAAGAAGGGGAAATGGATCTCTGGTGGAGTTAGACAAGTCTTCCTTGTAAGGAGAACAGGTTGGTTTGTAGCCTCTGAGCAATTTCCATCTTCCTACAAGATATTGTTATATCTGTATCTCTTGCCCTGAAATGGCAAATTCTACCTTCCTATTTGTTTTCTGTGTGGTAAAGCTACATTTCTATCAGGCTCCTTTGTCTTGCACTTCTAGTACATCACATGCAGGGGACTCTTCCAGGAAGCAAGGGCGATTACCAACCTTTTCTTATCTGTAAGCATTTGTTTTCTCGGGGTTATTTTGTCTGGCTTGATCTCATGTAACAGATTATAATTGTTAATGGAAAGGTAAACAGTTTCTAAACTCTAAAGATGGTCAGCATCATATACAAGGACCAGTTATCGATATGGATTACAGTGTCTTCCAGGAGTGGAAAGTGGGTAAAGTATTGTTTCTTAGTCTTTGAAGGATTCTTGATTTGTTCTGTTTGGGTAGCAATATATTTATAATTCAAACACTGTTATTTTTCATTCTTGTGTGCCTCATATAGTTTTTTTGTTTGCTTTGTTTTCTGGGGGTTTTTTTTGTTTGTTTGTTTGGTTTTTTTTGGCGGGGGGAGGTTCAGCGTAGAATTTAGTGATTCATTATTTACATATAACACCCAGTGCTCATCCCAAGAAGTGCCCTCCTTAATGCCCATCACCCATTAGCCCATCACCCCACCCACCTCCCCTCCAGCAACCCTCAGTTTTTTCTCTATGGTTAAAAGCCTCTTATGATTTGCCTCCCTCTCTGTTTTTATTTTATTTTTCCTTCCCTTCTCCTATGTTCATCTGTTTTGCTTCTTAAATTCCACATATAAATGAAATATATTTGTCTTTCTCTGACTGACTTATTTTACTTTGCATAATACATTCCAGTTCCATCTACATTGTTGCAAATGGCAAGATTTCATTCAAAAAGTAAAAGTAAATTTTTAAAATGGAAACCACATCAAGTTTTTTCAACTCTGATTCACTCATTCACTCTTATTCTTTTTTTACTATTTTTCACTTGTTGCCAAAAAAAAAATAATAGTCCCTTTTGTTTTTTTTTTTTACCAGTTCTACCAAGTTTAATGATAATTTTGAGGAAGTTATTTTTTTTAATTTGCCAGTTTTTTTTATTTATATATGAAATTTATTGTCAAATTGGTTTCCATACAACACCCAGTGCTCATCCCAAAAGGTGCCCTCCTCAATACCCATCACCCCCCCCTCCTCCCTCCCACCCCCCATCAACCCTTAGTTTGTTCTCAGTTCTCAACAGTCTCTTATGCTTTGGCTCTCTCCCACTCTAACCTCTTTTTTTTTTTTTTTTCCTTCCCCTCCCCCATGGGTTCCTGTTAAGTTTCTCAGGATCCACATAAGAGTGAAACCATATGGTATCTGTCTTTCTCTGTATGGCTTATTTCACTTAGCATCACACTCTCCAGTTCCATCCACGTTGCTACAAACGGCCATATTTCATTTTTTCTCATTGCCACGTAGTATTCCATTGTGTATATAAACCACAATTTCTTTATCCATTCATCAGTTGATGGACATTTAGGCTCTTTCCATAATTTGGCTATTGTTGAGAGTGCTGCTATGAACATTGGGGTACAAGTGCCCCTATGCATCAGTACTCCTGTGTCCCTTGGATAAATTCCTAGCAGTGCTATTGCTGGGTCATAGGGTAGGTCTATTTTTAATTTTCTGAGGAACCTCCACACTGCTTTCCAGAGCGGCTGCACCAATTTGCATTCCCGCCAACAGTGCAAGAGGGTTCCCGTTTCTCCACATCCTCTCCAGCATCTATAGTCTCCCGTTTCTCCACATCCTCTCCAGCATCTATAGTCTCCTGATTTGTTCATTTTGGCCACTCTGACTGGCGTGAGGTGATACCGGAGTGTGGTTTTGATTTGTATTTCCCTGATAAGGAGCGACGCTGAACATCTTTTCATGTGCCTGTTGGCCATCTGGATGTCTTCTTTAGAGAAGTGTCTATTCATGTTTTCTGCCCATTTCTTCACTGGGTTATTTGCTTTTCGGGTGTGGAGTTTGGTGAGCTCTTTATAGATTTTGGATACTAGCCCTTTGTCCGATATGTCATTTGCAAATATCTTTTCCCATTCCGTTGGTTGCCTTTTAGTTTTGTTGGTTGTTTCCTTTGCTGTGCAGAAGCTTTGTATCTTCATAAGGTCCCAGTAATTCACTTTTGCTTTTAATTCCCTTGCCTTTGGGGATGTGTCGAGTAAGAGATTGCTATGGCTGAGGTCAGAGAGGTCTTTTCCTGCTTTCTCCTCTAAGGTTTTGATGGTTTCCTGTCTCACATTCAGGTCCTTTATCCATTTTGAGTTTATTTTTGTGAATGGTGTGAGAAAGTGGTCTAGTTTCAACCTTCTGCATGTTGCTGTCCAGTTCTCCCAGCACCATTTGTTAAAGAGACTGTCTTTTTTCCATTGGATGTTCTTTCCTGCTTTGTCAAAGATGAGTTGGCCATACGTTTGTGGGTCTAGTTCTGGGGTTTCTATTCTATTCCATTGGTCTATGTGTCTGTTTTTTTGCCAATACCATGCTGTCTTGATGATGACAGCTTTGTAGTAGAGGCTAAAGTCTGGGATTGTGATGCCTCCTGCTTTGGTCTTCTTCTTCAAAATTACTTTGGCTATTCGGGGCCTTTTATGGTTCCATATGAATTTTAGGATTGCTTGTTCTAGTTTCGAGAAGAATGCTGGTGCAATTTTGTTTTTTTTAATTTTTTTTTTCAACGTTTATTTATTTTTGGGACAGAGAGAGACAGAGCATGAACGGGGGAGGGGCAGAGAGAGAGGGAGACACAGAATCGGAAACAGGCTCCAGGCTCCGAGCCATCAGCCCAGAGCCTGACGCGGGGCTCGAACTCACGGACCGCGAGATCGTGACCTGGCTGAAGTCGGACGCTTAACCGACTGCTCCACCCAGGCGCCCCTGCTGGTGCAATTTTGATTGGGATTGCATTGAATGTGTAGATAGCTTTGGGTAGTATTGACATTTTGACAATATTTATTCTTCCAATCCATGAGCAGGGAATGTCTTTCCATTTCTTTAAATCTTCTTCAATTACCTTCATAAGCTTTCTATAGTTTTCAGCATACAGATCCTTTACGTCTTTGGTTAGATTTATTCCTAGGTATTTTATGCTTCTTGGTGCAATTGTGAATGGGATCAGTTTCTTTATTTGTCTTTCTGTTGCTTCATTGTTAGTGTATAAGAATGCAACTGATTTCTGTACATTGATTTTGTATCCTGCAACTTTGCTGAATTCATGTATCAGTTCTAGCAGACTTTTGGTGGAGTCTATCGGGTTTTCCATGTATAATATCATGTCATCTGCAAAAAGCGAAAGCTTGACTTCATCTTTGCCAATTTTGATGCCTTTGATTTCCTTTTGTTGTCTGATTGCTGATGCTAGAACTTCCAGCACTATGTTAAACAACAGCGGTGAGAGTGGGCATCCCTGTCGTGTTCCTGATCTCAGGGAAAAAGCTCTCAGTTTTTCCCCGTTGAGGATGATGTTAGCTGTGGGCTTTTCATAAATGGCTTTTATGATCTTTAAGTATGTTCCTTCTATCCCGACTTTTTCAAGGGTTTTTATTAAGAAAGGGTGCAATAATAGTCCCTTTTGGTTAATTTTAATGTTCATTGTTAATTTGTGTGTAGTCAATTTCTAACTCTCCTCTACTAGCTATAGCCTGCACTTAAGTTACTCTGTTCTCTTGCTTAATTAATGCTTGCAAAACATGATTTCTATCCCTGTCTCAGCAGCTAAGTATTTTCATGTAGTCAGCATGCAACATAATGTAGCAATTAGAAACCTACCTTGAAATAGTCAGTAAAAGGTCTGTTCTCACAGTGGTATTTTAAAAGGTTAATTTGGGTAAACAATTAAATAAAGGTCCTTTTTGCCTTTGCTCTGTATTTCCCATGTTTGGTTTACTTCTCACAAACACGTGACTTTGGAAGTTATCATTGAAGATGGGTCCAAAATGGTAACTAGGGATTTGCTTCTATTCAAATTTTGACAATACCAGTCAGCAGTAACATTCATATCGTTACTACTGCTCATCTTTTCCTGAGCTTTTAAATTTCTTTCTGTGGTCCAGACATCCTGTACGCTTTGAAGATCAGCTTTTCCTAAAGTCAGAACTCTCCTATAGGCAAAGGCACTTTGTGATCGCTAGGAAAGCCACTTTGATGACTTCATTGGAGGAAATAATGCAGAGTGGTTAAGATCATTTGCTATGGAGCCAAAGTGCCTGGGTTCAAATCCTGGTTTCACCATTTAGCTGTGTGACCTTAGGCAAGTCACCTAGCCTCTCTGTTCCTCAATTTTTCATCTTTAGAATGGGGTTAATAGTAATACCTACCTCATAATTTGCTATGTATGGATTAAATGGATTAAGATATCTAAAGTATGGAACAAATTGGCAAAAAAATGGGAAGCATTGTATGAGTTAATTGCCTGCCTACCTTCCTTCCCCAAAGGAATGCTGTTGGATAGCAGGCACCATTCACTTGCATGGTTTCTCTCCTATGATGATAACATGCCCTTCCCTCTCCACGCCCCCCCCCTCCCCCCCCCCCCCCCCCCGCCCTTAACTGACCCTCATTCATTCATTATCAACTAGGGGAAAAAGAGAAAGTAAGGAGAGAATAAAAGAAATACAGTTCATTGTATGGACTGCCTCCATCATTTAGGAGGGCACAGGAGTTGCTGCATGTTAACAGTGCCCCTTTTCTACTTCTCTGTGGTATCCTTCCTGGCTGCTAGATTTCTTAAGAGGAACACACTCAGCCATCTAGAGGCAAAGCTCTATCACTGTATGGTGAGGAAATGTTAAGGTTTGAATACCACATAGATTGAATCAGTTACAGGTATACCATTTTTTAACTTAAACCAGACAGACCCATTTTAGCTCAGATTCCTAATAGCTTTGTTGAACCTAGAGATAATCAGCACTTTGGTTCTATTCCTTTTGGATTTTTCTTGCTGACCACAAGGCCTTTTTGTTCTCAGTTAAAACTTGTGATCACTGGGGCGCCTGGGTGGCGCAGTCGGTTAAGCGTCCGACTTCAGCCAGGTCACGATCTCGCGGTCTGTGAGTTCGAGCCCCGCGTCGGGCTCTGGGCTGATGGCTCAGAGCCTGGAGCCTGTTTCCGATTCTGTGTCTCCCTCTCTCTCTGCCCCTCCCCCATTCATGCTCTGTCTCTCTCTGTCCCAAAAATAAATAAACGTTGAAAAAAAAATTAAAAAAAAAAAAAAAAAACAAAAAAAACTTGTGATCACTGAAGCTATCTGAATGATAATTAATTTGATTTTAATAATTGTGATCAATATTTCTTGCCATCTTATTTGGTTTTTCTAAACAAGATCCTGTGTCTTCACTTCTATACTGTTTTAAAAATGGGGGCGCCTAGTGGCTCAGTTGGTTGAGCGTCTGACTCTTGATTTTTAGCTCAGGTCATGATCCAAGGGTCATGGGATTGAGCCCCACATCGGGCTCTGTGCTGAATGGGGAGCCTGCATAGGATTCTCTCTCTCTCTCCCTCAGCCTCTCTCCCCTGCTTGTGCGCTGTCTCTTTCTCTCTCTCTGCCTCCAATAATAAAATTTTTTTTTTTTTTTAATTTTTTTTTTTCAGCGTTTATTTATTTTTGGGACAGAGAGAGACAGAGCATGAACGGGGGAGGGGCAGAGAGAAAGGGAGACACAGAATCGGAAACAGGCTCCAGGCTCTGAGCCATCAGCCCAGAGCCTGACGCGGGGCTCGAACTCGCGGACCGCGAGATCGTGACCTGGCTGAAGTCGGACGCTTAACCGACTGCGCCACCCAGGCGCCCCAATAAAATTTTTTTAAATGCAGATTTCTTTGAAGTACGTTATCTCTTGCTTTTGCCCATCCTAGTCTAGCTACTACTTTAAATGGGTTACAGAAGTAGTGGGGCGGTTCTTCCAGATCACATTATCTTTTCAATACAAATGTTACCATATTTAATACAAATAACGTGAATTTTTTCAGTCTTCTCAAAAGTCTTCTCAAAACTGTATATTTTGTAGAACTTTTGCCCTCTTACTTCATTGATTCTATTGTCTCGTCCCAATTCTCAACCTCTTGACAGGATATCAGTGTGAATTTGTATTCATTTTTCTTCTTTACCTACACCTTTGTTCCTTATGGATACAGAATAGATCATTAATAGATCATTAATAATTTTTTTCTTATATTGCTGGTGTGATTTTAGTTTCTTTTTCATGAAAATGAAGAAAAGAACTTGTATTAAGTTAAGAAATTACAAATCAAGAATTGGGAATGGTGATTGCTCCTGCTGAAGTGTCATTCTTTCTCACCTATACTTGAACAGAGAATAAGAAACTTTTGCTTCCAGTTATAGAAATTCTTCTGGGGAATAACTCAGTTGAGGGCAACTTTATTCTTTTCCTATTTATCTATTACTTTGACGGGTTGAAAGTCACATCAAACAAGGGCTATTCTATATTCTTATTATCTTCCACTAGTGTTTAAAATTTTTAAACACATTAAACATTCAGCAGATATGTGTTCAGTGCTTATTATATTCCAAGTACTGTGCTGGGCACTGGGAATAAAAAGAACATGCCATGATCTCTGACCCTGGAGGACTTCATCATGATAAGGCACCACAGTGCCGTGCAGAGAGCGTTAGTGTTAGAATCAGCACATCCAACTCTGCCTCTTCGCAGTGTGTAACAGAGAGCGAGTTGTCTTAACATCTCTGAGCTGGTTTCCTCTTCTGTAAAATGAGAGAGTTGGCCTAAGTGATCTCTGCATCTGACATTCGATTATTCCTAAATGGGATATTTTTCTTAAGGTTACTAACTTAAGGCTGGTGTGAGGATCAAATTAGAAAAAATTTACGAAAGGACTTTAAAAACTATTAGGTGTTGTCTAAACAAAGACATTACTAATTATTTACTGATTTGGCAGTATTTGCTAATGCTTTTGGTCCAAAGACCAGATGCATTAGGTGTTATAATTAAGTTACAGAAGTTTAAGAAATAAAGGATGACCTTTTCATGACTTTGGCTCTGAGTTCTAGGCATATTTTAGGGTATCTTATTATCACCGTTATTTAGTAAAGTAGGTACTCTGTAAATGTGCATTGATTTAAGCCATAGGTTTTGAAATTCTGTATAATTATAAGGTACACCACAATCCCTGTGGTTTGGGATTATCTCTTCTATATTAGGCTTATGGAATTCTGGGTTAACTAAGGTAATTGTTCATCAGTATGAAATAATTGTTTTTAGGCAAATATGACTGCATATTTACAGCTTGCCATAGGACTACTGTGTCTAAACATAGAGTACATTTCAATTTGGGGTCAGTTTTCTTTGGCTATTTGTCCAGTAAATATTTTCAAGTGTGTGGCAAATACCAGACCTTCCAATGTATGGGTTCTTCAAAAAGTGCAACTGTCTTTTTCTATGTTTGTAGATTATAAGAACCCCTGATAATATGCCCAAGGACTGAGCCCATAAGCCAATTCAAAAAGTTGAATCAGTAATTATGTTTTAATTATTATTATAGGTGTTTATTCTCAGATCTAAGTAATAGTTTCAGCCCTCTGAAATTTTTTATTGCTAAGCATTATGATTATCACTAGTCTGTTCTTCAGAAGTTTTCATGATGTATACCCTTTTATTTTGTTTGGCTTATTCATAATTATGGCTAGATAATTTACTGTTGAAATGGTGAGACTTTCACTAAAAGCTGCTTCCAAAGTAAGATTTGAGTATATTTTCATTTGCAAAGTTACTGGCAATAAAGAGTAATAACTATTGCTTATTTAATCTGCCAGCATTTAAGCTTTCACATTAATTTTATGTTTATGACTATATGATTATAAACTTGATTTACCTTCAGCTTTTGAAGAATAAAACCATTACCCTGTTTTACTGGTAAACTCATATACCTAATGACTCATGCCTTTTATATATGTTAGGAAAATGGTGTTTCATTGTTAAAGTTAGAATTGAGTTAGTCAACCAGAAGTGAACCTCTAATTGTTTCCAAATGCTTCCTCTTTGGGTTTGGATGAAGCTCTAAGTGTTAGCTCAGTCAGGAATTTGCTAAGCTTGTCTTTTTCCCAGTATCCTTTCATTATGGGTAGATAGATCCATGCTAAAATCTGTTTTATGATTTCCCATTACGATAGTTAATCAGAAAAATATGGACGCAAACTCCTGAGCTAAACACTAAAAAGCAAAAATAAAGTTTCTGCAAGTTTCTTTTACATTTTTATGATCTTTGAAATTGTTACAGAAATTGACCTTGGTTCTGAATTGCTGAAAGGTTTTAGCAAGTACCTTTCTCCCTCTTCCACAGTTTCATGACCTACTTCTAGTTACCTCTGAAATCCTTACATGATTTTAGAATTCCTATTAGACAGAATTAGTGTGACACATCCATGTGCTTTGGCGAATGCTTGCTGCTGTTGAATAGAAACATTTTATTAAATTTCTACTGAAGCAGGCAGCCATTTCAAATCTTATAATATAGCAAAATCAATAAACACCTCATTGACCCTTACCAAAAAAAAAAAAAACCGCTGTTATATATTATTTCCTTATATCATTGATATCTTTTATTTAGTTATTTTAAAATTAATTTTATTAAAATGTTTATTTGCATTATGATTCTTAAATTGAGTGTTAAAGTAAATGATTTCTAAATTCCCTGTTAATTCTAATAGTGTGTTATCTGTGATCATGGAACTTCTTCACCAGTTCTAGAATCCTCAAACTAAGCCACATGTGAATAAATGAATTTTATGAGAAAAGAGGAAATACTAGTCCATCCATCCTTCCTTCCTTCCCACCCTCCTCCTCCTCCTCCTCCTCCTTCTTTTTTAAACAAATGTGATGGCAAGGCATAGCTGGCTTTGGGAAGCAACATACATGGAATATAGACATAAAAAGTTGAACAAAGGTTTGGATAAATTTGTAGATGGTTGTTCTGGGTGCCTTATTAAGAGACTGTGTTGGGGAAATGTCCTTAAGGTTTTAAGGCTGATCTCTTCAAGGATTATTATAGATTAGACTCAGTCATCTCTTACTTATTGTGTTTTAGCTAACACAAAAATTAGAAAAACTAGACTATGCCTAGGTATTCTAAAACCTTATATTTAAAAAAAAATTTTTTTAATGTTTATTTTTGAGAGAGAGAGACAGAGTGTGAGCAGGCAAAGGGCAGAGAGAAAGGGAGACACAGAATCTGAAGCAGGCTCCAGGCTCTGAGCTGTCAGCACAGAGCCCGACACGGGGCGCGAACCCACAAACTGTGAGATCATGACCTGAGCCAAAGTCGGACCCTTAACCGACTGAGCCACCCAGGCGCCCCCTAAAACATTATATTTTAAAAGTCATTTGCAAAAAGATGTTTCCCATCTGCTGTTTAATAATATCATTGCTCATAGTGTTTGCCTTCTGCTACAGTAAGGTCTGTATTCTTTTCTATTTTTGCCCATTTTTCTCTATTTTAAAAGGGATATTCAAAAGTAAGTTACCAACACATTAATAAAGAAAACTGTTCGCCAAAAGTTCATGGGAAATGAAAATGGATACAGGCATCGTCTCTAGTTGTTTTCCATTCATATGCACCTTCTTCCAAATGCTGGGCCCTGAATGAGTGTGTTGCCTGATTTCCAGTGACCTCTCTATAGGCTTTTTCAAAAGTTGTGGATTCCATTAAAGTAGCTATTGTGTATTATTTATCGTTTTATTTCCAGTGCCTAGCACATGCTTGGCTCATAGTAGGCATATAATAAATGTTGACTTGAACTTTTCAAAATTGAATTTGGAGTCCAAAGTCTTGGTCTTTTTATTCTAGCTCTCCTACTCACTAGCTGTGTCCTTCAGCAAGTTCCTTTGGTGTTCTAGACCATCATTTCCAAATCTAGAGTAAGATTCCATCTAGTTCTAGGAAATATGATACCAAATAGTTCAATAGTTGCTTATTCATATTGATTGCTTAATAAAATCCATTTGCAGGAGTAAAGCAGTTTGCCAAGTAGATCTCTCCTCATTTTGTGATGCTTGATATACATATATACAGATGTATATATATGTATACATATATATGTAACATTTTCTTTCATTTCCAAATATATTCTTGCACTAGTATTCCTTATAGTTTGACCATTTTTTTCCTTATGGAATGAAAAATGAAGATGGAAGGAATTGCCTAGATATTTAATCCACTTCCTCATTTTACAGATGAGAAAATTGGTGCTCTGGAAGGCTATACAATTTGTCCAGAGTTATTTAATGGCAGAATTAGAACCCAAGTATCATGAGTCCATTTTCTACCTCACATATCTTTAGGCATTATTAGCAGTTCCTTGGGATAAAGATTGAAGAAGAAATGATCAAAATAGCTAAATTTTTCTGTGTGGTTCTAAGAGGTACATAGAAAAAAAAAAAAAACCTCTTTTTTCTCAAACTTTCATTATAGCAGAACCATTTTTGTGCCTCACTTTCTGAAAAGTACAGTAAGGAAAGTAGGAAAACATAAAAATTGTAAGTTAGTTTGTAAAAATATTCTATGACTGGTCCTTTCTTTTTCTTGAGAAATGATGGAGAGGGGAAAGAAAAATGTTATAATGGTTGAATTGTAGCCTGTGAGTCTACCAACATGTTTTTCTTTGCCTTTTTTATAAACCCAGGGCATCCTCACCTGTATAATAATAACAGCACAGTAGATAGAAACAGATACTGCTCTTCAGGTTACATGAAGGAATAACCAATATTCTTTTGCTGTAAAAATCCTTAACCCCACTTCTAGTTGTTCTAACATTGCCATAGGTAGCGCAGATTTTTTTTTTTTTTTTTTTTTAAGGAGCACAGAAAGGACATTTCGTACAGTTGAGAGAAGAACAGTTTGGGATCAGGAAATATACCCTAGAAGGGGTGACACTTGAGATTTTAGAGAAGGAATAAAAGCCAGACTACAAGGCAATTTAGGGACATTCTAGGCAGAAGTGACAGCATGAGTAAGCATGAAAAGAAGAAACAGCTAAAAGTAAAGTGCAAGGATGTTTGGTTTGAGGGCTTAAAATGTGAAGCAAGGATTGATAGGATGTGAAGCTAGGCAGGGCAGATCCAAAAATATACCATGTTGAAGAGCTTACATTTAATCCCCTAGGCAGTGGGGAGCTTTTAAGGGATTTTTTTTTTTTTTTAATGGGGAAGGGATAATAGGGTCAGATACTGATTTTAGATAGATTAGTCTAATAGTTTTAAAAAGAATGGTTATATTAGTTATCTAAGAATGCATAACAAATAAAAAAAACCTAGTAGCTAAAATAATGGGCATTATCTTATAGTTTTGGTTCAGGAACCTGGTCATAGTCAGTGAGGATCCTTGGCTCAGAGTCACTCACAAGATGGCAGTCAAGGTGTCAGCCAGGGCTACAGTCATTCTAAGGTTCATTTGGGGGAGAATCCACTTCTAAGCTCACTGAAGTGGTTGTTGAAAGTACTGAGTTCCTTTTGGACTATTGGACTGAGGGTCTCAGTTCCTCCAAGGAGGCATCCCTCAGTTGCTTGTCACTTGGGCTTTTCCTTAGAACAGGTCACAACATGACAGCTGTGAGCAAAGTGAGAGCGTAAGAGAGCAGGGTGAACAAGATGGAAGCCAGAGTCTTTTAACCTGATTTTAGAAGTGCCATGTCCCACTTTTGCTGTGCTGTATTAAAGTCACTAGGTCCAGCCCACACTCAAGAGTAGGGGATTGCACAAGAACATGAATAGTAGGGGGGCATGGGCCATTGGGATCCATCTTCGAAGCTGCTTATCACAATGGACTTGAAGTAAGACTAGAGGCAAAAATGGCCCACTAGGAGGTGATTATAATAATCCAAGTGAAGATGTAGAGATTATTGTAGACAAGTGTAGTAGAATGACAAGGATGGAGGCAAGAGAGATTTAGGATGTTAAATCTTGAGAACTTAGTGATTTAGAGCATGGGGGTTTAAAGGGAGAAGAAGGAATTAAAGGTGGCATCTAATTATTCGTACTTAGCTCTTCATCTGACTAAAGAATATTTTCACTTGAATGTGACTTAACCTCCTGTCTACACTGAGTTTTCATCTTCACTACTGCCATTCCCTCCATGCTTTTTGTCTTTTGGACTTGTCCTTGGTGTCACTTCACTGTTTCTTCACTACATCCAGTTAGACACCAGTTATTTCTCTCCATATCTGTTTAATTTTCCTAGTTATCTCTGTTCCTATCTTACTTTCATTATCCAAGTACTTATCACTGTGCACTTAACGTGTGGGAACAGTCTCGTAATTGCTTCCTTCTGCCCATTTCCTATCTTTAATCTAGATTCTAAAACATCTAATATTTGCTTATCTATCATTGATTTAACCAACAAGTATTTGTTGTGGGCTGACTTTGGAACCAGCACTTTACTAGGCCTCCTTGGGAATTGTGAGGAAGACAAGCATCCTCTCTGTTCTCATTGTCTTTGTTCTTTGAATGTCTCCTCTTCCTTTCCACCTGTCAGAAACATCACTAATTTTGGGGGGTGCCTGGCTGGCTCAGTCAGAGGAGTACATGACTCTTGATTTTGGAGTTGTGAATTCAAGCACCACATCAGATGTAGAGATTACTTAAATGAAAACAAAACTTAAAAAAAAAAAAAAAAAAGAAATATCACTAATATTTAAGGTACATTTCAACTTCTGCCTATCTTGAAATATATGTTTCTTTTGTCTCTGTCTCCTACAGCTGTAACTAGAAGGGATTTTACTTTGGAAATTTTGAGATTGTCCACATTTAAAAGAGAGCACTGGCTTAAGTTATTAGTGCAGTGAAGCTTTTTCTGACCTCCTCTCTCAGTCTGCTTCAAGCAGTAGAGCTGTGCCTGGCCACCCTGACCCACTGGAATCCTGTGGAGAGCTTTTTTTTTTTTTTTAATTTTTTTTTTTTTAATGTTTATTTATTTTTGAGACAGAGAGAGACAGAGCATGAACGGGGGAGGGGCAGAGAGAGAGGGAGACACAGAATCGGAAGCAGGCTCCAGGCTCTGAGCCATCAGCCCAGAGCCCGACGCGGGGCTCGAACTCACGGACCGCGAGATCGTGACCTGAGCTGAAGTCGGACGCTTAACCGACTGAGCCACCCAGGCGCCCCTGTGGAGAGATTTTTAAAAACATATGCCGTGGAATACCTGGGTGGCTCAGTTGGTTGAGTGTCCACCTCTTGGTATCGACTCAGCTCATGATCTCACAGTTTGTGAGTTTGAGCTCCGTATTGGGCTCTGCACTGACAGCATGGAGCCTACTTGGGATTCTCCTCTCTCTTCTTTCTGCCCCTCCCCTCTTTGTGCTCTCTCTCTCTCTCTCTCCCCGCCTCAAGATAAATAAATAAAAACTTTTAAAAATAGTAAACAAATGAGAACAGATGCCTTGACTTCCCTTCAAAGATTCTGATTTAATCTGTCAGAAATGAAAACAAATAAGACTCTAAGGTGAATTTGATGTCTAGATAGTTAAGAGAACTACTGCAGTAGAGTCACCCTCATCATTGTACTGTTAGTTGTTTTGTGGACATTTAACCATCCAAAGAGCTTAAGTAGTGATTTCCAAATACTGGTGGAGGACTGGCTACAGCAATACACACAGACATTCAGACCCTGTCACTAAAGGTGCTGATGCACTAGATCTGTGGTTATATGGAGGCTTCTCTACTTTTTATTTTATTTTATTTAAAAATTTTTTAAATCTATATTTATTTATTATTATTACTATTATTATTTTTTTTTTTTGAGAAAGAGACAGAGTGCGAGCAAGGGAGGAACAGAGAGGGAGACATGGGATCTGAAGCAGGCTCCAGGCTCCGAGCTGTCACACAGAGTCCGACGCAGGGCTCAAACTCACGAACTGTGAGATCATGACCTGAGCCAGAGTCAGATGCTTAACTGAGCCACCCAGGCACCCCTCCTTTCTATTTTTTAAATAATGAAAGATATATAACTGGTAATGAAAGATATATAATTGATATGTAATTGGGCTGTAAAAATATTGGATGAACGGACTAATATACCATATTAACTTTTTGTATTTTTCCTTACAATACTATTCAGATACATACATGTAATATTTGATAAACAATAAGGACCAGTTGGCCATTGTATATTTTATAGATTACATTGGAAGATTCTGGTCAATTGAAATAATGCTTTAAATAGCAGTTGAATGACTCCTATGTTTAGATTTTTGATGCTTCAATACTATTCAGTAGTATAGTTCAGTGTTTCGTATGTTAGTGCACTTTATCTAGCTCTTTTATTTTTAATAATAACTTACCGATCACAGGACAAATTTAGAACAATGACTAGATTCTTTCTTCTTCATATTATTCTGATAAATCTTACTATGTTCTAGTATAGGGAGGTATATTATTACTTTCTTGCAGAATGGGATTGTCAGAATGGATTTAATAAATGTTTTCTTCCTTTTCTTTAGCGTTATTCCTCTTTTAAGAGAATCTGTTGGCATATTAATGCAGAGAACCCCTCCAGTGTTGGAAAATACTCTGCCTCAGTGCTATCAGAGGGTAAGTTTCAGAGCTTCCAAGCCATTAAATTTTATGTTGTTTCCAAGCTGTTAGGGTTTTTAACTTTTACAAATATGGGTAGCATATGTATATAATTTAGTATTTCTTCAAGATTGAATGCTGACCATGAATGCTATTTACACAAACCAGAATAAAATCATTGGAAAATACTGAACTTTACTAAGGAAAATGTGGTAGAACTTGTCCCCTTTTAGAATTTGAGCAGTTCTTTTAAAATATAGGTATGAATAGCAGATGATATAAGCATTTATTCAACCTGTATTTTTTGAGCTCCTACTTTGTGCCGGGTATTCTAATAAGGTACTAAGGATATAAGAGTAAGCAAGACAGACAGTGTCTCTGTTCTCGAAGAGTGTACGGTCTAGTGGGGAAAAACAGGCACTAAATACCTTGAGAAGTAAGAAAATATCCATGACGTTACTATAATAGAAATAAAAGAAAGTGATGTGGTAGACATGGATGGTTACCTTAGATTCACTAAGGAAATTATATTCAAGGAAATCGAAACCTTGATGACATGAAGGAGCCAGCCTTATGAAAATCGTGGAGGAGAGGGTTTCAGGCAAAGGAACAGTTTATGCTTAGCGCAGAAGTTCTGTGGCTGGAACTAATTTTGAGTTGTGAGGAACAGAAGAAAAGGCTACTGTGGCTGGAGTGTAATCAACAAAGGGATGACTGGCTGGAAAGGCTGCAGAGAATGGTAGGGGCCAGATCATACAGAGATTTTGGTCTTACCAAGAAGTTTAGATTTAATTTTAATCCAGTGGGAAGCATTAGAAAATTTTTAGGCAGGTACAGTGTCCTAAAACTTATGTTGTTTTTTTTTTTTTTTTAATTTTTTTTCAACGTTTTTATTTATTTATGGGACAGACAGAGACAGAGCATGAACGGGGGAGGGGCAGAGAGAGAGGGAGACACAGAATCGGAAACAGGCTCCAGGCTCCGAGCCATCAGCCCAGAGCCTGACGCGGGGCTCGAACTCCCGGACCGCGAGATCGTGACCTGGCTGAAGTCGGACGCTTAACCGACTGCGCCACCCAGGCGCCCCTAAAACTTATGTTTTTAAAAGATTATTCTGCTTGCTACTGGAGAACAAATTCTAGAGAGAATGAAAGAAAGAAAGCCAGTGATGAGGCTGTTGTTATCTATGTGGGGAGAAATAGTGGCTAGGACTAAAGAGGTAGCAGTGAAGATGGAGGTAAGGACATATTTGGGATACATTTTCAGAGATGGATTATAAGTGGAGAGGAGAAAAAGTATTGCCTCTCAGCTAGGTAGATGCTGATACCATTTGTTAAGATTAATGTTGTATTGATGTAGGTTTGAGGATGG
The DNA here is from genome assembly GCF_028749965.1 of Puma concolor. Taxonomy (NCBI): domain Eukaryota; kingdom Metazoa; phylum Chordata; class Mammalia; order Carnivora; family Felidae; genus Puma; species Puma concolor. Next base: position 86,645,633 of record NC_141674.1, read on the forward strand.
AAAATCCCCCAAATCAAGAGTTCTATTCTGAATATGTTAGAATTGAAGCACCTACTATTGGTATAGGGGAAATATAAATGCAGTGGTTGGATATGCAGATCTGGTGTTCAGGGACAGATTAGGTAGGACTAGAAAGAGTTTTGAGACATCAGTATATGAATATTTGAAATATTAGGATTATATGAGATTACCTTGGGAGAATTAAGCGCTCTTCTTTTTTTTTTAAATTTTTTTTTTTTCAACGTGTATTTATTTTTGGGACAGAGAGAGACAGAGCATGAACGGGGGAGGGGCAGAGAGAGAGAGGGAGACACAGAATCGGAAACAGGCTCCAGGTTCTGAGCCATCAGCCCAGAGCCCGACGCGGGGCTCGAACTCACGGACCGCGAGATCGTGACCTGGCTGAAGTCGGACGCTTAACCGACTGCGCCACCCAGGCGCCCCTAAGCGCTCTTCTTTTTACCTTTACTCTCACCTCCAGATTCACAGCACAGGCGGTAGAAAGCCAGGAAAAGGAGTGGTTAGTAAGGGAACTGGAAAACCAGAAGAGTGTAGTCTCTCAGAACTGAAGAAGGAAGCAGTAATCAACTGCCCTGAATCTTTCTGAGGGGCAAGCAGGGTAGGAACAGAGAAGTTACCATTGACTGGCATCATGAACATCGCTAATGACCTTGATAAGACCAGTTTCAGAGGAGTTTGGGGAGGAGAGCATGATTTGAGTAGATTAAGGAGAAAATGAATTGGGGAAATTAGGGATAGTAACTAAGACTATTTAAGAAGTGTTGCTGTAAAACCCAATGTTTGTAGCAGCACTATCAACAATAGCCAAAGTATGAAAAGAGCCCAAATGTCCATCGATGGATGAATGCATAAAGAAGATGTGGTATATATATACAATGGAGTATTACTCTGCAATCAAAAAGAATGAAATCTTGCCATTTACAGCTGCATGGATGGAACTGGAGGGTATTATGCTAAGTGAAATTAGAGAAAGACAAAAATCATATGACTTCACTCATATGAGGACTTTAAGAGACAAAACAGATGAACATAAGGGAAGGGAAAGAAAAATAATATAAAAACAGAGAGGGGGACATAACAGAAGAGACTCATAAATATGGAGAACAAACTGAGGGTTGCTGGAGGGGTTGTGGGAGGGGGGATGGGCTAAATGGGTAAGGAGCACTAGGGAATCTACTCCTGAAATCATTGTTGCACTATATGCTAACTAACTTGGATGTAAATTAAAAAAATAAACTAAATACAAATTTAAAAAGAATAATAAAAAAAAATTTAAAAAGTAAAAAAAAAGAAGAAGTGCTGCTGTTAAAAGGAGCAAAGAAATGAGGTGACAGCCTGGTATGGATGTAGTATCAGGCAGTATCAGTTTTTATTTATTTATTTATTTTTTTAATTTTTTTTTTCAACGTTTATTTTTTTGGGACAGAGAGAGACAGAGCATGAACGGGGGAGGGGCAGAGAGAGAGGGAGACACAGAATCGGAAACAGGCTCCAGGTTCTGAGCCATCAGCCCAGAGCCCAATGCGGGGCTCGAACTCACGGACCGCGACGCCTGGGTGGCGCAGTCGGTTAAGCGTCCGACTTCAGCCAGGTCACGATCTCGCGGTCCGGGAGTTCGAGCCCCGCGTCAGGCTCTGGGCTGATGGCTCGGAGCCTGGAGCCTGTTTCCGATTCTGTGTCTCCCTCTCTCTCTGCCCCTCCCCCGTTCATGCTCTGTCTCTCTCTGTCCCAAAAACATAAACGTTGAAAAAAATAAAATAAAATAAAATAAAATAAAATAAAATAAAATAAGATATTTTAGAACAGTGCTGTCCCATAGAACTTTCCCCAGTAATGGAAATATTGTATAATCTGCACCATCCAGTACAGAGATCAGAAACAGCATGTGGCTATTGAGCACTTGAAGTATGGCTAGCACAACTGACTTTGTTAATGTATTTTAATTCTCATGTAGTTAAACAGGCACATGTGTGTAGTTATTTCTGTATTACACAGCGGAGTTCAGGAGCATGTTTGTTATTGATAGGAATGGGCCATCCTAGAGGAAGAAATCGATGGTATGGTAGTAAAGGTGGTTATTGAAAGAATGAAGTTCTTAAGAAGAAAAAGGATAGAACTGAAAGCCCTATGGGGGAATTCGGTGTAGAAGGAAGCCAGGGGTACTGTATCCCTGGAGGGGGGGCCAGAAAGTGCTGACATAGGGTTCAGTCAGTTAAGCATTGACTTTGGCTCAGGTCATGATCTCATGGTTCCTGGGTTCAAGCCCCGTGTCGGGCTCTGCCCTGGCAGTGTGGGGCCTGCTTGGGATTCTCTCTCTCTGCCCCTCCCCTGCTCGTATGTTGTCTTTCTCTTTCTCAAAATAAATAAAATTTAAAAAAAAATGTGCTGACATAGATGAGGGTCAACTGGTGGATTTGGTGGTATAGGATAAGGGATTTTCTATGTACTTTTATTTTCTTTATGATTTATAAGGCAGTGTAATCAAACAAAAAAGCTTAGAAAGCCAGAGGAAAAAAGAAGAAGGTGTAAAAGGGGGTTTTTTTTGAAGGAGGGAAGGTGAAGTGTTGCCCATTTTGACATTTGTGGTTATGATTGTAAGGTAGGATAGTCATCATAATTATGACTAATTATGAATAATTAAGAGAAGGGAGCAATTTATTGACTGTTTACTATAAAGCTGGTTCCTGTACTAAGTATTTTACATATATTGTTTCTGGTCTTCACCATATTTATACAGGGTAAGTTTTATCGTCCTTTGCATAGGTAAAATTGAGGCTCGGAGAATTTAACTCATCCAAGGTCACAAATGCTAGTGGCTGAACCAGCATTCTACTCCTTATCCATCTGACTCCAAAGCTCATGCCCTTTCTGTTCTACCACACCATCAGAGTAGGAAAAGCAACACAGATTTTCATCTGTAACTACAGTTTCCCCGTATTTTTTAATGTGAGGAGAGTTACAGTCAGTTTCTCTAGGAATCATTCCTTAGTCTTACTACAAGAGTACTTGCTTTCTTAGAGGTAGAAGAAATCTATTCAGTTGGTTATTTCACTCACAGTATATCCCCTGAGGATGCCATTTAGAAAAATGTAGGGTGATAATCAGGTTCTAGCCACTACATCATCAGAGTCCTGAAAGAGGAAGAAAAAGTCCACCTTGACCTCTTTTCCCAGTAAAAGCAGTTTTTAAAAAGGGCATGGTGGGTAGTGTCTCAAATTTCCTACCAACTGTCTTGGAGTTTATAGAAAATAATGCCTACGTTCATCAAATTCTGATAAAAATGAATGTTTTTGATAGATCTAAGTTCCACTTTTTCTTAATTAACATCCCAAATGGATTACTTAAAAATCAGAGAATCTCAGAATTGAAAAGGATCTTGTCTTTTTGGTAATAGGCATTCTAACAGGTGTAAGGTGGTAATTCATTGTGGTTTTGATTTGCATTTCCCTAGTGATTAATGAGTTGAACTCCTTTTTACCTATCTGTTGGTCATCTGTATGTCTTCTCTGGAAAAATGTCTATTCTAATCCTCTGTCCATTTTTTTTTTAACGTTTATTTATTTTTGAGGGAGAGACAGAGCATGAGTGGGGAAGGGGCAGAGAGAGAGGGAGACACAGAATCCGAAGCAGGCTTCAGGCTCTGAGCTGTCAGCACAGAGTCCAACATGGGGCTTGAACTCACGAACTGCAAGATCATGACCAGAGCCAAAGCCGGATGCTTAACTGACTGAGCCACTCAGGCACCCCTGTCCATTTTTTAATCAGAGAGTTTGGTTTTTTGCTATTGAGTTGTAGGAGTTATTTTTATATTTTGTATATTAACCCCTACATATTCAATTTTTAATGGTCCTTTCCCACATTTACTTTTTTTCTCATATTACAGCATTTTCTGTATTTCCAAAAACGTATCCATTTTGTTTAGGTTTTCAAAATCATGTTTTTATTTTGTGTGTGTTTATGTATATATATTATACACACACATAGACACACACACAATTTACTGAGCAACTTACTTGGGGCAGGAATTGTTTTTAGGTGCTAAGGATACAAAACATAAAAAAAACAAAAATACATCCCTGCTCTTATTGAGCTTAAGTTCTCCTGGAGAGACAGGCAATAAAAATTATAAATAATATAAAGGAGTAATGCAATATGTGACAATATGCTCTAAAAAGTAAAAAAAAAAAAAAAAAAGCAGAGAAACATGAAAGTGAAAACATTTTTTTAGATAAAGTAACAGAAGACCCAGAGCACAGAGTTACAGTAACTTACTGAGATGACATTTGCCTAAAAACCCACACATAGTCGAGTGAGTAGAAATCAGGAAGGGAGGTACACTGCAGTCAGAGGGAACAGCAAATACCCGGAGGCGGGAGTGTGCCAGACTTTTCAGCCAGTGGTGAGGATGCTGGTTTAGCTGGGGAAGAAGGAGCAAGGCCAGGGCAATAGGAGATGAGGTGGTCAGGTAAAGGGGGGGCCATGTGACACGGGTCCGTGTAAGTCATCGTGAAAACATTGGTTTTTGTTCAGTGTAAGATGGGAAGTCCTTGGAGGATTTTGAACAGGCAAGTGGCAGCATCTGACCCAAACTAACAGGATCGCACTCGGGCTACTGTGATGAGAATAGATGGAAGAGGTGCAAGAATAGAAATAGAGCAGTTATTAAAATATTTTATTATTATTATAATTATACTTGAGATAATAATACTTGATGTATACTTGAGATATATTTGAGATATAATCCAGACTTGAGATAATGCTGTCTTCAGCTAGGCTGATAGCAGTGGAGATGGTGAGAAGTGTTTGGATTCAACTTTTAAAATCTGTTGTGTGTAGTTGGTTTCCCTTTTCATTCTTTTTTTTTTTTTTTCTTTTTTTTTTTTTAAACCTCCATCAGAGGTTGTCTTCCCAATGGTTGTCAGCTTAAGGACAACCTTAAGGAGCCATTGGAAAAACTTAGCGACTTCTCTCTCTTTTTTGTTATCACATGATTCAGAGAAGGGTTTGTGTTGGCATTTAGCTCCTTGGGGACTTGGGGATGCAAAGGTCTTGTAGTTTCTGGCACAGTGAAGAACTGTCCTGTCCAAAATATGCCCCCTTTAAGAAATACTGACTTCTCTACTTCACTAATCTTTCAAAGAGCTACTCTTTTGATATTGTGAATTCTAACAGTTTCTAAATCTCTGGTTCATTAATTTCTGTCCTTTATTTCCTTCCTTCCAATTTCGTGGAGTTCACTTTGTTGTTCTAGTTTCTTAGCTCATTTGTGTTCTCTGATCAATGTATTTGAAAAGTGAAAATTTCCATCTAGGTGCTCTGTTAGCTATACCCTACATATTTTGATAGGGCTTCATTCATATTTCCCAAACACCTGCCACAGCACATAATGAGTACCCAATAGGTATTTGCTAGTTAATTCAAATATCTCCAGCCCCTTTTTACATTATTTTTAATGTTTATTTATTATTGAGAGAGTCAGAGACAGAGTGTGAGCAGGGGAGGGATAGAGACAGAGGGAGACACAGAATCCAAAGCAGGCTCCAGGCTCTGAGCTGTCAACACAGAGCCCGACGTGGGGTTCGAACCCACGAACTGTGAAATCATGACCTGAGCCAAAGTCGGACCTTTAACAACTGAGCCACCCAAGCACCCCACTCCAACGCCGTTTTTGAACCAGAGAATAGAATCCATGTTTACTGCAATGCCACGTAATAATATGATAATATTATGGTTAATAATTTAAGTAAGAGTTTACTGAACTGTTGCATATAATAATAATTAAATAACATACATAATAAAATAAGGGGGCCCTTGTGCTTGATTACGGTGCTAATATCTGTCCTTTATATTTCAGGTGCAGCAGTTACAAGGAGTTTACAGTTTACAAGAACAGCACTTCTGGACCTTATGTTCTGATGTTTACGTTGGGACCTTGAAATTAGTAGTAGCACCTGATGCCGATGCCAGGTGGATTTTAAGCCAAACACATAACATTTTTACTCAGGTATGACTTCTTTTATTAACTTCTTAAGGATCTTTGAATTTATCTACTAGCTTAAAAAATATTTACTATTTAACAGAGTAAATACTTATATCTATCCTATCCTATGAGGAAAGTATAAAGATACTTTTTTCACTCATACTGTCAAATTTGGGATTCTAATTTTAGTTAATACTCTTAAGGAAGATATTCCTATTTACTCATTATTGCACTAATTTGAATTCTTTTAAGAAAAAGTAGATCCTCCTTTATTGTATACTCCTTACAAGGCATATTAAATGCTTTTTAAAGCCAGGAACTAAAATAGCATTTGGAATAAGAATAATGCCTTGTCAGTGGCTTTAGCTAAAAGTAGACTGTGTTAGCAGTTTTGTATGATAGCAAAGCCATAGTTCTGTGTTGATGTAAAAGCTTAATATGCTGTTGTGTTTGGGTTCATAAATTAGTCAATGCATGCCTGCAACCAAATTATTTCATTACATTAATGCTTAAGCCATCGTGGGTTGACATAGTCATGTGACCAATAACCATTGGAGGAGTGATTACTGTGTTCTTCTCTTATCTATTGGGAGAATAAGAACATCTAAGGAGAGAGTGAGAAAATAGAAATTCTTCTCTCACTCCAGTTTGCTGGAAACGTTTGGCAAAATTATCTAGATGTTGACACTGCTGCCAAAATTAATTAGCACATAGATCTAGTGAGGAACTGTTTCCATGCCTTGAAACTGTGTGCTTTAAAACTGGCACATGCCTCCTGGTGTGAAGCAGTGAGAAGCATATAACACCACCTGTGTGGTATTCTTGCCAGAGATGGTTAACGTGAATCTAATCACTAGCAAACAATCAGACAATCCCAGCTTGTAGAAACTTCTACAAGACTGTTAGCCTGCATTGTTACCAACTGTCAGTGTCAAGAAAGGGGGAAAATAACCACTAGGGGATTATGCTAGATTAGAGACTTCACAATTTTTTTTTTTTTAATTTTTTTTTTCAACGTTTATTTATTTTTTTTGGGAAAGAGAGAGACAGAGCATGAACGGGGGAGGGGCAGAGAGAGAGGGAGACACAGAATCGGAAACAGGCTCCAGGCTCCGAGCCATCAACCCAGAGCCTGACGCGGGGCTCGAACTCACGGACCGCGAGATCGTGACCTGGCTGAAGTCGGACGCTTAACCGACTGCGCCACCCAGGCGCCCCGAGACTTCACAATTAAATGCAATGCATAATCCTTGGTTGAATCTTGGATTGGAAATAAAAAAACAGGCACAGAGGAAATTATTGGGTGATTGGGAAATTCGAATATGGACTGCATAATAGTTCATAATAATTGTGTAGGTGTTGGATTTCTTGGGTGTGATAATGATATTGTGGTTATCAAAGAAAGTTCCCATTCTGAGCAGATACATGCTGAAGGATTTAGTGGCAAAGGATCAGGATGTCTGATTTTCAAATGGTTCAGCAAAAGTGAAAAGATTCCTTTTAGAGAAATAAAGGAAATGTGGCAGAATGTAGGCGATGGGTAGATAGTTATTTATCATAATATTCTTTTGATCTTAAAGTTTTTCAAAATAAAAAAGTTAAAAAATAAAAACTTTAGAGACTCCTCATTGCCACCAGGATAAAACCCAAACTTCAGCACAGCCCAATTCAGTTTTCAAGCCTCCTGTTCTTCATTCCCATGTACTTCATATCCCTCCAGACTATTTACTTTCCTGTGTGGGACAAATTGTACTCTGATCTAAAGGTCCATTTCAATTGTTCCTTTCCCTCTGAAGCCTAAAAACCCCTCCAAGCAGCATTACTTTATCCTGTGATAACACATATTTATCTGCAGGTTCCTTCCAGACATCATGATTTTGCATTCCCAATACTTAGAAAAATGTACATGTATAATAAATTTGTTGAATAAACAAATTCTTAAAATTGTATTTGAACAAAACTGTCTTTACATATGCTAAGTATGGAAAAAGTATGCTTGGGTTCTCATTGGTCTTTTTAACCACAACACAAAAATACAGTCATGATATATACAGACACACACACACACACACACACACACACACACACACACAGAAAGGGAAAGAGGGAGAGAAAAAGGAAGAGAGGGAGAGAAACATCGTTATCTTCAGACATGGACAACAGAACATAATATGCAGTTTAGTTAAGTTCAGGACCTTAGTACAAATTAAATGACATCTCAAAAAAAATAGGAAAAAAAATGAAATGATTTCTCTTCTCTAATAATGAAAAATGTATGTTAATGTTCCTTGGGGGATAAGTAATGAAATAATTTTATGTATAGGCAACAGCAAGACTTACTCTAGTATAAAACAGTCTGCTGGTACCACTTACTCTGGGATCTGAAGAACTACGTGTCTTTTCTTAACAGACACTATAATAAGTCTGTATGATTATGACTTTCATGTCATAATGAAGTGTGCAAGACCTTCACAGTACGTCTGAATCCTTCTCCCACCTCCTTCCTGTGTTAGAGGCTAAAGGAGAATGTGGCTAGCAATAACTTTGCTCTTCCCCCGTTATTTCTAGATCATCATTCTCTCCTTTACCTTTTTCTTCTGGTTCTACCATGTCCTTCCACCCCCATTGTATGAGCCTCTGTTGACCTGTAGGACACACTGTACTCTTCTGTGACTTGGGCGCTTAGTCACGGTTTTCCCTCTGCAAAGGAAATGCCACTTCTAGGTTTAGAAATGCATAAGCAGCTGTGTCTGTGCTTAGGAACTGCTGAAGTTGTAACTGAAGTAGGTGGAGGACGTTCTTCTGGTAACCCTGGAAATCTTGGCTTTTCAAATGGCTGAAGCTGAAAGTTTATTCAGCTGCTTCTTTGGTTTTGGAGACTATATTTGGGTTTTGAAATTTTTAAGCTCTGAAAAATATTTTAAGCCTTTTCATCAGCCAGGGTCAAGCCACCCTCTTCCACGCTCAGCAAACACCAGGGATTTGCAGTGAAGATGGTTCAACACGTTTTTTCTAGAGGGGAGCGGGGGTCACCCTACTGATGTTTCATCCCATCCTTTAATTATTTTACAGTTGTTTGGTGATCATTGTTTTGGTTCTGACATAGCAGAAATTGAAGTTCCAAAAGACTGAGAAGGATCTTCTCAATAATAAGTTACACTTTTTGGTTTTATGACATTTTCAGGTGTTTTTCTTACAGCTGATCTTAAATCAGAATTTAAGTAATAGTTTTTGGTTAGTAAGTTGTTCTTGCTAAACTGTATATGAAGTAACCTTAAACTGAAAGGACCAACATCAGTCTGCGAATTATAATTTTCCATTCTGGTGATAAAACTGTAAGCTTCATGACTCTTTAGAACTGTATATTAGGCATGTCCTTTTTATTCTCATTTTCCTTGGTTATCAATTAATCTTTAATGGCCAAAGGAGTTGGCTTGTTGTGCATGAAGAGAGAGTAAAACAAGTGAATTGGTGAACTTAGATTCCTTAGGGATTTTTAGTTAAGGGATAATACGATTTTTAAACTACAAGGTTTTCTGTTGGCATAAAAAAAGTTCTCTCTCCCATTCTCCCCTGCACTAACTTTTAAAAAATGAGTTATCATTTGGCAATTGAGGAGATAGAAAACTTATTTTTTATATTTGGTGTATGAACAGGAAGAGAAAGGATACTGGATTAAGACGGCAATTTAACATTTTATGTTTCTTTAAAACTTGCTGATATCATCTGTTAATTTTTTTAATATACGGTTTTGTTAGAAATAATGTTTGAAGAAAAAATCTCAAGTATGCTTCAGTTTCATTGCCCTCTTCAGTTCCACAAAGCACTGAAGACAGTCAAGCTTAAGACATGCTCTTTATTCAGTGATAGAACTTCTATCATGATTTCTTTAATCTTTTCTACTCTCCTGTGTCTGTTATGCATATTAAGTTCTGAACCCCCGCTTCCTGCTTCAGCTTTTTGTGCTGTATTCTCTAGCCTCAAAATAGAAGTTCATACTGATAATCCAGGAAGGAACCAGAAAGCCTCTTCACATGCGCAAATGGGAGTTACCCACGTTTCAGGAACCTCCCCATCCCTCCATGCTCCTGATCCCTCCCTTTCTGACCATAGACCTCCCCCAGCCTCATGTCTGCTGGAGGGTAAGGGTAGCGAGTGGGAGAAGCTACCTACCCCTTTCCTGTTTGTAGATGGTTTTAATCTTAATTTTTATGTATCAATTCTGCTTCCCAACTCTTCAACTTTTCCTTATCCAACTTTACATTTTTTTCATTGTATGTGCACCTTCTGAGGAGGTTGGAGCAAACAGCCGTAGGATGTGAGGCAGACAGGTCCCTAGGTTTATTGTTTTTAATTAATCCACAAGGTTTAAGCTTTCATTGGTTGGTTGATGGAGGGCAGAAAATAATAGCAGTAGCAAATCACCTTTATTGAGAGCCCACCAGTGCCAAGCATTTTGACAGGTGCTTAACATAATAATCTAGCCTTACAAAACAGGTTCTATTATTTGCAATTTTTAGAAGAAGGAACCCGGGCCCAAGTTATTGCTCATGACTTACAATTTCATCACATTCACCAGGGTGCCTGGCTGGCTCAGTTGGTTGGGCATCCGACTTTGGCTCAGGTCATGATCTCATGGTTCATGAGTTCAAGACCCGCATCAGGCTCTGTGCTGACAGCTTGGTGCCTGGAGCCTGTCTCGGATTCTGTGTCTCCCTCTCTCTGTGCCCCTCCTCCACTCATGCTCCGTCTCTCTCTTTCAAAAATGAATAAATGTTAAAAAAAAATTAAAAAATAATTTTATCATATTCACTCGCTGTTTCACTAATTCTGAGATGCTTTCGTTTTACATGCAAGAGTAAGGCAGTTTTCAACACTTCAGTTTAAAAGGATAAAGTCAGGGGCGGCTGGGTGTCTCAGTCAGTTAGTTAAGTGTTCAACTTCGGCTCAGGTCATGATGTCATGGTCTGCGAGTTCAAGCCCAGCATTGGGCTCTGTGCTGACAACTCCAGAGCCTGCAGCCTGTTTCGGATTCTGTGTCTCCTTCTCTCTCTGCCCCTCCCCCACTTACACTGTCTCTTAAAAATGAATAAATGTTTAAAAATAAATAAATAAAAGGATAAAGTTAATATTATATATTCAAAAACTAAAAAGTAGAAAGCTTCTGTAGAATTTGGTAGAGAACACAAACCAGAATTTTCTGTAGCCATTTTCCTGTTTACTTTCCTAATTTTTTAAAAGTTTCTGAGTCATTTGTCTTTCCACAACAGTGAGTATTTATTGAGGATTTTCTAAGTCTATGGCACCAGGTTAACATTTATTTTCTTAGCAGTGCACGTGTGTTAAAAAATAAGTCTTAGTTTTAAAAAGTGTTGACTGAGTTCTGGTTTATATTACTCTCATGATATAAGATACAATGAATATTATATAGTTTTCACTTTTTAAAGACAATCCCCTGCCAGGCTATGACTCCTGGTGCCATCCCAGTGGTAGAATGTTTTAACGTAACCAAGCCCTGTTTTGATCTGCTAGAGTATTTGTCCTCTCTTTATGGTGAGTAAACTGTATTGAAAACCTGGTTTGCATTCAGGGAGTACATGACTCAGTATAGGATTCTTTGGCAATTCTGCTTCTCTACTTTGAAGGAAACGAAGAAAGGAACATGGGAAGCTGGAAGACTTGAGGCTGTCCCCCTCAGGACAGCTGGATGAAGCAAAATGACTGCTTCTGTTAGACCAAGCTTTTATGTAAAGCTGTAGCCTCTCAGGGGAAAGATATAAGCTTGAGTAATTAACTCATGATTATGCAAAGATCAATTTACCTAGCCTCTTTGTTTTTCCTCTTTTTTTATTGCCTTGGGCTAACCTCATTTCTTATTACCATTTTCACTGTAGTAGGGCTGGGAGTGAGGAAAGTGACAGGGCTAGTGACAGGAGCCCAACTTAGTTTGCCCATTTTACTTTAAGAATTTTGTTAAAAGAGACAAGAAATTAAGCCAGTTATTTGGGCCGAAGTTGTGTTTTTAAGGTCAGACATACGGGAATTTTGCAGAAGAGTTCCTTCATTATTTCAGAGGCCATCTGGGTTGAGTAAATCAAATACAATTACTTAGAATGAATCATAATAATTTGTTTCCGTAGACTTTAATAGCACATGAAATCCTTTCTTATATGTTCACATATGTTCCTTCCAGTAGTGCCTGGTATGGAACAAGGCTTTATTAAACATTTGTCAAATACTGGATGAACATGTAACAGTTGTGTGAGATGAGTAGGCTTGGTATGTATCGATGCTTTTACAATGAGACAATTGAGGTTTGTTCTAAATGTTAGCCCCAAATCCTTCTGTTTTCTGCCAGAAGCCTCTTTAAGGAGAGGCTGCTATTAAATGTATTTTCCGGAAATTTGAATAACAATTTTGAATAACAGCTTTAACTTGACCACAGCAAAGATTTATTTTATTATTATTTTTTAATGCAGCAAGAGAGCTGAAGGGTGTTCTGTGCTGGGAAGCTTCCAGGTCTCCCCAGTGTTTTATCCCATCAGAGTTGCTCCTGCTCCTCCCACACACCCATCAGTGCTGTGCGGAGCCCTCCGCCGTGAACGCTAGGAAATAAAGCCATGCTAGAAATTACCTCAAGATGGTAGTGTTAATAGATTTTTATCCCCCACTCTGGCTCTTTTCCTTCCCATTAATATTCTGATTTACCTTTCGTTCTGTGGTACTGACAAGAAAATTCTTAAACTATTGTATGCTTTCATTTAAACAATTATTTTTATTTGAAAGAAGGAATTTAGTAGAATTTCTGTTCATCCAGTAAACATTTATTACTTACTCTGTGCCAGGCATTACTTGAGGTATAGAGGTCAGCAGTGAAAAAAAAGACAAAATCCTTTTTTTTGGAGAGATTACATGATAATGGGTGAGCAACAGTAAACACAGCAGCATAGCAAATGCTAAATTTTATAATGTGTCAGGAGGTGGTAAGTGTTGTGGATAGGGGAATCAGGGTTAGGGAAGGGTAGGGAGCATACTTGTTGGATAAATGAACCGAATGCATTTTATATAGGGTAGGCCTCACTGGTGTCTGACCGGAGAGGGAGCATGCCACATGGTTATCTCAGGGAATGCTGTTAGTGGCAGAAGGGTCAAGTGAAGCTGGAACAAGGGGAGAGGAGTCAGAGAGGTAATTGGGACCAGGTCACGGGGGTTTGTAGGCCACTGTAAGGACCAAGGAAGATGAGCAGTTGTAGGCTTTGAGGGCTGGAGTGATACCACTGCCACTGTTCTGCTGCACGTAGACCAAAGGAAGGCAAAGGCATGGGAACTAGATCGGAAGCCATTACCAAATCCAGGCAAGAGATGAGAGTGCCTCAGGCCAAAGTGGCAGCAATTGGAGGTGATGTGAAGTGGTCAGATTCTGGGACTGTGGTGTTTTGAAAGTGAGGCAAACAGGTATTCCTAATGGGCTGAGTGTGAGAGAAAGGTCTTTCAGTTGTAACATTAAGGGTAGGATTGAAGCGTAGAAGATGCAAGAGCACCAGGCTTTGAGGGGAGGCAATAGTGTTCAGTTTGGCTGTGTTGTAATACTTGTCAGACATCTAGCTGAAACTGTCAAGTAGACGGTTGGTAGGTTCCAATGTGGAAATACAAATGTGGGAGGATGAGCATATACCTGGTACTGAAAGTCTGGATATTAGACGAGATCAGCTAGGGAACAGTGCAGAAAAAGAAGGAATCTGAGGACTGGGCCTTTGGGTAGTTAGTGCTTAGTATTCCAAGTTAGGAGAAAGAAGCACCAAAGGAGATTAAGGAAGACTGATAAATGAGGTAAAAAGTTACCAGTGAGTATTCTCTGGAAGCCAAGAGGGGAAAAGCGTTTTCGTTAGGAGAGGAGATCGCCTGTGTCCTTGCTGATAGACTAACTGCTAAGAGGACTGACAAGTGAGCACTGGTCTGAGCACCTTGGAGGCGACCCTGACCAACAGCTTTGCAAAGTGGTGGGTGGCAAAAGTTCAGCTGAAATGTGTTCAAGAGAAGAGAGAAAAGGAATTGTAGGCGGCAAATACACAAAAATTGGTAATGTAGGAGAGCTAGTGGCAATTTAGAGAACGGTCTTTGAATAGTGAGTTCATATCCAAAATGGAAGAGAGGAGTAGAATGTATTTAAATGACCAACAGATGGTCATACGTAAGTGTTTACTAATCATCCGTCACAGGGAGATGGGGCCTGGATCGATTTATGATTTTAGTAGCCAACTAAGCAAGCACTATGGTGTTCTCTGGCAGAGTAACAGCACACGGGTAACCTAATTGTTCCAAATTTCGCTGCGACATGGTTTATAATCAGTAGCATGGCTTTCTTACCTAGAGGCAAATGAAGGATGTTTTTTGCAACTTGTCACTATGCTTATTTCTAAAGTAACATTGCTGGCCCTTTATGATGAAAAATAGAGAATTATTGTTCCAGAGGCAGAAGAGAAAAGTAATGCTTTCCTTTAAAAAAAAAAAAAAAAGTTTTTTTTTTAAATTAATTTTCTGAAATGTGTAGTGTGTTATTGTTTGATTTTTCTAATTTTTTTTTTTTTTTTTACTTTTCAGGCTGGAGTGAGACAGCTTTATGTACAGATTGACTTTGCGGCCATGTAATGAATGAAAAGAAATTGTCCTTTTTGGGGGACCCAGTATTTCTGGTACTGTACAATCCAAAACACTGTACCTAGCTTTTTAAGACGGAAATCGTCACTACAAGTCCCCAGCTCCAAGTACACCAGGTAGCGTCAGCCTTTTGTGCTCTGCCAGGACTTCACAGCTGAGGGATCAGAGTTAAGAGGGTCCCTCCTGGACTGTTGGTCTTGTCTTTTGTGCTCTTCCCTCCAAACCATTTTGATTTCTGAGGTTTCTAGTTTTGTTCCAGGATGTTAGTTTTTGTTTCCTTTCTTTTCTTTTTCCATTTCAAAAATGCCCTCACTCCCAGTTCTCCTAGCCAGTAAGAATTCGGACTATGGGCCTCCAGGCATCTGAATGTCTTCGCTGAAGCTGATGGAAGCCACTGCTTCCTTTCCACAAAACTAGTGTTACTAAAAAAAAAAAAAAAAGAAAAGAAAAAAAAAGAAATCATTTTATATGTAATGTCACGATTGTTGACGTTCTTCAGTATAATCATATGTTTGTAAAATTGTTTGTACCTTGCAAACTTATGAACCAAACCATATTGGGTTTTCAAAGTGCCTTTGTATCAGAAAATGTATTTGCCAGCATAAAAATGTACCATCAAAGGTCATGCATATGTTTTTTAATGGGTAATTCTGTAATCTGTACAAGGTGGAAGACTCTTGTTAGTGATGTATACAGATTGTCTTTTCGTGTCTTTCCAGCATAGGTTTAAATATATGAAAAGTTTCCCCTTCTGCTTTACCTCATCAAAAAACAGGTGTTATTTTGCTTTTTAAATCAAATTCAGTTATCACATTGCATTATTCCATGGACTGTATTTTCAAAACTTTGCAAAGCATTTGTTTTACAGATGGTTGTTTTGACTAACTTAAAACATCTGCTAAATCCCTAATTTCTCTAAAAGCTACTTGTCTGTGATAACCTTTGCTATGTCTCCTCGCTGTTGATGGATTTTCTTAATGAAAGGAAAGGCAATGTAGAGTGAAGGCAGAAATGGTTGTGACAATGTTATTGTGTTTTTTCATTCTTCAAATGCTAAGTCATACAATTTGTTTTCTTGTGCAAGCCTTGCACAAATACAGTTGCTTTCAGAAATCCTAAAAGCAACATTTTATTGAGTTTGAACTATTGAAGATACAGTTGTGATAAGATACAGATACCAGTTGTGATAAGATACAGATATCAGTTGTGATAAAACAGGTGTCTTAGAAGTAATAACTTGATTTCTGGGTTCTGGTGTATTTGAAAAATAAAATCGTGCTTTGAGATGACAAGTGCTTGAACACTCAAAGATTCTCTGTGGTTTATGAAGAAATATTGATCTGGATAGACATTTACCCATTGTTCTTTGTTTTATCATAAGGTATCTTCCCTTTTAACTTTAAAAAACTGAATTCTTGGGGGAAAAAACCCTGCAGGATGGGAATACTTGTTTAGAATGTAAACCAATAATAAGCACTTTTTCACTGATGGGGCAGAAATCGCTGTTATTTTGTCTAAGTTATAGAGTATCTTTCTCCCTATTTCTGATCTACAGTTTATGAACTATAGTAGGAAAACTGGACTACTTTATGCTTTTCTAAACTGCTGCAGATTGCTATGAGTTGTTGACAGTCTCCGTTTTGCAGATTAAGCAGTATTTTCAAAGCATTTCTACTTACTGCCAGGCAGTTCTGAAGCTAAGAATTCCTGCAACAGAATATGTTTGACGAAAACAACTGTTGAGATGTTTAAGGAGGGAAAGTATAAAAGGAAACGTCCTGATAATGTACTGCTTTTTCATTATAAGTCTAAGTAGTCATTTGGAAGTTTTCATCCACTACCAAGCCTGATAGAAGCCTGGGGTGTTCTGTGGGTTTTGGCATATTGTGGAAAATGTGAGTCTAGATGAAGGCAGGAATTTTGGTTGTGTGCCTTTAAAAACTAATATTATATGTAATTGTACTGATTGTTCACATGTGGAGATAATATTTGCACTGGCCCGTAAAACTGACCAGTGCATTTGCAGATGCAGTTCTGCCTTTCACCAAGCCCTCCACTCCAAGTGAAGTTTTGCATCATTTTAACTATATTCTCAATACACAAGTGCATGCGTATGTCTTTTCTTTGATAAGGCATTGAGCATACACATTATTAGACTGATATGGAACTCTAATTTTGCACCTGTTACAAGAGGTTGCCAGCTTGTATGATTTAGCAGGTTGGCATTTACATTTATGCTTTAATTAAATGTCCTTAAACCTGTGTGTGCAGTAAGGACAAATTAGTGTGAAAAAAAAGCAACTTTGTTCTCACAAATACTGTTATAACAAATACTCTGTCTCAGCTGTGTTTTTGGCACAGGTGTACTGCTAAAATAGATAATTCCACTCAGAAACATTACCTGATTGTTGTTAAAGATTTGAGAGGTCTTTATTATTGAGCTAAGTAATTCTTGGGGCTCAAGGGAGGGGGATGAATCTCTGAGTAGAACTTTGCCAATTTTTTAAAAACCAAAATATTCTCTGGAGAACAAATTTGTTTTGCTCTGGGGCAGTTTACTTAGCAAGGTAAACTTCCCCAAACTGAAATTACCTATATTAGTTTTGCGTTTTGAAATCTAGATTATATTACTCAAAGGGCTTACTGTGTGTGTTTTATTTTGCTGACTCCCTGTGCACTTTTGTGAGGGGCAGTGTGTAATCTGTAGCTCCGTATTCTTCTCATTGTTGCCAAGCTGTCTTGTGCAGAGGCATAAAGAAGTAGTAGGTAGTGGCACTGGGATTTACCTTGTATCCAGATGCTTCGGCATTCTTCAAAGCCTACATGTATACGCCAGGAACCAAAATACTGTGACTTGTGCACCTTTGTAAAGTAGCCCAGTCAGTGACTCCAAATGTAGTTGATGAGATGTTCTATGATGTTTTTACCTACTATGGGATAATCAATTTTGTATAGATTATTAACATTGTGGCATGCTCCTACAATGCTGGGATTTAAGAACAAAAAGATTTCATTGCGTAACAGAATTTTACATCTAAGGGACTGTCCTTAAAAGCAGTCTCATTCTACCTCTCATTTTAGAGATGAGAAAATTGAAGCCCAGAAATGCTGTCATTTACTCAAGGTCACAGAGAGAATTAGTGGCAAAGCCAAGACTAGAACCCAGGTCTTCTGACTCCAAGTCAAGTTCTTTCTACTCTGTTGTGCTGCCTCTCCAGTGTAATATTTGCCTTTCTGTAAATGTGATGAAAAATCATTTGTAAATAAAGGGAAGCTGACCTCCATTTTTGGTACATTAAGGCACTTTATAAATGGAGTTTGTCTTGTTTTTCATAAGTAATTATGAGATTTAGAATATTATTTCCATACTTTCATTATGAGGTTTAGAATATTCTTTGTGGAAAATATAATTTTTGTACTCTCTTTTACTTTTTTACTCTTATGAAACCAGTTCCTGATTTTTAAAATACAATGACATCTGTGCTCTTGGATACTTTTAACTTGTGAGTGAAATTTTCTGTTAATTGCTCGAGGCTAAACCCAGTTTAAGGATTGCTTAGTTTCTTTATTTTGTTTATATTCTCTGGGCTGGTACTTTTCAGAAACTAGGCTAATTCTCACGGGTTATATATACCATTTCAGTCTTGACACTTGGTAGTTTTATTACTTAGGGAGCTTTTGAGTTTTTAATATTTGTTCTCAGAGCCACACAAAATTGGGCATTAAATGAAATACAGAACCAAACAAGTTTTTTAAATCAATAGGGTGAATTTTTGAAGTCTTACCTGGACCCCAAATATTCAATTGCTTACTTTCAACATAAAAGCATTACCTTGATAAAGTTAAACTTTTTTCTTTCTGTTACCATCTTCAAAACAAATTATTTTACAGTTCACAAGAACGTTGGCAAAAATAAATAAATGTTATTCTTTGAAGCTCACTAAAAGTTTTATTAATGGAAGAAGATGGTTTCAAGACATGATCCACCAGAAGCCTTAGTCATCTAGATCTCTACCATAGAATCTAGACCCACAAATACAATGAAAAATTACGTATCAAAAGAAAAACATTTGCAGAGAAGTATAGTTAAAAGCTAAATAGATGGGAGTCTTTTTGATGAGACCATCTTTTGGTTTATGTTTAACCATTTCCTAACTACAGATTAAAACAGAAAGATTGGGGGTCAACGTATATTAGTATTTCTGTGTCAGGTTCTTTGTGTGGTCTTTTCCAGGTTATCACATTTGAAATCCTCATATTTCAATAAAGAATTTTGCATGCTTTTATGATTGATAGAGCATTTTCAAATCCCACCCCAACCCCAGCTCTGGGGAAGGAATTCTTAACTGCATTTTATTTTACAGATGAGGAAGCTGTTTTGGGAGACTTTAAATGACTTGCCTGAGGGATAGCCAGTGGTAAGGTACTGACCTTAAATCCAGTGTTTTTCTGATGACTGCTGTATTAAGTACTTCATTCTGCTGTGGTTTAAAGACCCAAGAAGTTGTAGCTGACTTAAACAGACTCTCCAGTAAAATCAGTGAACAATTACCATGACAAAATAGATTATGGTGCAATAGTTCCATATACATTGCTTAAATTCATTCCTTCATTCAGTGCTCTCATGCGTATTTCCTACCTTTGCCACTGAATTTAAACTGTGCAGCCACCTCACACCCCCTCCTTGCCCTGCAGGGCCCTTTACTAAAAAGAAATAATCAGAATCAGTATTTCAAAATCTTTAGGAAAAAAAAAAGTTTTACTAATGCTCAGATTCAGCTGCTTAAAAAAGGGAGGGATTCAGAAGAGAGCCTATGTATGAGTAAGGAGAACCTGAACTCACCCTGGCTAAGAGAGAGGTTAACTTAATTGATGAGGGAATTCTCTTCCAAGAAGTACAAATAATTTGTGCTGCTGGAGAGGGATCTGAGGATTTGATTTACAACATTACATTGTACAGACACCTTTTCAAGGAAGAACTCTATTTCTTAATTAGTAGCAATCTATGCTTAATAATAATACTGAACTTTGAACTCTTCCTGAGGCTTTGAAAATTTAGTATTTGCAATTCTGGTAATATTGGCAAGTTTGTAAAAAAAACAAAAACAAAAACAAAACAACAAAAAAAGTGTCTCTTCATCCATCCCATTATCCCCAAACTTAGCACGAGCTTATATGCTCAGTAAATGTTTGGTTAACTAGTGAGTAACTCTTGTAGATGGTAGTGGATACAAAATTAAGTATGGGCTGTGGACAGAGAGAACCAGTAATTTATTGTTTATTACAGAAGACACCTCAGCTTTTCTTTGGCATTTTTGCACAAGTAAGTGACTTTGTATTCACTTTGGCCATTTTTTTTCAAGGAACCCTGTGAGCTGCTTCTCAATTTTAATCCAGGAACAGTAGACCAAGTATAGAGATGTTATCCATGTTGTTGGATAGGAATTTGGCAGAACTGGGACCGTGGAAGCTGGGTCACTTGAATTTTTACATTATGTATTGCCAAATGAGAAACCATATTGCCTCCTTGGTTTCTATGGAAAATTGCCATATTCCTATTACTTTAAGGATCTGTGTATAACATACTTTGTTTCATTTATCCCCATATGTAGGACTATCCAAAACTCTTAGTGGTATATCCTAAAGGTGCTTCCAAAAAAACAAACACTACGTGTATTAAGTGATTTAAATATTTCTTAGCTTTTTTTCCTTTTTTCCCCTTTCCCCTCTAAATCTTAAATTTTAGTAGAGCTTCTCTATATTTCTTATTTTTCATCTCTTTTAATTAATTGCTGCTGCCACGGTAAAATTTCCCTTTTACTAAGTGAAAAGAAAGCTTTATTTTTAATTTTAGTATTTGAATTTTGTTTATGTACCACGTATCATGCATTAGTTAGCCTCAATGAAGATTTGGTTTTGAACTAGAAGTATCCTGTCAAGAATTTGCTAAGTAATCCCATTGCTTCCTCTGATAGCAAAATTTCAGAGATATTTCTTCCCAACTGATACTTTGCCCCGACATTGGTGAGTTTGATCAGTAAACAGAATGGATCTTTTTATATCAGAAATACTGTGAATTAAAAATTGCCAAATCCCTTCTCAGTATATTCTAAATACCCCTACAACATCTTACCTCCCTGTCTTTTCCTGCCAAGTTTGAATTTGGGTTTGATTCCTTTGGTGAAGATTATGGGATCAAAACATTTCTAAACAAATGTTTGAGTACAAGGCTAGATTGCAATGTCAAATTTCAGACTGTTGTACTTTGGTTTGAATATGCTAAAGTGAACAATTATGATTTGCCTAAGTGTAATACAACAAATCCATCCTGTATATTTCACTTTTTTTCTACTTGAAGACATTCATGTATATATTTTAACTTCAGATGTATTTAAAAAGAATAAACAATTGTAACAAAATTCTTCCAATAAAATTTGTTTCAAAACCTTCACCTGAATTGTGTCTATTAGTTTGACAAATTGAAAGGAACACTGTGAACCAAACAAGTATTGGAATCAATCCTAGAAGTCTTAAAGAATGGTGTTCAAGACCAAAAAACAAGAAAACTCACCAGAGAGAGGAGATGCTTGGAGATTGGTAAGGTCTTAACATGTGAAGGCCCTCATTGTGGCTCTGATTATTTTGCCTGATGAACACCATCTCACAGTATTTGTTTCCAGATATTTGGATTAACCCTGAATTATTCTTTCACCTCATTCCCTGTGTATGATATCAGCTTACAAGAAATAAAGACCAAAACCAGACATGAGCCTCTGTTATCTTTCCAAATTTTTTCCCTCTATTCAGAAGCAGTTAAAAAAAAAAAAAAAATCACTTCTCCACAAAATCTAAGATCCCACTCATTCCACCTTCTCACACATAGTCTATTAAAGCAGCCTCTTTACTATTAATCTCTGTTCTGTAATAAGGGCTTTATCTTTAGTGTGTCTACTGTTGACACCTTTTCTGTGGTCTGCATGTGCTTCTAATGTGTCCTTTCTAACCATGTCCATAGCTCCTGCTGATACGGCTTTGCTCTTTATATTTTAGAAGTTAATCAGAGGCCATCGTGGCTTAATTCTGGTTACATTCATACATCTCAAAATCAACAAAGAAAAAAAAATGTATTTTTTTCCCACTCAAATCTCTTCTCAACTACCAGTTTCTGTCAGACTCCCTTACATAATGCTTGGAAATCAAAACACTGCTTTTGCCACCTCCATTTTCTAAATTCCCTATTGCAACATCCTTCCCTTCAATCCTTTGATATCTTTTAAATTCACCTTTTCCACTTCCACTGCCTTATTCCGGGATGTCCGTGATGAGTACATGCATGTGAGACTACCTAGCTTCCTGTCTTTTTCATGCCCAGCTTGAGCCACCTCCATGTCAGTCCCCGCCCCCCAACCCCCGCCTCCCCATATCACCACAAACACAATTCTGGCCATAGGCAGGAAGTACAAGGGATTTCTGCAGAATCAGACTTTTGCCCAAGCATTCTGAAAACATTCCCCTACCCTGGCTTCCTGATTACTTTCTGTTGGCCCTTCTGTACTCTGGACTTTGACCTGCTAGATCTAGAGCACCTGCCAGGACTCCCTGCCTTTCCTGTGTTCTCTAGAATTAGCATCTGAAACTACAGTGGCCCATCACCACGCCCTCAGAGCAGCCTCTTCTGTTTATATACTGGTGTAAGCAAATTATTTACTACAATACTCCACTACCTCATCTTTATCTAGAGTTTTTGTTTCCTTCCCCACAGAAACCACCCTGTTACTGTACTGACAGACTAAGTGCACTTCTCAGTTTTCGGTATCAGTCCTCCAGCTCAGGAATCTAGTGGCTCCCTAATGCTCATCAAATACAAATTCTTCTGAACAACTTTAGAAACTCATAATGCTTTTCCTCTCCTCCCTGTTCAATGTAATTACCTACAACATGGCAATAAGCAAAATAATCAACACTCTAGACCAGGGAAAGAGCAGACAGGGAGAGACCAGCAGGCCCAACATGCAGATAGAATGACAGCAATTCAGTATTTTTCATTCTGGAAAAACAAATGAAGGTAGGAATGGTGGGAGGGAGGAAATAAATGAAAGAAAAAGAAAACCACCTTTCAATGAGATTCTAGTTCATTCAAACAATCTGTCAGCTCATCCAGCCTTATTTCCAGGTTAAAAAAAAAAAAGGGTTTAAAAAAAAGTCTACCGTATTTCAGACTTAGCACATGCTATTAACTTTAAATGTACATTTCAACGTTATCTGCTAAATTTCTATAACCAAGAGAAGTAATAATGGTAACAGTAAGATAATACTCAAAATGTATGGAGTCTGGCACACTTTAGGCAATCAAAATTTATTGGGAAAATTGATTAATTTAATATGAAGTTTAATTCCTCCTTGGAAAATGTTTCTGTATACACTTTCAAGTAAACTGCAAGCCACTGCTAAAATCAAAGAATTAAAAACAAAAAAATTTAAAAAAACAAAAGCATTTGAAAGTATTTCCTGAATGTAGGCAGATAACAGTATTTTAAAAGAGTGACACTATATAAATAAACATGAAATTCAGATTCATATCTAATCTTAGTACAGTTTCACATCAATTAAAACCCTACTATTTGGCCTGGACTTTTGAAAATAACATACCACTTCCAAAATGATAAATATCTATCTGATTAGCCATCACTCTTCCCACCCTAGGCATTAAGTGAGGTCAGACTGTTGTCCAACTTTACAGGGGTTATCTGTCCTGTATGTGCATCATACTACTTCCCCTTGAGCAATACTTTGTACACAGATGATAGATTTCTACAGAACTTCACAACAAAACAAAGTTACTACACTTGTAATAATAATAGTTGAAGCAAAGGCTTCTTATTGGCTTCCAGAGACTTCCTCCAAGCAATTCTGTAGTGGTGACCAAAAACCATGGAAATCCACAATAGCTATCAGCAAGAAGAGGGAATTTTTCTCTGTTTCCTAGAGCTGTGGTTTCTTTTCTTTTTTTTTTTTTTTTAACGTTTTTATTTTTATTTTGAGACAGAGAGAGACAGAGCATGAATGGGGGAGGGGCAGAGAGAGAGGGAGACACAGAATCGGAAACAGGCTCCAGGCTCTGAGCCATCAGCCCAGAGCCCGACGCGGGGCTCGAACTCACGGACCGCGAGATCGTGACCTGGCTGAAGTTGGATGCTTAACCGACTGCGCCACCCAGGCGCCCCTAGAGCTGTGGTTTCAAAAGCATAGAGCAACCCCCTGTTGCTTTTTTTCTTTCTGTCCCTCCACATGGGTCAGGATGTAGGCTCAATCATGAAGCTCTGAGACAGACAGCAACAGAATAGAGTAACTAGAACCCCAAGTTTCTGGCAGAGGACTGAAAATGAGGAAGTGGCAGAGAGGTCATGGAATGGGAGGGGCACAGGAAAGCAATCTCATAAAGTTGTTTACAAACCCCAAGGGACATGCTCAAGTCACTGATGCTCGGATCTGCTCCTACTCAGCATACCAAAACACCTTCAGAACTAAACTATCCAATCAACTAGGTCCCAGACTGTCTAGGTCCCACACTGAGTAGCACAAACTTGAAATAGATCCAAAGAGAACCGCAATCCTTGAAAAGTGAACTGACACTGGAACCATAGACCACAGGTAGATTGGTTATTGCAACCTGAACCTAACCAGGTTGACTGCCTGTTAGAATAAATAGATTGGCATTCTCCATAGAATCTAAGCAAGATCTAGAATGAATCTTCTAAAATAATATTTACAATGTCCATACTATAATCAAAAATTACCCTGCAAAGTGCCACAAAAATTTCAACTTATGTTAGAAAAATAATAGATGAGGCTGAGATGACATCAATATTGGAATTATCTGAGAAAGACTTTACAGCAGCTATTATAAAAATACTTGAATAAGCCATCAGAAATAATCTTGCAATAAATATTAAAACAAAATAGAAGATATAAAAAAGAAACAAATGGAAGTATTAGAACAGTAACTCAAATTTAAAAACACACATACAAATGGATTCAACAGCAAATGCAGCAGAGGTAAGAGTTAATGAACTTGAAGACAGATCAATAAAACTTATCCACTCTAGGGATGTCTGGCTGGCTCAGTCAGAAGAACATGAAACTCTTGATCTTGGGGTTGTGAGTTCAAGACCCACACGGTGTAGAGGTTACTAAATAAATCAATAAACTTAAAACAAATTATCTATTCTGAATGGCAGAGAATAACAGCCGGAAAAAAGGAAAGAAGGAAGGAAGGAAGGAAGGAAGGAAGGAAGGAAGGAAGGAAGGAATTAAAGGAGGGAGGGAGGGAGGGAGGAAGGAAGGAAGGAAGCAAGCAAGCAAGGAAAAGAGCTCAGAGATCTGTGGGACAATAAGAAATGTCTAACACTCATGTTATCAGAGTCCTGGAAAGAAAGGATTCTGCATACAGTGCTGAACCAGACAGTGCTGGAAAAATATTTGAAATAATGGCTGAAAAGTTGCCAAATTTGGTGACATTAACCTATAGATTCAAGAGGCTAAGCAAACTCCAAAAAGGTCAAACCCCAAAATATCCACACCTAAATGCATCATAATCAAATAAATGCAATCAAAATCTCATGGGTTTTATTACAGATGTCAACAAGTTCATTCTAACATTCATATGGAAAGGCAAAAGAACTAGAATAGATCAGTTTTGAAAAAAGAAGAAAATTAGAGGAATCACACTACCTATTTTTAAGATTTACCATAAACCTAAAGTAATCAAGACAGTGTGGTATCATAGAAGGGAGACATAAATCAACATAACAGCAAAAAGATCCACACAAATATGGCCAACTGATTTTTGACAATGGTGCTAAAACAATTCAACGGAGAAAGGATAGTCTTTTTTAAAAAAACTAATGGTGCTGGAGTAATTGACATCTATATGCAAAAAAAAAAAAAAAAAAAAAAAGGATCCTTTCCATTAAAACTTACACTTCATACAAAAATTAACTCTAAATCTAGATCTAAATGTAAAATGCAAAACTATAAGAAAGCATAGGATAAAATGTATGTGTCTTTCAGTTTGATGATGGGTTCTTAGACATTGTAACAAAAATACATGATCCACACAAGAAAATACTGATACTCTCGATTTTGATTTCATCAAAATGAAAAACTTTTGTTTTTACTAAAGACATGGTTGAGGGAATAAGAGGACAAGCTATGGACTTGGAGAAAATATTTGCAAATCATGTATCTGGCAAAGACTTGTGTCCAGAATATGTAAAGAATGTTTAAAACTTAACCATAACAATCCAAATTAAAAGTAGGCAAAAGACATGAAATGGATGCTTCATTAAATAGGATACAAAAATGATTAATAAGCATGTGAAAAGAGGTTAACATCATTATCCACTAGGGAAATGCAAATTAAAACTATGATGACTGGGTCATAGGGTAGGTCTATTTTTAATTTTTTGAGGAACCTCCACACTGTTTTCCAGAGTGGCTGCACCAATTTGCATTCCCACCAACAGTGCAAGAGGGTTCCCATTTCTCCACATCCTCTCCAGCATCTATAGTCTCCTGATTTGTTCATTTTGGCCACTCTGACTGGTGTGAGGTGATATCTGAGTGTGGTTTTGATTTGTATTTCCCTGATGAGGAGCGACGTTGAGCATCTTTTCATGTGCCTGTTGGCCATCTGGATGTCTTCTTTAGAGAAGTGTCTATTCATGTTTTCTGCCCATTTCTTCACTAGGTTATTTGTTTTTTAGGTGTAGAGTTTGGTGAGCTCTTTATAGATTTTGGATACTAGCCCTTTGTCCGATATGTCATTTGCAAATATCTTTTCCCATTCCGTTGGTTGCCTTTTAGTTTTGTTGGTTGTTTCCTCTTCCCAGTAGTTGCTAGGAATTTACCCAAGGGATACAAGAGTACTGATACATAGGGGCACTTGTACCCCAATGTTTATAGCAGCACTCTCAACAATAGCCAAATTATGGAAAGAGCCTAAATGTCCATCAACTGATGAATGAATAAAGAAATTGTGGTTTATATACACAATGGAGTACTACGTGGCAGTGAGAAAGAATGAAATATGGCCCTTTGTAGCAACGTGGATGGAACTGGAGAGTGTTATGCTAAGTGAAATAAGCCATACAGAGAAAGACAGATACCATATGGTTTCACTCTTATGTGGATCCCGAGAAACTTAACAGAAACCCATGGGGGAGGGGAAGGAAAAAAAAAAAAAGAGGTTAGAGTGGAAGAGAGCCAAAGCATAAGAGACTCTTAAAAACTGAGAACAAACTGAGGGTTAATGGGGGGTGGGAGGGAGGGGAGGGTGGGTGATGGGTACTGAGGAGGGCACCTTTTGGGATGAGCACTGGGTGTTGTATGGAAACCAATTTGACAATAAACTTCATATATTAATAAAACAAAACAAAAAAAAAAACACAACTATGATGACATACCACAACACACTTACCAGAATAGCTAAAATAGAAAATATTGCCAGTAAGAAATGCTGGCAAAGATACAGAGCAACAGGAACTCTTTCATAATACTGGTGGGAATGCAAAATGATAGAGCTACTCTGCAAATCGTTTTTGAAGATTTTTGTGAAATTAAATGTGCATCTACCATATGACCAGGAATCCCACTCCTATCTAACTCCAGAAAAATTAAAACTCATGTCACATAAAAACCTAAATGTGAATGTTTTAACATTCGTATGTATGTATGTGCATATATCTATATCTATATCTATAATTGGTAAGAAGTGGGTGGGTAGGGGCATGAATATATAGGTATAGTGGGAAGAAGCTTTTTTGGTGATGAAACTTTTGTGTCTAGATTATAAGGGTGGATTCACTGAGAATTTAAAGAGCTAAAAACAAACAAATGAATGTAGTGTTCAGGTGTTTCTAATTTAACTACCAAACACTGGGATTTCATGACAGACCAAAAATAGTATTGTTCCTTTTCCGCTGATAAATAATACACATTTTTCATTTTACAATTTCATTTAAATTGAGGTGAAATTACATACAGAATAGTGTCACCAGATTTAGCAAAAAAATAATAATAATAATAAATTAAATAAATAAATAAATAAATAAATAAATAAAGGATCCCAGTAACATTTCACTTCAAATAATCATTTGTAGTATAAATGTGTCCCAAATACAGAATGGGACATACTTGTTCTGAATATATATATATACACCTCTGTGTATGTACACACACACACACACCCATACACACGTTTATCTGAAATTCAATTTAACTGGATTATTTTATTTGATCTGGCAATCCTAATACAGAAAAATGCACAGATCCTAAATGTATATATTTGAATGAATTTTGGTAAATGTTTATACCCATACAACCAACACCCAATCAAGATACAGAATATTTCCATTACCTCAGGTTCCCTATTATCCCCAGCCAGTCAATCTTCATTCTCTCCATGGGCAAATACTATTTTCTTGTGACTACTTTTCCCTGTTGCTAACATGTTTTTAAAATTAATTCATGTTGTAGGAGTCAATAGTTCATTCTTTTTTATTGCTAATTAATATTCCATTGTAAAATACAGCCAATTTTAAAATCTATTCTCCTATTGGACACATGGCTTGGTTCCAGTTTGGGGCTATAAGCAAATAAATATATAAAGTTAAAAGCATTCTTATGCAATTGTTTTGTCAATGTTTTCATTTCTTTTGGGTAAATACCTAGAACTGATTTTACTAGTTCATGGCTTTAATTTATAAGAAACTGAAAACTACTTTCCAGAGTAGTTATGCCCATTTATATTCTTCCCAACAGCAGGCAAATTGCAGTTACTCCATATCCTTGCAACTTTTACTGTTGTTAGCCTTCAAAATCTTTGACATTCCATTGGCTTTGTTAATTTTATTGTTTGACCATTTTCTATTTCACTGATTTCTGCCGTGATGTTCAGTATTTCCTTTCTTCTACTTAGTTTTTATACACTTTTTTTTCTAGCTAAGATGGAAACATATCGATTTTAAAACTTGTCTTCTAATATAGATTTCCAAAGCTATAATTTCTAAGAACTGCTTTACCTGCATCCCACAAATTTTCATATTTAATATTGTTTTTATTCAGTTACAATAAATGTTATTTCCAAATATTTGGGACTTTTCTAGACATCTTTTTGTTAGTGATAGTGATTTAACAAAATTGTTTCTTAATGTTTTTTTTTTTTAATTTTTTTTCAATGTTTATTTATTTTTGGGACAGAGAGAGACAGATCATGAACGGGGGAGGGGCAGAGAGAGAGGGAGACACAGAATCGGAAACAGGCTCCAGGCTCCGAGCCATCAGCCCAGAGCCCGACGCGGGGCTCGAACTCACGGACCGTGAGATCGTGACCTGGCTGAAGTCGGACGCTTAACTGACTGCGCCACCCAGGTGCCCCTCTTAATGTTTGTTTTTGAGAAACATAGAGTGTGAATGGGGGAGGGGCAGAGAGAGAGGGAGACACAGAATCCGAGGCAGGCTCCAGGCTCTGAGCTGTCAGCACAGAGCCTCACGTGGGGCTCGAACTCACAGACTGTGAGATCGTGACCTGAGCCGAAGTTGGACACTCAACCGACTGAGCCACCCAGGCGCCCCTGGTGACTTTTAATTTAATAGCCAAGCATATGGTCTACTTTGCTGAATGTTTCATACATGCTTGAAAATAAGGTCTATTCTACCACTATTGGGTGTAGTGATCTTTCAGTATCAGTTGGGTGCAAATGGTTTTTGTTCAAACTGTCAGTATTTTTGCTAATGTTTTGCCTATTAGTTGCCAAGAGGTTGTTAAAATCCTCAACTCTGATTGTAGATATGGCTGTATCTCCCTTTTGTTAGTTTCTGCCTCCTGTACCTTAAAACTGGTATTCAAGGAATATACCTTTAGGATTTTGTCTTCTTGATGAACTATCCTTTCTTTATGAAAAGTCCTTTTTTATCTCCATTATACTCCTTTTGAAGTCCATTTTATCTTCTATTAATCGAGCCACTTGTTTTCTTTTGTTTTCTGTTTGTATAGTCTGTTTTTCCCCCATTCTTTTACTTTCATCTTGTGTCTTTACACTTAAAGTTTAACTCTCTTATAGACAACATATAGTTGGACCTTTAAAAAAATCTAGTTCTTTTAATTGGAGTGTTTGGTTTACATTTAAGTAATTACTGATTTGGTTAAATTTAGGTCTATCATTTTGCCATTTTTCTATTTGTCCTATATATTTTGTACCTATATTTCCTCCTTTCTTGCCTTTTTTTTTTTTTTTGATGAATCATATATCTTTCAGTATTCAATTTTAATTCCTTTTTTTTTTTTTTTTTTTTTTTTTTTTTTTGCTTCTTTCTTCTTTATTGCAGTTGCCAAAAGATTTCAATACATAACCTACATAGACCTGATCAGTCTACCATTAGTATTCCACTGCTTTAAATAAAATGTAAGAACTCTGCCACTCTGGACTGATAAGATTTGGTTTGGTTTTACTTTTTAATTTCAGTACTTTACAGATGTCCTTCTTTTGTCTCATGACCTCCACGGTTTCTGAGGTGAAGCAGTCCAACATTTATTGCTTCCCTGTGTGTAGTGGGTTCCCGACTCCCACTCTTGGTTGCTTTTAAGATTTTTCTCTTATCTTTGGTTCTCATCAGTTTTAGCTATGATGTGTTAGGTCTTGTTTTCTTTACATTTATTTTGTTTGGAGTTCACTGAGCTTACTGGATCTATGTATTGATAGTTTCACCAAACTTGGGAAAATTTTGATCTTAACCTACTCATAATTTTTCTGCCCTATTTTCTCTCTCTTCTCCTTCTGGGAATTCAATTACATATGCATTGGACTGCTGAATACTGCCCCCCATGACTTTGAAGCACTGTGCTGTTTTCTTCTTTCCAGTTATTTTTTTAGCCTTTATTCATCAGGACAATTTCTATCCACCTGTCATCTGCACTCTGCTGTTAGGTCCAACCAGTTGGGTTTTTGCTTCCATTTCTCTGACAGCACTCATCTATATACATTCATTACAACTATTGTTCCTAGTCACTGTTGATATGCTAAAGAGACTCTATTTGTTATCATGCCCTAGAAGTGTTAAGATTTGTTCCAGCAGGCAGTTAAATTATGGACTAATCACCTTGATTTCATGGAGGATTGATTTTACATTATGTTAAAGGTTTTGTCTTTAGTTTTAGGCAAATCCTTAGTCCTGGGCATGGTCTCTTCTAATACACAGCCATTCTAGAGATTTGACAGAAAGCCTAAAGTGCTTACCAAGCCTTCTAACTTGACAGGATTAAAACTCAAAACTGTTTTCCCTTGCAATACAAAGCAACAAACTTTGCTCAGATTTTTCAGCCTTCCAGCTATGGCTTTCCACCAGGTTCATGGAGTCTTCCCCTGTACAAAGCATAATTCAGCAGTTAGCCAAAGAATTAAGAGGAGATTCGTATACAGACTGTAAGGCTGGCTCCTCCTTCAGTGCCATCTCCATTTCTAGAATTTCCTCCTCACTTTACAGCTCCTCTAGCAGCCCCCAATTTCTCTGACACCTCAAGCCAATAAGACTCTTGAATTCTAGCCTTCTCTTGAATTCTAGCCATCCCTTAGCAGACAGACTGGGGAATGGCCTGAGGGAAAAAGCTATATATAAGTATAGTTCTCAGCTTGCTTTTGGTCATTCCCCAGTGTCTTCAGACAGTTATGTTTTTCCCAGAGTTTATAATTGGGAGGGCTTGTACATTACAAGCTATTCCACCATTACCAAAGCCAGAAGTCCTTCCTTATATAATTCTTCAATGCTTGCTTTAATGCCTCAGAAGAAAACAACACAGAACTGGTACTTAAATGTCCTTGGCTCTCTCCCTTTTTATGTAACAGATTAAAAACAGAATATTTCATATATATTTAAAATACCTTTTATCTCAAACGAAATAAGTCAGAATAATCTCTTGTTAATTAATGCTCCCAGGAAGTAGGGAAGTATATGTTCAACTTCCAATGAATTTAACAAAATTTAAGCTATGGTTGATTAAGCCATGGAAATATTCAGAGTTAGACCAACCAAACTAGCATGTAGCAAAGCTATTTCTGTTATGAACAAAAAGTACAAGACTCTACAGTAGTCATGAAATATTATAAATGCAGAGTTGTTTATAACTAGGAAAAAGAATGTGACTACTTACATACATATGGTGGCATATTACTGAGTTAAGTGATATGACAAATCTTGCCTAACCCAATGTCTTCAAACTTAAATTTTTTAAAGCCATATTTTATAGTCATTAAGTTTTCCATTTGTCCACTTGGATGTGAAAGATGCTATTTAAAACCAAACAGCAACTGTCCATGGCTGGCTGAACATTTATAATTCAACAATTATATAACCTCCAAAATACAGCAGAATATGAACCACATAATTAGAGTGTCAGCTAAACAAGACAAGGCAATTCAGAAAGATGTCATTTTGTGGCATGTACTCAGCTGAGCTTTAAGTAAGAGGACAGTTGGGTGGTACTTACTCTTCCCACCTCTGCTTAAAGCACTAATACCAACTACTGTCAGGACAATTCATCTTGTGGTCAGCACAGCTGACTTTTAAAAAAGAAGGAAGTTCCACATTGTATAAACTCATTTCATAAGTAAAAACTGCTTTTAAATAACAATATGAATATCTATCCGCAAGTTTTCAGGCTTGGTCTGCTCCATGTGTGTACATCCTCAAAAATCACCAAAATAGCAGCAACAGATGATGATGTCATAAGGAAAAAACTCACTGCCACAGGAAACTAAGTATTATTGAGTCAAGATCTTTCTTCTTGGTCACTTGTTTTATAATTATTAGGTACACCAAAGAACTGTTCATTATACAAATACGGGTATGTGCATATATGACTGAAACTAACATCTAACAATAGAAAATGTCTATGCTTCCATTCCGTCAATGCTTTAGGATTCTGCGCTATTTTCTGGTATGGAAAACAGACTTAGCATCTCCATCTCCAATGGATGCATGTTGTCTCCTGTGATAATTAAAGAGTGTAACGGTCCTCCCAAGTCCACAGTACACATTTGCTGCAAAGTGCCTGCTGCAATTTTCTGGTCCTCAGCTCCAACCCTGGCTAAGCCAACACAGAGTGTCTTCTCGGTGACTGCTATTAAGAAGAAGAAGAAAAAGATACTGCCATTCAAATCAGCAATTGCATTATCCTGTCCAACATTAAAATGAACATTAGTACCAAAAGTACATTTAAAGAAGCCCTGAATATCTTAAATCTCCTTAGTCACATATTACAGACCAATTATCTATTGATTTACCTGAGGCTTTTCTAAATTATATGCACTACCTGACATATAAAGCAGTTCTTCCTAACTTTACCCTTTTGGAATTCCAAAGGCTTGCCCTAGTTTAAGTTTTCAGGATTTGATAAACAATTGCCTATATCCATACTCTTTACAACTGATTAGCATTTGTCTTTATTTTGTTTTTAATGTTTATTTATTTTGAGAGGAGAGAAAGAACATGTGCACATGAGCAGGGGAGGGACACAGACAGAGGGAGACAAGAATCTCTGGCAGGCTCTGCTCTGTCAGCGCAGAGCCTGATGCAGGGCTCGAACTCATGAACCGTGAGATCATGACCTGAGCTGAAGTCAGATGTTTAACAAACTAAGCACCCAGGTGCCCCAGCATTTGTCTTTATACAGCTTCTGAGTGAACAATGTTTATTATCTGCTCAAATATATATATATATATATATATATATATATATATATATATATATATATATATATTTTAAGGCACTTATGAATATTTAAAGTTTATTTATTTTGAGAGGGAGAGTGAGATTGGGGGAGGGGCAGAGAGAGAGAGAGAGAGAGAGAGAGAGAATATCCCAAGCAGGCTCTATGCTTAATGTGGAGCCTGACATGGCTTGATCTCAAGAAACATGAGATCATGACCTGAGCTGAATCAAGAGTCAGACACTTAACCGACTGAGTCACCCAGGTGCTCCAAACCTGCCTATATTTTTAATAAATTGCTTGATATATGTTCCCAGTGACCAAGGTATACTAGAAAAACAAGAGGAGTATGAGATAAATACACAGATTTGAATTTTTGCTTGGCCACATAATCACCTATGTCAAACTTCAGTTTTCTTTTCATTTTTCAAAACATAATACTATCTTAAATGGCAGTTGTAAGGGATGAGATAACAGACATGAAAGTATTTAATAAACTACAGAGCCCTTAACAGATAATGGGCATAATGACATTACTTATGTTTTTAAGTGCTGACCTTTTCATGATTTTGTTTAGTTGGGAAAGCTGTCTTGATTGAACAATGATCAAAATGGGGCAAATGAGGGGCACCTCGGTGGCTCAGGTGGTTAAGCGTCTGACTCTGGATTTCGGTTCAGGGCATGTTCTCATGGTTTGTGAGTTCGAGCCCCAAGGTGGGCTCCAAGCTGGCAGTGCAAAGCCTGCTTGGGATTCTCTGTCTCGTTCTCTCTCTGCCCCTCCCCTGCTCACTCACTCTCTCTTAAAATAAAGAAATACATGTTTAAAAAATGGGACAATGATATCTACAAGGACAAGCAGGCATGCAAGTTTAGGCTTAAGTGTACAAAATTATGGATATGGAATACCCTTGCAAATTATTTGTTTCATAACTTTAATGAGACCTACTAATGAGAAAAAAAAATAAGCAACAGTCATTCAAGAATCTCTTCATGTATTTTTTCTATCAAGAGATTGGTGCTCAAAGGCAGTCAGCAACTTACAACAGAATATAATGACAAGTTCTTTTAAAAACCTCTCAATAAATGGAGCACCTGGGTGGCTCAGTCTGTGAAGGGTCTGACTTTGGCTCAGGTCGTGATCTTGCGGTCTGTTCAGTTCGAGCCCCTCATCGGGCTCTGTGCTGACAGCTCAGAGCCTGGAGCCTGATTCAGATTCTGTGTCTCTCCTTCTCTCTGTCCCTCCCCAGTTCTCACTCTGCCTCTCTCTCTCTCTCTCTCCCTCTCTCTCTCTCTCTCTCTCTCTCTCTCACACACACACACACAAAGTAAAAATAAACATTAAAAAAAAAGAATCTCTCAATAAAGATTTACTGATGACAAACATTTTATTATATACCACGTACTGTGTCTAGATATTATGAATATAAGGATAAATTCTCTTGTTTTTATCCTGAGGAAAACTACTCCCAGTCTCAGTGAGAACAAAGAGAAAAAGCAGAATAAGTATATTTTTGCAGGATAGATCTTACCATAAATTTAGGCTAAAAAGGAAGTTCTGCATTTTACCTATGTATTTATTAACATGTTTACATTAAACCTGATTTACTGTTAACTTGTGAAAAATCCTCACTTTCTTGAATGGTATTAATGTTCCTAGGAAGAACTCCAATATTTTTCCTTCAATACTACTTTTAGCCTATGAAATTTAAGTGAAAACTGAAAAAAAAAAAAAAAAAAAAGACAAGAAAAAGTACTATGCAAGCACACTGAACCTCACTTCAGAAGTGGGGGGTGTGTGTGAAGTTGTACCATGTGCACATCTCAGTACAGCAGTGGGGAAACATGAGACCCTTTTAGGGCCTTGAGTACCTGGCTCTTCTCCTCGTACTCGTTGATTCTGAACAATCTCCAGAAGCTGTCGGGCTGCTTGGTTTACACTCATATACCGAGGAGGTTCATAGATCTTCCTTCCCCTGTAAATATAAAACTAGATGCCACTGTCCTCAGCCATGAAATTACATAACACATTTTTAATGCAGTTATTCCCCCAGGAATCCTCAGGTACCACAGTCTACATGGTTTGAAGCATTCACACATTACCCATTTAAGTATACACTAAAACATGAATACCATAATTGTTTAAGTTTAAGCTTTTTTCATTGTTCTACTTCAAGTGTCCTCTGATCTCCCCGAAATGCTGGCAGAAATAAAAGTCCAACAACTTAATGACAAATGTCTAAATCAAAGTTACTTTTATTTAAAGTGATAACCCAGGCAAAAACAGTTCAAATTAAGCAGCAATTTGTTCTAGATCCTGGCTTAACCAGGTTCTATCGTGTTCATTTTTATTACCATGTTTAAACCACATATTCCTCTTTTCACTTCTTCCTCTAAGAAAAGTAAACTAAAGTGGTAAATATCTAAAAATCTTGGAGGGTCAGATATGTTTACTTCTGATACCTCAAAGCCTACCACATCTGCCCATGATCATAATAAAAATACTGTTTTCATAGCTTACAAAACAGTTCATACAGATTATCTTACTGACTCCCCAAAAAA
The DNA here is from genome assembly GCF_028749965.1 of Puma concolor. Taxonomy (NCBI): domain Eukaryota; kingdom Metazoa; phylum Chordata; class Mammalia; order Carnivora; family Felidae; genus Puma; species Puma concolor. The sequence goes on from NC_141674.1 coordinate 86,681,614, forward strand.
TCCTCAAAGTCAGCACTGTCCAAGAGAAATATGATGCAAACCACAGAGTTTTAAATTTTCTAGTAGTCATATTAACAAAAGTAAAAAAAAAAAAGGCAAAATTAATTTTAACAATACTATTTTACCCACTATATCCACAATGTTGTATTTCAACATTTACTCCTATAAAAAGTATTAAAGAGATTATTTTTGTACTAAGTTTTTGACATCTGCTATTTCATACTTATAGCATTAATTCAAGTGTTAAATTTTCATTGGAAATACTTAATCTGTATTTAAATTTCATAAAATTCATGGTTGCAAAATATTTACACAGTGAAGTTACTCCAAATATACTTTTCTAATAACTAAGTTGAGTATTTTTATTAATTAAAATTAAATTATGAAGGCAGTTCCTCAATTACATTAGCCATTTTTCAAGCGCTCATTAATTATATGTGGGTAGTAGCTACTGTACTGCACATTGCCTCGATAAGCAAAAGAAGGATTTTAGCACTCATCACACATAGGAGGCAGACTCGGAAACCAAAGTAGCTTGCCTAAGAGCACATAACCAGAGGCAGACTCAGGACTCAAATCCACGTCTTCTTCTGACCACCAATTCATTAATTCACACCACAGATATTTACAGAGTGCCTATTAGGTGTCAACTACTGTCACGGTCCTGAATCCATGAGATCTATTGCTGTTTCCACTCCATCACACTGCTTTTCACGTCATAAGGTGAGGTGATTAATTTTTACCAGTTAAGGAAAGCTAATTTTCAACAATCTTTAGAACCCATGTCCTTTAAGTAGAATTTATTGTATAAGGAATTAGAAACAGACATAAGCATTCTCAGAATAAGAACTTACTTGATTAGATTTTCCAAAGACTGCTCCTTTACTTTGATGTCTGTAGGAAGTGAAAAATAGTTCTCTTTTAATTAACTACTTTATCCAAAACCCCGTGTGTCAACTTCGGTAGAGTCATTTAAATTTGGGGGAAGCGTTTTTGTCAAGTCTCCAAAATATTAACTTCAGAGCTCATGTCATTCTTCCGCCACACTTGTATCCATCTACTTTTTTATAGAAATATACAGAAGAATGGAAGCTTGTGGTGTGTAAAGGTCATTAGTTAGAAAACAAACATGAGGTTGGCCCTAAGACCATCCTGAAAGGATCTAATTTCCTCTTGGAAAAGAAGACACAGGAAAGAGTTAGATAAATATTGGCATATACACTACCTAACAGCTAATCCAAATCTTTGTGTTCATTTCTACTAGCTGGTAAGTGCACAGACCCAACTGAGAAGTCTTCTTATGTTCCTATTCTTAACCTATTTTTCAGGCACTAGAACGTAAGCTTTAATGCATGTAATGTAACAGAAGAAAACTTTCACCACATTTTGAAAAGAAACCTTTGCTCTCTTGTGAATGGTTAAGACGTGTCTAATAACTTGTAAATAAACCCTTTAATACCCAATATTCATAAACAGCGCTTTCCCAAGCACTGACTGCCAGGTATGGGGCTACCACAGAGGCCAGAACACACATAATCTCTGCTCTCATGAAGCCTGAAATGCAAGTGTCACAAATCCTTGATTCTTTTTACTTCTTAATCACTGATGCTCAGCCACACAGTTTGGTAAAAGGTAAAAAAGCACAATCACTCCACATCCTCACAGGAACTCAGTATACAACAGCAAGAGCAACAGCTGCTTCCTGTTCTACATGCTAAAAACAAATGGTTCAGCCAAAGTCTGCTTTTGCAAAAATAAATACACTGCAACTGAAGGGTCTTTTTGTTGGATTTCTACAGCTTTCCTAAGTGATTATCAAAGTTTTTCTTATGAAGGAGACTAAAGAGTTTCCTAGGAAAATACAGCAGAGGTTAAGCCCTTGTAAGTATTTGTAAATGTTCTTGGAACCAGTGGTGAATGTACCTTTCAGGTTCGAAATATCATTATTTAATTTTTCCACTTGTCTAGCACATATAAGAAAAAATGCATATCAGTTATTGAAAATGGCCTGCAATACAATTAACAGACTTAGACTTCCTTTATATGGTACCTGCAAGATTTTTAAAAATTCAACACATTCATTTAGTTCATTCACCTTGAGGTTCTGAAATGTCGTGAGTTTTTAGTATTTTAACTTTTTAAATGATCTGCTCTATAGAACCTGGTTTTAAGTATGAAGAGGGCTGGGGAGAATTTTTACAGGCAAATGCTTTTTGATTGAACATAAGACTACATTATGAAATATTTAATATCAAGCCAGACCAGTCTTAATACTTCTCCCTTGTCTTCACACAGGCCAGAATTATTCGTTTCTACTTCTACTTGCTAAAGGTAAGCGTCTCCTTTTCACTTTAGTGCCAGCACCCTGCATAATGCAAAGTACCCAATAGATATTCCATAAAAGTCTACTGAATCAATTTATTCATGTGGCTCTACTACTACCCACACACCAGCCTATCTTAACCTACCCCTGAAGTAACATAAGTCCCAACTCCTTCATAAAGCCTATGTTAACTTCCCCTCAAAAGCTCTTTGTTCTTTGAAATATCTATATAGTTATTACTATATTTTGTTAATCTTTAATTACATCATATATATCTGGTCTTTTCAAGTAAATTTTAAATTCTCTGTAGTATCCTAACATGGTATATTCTCACTAATCCCTACAGGGTCTGGACCACAGCAGGCATTCAATAAATATATACTAATTTAAATGATGAGCATTCCAGATGATTAAATGATGAGATGTACGGTTTGAGGATTTGAAATCATATCTTATACTTCACACCTTGTTCCTGTTTTTGTTAATGGAGCAAGGAAGATATATTGTTTAGCCTTGTTTGTCTTTTCCCAGGAAAGCCAAGAAAAGGGGGAAGCTCTTAGAAAGAGAAATCGAGAGCCAAAGTTCTGGTTTGTCCTTCCTGCCTCTTCATACAACAGAACTTAATTGTTCTTTAAACTTTTGTGTACATAGCAACTAAATTTCAAAACCCTGAGGGCAGGACACATGTCTAATACTTCCTTAGTATTCCAAAAAACCCTAACTCTACAATGGGCATAAAGTACAGCATGATATAGTAAAAAGCTGTGAATAACAGGTTATCTGGATTCCACCAATTCCACCACTGATAAACTGGGTGACACAGTGGGAAAATGATTAAATATCTCTGGGCCTCAACTTCATCTGTAAAATGGGCTTCAATAACACGATCTTCAGAGTCTCTCTCAGATCTGTAATTCTGTGATTCTGATATCAATACTGTGGTATTCAAAAAACATCTCTAGGAAGACAAAGGATGGCACTTGGTAAGAATAAATGCTTAATACAGGTCTGCTGAATTGCAGTAAACTGACAAGAACAGGGTTTTGATGGATAAACGGGTAAGATGATAGAATGCTGGAGTGGATTCATGAGGGCATAAGAAGGGAGTAGCACGAATTATGGTATACATAAGGGAATAGCCAGGTAGTATTTGGAGCAGAAAATGCGTTATCTCCCTGAGAGTAAGGGAAGTATGTGGCACACAGAGCAGCTAGACCAGGTCGTTCCTTAACCTCTAGCTAGTTATGCACAGAACAGCTTTACCTGAACACAAAATCAAAATGAGAATAATACGATGACTCCATATTGTGACTTTAAGGAAACTCCAAAGCCCTCACCTAGTAAGCATAACGTGTGCATGCCGTTTTGTCTGTTCTTCTTTACTTTGTCAAAGAAGCTTTCTGGTCTCCAAGTGTCTGTCCAAAAAACAATAGATACCGTCTCTCCAAACTTATACAACTAGAAAAAGTAAAAACATTAATTAATGATAGAACAATTCACTGCTTACTCTTTCAAAGTTAACAACCAAAACATAAAGTGAGACCCAGACTTGAGATGAGTGGGGGATCAAATCTCTCACAAAATACATGTTCTCTTTGGTCCACAGCAGCTGGTGTCTCTCTGATGCCCTTTACAGTAGTGCTCCTAGTAGTTCAGCATTCAGTATAGCAACATATGTAACCAGTTCACGATTTAGCTATGTAGTTGCTAAAAATACTGAAACAGAACCCAGAAGGAAATAAACAAAGACGTTTGAGCAGTCAGAGCAGGGACTGTTCACTAAGTTAATTTTATTATCCTCACACTACAGACCACCAAGGCTCAGAAACATCAAGCTCATCTGCCCAGGGTCTCACAGCTAGTGAGTAATGAAAAAGACTCAAACTGAGGTCCAAGAAATGCTCCTTTCCACCATGGCAGCTCAGGACAATTCAGACAGTATATTCGCTGTATCTATTTCTTAAAACCTACCCCCTTACTTTACCCACGATTTGATTCCTCACTATAGAATTCAATGAAGGTTTGCCCAAACCTCCTCCTTTCCCAAGTGGCCTACCCACCCCAGTTGGCCATCACACAACCAAGAGGCTTGCTTTGTTCCAGCTTGCTTCCAGTCTGGCTGCACAGTTCACTGAAGTGAGCCCAACTCCACATCTTATGCTAAGAAAACTCAGTTCTGAATCCTAGTTCTGCAACTTGGTAGCTGTGTGACATTGTTCCTTCTAAATCTCTAAAATAGGGATAGTAAAAACATACTGTCCTTCCTATTCATGGGGTTGTAAACATGTAAAAAGTTATTCAAACTGTGAAGTAATATGCTAATATTAGTTCTTATCTAGTCACTGTGCAAAGGACAATTAGATTCAAAGACTTAATACATGGTAAAACATAAAACTAAAGTTGTTAGGTAAAGATTTAATTATTCATTTGAAACAGTGCTTGAAACAATTTATAAGAGCTGGAAAGCACTAGACACAGGAAATCAAGTCTAGTCCTCTGCCACAAACTGTGCACAGGACAGTAACTGAACTTTTCTAAGCCCAAGGTTTTTCATTTTTCAAATGAAGAACTGGTCTGCAGAAGGGATTATCATCCTGAGGCTTCTCCAATCAGTGTTCAGAAGCTGCTGCAAGAGGTAAGGGGGAGGCAGAAAGAACAGAAACAGAAAAGCTGGAGCATTCAAGGCCCTCTATCCCTCCACCCCAGGAAAGCTCAAATTTTCTCACTTTTTGTACACTGAGGCCTAAAACCTGTAACTGATACTCTTAATGGTGACTCTGAGTTCTTAAGGGAAAGCTCATCAGGTTCCTCACATGGCCACAACTTCCAACTCACCTACCAATGAGCTTTATTCTCAAAGTCCACTTGCAAACTGTCTAAAAAAGATCTATGGAAGACATGCCATCCTCTGGCAAATTCTCAGATCAGTATAGCAAGAGCCATGTAACTGCAGGAATTCAGAGTCATGAATCTTCTTGCCACGTATATAATGTTTCTCTGTGAAAAATGCATCCAGCTGATGAGTTCCAATGTGTTCCAATGCAGTCTTGCATATACCTCACAGAGCAGGCAAGAGCTCTGAAGTCACAGCGCTGGTTCTTAATAGATGGGCCACCATGGGGTGCCTGGGTGGCTCAGTCAGTTGAGCGTCTGACTTTGGCTCAGGTCATGATCTCACGGCTCGTGAGTTCGAGCCCCGCGTCGGGCTCTATGCTGACAGCTCAGAGCCTGGAGCCTGCTTCCGATTCTCTGTCTCCCTCTCTCTCTGCCCCTAACCCACTCACATTCTGTCTCTGTCTCTCTCAAAAATAAATAAACATTAATAGATGGGCCACCGTGGACAAATAACTTTCCCGACTTTCAAGAGAAACTCCCCGGGAAAATGCGCATAACTATAAACCTAATAATGTGATTTTTTTAAAGGATTAAATGACATAAAGTGTGTAGAATGCCTAATACATTGCACACAGTAAAAACAATAAATGTTAGGGATTTGATGATATAATAATATGTTTATAATGATGATATAAAAATGGTCTAAAATGCTGTGTCTTGCTATAATCCAACTGCTTTCCTTACTGGAATGAGCTCAAAAATATTACCAAATATTTGAAAATAAGTTTATGATTTAGCTCTGATAAGTTCAACAGTTTACATTCTAAAAGGGATTTTTGGCATCTCTGATCAGACTTTGAAATATTGCTATTACTCTGTAAAAAATAAAACTATTGAGGTTCAAGAAAATTACGTATGCAACCATATATAAACACTTTTCTAAATGGGCCTTCAATATTTTAAGAGTCATGGAAATATACTCATGAAGGTAAATTCTTCATTCAGAAAGAAAGGGATAGATGATTTCTGAGAGAATTGAGATGCTAGTCACATATAAACACTAGCTGCAGCATGCTGTAGGAAAGCTTCTTGGAATTGTCTAATTTGGGGGATTAAAAGAAAGCCTCACATAAGCACTGCTTTCTAGGACCCTGATTTATAGACTGTAACCATTCCCATGGTTGTGCTGCAAACTTCTTCAATGAGTTCTGGAACATTATGCAAAGAGTTTCACCATTTAAGATGTCAGTCCCTCAAAGAACAGAAAGATCAGTGCCATGTTTCACAATCCAAGGACTTACCAGTAAACCATAAAAGAAACTGGAGTAAAACAGTGTCGAGAACTGAGGCTGCAGAAGTCTAAGCACTGTCTTATACATATTAGCCTTTGTACTGTGATCATTTTCCCCCAAAACAGTATTGATGCAAATCTAAATTTAGAGACCATAAAAAGAGCTGTTTTCTAAGAACAGTAGATAAACACAGGTCTTCTTGTTTGTTTGTTTTAATCTGAAGCAAGTTATAAAGAAAGCAATTTATCCAACTTGATATTGGATCGTGTTTTTATCTGTTGAAGATAAAAACTCAAAATGATCTAATTAACATATAAAGCAATATCTAGTTAAAGCAAGAAGATGCATAAGAAAGATAAATATTAGGTAGTAAATAATAATTCTAAAAAATGAGACATAGACAGTACTGAAGGAGTTCAGCATTACTCCCACTTGGAAAGCACCTGAAGACAGGATATAGGCTGGACCTTAAAGGGTGGAAAAGATGGGGGAACTTGATCTTGGGGGAAGAACAAGATGGTAGAAACAACAGAGGTGGGAACTGTTGGGCAATATTTAGCATGGTATTAAGCAATTATCTAGAAATAGCTATTGCCCGACTTGCCTCTAACAAGTATCTCTTAATTCCCGACAGCTTTACCATGTGCCAATTCCTGTCAATGCCAGCTCTATAATATATCTAGAACTGACTTCATTTCTTTTATCACTACCTTAGTTTGAGTCCTTAATGCCACTTGCCTGAATGACCTTAATAATCTTCTAACTCATCGCACTGCCACCAATGTTTCCTTCCTTTCAGAAGCACAGAATGCTTTGTAAAATCCATTTTTATAATTAGGATTTAATACTTTTGTCATTCTACATTCAAATAAAAAATAGTTTGTGACTGGGGTGCCTGCATGGCTCAGTCGGTTGACTGTCCGACTCTTGCCTCGGGTAGCGATCTCATGGTCATGGAAGCCAGCCTCATGTTGGGCTCTGCGCTGACAGTGCAAGCCTGCCTGGGATTCTCTTTCCCTCTTTCTGCCCCCTGCCTCAAAATAAACAAACAAAAAAAATAGTTTGTGATTTTCTAAGTTAAAAAATATCTTCTCAACATACAGAAAAATCAGAAAATTTAACTTGCTATTAAGAACTCTGTGGGGCACCTGGGTGGCTCAGTTGGTTAAGCACCGACTTCGGCTCAGGTCATGATCTCACAGTTTGTGAGTTCGAGCCCCGTGTCGGGCTCTGTTCTGACAGCTTGGAACCTGGAGCCTGCTTCGGATTCTGTGTCTCCCTCTCTCTGCCCTTCCCCCACTTGTGCTCTGTCTCTCTCTCTCTCTCTCTCAAAAATAAAATAAACATTAAAAAAAATTTTTTTTAAACAACTCTGTGAAGCCCCACATGTATCTTTTATATATAAACATGAATCCTAAATCAGATCACTTAAATCTGTGAGGTAAAAGAAAGCTGAGCCAGCAAAGATGTCAAAAAACACACCACAAACCACATAATCAAGAGTTACTAGTTTTCTATACAGAATATCGGTCTTGGAGTTGTTTTTTTTAATCTCCACATGCGTTTTGCTTAACATTTATGTAACACAGATTTTGCTGACACTAAGAAAAATTATGCACATGCCCACTGTATACAAGATACATAAAGTTGAAGACAAAAGAGCTATAAAATTTATGTTATCACACATAAATGAGAGAATCCACATATGAATTAAATGAAAGAATTTTAATTTAAAGTACATAATTCCAAAAATAAACCAACTTGGGCTGGGTGGGAAGGATAAGTAAATAAATAAGCAATTAAACTCAGCAAATATTTGTTGCATACTGATTATATGTTTTGGCACTGTGATAAAGCACAAAGGGAGATGTGAAGATGAGTAAATCAGGAAGTTTATGTGCCCAACACATAAACACATAAAGTAACTGAATATTCTGTATGGGATGACGATGTATCAGGATTGTGCAAGTAGAAGAATGGTACAATCATATCTGCAATTTAAAAATAAATTAAAAATAAAACTATTAAAATATTGACTAAAAACAGTTCCAGTGGAAATGGAAAGAAAAACATTTTTAATATGCCCATGATTCCGCAGGTGGTCAAAATAATTCCAAAGTGACTGAAAGAACAGGAAGCTTCCTCAGATGCGTTCTTCTAAGGTTACGTGGCAGTGTAGAGTGTGGATCCCCTTATTACCTAGTTTAGTGTTCACTGTACAAGGTTAGACTTTATCATTTCTACATTAGTCCCTGGACAACAATGAAATCAATTCAATGCTTTTGAAAACTAACAGTAAGAACTACTACAAGGTCAAAACAATGCTGATTATCACAATGAGTCTTGTGCTATGAAAAAAAGGAAGGAAATGAGTTGTTACTTTTTAAAAGTAATATACATATTTTCCAAAGTAGAAATGTATTATATAAACAGAGGAACATATGGCAATAATCAAGGTCACTCATGCAACAGCCAGAGAAAGTGGAAGCATTTCGTAATGATGAGAAAATTATACAATCTTTTCCCTGAAGTCAGCTGCAACTGATAATGCAGTTTTTATGCAGAAATCATTGCTACCTGGTTTCACTGAACTGTCTCATTTATCTGTCCTTTAAAATGTCTCAAAACCATTTTAGTCACCAAATTTTAAAAAAAAGATTCATTCTATCACACAAATGACTAACAAGAAATGATAAATACCACATAAAGAAAGTGTGCCAGAATTTGTAATTTCTTCTTTCTTTGGCCTGTCATCTTCAGGTCAATGTATCCAGGTAAGAATTGAATAAAAAGAATGAAGGAGGGGCGCCTGGGTGGCTCAGCTGGTTAAGCGTCTGACTCTCGATTTCGGCTCAGGTCATGATCTTACAATTCATGTGATCAAGTCCCGCATAGGACTCTGTACTGATAGGGTGGATGGAGCCTGCTTGGGATTCTCTGTCTCCCTCTCTCTCTGCCCCTCCCCTGCTCGCTCTCTCTCTCTCTCTCGCTCTCAAAATAAATAAATAAACATTAAAAAAAAGACTGAAAGGAAATATACCAAACTAGTAACTAACTATGGTTACTTCCAGGTACTGGGACTTCAGATATTTTCTTCCTTATACTTACTATATTCTCCTAATTTTCTATGAGTATATATGTCACTTATCATCAAGAAAAATAAAAATATTTTTTAAAAACAGTTTTTTCTAAAGCAGAGACAATGGTAAATGAAAAAAATTCTGGTTCTGCATGACTAAGGTGCCAAATGTTTAACCTTAAGAATTCAAGAAAAAGACTCTGTTCTTGCCGTCTCTGTAGTGAGAAAAATCCCTGATATTTCATTATCAGGAATGCCTAAATACAACCAACTTGCCTGGCTCTACACAAATAAATGGATTTTCCTTTGATTAGAAAAATCCTCAAAATACAAATTTCACAAGTGTTAGAAATATTTGTTACTTAGGAATTTCAAATAACATGATTTTAAAGTTTATATGTTTATAACTAGTATATGAATTGGGAAAAAACCTAAGATTTACTCAGTGAAAATTTGAGCATCTAATGTATCTTGGTTAAGGTAACCTTTGCCTGAAGTTAGAAAACAGGCCAGGTTTTTTGGCTTCTAAATCTAGAGGACATTAGAATTGATCTCAGTTAGTATTCTCCATACTTTTTAGTGCCAAGTCTTTTTTTCCAAATAAATTCTTTTTTTTTTTTTTTAATTTTTTTTTTCAACGTTTATTTATTTTTGGGACAGAGAGAGACAGAGCATGAACGGGGGAGGGGCAGAAAGAGAGGGAGACACAGAATCGGAAACAGGCTCCAGGCTCTGAGCCATCAGCCCAGAGCCTGACGCGGGGCCCGAACTCACGGACCGCGAGATCGTGACCTGGCTGAAGTCCGACGCTTAACCGACTGTGCCACCCAGGCGCCCCCCAAATAAATTCTTAAATAAAACATCAATAGGGTTAAAGATCAAGGCTCCCTGGGGATTTATTCATTGCTATTTGGTCTCAAGTACTTCAATTTCTGCAGAATTGCTGAAGCAGCTTCATAAATCCTGGTACACTTTGAAAACCATTGATCATGTCCGGTGTTCCTCCCTGTCCTCACATCCCCTTACAGTTAGGAAACCTGAGATCCAGAGAAGTTAGAGGACTCCTTAATTACTGCCTGAGCAAAAGTAAAACCAAGAACTTTTAATCTGCAATTAAACTCAACCTTTTCCATTATTACTTTTTCTTTACCAGTTCTACTCAAAATATAGTCAGTTTTTACCCAACATATATATTCTCAGTCTTGTGTTAATTAATCTCTAGGTAACCAAGGTTTCTGTGGTACATATGTATGTATTCATTGGTGTCTGTGTATTTCTATAATACCTCGAAGATTCCAAAGTGCTTCATGACTCTCTTTAACTGTATAGTTCCCTGTGTTGGGAAGGTATCTGCCTTACTGTTCATTTAGCAAACCTCTTATAATTCATTTTTTAAAGTACTTTATTGATACATAATGCACATACCGTAACATTCACCCATTACAAATGTACATTCAATTTTTAGTAAACTTACCGAATTGTGCAACCACATGTAGTTTTAGAAAATTTTTATCACTTCAGTCAGATTCCATATGTCCATTTATAAGCAATACCTGTTCTAAACCCCAGCCAACCAATAACTACTTTCTATCTTACAGATTTGCTTTTTCTGGACATTTCATATAAACAAAATCCTACAATATATGGTCTTCTGTGTCAAACTTCTTTCACTTAACATACGTGTAATTAATATCTATGCCAGGACTACTAATTCTTCACATGACAAAAGGAAAGACTTCAGAGTCTGAAGTAAATTAAACCTAATCACACTCTGCTACATGATCAATTCACTACAAATAAAATCCAAACGGCTGACGTTGGATTAGAGAGCCTAGTGATCCAACCCTATCTACTTATCTGACCTCAGACCCACTTTTCTCCTGCCTGCTACTCTCCAATAAGCCCTTCTTTGGTTCCTTCAATGAGCCAAGGTCATTTCCACTTTAGAGTCTTTGCACAAACCATTCCCTTTGACTGGAATATGTTCACTCTTCCTTGATTCATATATAATCTTAAGTAACATCACTTTAGAGAGGCCTCCTTTGACCACCCAATTACAACAGAGACCCAGCCAAATCTCTAACATATATCAGTCTACTTGAATTTCTTATACTTCCCACTACCTGATGTTTATTTTCTTGTTGTTATTGCCTCTCCTTCCTACTAGAATGTAAGCTCTTTGAAAGCAGAGACCTTGTTAGACAGATTTATCAGCGTATCCAAGGCAAGCAAATAATAAATAGGCAAACAATATTTGTTGAATAAATGAATCACTAAACCTCTTAATGATGTCTAACTTGGTAGCCTTTACTACACATTCCCTTTAACAAGAAACATTTTCATAGGAATATGGGGTTTGCAATAAAAAAACTATTTTATGGCATGCCCATAATAGAATGTGTATCAACTGGTTTTGTGTGTTTTGAAGTGTTAGTCTACACACCTACTTACCTTCATTAATACTGAAAATCAAGGGGCGCCTGGGTGGCTCAGTCGGTTGGGTGTCTGACTTCAGCCCAGGTCATGATCTCGCGGTTCATGGGTTTGGGCCCCACGTTGGGACTCTGTGCTGACAGTTCAGAGCCTGAAGCCTGCTTTGAATTTTGTGTCTCCCCCTCTCTCTGCCCCTTCCCTACTCATGCTCTGTCTCTCAAAAATAAATAAACATTGAAAAAAAAATACTGATAATCAAGAGTCTAGTTAATAAACTACAAAGTTGATGAAAAATACTGAATAGTTGATTCTGAGCTCTCTATGCTGCTTTAGGAAACAATGATAAGATAGGTTCAAAAGGGGCTAACAAACTGACAGGCTTAAAAAAATCAGTGCCCATTATTTCCAGGTTAGGAATTCCATACTGCTACTCTCTAACCTAAGGTAAAAATGTTGTAAAACATATACTATTCAGGTCTGTCACATTACCCAAAACAGTACTTCTGTTCAATAACTTGATGGCTGTTTTTGAACTCATGGGAAAGCTTTCACAGAGATGACAGAATCTCTTTCGAAAGTGGTGCCCACTTCCCTTTTAAAAAATTGAGAAAGACAGCATGGCAAGGTAACCTGTTAACATTCTACATTTAGCAAACATATTTCTGAGAACTGAAATCTACTCTTTCAATTAGGCCATGCTAAAAAAAAAAAAAAAAAAGCACAAGTTCATTAACTTTCTAAGAAAGTTTTTATCTGTCTAGTTTGGTGATTCTCAAAATGTACTAGCAACTTCAGCATCACCTGAGAATTTGCTAGAAATGCAAATTCTTAGACCCCCACCCCCACCCCAGATCTACTATATCTGAAAATTTCAGGGGAAGGCCAGCAATCTCTTTTATAAGCCCTCTAAGTAATTCTCATGAATACTAAGGTCTGAGAACCACTCATGTAAGTTATTGTTTTTCCCATAAATGCTAACCCTAAATACTTAGAAGAAAAAGAGCAGCTACTATAAGGAAGGGGACTTTGAAAACCTTAGGTATTATGCAGGGTATCTATACATTTGTTTTAAAATGTAAAAGTGCCATGAATATAATGACTGTGCTTTATCTTAGAACACTTAGAAACAGTGTCAATAATTACCTCTTTCTCCTAGAATATAAATAACTTGGGTGGTACAAAAAGTATACTTTCATAGAAATTTCATCAAATACCTAAGGCAGAACCTAAAAAGGCACTTCCTGTTTTTCACACAAGTAGTAAGTCATTTTCATACCCAGATTAGAGAATAGAACCAAGATGGGGAAACAATGCTTTGTAGCTGCCCATAAAAATCCTACATAAAACTGAGAGAAAGCTGAATTGTTAAAAATAATCTATGTAATATGGATATGATCTTAAGGGCTTCTATGGAGACTGTCAATTCTCACAGTAAATTTCCTCTCAAATACCTTCATCTATTTCAAACATGAGAACAATAACACTGTACCTGTCTATCAACCTAGAGGATCAGGAGGAGGACAGGGTCACCCTAATTTAGTTCCTGCCAGTCTAAATAACAGATATGCATGTGATGAAGACAAAAATCTTTTGAAAAGTTTTATGTTTAGAAAGAAGCAAAAAACTTTAAATGATAAGTCATGATAATTTAGACCAAAATATGATGGAAAGGGGCTAGGTAACTTTCCTCACCAGAAATCAAAATAAAACCAATATGAAAAAAATATATATACTCCATTAGCTTAAGGTTTATTACACATCTTTGTGTATCACATGATTAATTTATTCTTCTCTTTTTTTTCCTTTCTCCTGGCAACCATCAGTTCTTAAAAAGTACATGGTCTACAGGAAAGAATACTGGACTATGAATCAGGAAATTCCATTCACTTACTCCAGCACAGGAATGTTCAAGAGGGTTTTTAAAAGTGTAAAAAAGAGGGGCGCCTGGGTGGCGCAGTCGGTTAAGCGTCCGACTTCAGCCAGGTCACGATCTCGCGGTCCGTGAGTTCGAGCCCCGCGTCGGGCTCTGGGCTGATGGCTCAGAGCCTGGAGCCTGTTTCCGATTCTGTGTCTTCCCTCTCTCTACCCCTCCCCCGTTCATGCTCTGTCTCTCTCTGTCCCAAAAATAAATAAACGTTGAAAAAAAAAAAATTAAAAAAAAAAAAAAAAAGGGTAAAAAAGAGGGGCGCCTGGCTGGCTCGGTCAGTTAATCATTGGACTCTTGATCTCATCTCAGGTCATGATCTCATGGTTCACGAGATAGAGCCTGGCTTCCTTGAGATTCTCTCTCCCTCTCTCTTGCCCCCTCCCCTACATGAGCACAGGTGCACAAACACTCTCTCTCTTTCAAAATAAATAAACTTTTTAAAAAAAGTGCAAAAAGGCCTTGAATTGGCAAGGTTTTTTTTTACATATGCATTTTTTTTTTTTCCAACGTTTATTTATTTTTGGGACAGAGAGAGAGAGAGCATGAACGGGGGAGGAGCAGAGAGAGAGGGAGACACAGAATCGGAAACAGGCTCCAGGCTCTGAGCCATCAGCCCAGAGCCTGACGCGGGGCTCGAACTCACGGACCGCGAGATCGTGACCTGGCTGAAGTCGGACACTTAACCGACTGCGCCACCCAGGCGCCCCCGTATGCATTTTATTAGAAGACAAAAGAGAGCAAAATTCTTTGCCAATTTAAATGTAATAACTAAGTGCAAGTAATGAATACTAAAAGGTGAATCATTTATATCTTTTCTCTGATTCTTCAGAACCAAAGGCAAGATTTCTGAGATGACTGGCTAGCATGTCAATTAAATTGAGATATTCTTCCTAGGTAACGCAGAAAATAAAGACACCTCTAAAGCAACAGACACAAACTGGTGTCCAATGTAAATGTATCTTCTTGTTGTAAATATCTATTTTAAATTATGCTTTCCAGGAAGACACACTGGGGATATCTCATTTCATAGATTCTAAGATGTACATTTTTTTTCTATTAAAATATATCTGAAATAGGAATAAGTCCTAACAAGGAATTAAGTCTTAAAACCACTGTTGGCCATGAGCAGTCACAGTTGCCATAGATCATATATGTGTGAACATCAGAACACAAGATACCAAACTTCAGCAGCTTGGAAGAAAATCCCAGAAACAGTTATGGAGCACTCTTTTAACTCCTCAAAACTAAGACTGTTGGGTTAAAAATAACCAATACACTGAGATAATTACATAGGTGGCTTAAAAGCCTAATATGATTGGCTTTTGGCTCTTTTACAGATTCCTTTAAGAAATGCTGTATCACGATGCTCGTGATGGGACAGAAAATAATAACCATATGGAAAAACATGCATCAGCGATGCAGAGTAAGTTATTTGGAAGAGTGTGAAATGGCTTTAGGAATACAGAACCAATTTAATTAGATTAAATTTCCCTGGTTTTGTATGCGAAAGCTGGATATAAGATTAAAGTCTTTCTGTAGCTAATTTCAGTGGTCTATTCAATGACGGGGAAAAAGATCTAAGTTCTAGGGAAATAGTATAAAATATTTAATATTTAAAAATTTAGTACACATTAATGTATTACATAAAATAACATCTTAAAATTCATGAAATATAACAAAATCTACCTGCAATTTGTAGTTTTCTAAAACACTTTTGCTAACTACCATTAAGAAAAAAATCTTCGTAGCATTACCTGTAAACCACAGCAGCCTACAGCATTCATTATGGAAGCATTGTGAATAACTCGGTAAGAGATTCCCAGTTTTGTTGCTCTCAGAATAAGATCGCTGTGTGTGGTAGCCCTGTAGTGGGAAAAGATCAGGTTGGATTAAAGTAACACTGACTTTTTAAGAGAGTAAAGGTATAATATTTCATGAGTTCAAGCCAATCAAAGGGTTATGGGGGCTCCTTTTCCTCAATTTGGGGGCTTTCTGACAAGAAAAGTGTTAAGTCTACACATGCCCTTCACGGTGCTAAACTGCACTTGTTACCCTTTTAGAGCAGCCTTGGTAGCTACAGAGAAAAAGGGAAGTTGTACTTACTCTTTTGTCCCTTTAATACCTGCAAACACATCTGTGGAATGGAAGTTCAGCAAGTGAACTCCTGAGCAGCAATTCTCAAACTTTTTCGTCTTAGGACCCCTTTAAACTCTTAAAATGACTGCTCTGAGTTCTAAATGATGGCACAACTAGACCTACTCTATACTTTCTGCTCTATTTTGAAGGTTTCTTTTTTTGTATTTTGAAATGCTATAGAACAGATGATAAAGAACATTTTTATAGGCTATCAAGTTCTGCCTTTATATTAGGGTTCTATCTGACATAATCGTAGTTGCATTTTACATCTGTCTAGCAGTGATTTTATTTATAACTGTTTTCAGTCTGGTTACTGTATATAATTGTATGTGTGCATGTGTATGTGAGTGCACATTCTGCCTGTTGCCTTTCCTTTGTTGAGATAAATCTAATGATTATGATAAGATAAGACTTTGGTGGAGAGAGAATATATGTAAATGCAAGTATGGATACTATGAAATGTAAGCCCACATCAATTCAGAACTGCATTATTAAAAGCCTTTTTCCCCTGGATGAAAACTCCAGGTCCTGCTGGGGAAAGCAACATTGGTATGTTTGAGAAACTACATACAAACCAGCAGAACCTGTCAACTGGTCAATGCATACCAAGTAGGAAGATCAAGGGCTTTCACCCCATGAGGCAGTCAGAAACAGATTAACAAATGCCCACCAGGGAAGCCTGTTTTTAATCACACATAAAATAAAAACTAGTATGAAAAACAATCAATTTGATTTAGAGCAAGCTTTTAAAAAATAACATAAATGACAGTTATAAAGAATGTTTTTAATATCATCTTCAACAGAATTTCACTACTTAACACTAAGATTAAACAATACTGAATTAGTTATTTGGTGAGTTATTTGAACAGATGAGCAGAAAGAAAACCTGGTTTAAAATTATACCTCTCTTTACCACAACTTCATTTAAAATGACCAGATGTGGTTGGTATACTATGAAGATTTAATGACCTGACAAAGTGATCTGATTTTGTGAAACTGCCATGAATGTGATTAAATGAGTCCCTCAGATTCCTGCTATGAAAAAATTGGTATTTTATCATCATGATTACCCAAATTATACTGCTTCATGCAAAAGAAAAAACTGGCTTGAAACACAGGTTTAAACCATCATATTGGGCATTCCTTCTAGATCACGAATCATGAAAATGCTTCATTTTGGTGACTGGAAAAGTGTGTGTGTGTGTGTGTGTGTGTGTGTGTGTGTGTAAACAAATTTATTACTACTTCTGGGCACATGGCTCTATCCAAAATCACGTGTGTATATGTATGTATATATGATTTTGGATAGAGCCACGTGCCCAGAAATAGTAATAAATTTGTCTTAATAATATTCTTATTACTTGGAATTGCTCTGAAAGCAATTTCAAAAGAGATTCAAGAATGTTCTGATCAATGGAATCAATAAAATAAAGAACATAAAGATGACCAATTTAAATGTGTAAGACTTGGTATGTTTATTTTATAATAACGCTAGTTTGCAGATACAGTACTGCCACATTTGACAGTGCTATGGCTTGTGATCTGAAAGTTCATTAACATTTGTAATGATATGCTGAAAGTGATGTTCTCATAAACTACTGGAAGCATTATAAATTGGTACAGTCCTTGGGGCGCCTGGGTGGCGCAGTCGGTTAAGCGTCCGACTTCAGCCAGGTCACGATCTCGCGGTCCGTGAGTTCGAGCCCCGTGTGGGGCTCTGGGCTGGTGGCTCGGAGCCTGGAGCCTGTTTCCGATTCTGTGTCTCCCTCTCTCTCTGCCCCTCCCCCGTTCATGCTCTGTCTCTCTCTGTCCCAAAAATAAATAAAAACGTTGAAAAAAAAATTTTAAAAAAATAAATTGGTACAGTCCTTTGAAAAGTAATTTGATAATACATGCTTGAAAATATCCATGTTCAAAACTTTTGTTTTTTTTTCTTTGGTATTATAAACTTTTTGGAGAAAAAAAATCCAAAATGTAGGGATGAGAGAATGGAAGGAGGGGAAAAGGGTCATATACATTAATCCATACACGGCAGCTTTACTTATATTGGAGAAATAAATGGACTAATGATAATAACGTTGACATCTATTGAATAGCTACTAGATGCCAAGCACATCCATTGCATGGAATGGAAAAAAAATCAAATGACCTACATTAAAGCAAACAGAAGACAAGTGAATAAAGATATGTTTTTATGTATGTGTATGCCATGAAGGAAAAGGCACACAACATAAGGATAAAAAAAATTATGTGTTCATTGCTTATAAAATATACACGGCTACAGAGCACACTAAAATAAAGAATGGAATAACAAAATGGAATCACCATTAAAATTTGTTTAATCGTGACCTTGGTCAACTAAATTCTTTATGGGGATAGAAAGCTTAAGACTGTCATTGCTCACATGACTGGGTCAGATCTATTGACATACAATTTTTTTTAGAGTCATTTATATTCTTTATGTGATTAACTTCCACATTCCTATCAGTAACCTGGATAAAAGGGAAAAGATGAGAACTATATCAACTGACTTAACTGACTTTCAATTACCTTCTTTCAAAATTTAAGAGTGGATGATGGTGATGGCTGCACAACAGTGTGAATGTACTTAATGTCATTGAACTGCACACTTAAAAATGCTTAAAATGGTTAATATCATGTTATATAAACCTTATCACAATTTAAAAAATATTAGAATGAAGAATTTGAGATTAAGTACTTTTCAAAGTTTATATTCAGATAAGGGGAAAGGGATTTAAAAATAAAAAATTTTTGTGGTTGTACATAAGGAAGAATTTTGGTGCTTTGCTGCATTCCGTATTTTCTTCCAGGTTTATGCATTTAATGCACACAAATCCTAATTCTTCAAGGCCCAATGAAAATGTACACATTCCCCACCATTCTGTCTGCAAGTACCATATCTCAATAGTAATCCAGTCGGTAAGTTAAAAATAACCAAGGTACAGTAATTATTACACAAATCTGAATGTAAGATATGCATGATTATTGGTCAATGACATAGAGCAAATTAATTGCCCAGGAGTTTAAAAAAAAAAAAAAAAAAAAAAAAACAGGCCGCCCTCATTCCTGAATAAAATAATGGAGGACTCATGGAAGAGGTGGCATCTGAGCTGGGTCTTAAAGAATCTACTATTTTACTGAACAGAAACTGGGGATGACTACAGTTGACACTGCTGTACAGTATATCTGAAAGTTGTTAAGAGAGTAGATCTTAAGGTCTCTCATCACAAGGAAAAAACTTTTTTCTTTCTCTTTTTTGTATGATAGATGTTAACTAAACTTACTGAGGTAATCCATTCAAAATATGAGTCAAGTCATTTCACTGTTTACCTTAGACTTACACAGTGCTGTTATGCCAATTAAATGTCAATAAATTGGTAATAAAAGAAACAAACTGGCAAGAAAAGTCTATTTTAAGGAAAAAGTACGAGCAGCAAAAACATGGTAGATAAATACTGCAAAAACACTTACGAAATGGCAAAACTGAACAATCTGACTCTAGCACAATAAAAACAAAGAGTAACCAAAGAAGAAAGTACATAGACTATTAAAAGACTTAGGCCATGAAGTCAACTTCAGTGTCTACTCAAGGTTTTTGAGCAGGGTAGTAATAGCATCAAGGCACTTTAGGCCTCAATTTTTCATGTATGTGGAATTCTCCTTCTACCCCGAGTCCCACAGACCTCCTCCACAATTTCCACCTACTGAATTCTACACAGACCCAGCCCAAGCACCAACTCCTCCATAAAACCACCACAGAAAAACTCCAAACTCTTTGCCTTTTAATTTACACTTTTTTATCCTCATCCTCGACCTAATCTTTCAGCAGTGTATCAGAGTTCACCACTCTTTCCTCTCTAAAGTATCTCTTTTCTTGGCTTCTGTGACAACACACTCTTGGTTTTCTTCCTCCTCTGGCTCTTGACAGACCACGAAATACAAGTTTCCTAAGGCTTGATCCTAGGTCTTCTTTTCCCCTTGTTCTTTTCTAAAGTGATTTCAGGGGCGCCTGGGTGGCTCAGTTGGTTGAGCGTCCGACTTTGGCTCAGGTCATGATCTCACAGTCCGTGAGTTCGAGCTCCGCGTTAGGCTCTGTGCTGACAGCTCAGAGCCTGGAGCCTGCTTTGGATTCTGTGTCTCCCTCTCTCTCTGCCCCTCCCCCACTCATGCTCTGTCTCTGTCTATCTCTGTCAAAAATAAATAAACATTAAAAAAATTAAAAAATAAAGTGATTTCATCCGTTTCTCTAGCTTTAAACACCGTATCTCTCCCTCTCTCCCACCCCATATATACTCATGAATTCAAAAGCCACATATCCAAGAAAACCCCTTGAGCTCAAGTAGCAGATATCAAATTGCTTACATGACATCTCAAATTTAAAACATTTCCAGAACCAATTCTTGTTTTCCCCTACAAGTTTTCATCATTTCAAGAACTGGCACTATCAACTACTCAGTCACTAAAGCCAGAATTCTGGAAAACTTGCTTCTTTCCTTTTCCTCACCTACATACATAATACTGGCATTCCTCCTTCTAAATTCTTCCCAGTTTGCCTTTTTCTGTCTTCCACCAGAGCCACCTTGTCTCCCTAAATCCCTTCATGCAAGCATTTAGAATGATCATTTAAGAATGTGAATCAGACTGTGATTCTTTCCTGCTTAAAAACCACCAAAGATGTGCCAGAGTACTTCAAACAAAACCCTACCCCCACCAAGGCCTTACAAGATCTGGGTCTCACTCACTTCTTTAACTCCCTCTCATTCCCTCTCCCTGCTACTCCAGTCACTTTGGCCTTCTAGGTCTTTGAATACATTCTTGCTGTTCCATCTGCTTACAATGTTCTTCCCTTCTGCTATTCCTTTCATCTTTCAGACACCTGTTTAAATATTACCTCAACAAAAAGGATTTTCCATATACCCTGCACAAATTAGCCTATTCCTGTGAGTCCTTTTTTTCCTTGACAGGCCTATCAAAATTTTAATTTGTTATTTTTTCTTTCATTGATGTCAGCCTCCCTTACTAAACTATGAAGCCTGTCTTTTATCATCTAACATATATCCAGCATGCAGGAGTGCCTGTCATGATATACGTGTTCCAAAGATATTTATTGAATGGAGAAATGTCAGTCTAAGATATGCCTCATCTTCCTTTGTGACCCCAGGCAAAATATTAAACAACTCTTTCCATTAATATTTCATTGATATCTACTATATTGTGAGGGAAACTAGGGAGATAAAATTGTGAAGGATAGCCTACAAATATAAAAGGTAGAGGTATATATTTATTTAAAAAAATGCATTGTGAGGCAATGTATGAAAACTCATATGAATAATACTTCAGCAGTTAGAAACAGAACTTCTCATCTGGGTAATAAAAGACTGCATCACTGAGAATATGATGTCTGAGTTAGGCTTCAAAAGATGGCTGGACTCTGACAATCAGAAATATACCAAAAGGTATTACAGATGCAGGGAAGAGTTTGAACAGATGTATAGAATGAGAAATCAAGATGATGGTGGAAGAACAAACTGGTTGGCATGAGTGTGGGCAAACCAGTACAAGAGAACCAGATACAGTTAGAAGGGCAGGCTGGACAGTACCTTTCATGTCTGGCCAACAGAGCTACTAATTCCCACTTGAGCTCAAGTAAGATTTTCAAGTTGTGGCTTCACAAATATAAATTTGGCTACAACATAGGTAATGAAATAAGAATCTGTACCTGGACCAGACAAAAGGCTACTATATTAAACTAGGGAATAAAAAAGATATAAAAAATTTTGGTTAAAAAAAAGAAAGGTCAAAAGCAGTGCTTCTCATACTAACTAGTAAAAGGTCAATACTTTAAGTTCTAAATGGTCATGGAACAATAGTTTTGTAAAATGCAATCAAAATTAATGATTAGGAAAATAAAATATAAAATACAAAATATAAGCTCCAAATTATGAGATTCAGCAGAGATAAAATTACTTCTAAAAACTGCTATAGAATTTCTAAATGCTTACTCTCAATTTCTGTAGTCCTCATCATGGACTAGTAAATTTGTGGCCTGGGACCAGTCTATAAACCTCACATTGAGCAGCACTGGTTTATTGGGCTCTGTCAGTGACTAGATGCCATGGAAGTCAAAAGTAACTCTGAGATTACTCTTTTAGGTGACTGTAAGAATTGTTATACCATCAAGTAAGAAAGTTTGGTGAGTTCAGAAGGTGTCCCTATAAAAAAATATGGAATTTTGGCAGGAATCCAGTGCAATAATGAGAAAATCCTACAAGAGTTTCAAGACATTTTATACACAGAATTTTTCATCACCTTTATTTTATTTTACTATTTTCTGGCTAAAAGAAATAAAAGAAAAATACGTACTGCTAATTTGGAGGAAGACTTACAGAAAACAATGTCATAGGCTAAAACAAACTGTTATTTTTAAATGTGTGATTATACAATGTCATTTGCAACCAAACATAATAAGGAAACATAATCTCTGGCATACCATACTGATGTAAATTACTTTTTTTTTTTTTGACAGACACATGCACATGTAACTCCATTCTTTTTGAAAAACATCCTTGGTGGTGAGTTCATAGTGCTTTAATTGTCCTTATGTTCCTTAAATCTGTGACATAAATCTTGGGTCACCAGCTGGAGACAAAGAACTCCTCTGTTTTGCTTGACATTAGAGATTGATGATGCTTGACTAGACAGGTAGAAACCCATCTTTTTAGTAATGGGGAAAGAACAGAGCTCCCAAGGGATATAAGAAATTGAAATCTGAGGCTTGACAGATTTTTAAATTCAAGGCAAGTAAAGTGACAATGTTGATAAATATGAAGTGATTAAAAAAGAAAAAAAAAGCTTAGGATAAAGGAATCAGAAGATGCTTGCAATTTAGCTGAAAAATAAATGGTAGGTGTAACTCTTGATAATGTAATAAACTTATTAATAATGATATACTAGTTAGGTCATTTGATGTCCTAAGTTATCTTCTAAAAGAATAGCAAAAGCAATGATACAAACTTTAGAACAGACCCTTAATAACCAATGTAAGAGTTACATATGATGACATCCTTATCAAGCAGATTTTCTTCACTTATCTCAAAGATAATGAAACTTTATGAGATTTTAGAACCTACGTAAACACAGTCCTTTATTAAGACCTGGCAAGTAAAAGTTTTAAATGGAATAATTCTTACCGAGTTAAAAACAAGCAAATAAATTAAAATATCTGCTTTGACTTACCCAAATGGATCACCAACCACAAGGAATGCAACATCACAGATATCGGCATCCTTTAAAATATTATCTGCTTCTTGTTCCACTTCTTCTCTATCAGCAAGAATCAATTTTCTTCCGTAGAACTCTTCCTACAGATTTAGTCCAATATCAAAATGAGACAGCAGGTGACCATTTACACACACACACACACACACACACACACACACACACACACACACACACTAATCTCTGGGGCTGGTGCAAATTTTGGCAACCATCCAGACATCCATACGTAGATCACTGAATAGGACTCATCAGTGAGCTAGCACTCTATAACATGTTGCAATTAAACTCTGTCTTTGGGGCTATCTTAATATCCCAAGAGGAGGTAGACCTCCTAACATCTGAGACTTTCTGCATTTTAAATTTATCTAAATCTGAGTCTAACAGACCAGGCAGAATACTGTAGAATGAACAGAGAACATGTTTGTACGAGCCTTACTTCATAAACATACTAATAAAAATGAATATATTAAATAATAACTATAAACATACATGGTAATTTGGGTTTAATTAAATTTTCCATAGGAAAACCTATAGGACTCTGGCTAAAATAAAAGGTAACTTCAATGAGAAATAATAGAAAATTAAGATTCAGTTATTTACAGAACCAGCAAACATTCCTATATAATTGCAGGAAAGATTGATTGAAAACTGTATTTCTGGGGTGCCTGGGCTGAGTGTTAGACTCTTGGTTTTGGCTCGGGTCATGATTCTAGAATCATGGGATGGGCCCCACGTCAAGCTCCATGCTGAGCCATGAAGCCTGCTTAAGATTCTCTCTCTCTCCCTCTGCACCTCTTCCCCACTCATTTTTTCTCTAAAATAAATAATAAGAAAATAAAAAAATAAATAACAATTGTATTTCCTACTTCCTGCTAAAAAGGCAGAGATGCAGGGGAGAAAAAAGAATTCTAAGTATATAGGAAGTCTCAACACAAACTGCTTTGTGAACCAATTCCCTGAAGTTCAACTCTAAAGAATAAACCCAGGAGGCTGACCTTAATGGGTGGCAGCATGTAAGTACAGAGAGTGAACTGATGTGCCAGTGGTCATATGGCAGTGGTTACAAACTATTATGCAAAGTCATGAATCTTATTAACTGATTTCCCGTGGAATAATATGTAATTCAAATATAGTAAAAGTGGATTCATAGACAAATACTATTTCTTACATACTGAGAAGTTTGAGCTATAAAGATTATATTAGAAGTCAAATGTTACAAGGACTGCTATAATAGAAGCGTTATCTGGTACTCAATATCTGTCAAGCAAAAGAGTAAATGAACAAATGATTAAGCATTTGAAGATAAAGGCTATAGTTCCAACTCTGATAACTATTTCTTAATACTTAACTAGAATCTGTTCTTGAAAAAAGATCCCTTCCCTTTCTCTGCATATCTTAGCAGAGATGTTCCAGAAGTTCCCAATGACAACGACGTTTTTACAGATAAAAAGTGTTCTCTTTATTTTCACTTTTATATTTTTTCTTAATAATTCATTTGCATATAACTTCCTTTAATTTCATGAGCCCAGAAAACTTATCAGTGGTAGAACATTTATATTCACATATATCTAAGACATACACATCATTACTGAAAACTGAAGGAATTCTTTTTTTCCTGAACTTCTAACATCTTTTAATATGAAATTTATTGTCAAATTGGTTTCCATACAACACCCTGTGCTCAACCCACAGGTGCCCTCCTCAATGCCCATCACTCACTGAACTTGTAACATTTCTGTAAAAAATTTTTAAAAATCACATGTGACTAGCTTAATGCTAGCAGTAATTTTAAATCCTATTTAATACTTTATGATTCAACAACAGAAAACCCCACTCTTCTCAAGACTTCTATCATGTATCACTCCATATTTATTACTTAAGAAACATTTCATTATCTAACTGAAACACAATATTAAAAAAAAAGTATCCACATATGCATAACTGTGCACATACACCCCAAACACTCCATTATAACCAAATAGCTGATCCTTTTGAAAAAAATGTAAAAAAGGGAAGAGATAATAAAAGTAGTAAGAAACTGGTATTACATTATTCTTAATTTACCTACATTATTCTTAATTTATTCATTTACTCAAAGAATATTTCTTTTTTTAAAAATTTTTTAATGTTTATTTATTTTTGAGGGAGAGACAGAGCATGAGCAGGGGAGGGGCAGAGAAGGAGGGAGTCACAGGACCTGAAGCAGGCTCCAGGCTCCGAGCTGTCAGCACAGAGCCCGACACGGGGCTCAAACTCACAATCTGTGAGATCATGACCTGAGCCGAAGTCAGACGTTCAACTGACTGAGCCACCCAGGTGCCCCAAAGAATATTTCCTATACACAACCTCCAAGCCAACCTCTACGCTTGTTGTCGGCAAATAGTGCTGAATGAGACATACATGGCCCTTGTCCTGTGGCTTATAATGTCTAGTGGGGAATTATCTAACCACATCATTAAGTGCTATAGAAGCTTGGAATCTAATAAGAGTCAGGGAAGGGGCAGGAGGGAAAAGCAGTATTATTTAACAAATAATTTTAAATTTATATTATACATTATCAAATGACTCATTAGCCAGTTTTTGTATAGCATCAGCCCTAATCTCCTCCATGAAAATGAAGGTAAAACTCAAAAAACTCATTGCTTTAAGTTGAAAGCAATGTTTAAAGCTTCTTGCTTTAAGTTGGCAGGTTTTGTATAAGGAGGGCAAGGTAAAAAGTCAAAATTAAAATTACTTTTGGGTATTCCTGGAAGGATACATGAAAAATTAGTAATAACTGCCTCTATGAAGGGGAACTGGGCTAGAAATATTGCAATGTATACACCATTTAGTATCTTTTAAATTCTTTTTTAAATGTGTATTTATTTTGAGAGAGAAAGAGAGACTAGGGGAGGGGCAAAGAGAGAGGAGAATCCTAAGTAGGCAAAGAGAGAGAGAATCCTAAGCAGACTCTATGCTATCAGCACAGAGCCCTACATGGGGCTCGATCATACAAACCGTGAGATCATGACTTGGGCCAAAATCAAGGGTTGGGACCCTTAATCAACTGAGTCACCTAGGCACCCCTAATATCTTTTGAATTTTATACCATACAATGTATTACCTAGTCAAAAAAAAAAAAAATAGAAAAGTAGAAGCCAGAAGTAGAATGTGTAAACAAACAAAATCTTAAGAAAACAAAATCTTAAACACACACACACACACAAACATTTAAAGAAAGAACAGAGAAATAGGGTTTACAAAAGGGACTGAGAAAAATGGAAAAGTACAAATAAAACCAAGAAAAAGTCATGTCTTAAAAGCCAGCTTCAAGGAGTGAGCAAGTATGTCAAAAGCAGTAAAACAGGTACGAATTGAAAAGTATCCTCTGGCATTCTCAGCTATTAAATAATTGCTCAACAAACAAATATTTCAGAGGAATGGAAATCAGCTCACAGGAGTATGAGACATGAGTGAAGTAGGGACAATAAAAGTATGCTGCTTTTTCAAAAAACTTTGGATAAATAAGAGAATAGTAACTATGGAGAAAAGATGTTTAAAAGTGGAGAATTTTGGGGTGCCTGGCTGGCTCAGTCAGTTGAGCATCTGACTTCGACTCAGGTCCTGCATCAGGCTCTGTGCTGACAGCTCAGAGCCTGGAGCCTGCTTCAGATTCTGTGTCTCCCTCTCTCTGCCCCTCCCCGACTCGCTCTGTCTCTGTCTCAAAAATGAATAAACATAAAAAAAAAAAAAATTAAAGGAGAGAGTTTTCAAAAGAGACAATACCTGAATATGGTTTCAGGTTCAGGAGAGAAGCATATTAAGACAGACTGAACATAAAGAAGAAAGAATAATTGATGGGAATAAAGTTTCAGAGGAAGGGAGAGGAAGAGGTTTGAGAAAAACACATCTACTTAGTCTTGAACAGGAAGAGAACTTCAATCTAACAAGCCATTTGCTTTTTTTTTTTTTAAGTTATTTATTTATTTATTTATTTTTGAGAGAGAGAGAATACAAGCAGAGGGGCAGAGAGAGGGAGACACAGAATCTGAAGCAGGCTCTGTGCTGACAGCGCAGAGCCCAATGCAGGGCTCAATCCCACAAACTGTGAGATCATGACCAAAGCCAAAATGAAGAGCTGGACACTACTGACTGAGACACTCACACGCGCCTAACAAGTCATTTTCTAAGACTGGAGGGAAGACAGATTCAGATTTAGGGCAAGGACAAATGGGAAGTTAATGGGAAGTTAATGAAGGTCATAGCTGGTTGCCTCATCTTTCTCAGTGGGAAGGCCTTTACTGTCTTCTCCTCTATCCCTCCAATATCATTCCACAGCTATCAGATAGGAAGACAGGAACTAGAGCGAGTTGGTACCCAGATGAAGTAGATTAGGAAGAAAAGGGAGGGAACACACATACTGGAAGAAAATGAAAGTTATTTGAGTGATGCCCAAGAACAAGTATAGCAAATTATTATGCTTGTTTTTTCCATGCTTTTGCTCATAATTATTTTTTCTTCAGTAAAGAACACTATGCTCTTTCTCTTCCCTTTACCAAATCTTATCTATAACAACTGTCTCTTTCTCTTCCCTTTGCCAAGTCTTATCTATAATAACAACATTTATAGTATATTTACATTAGGATCACTCTGGGGTCAGGCATAGTTCTAAGAACTTATGCCTATGAATTCATTGAATCTTCGTTATAATCTATGAGATAGCCCCTATTTTTATCCCCGTTTTAGAGATAAGAAAAAGACCACAGAAAAGTTAACTGATTGTCCAAAGTCACAGAACCTTGGTTGATTACAAAACATCACATGTATCATAAATAAGCCATAGACAGGCAGAGCTTAGTGATCTCCTCTGCTTTTTACAGGGTGGCTACAGCCCCAAAGTTAGCTCCTTTTGGCCATAGCTGCTTTCTCTATTTACCCTGCGGAGCCGTGCAAATATTGCCATTTTCAATCTAGACTATGAAAACAAAAGAAATAAAACAAAAAGATTGGGATGCATTATTTTAAGACACAGCTTAAATTCCATCTATTCTGTAGTCTCCCTTGACCACCATGGACTGAAGTGATCTTTTTTTTCTTTTTTTAATGTTTGTTTATTTTTGAGAGAGCGCAAGCAGGGGAGGGACAGAGAGAGAGAGGAAGACATAGGATCTGAAGCAGGCTCTGCTCTGACAGCAGAGCCTGATATGGGGCTCAAACTCATGCACTGTAAGATCGACCTGAGCTGAAGTTGAATGCTTAACCAAACTGAGCCACCCAGGTGCCCCATGAAGTGATCTTCTTTCTTATATGAATTTCAATTAGAATTAATAACTAGTAATTATTTATTATGTAAGGCAGCTTCTCCTAATCCATGAAAACAAGAGCACTGGCTTAAGTAAGATCATCTAAGTTCTTCCCAGCAATATAATTTTATAGCTTCTTTCACTGTTGTCATGAATTGTTATTTAAATCTTCCTTTATTATTTATGTTTTCCTGGGTATAACACAGATAAATCATGAACCACTTGAGAACAAAGGCCATACCTTTTACTTCTTTGTATAAGGCACTACAAGTGTATCACACCAAATCGGCATAGAAGATCATAATTTATTCACAGAAAGTGCCTAAAGAAATTCAAAGTGTATGTAACAAAACTAAAACTCTTCCCTGGATTCACTGTCTCTAGTTTAATGAACTTTTGAATACTACAGAATATATAAACAATACTACCTGTTTGGCAATTTCAAAACAATAGCTTTCAATGTAAGATAAAGTCCAGATTTGTTTAGTAACATCTATATATGGCTTTCATAATTTTGTGTGATTATTGATAAAAGAAAGCACATGTTCACTGCAGAAAATAGGTTTTTCCAATCTTTTTTTTGCACTGTGTAATAATTATCCAGTTATTGAGTCCAGATTGTACATACAGGTGTGAGCACGTGTCAACAATTTTTAAAAATCAATTTGTTTAAAGAAAGAAAGAAAAGGTAGAAATGAAAAAACAAAAAGGAAGTCACTGAAGAAAAAGTGGCTCTGACATTTTACTCGGCAATATAAGGCATGAATTTATTTATTTATTTATACCTTAACTTATTCTAGAAAAGAGTTACTAAAGGTGGCTGATGTCACACAGAAAGTTGCTCAGGAAAAAACATGAACTAAAGACCTGGAGAAAGTCATGAAGAACAGACTGATGGAATTTTGTGATAAGAAGATTCAAAATTGACCATTTTGCTTGAATGCTACCTTTCTATGAAATTATTATTCTGTGAAGCTATGATCTATCCCTGAGTATACAGAGACACAGTATGTTACAAAGGTGAAGAGTGGTGGTTCTCAACTCAGGACTGCCTCGGCTCATATTCTGGCTCTATCACTCATTATCTGTATGACCTTGGGCAAGTTTCTTTGTGCCTGTAAACTGTGTACAGTAATTATAGAATAATAATCCTGTTCCACATATAAAGCACTTAGAACAGTACATAGTAAGTATTCTATTAATATTAGCACTTATTATTGTAGAGAAATGGATATTCCAGCACCTTAACAAAGAAAACATAATTTACCTGTAGGTGAGGTTGGGCCCAGCCCGAATTCTACATTTTTGGGAAAAGAATACTTGAAAAAATTACAGCAACCAACATTACCATTTAGTTAGCACTTAAAATTTACAAAGCACTTTCAAATATATCATCTTTTTTTAAGTTATCTTTTTAATATTTATTTATTTTGAGAAAGAACTCAAGCAGAGAGAAAGAGAGAGAGAGAGAATCCCAAGCAGGCTCTGTGCTTACAGTGCACAGTCTGTGAGACAGGGCCCCGAAATGGGACTCTGACAAACCGTGAGATCATAACTTGAGAGGAAAATCAAGAGTTGGACGTTTCACCAACTGAGCCACCTCAAATATATCATCTTAATAAAACCCTACCTTAATAAAATCTCCAATTGGTTATTATCTCTATTTTCACAAATGAGATAATTGAGGTTTAGACAAATCCAGAAATGTGCCTATCAACAACTACCATTTCTGGAGACTTTTGTGACAGGCACTACATTAAGAACCTATGAGGTGGGCATTCTTATCCCCATCTCACAAATTAAAAAACTAAAGTTAAAGGACTTGTCCAAGGTTATATGGTAACATGTAACAGAGAAGATTTAAAGTCAGGTCCAAACTTTCCTCTATGCTAAATCCTGACATCTTACCCTAAAAAATGCTGATTTGTTTTATTTGTCTCTACTCTCTTAGAAGAATTTAAGTCCAGTCTAGTTTTCCTTAATTACTGGTAAGAGAGGAATACTTATTATTTTGAGCTTAGACACTTTGCTTCCATCCTAACAAATCAGAGTCAACAAATCAAAGCTGGTCGTTAGATGCAACTTTCATATCAATACCAATTCAAGTAGCAGTCCTTAATTCCTTATAACTCTGAGACCAGAATTCCCTGGGCTGTGAATCTGAGAGGGCATTAGACCTGAAATTCTCTAGGTCATTTTTTTTGTTTAGAAGCCTTGATAGACCAGACAATTCTAAAATCCTCTCCCTCCTCCTATAACACGTCCAACACTCTGTTCATCTTAATTTACATTCCATTTGGAGTTTGACAATGGACATGAACTACTTAACCCCTCCTCCAAAATGTACTGAGCCCTTAACAAGAGCCAGCTAAATGCATGATAAATTAACAAATCCTAAGTTTATTAAGTCCCAGGCTTATTCAGTATACACAAGAGTATGTGTATAAGCCTTACGGGGAGTCTTTTTAAAGGTAAGCCGTCTCTGGATAGGATACAGACAGAAAGGCGATTACCATTCCCTATGGAAATACTTCAAAGGGAGAAGCTTTCAGCGTGGTTTCTGCATATATAACCAACTCATTAAGGCTATGTCAGTACCTCATTAGCACTCAACTCAGAAAAAAATGGACTATCTCATGAAATAAGGGATTTTGAGAACTATCCCCAGGAGTGTAAAGTAACTTTCCTTTCCTATTTACTGGAGAAAACCACAAAATTAGACTTGTAAAGTAAGACAAAAGCACCCTTTCATTTTCCAAGTCACTTGGTTGTTGTATTATTTCCATTCTTGTACTCCTCAGATCCTTAATGAGCAGGGGATGGGTTTTAAAAGGTTTCAACAAGCAGACCTGAAAATTGCGTTCAGCTTAGTGTAATGAAAATCAGCTGTTAGCTTTCTTCCCAGGACTGGAGATCCTTAAGCACCTACCAAGACTTCCTTCCCTACAGTCAGGATTGAGGTATAGGCTTCCAGATACACCCGACTGCAGCGTCTAACAATTTCCAGGCCCTTGACTGTGATGTCCTTGGCATCGCCCAGGCCCAGGCCGATCAGGTAAAGCATTTCAAAGTCCAGGGAGACTGCAGGACGAAGCGAACAAGAAAAACATGTGTCAGCTACACCGAGGATATCTAAAATCTAGTGATGAACATGGAAACTGAAAACCAAAACAGCCGGAGAAGAGACGGCAATCACGAGCGAGGTCTGAGAACCTCACTCCACGCCTCTTACATAAGGACTGGAATGAATGTTTGTGAACAACCCTACCCCGCATTTTCTCGTTACACCAACCTAGGAGCACACAATTACCCTAGAGAGAATTGTAGTTGGGTCCCCAAAAGCCTAAAAGCAGCCTTTCCGAAAATATAGCTACCGAAAGCGATGATTCGCCCACAGAGAAAATCCACGCCGCCGGCCTCACCGACGGTGCCGCAAAACGTCAGCGCCTTTACTGCACTTTACGACTAGCTGGAGGGGAGGGCAAGCCGGCCTCTGCGGGTGGGGTGGGGGAGATCTGCCGGCTGCGCCAGAAGTGACCCGCCCGCTGCTAGGGTGGGGAAGCGAAAGGTCAGTCGGTCGGGCAGTCTGTCTAGAGTCCCCAGCATGGCCTCTGGGAAAGGACGAGGAGCACCCGCGATCCCCTTAGCCAGTGGCTTTACACCTCCCCAACCTAGGACAGGGTAAGTGCAGGAGCTCTTTGCCTGGGAGGAGCTGGACCCGAGGTTGGGTAGCGCAGCGCGGCGCGTTACGCCTTTTCTTCTCCGGTCACGAGAACGGGTGACGTGTGGGACGGACTTCCCTAATTTGCTCGGGATCGCCCTAGTGCAGAGATTTCCATACTCGCCTTTGCATTCCGCTGCCGTTTAACCAGCTACCTCCCTGATGAGGTGTCAGTGTAGCCAAACCTGGCCATCAGTGTGACTCTGATTTCCTAGCGGGGCGGTGATTCCTGGGGTTTGTCCCCAACCCCAAGACCTCATGCCGGAGTGCCCCGAGGGGCGTGACTGGGATATGCCTCAGCCATCCTCAGTGTCGGGAAGCCCAGAGCCGCCCTCTCGTCCCCCACCCCCCCCACCCCCCCGCCCCGTGCCTTTCCAAGTGACCTTTAAGAGCGCTCAGGAATTTCAGACTTAATGCTTCCACAGGGGGAATTCCTATAGTTAGTTAGATGTAGTTCCGATATCGAAATGGTTTGTTTTGACTGTAAATGCTGTTGGTAAGGTCACTAGTGACCTCATCCAAGTTAAGAAGACAGTTTCCATTGTTTATCTTAGGCAGTGTTGATTATTCAGAATTTTCCTGCTGCTTCTCAGACAATGCCTTGTGTCTTTTTTTGCCCAATACCTGTTACTTAACCCTTAATTTTATGTTTTTTCCTAGGCTCCATCCACCCTTTGCACTTCACATTCAATACACTCTTCATGACTGATTCTATCCAGTTTCATTACATCCATCCATTCTTCATACCATAAACAAAAATTAATTCAAATGGATCATAGATGTACATATAAACTATATGGAAAACAAAACAATAAAACTTCCTAGAGAGAGGATAGGAGAAAATATTTGTGATCTTATTTAGGCAAAGACTCCTCAGGTGGAACACCAGAAGCATGATGTAGAAAAGAAAAATTGAGAAATTGAAGTTGAGAGAGATAAAACCTGTTCTTCAAAAGACATTGTTGAAGCCACACACTGGAAGAAAACATTCGCAAAACATGTATCTGGTAAAGGATTTGTATCAGGAATGCATAAATAACTCTCAAAAGGTAAATAAGAAAACAACTTAATTTTTTAAGTAGGCAAAGAATTTGAAAAAATCTCCCAGAGAATAAGGTAAACAGATCCCCAAAGAGGATACACTAACATCAAATAAGCCACATCATTAGACATTAGGAAAATAAAAATTAAAACCACGGTGAGAATCTAGTATATTCCTATTAGAATGGCTGAAATTGGAGGGGCGCCTGGGTGGCGCAGTCAGTTGGGCGTCCGACTTCAGCCAGGTCACGATGTCGCGGTCCCTGAGTTCGAGCCCCGCGTCAGGCTCTGGGCTGATGGCTCGGAGCCTGGAGCCTGTTTCCGATTCTGTGTCTCCCTCTCTCTCTGCCCCTCCCCCGTTCATGCTCTGTCTCTCTCTGTCCCAAAAATAAATAAAAAACGTTGAAAAAAAATTTAAAAAAAGAATGGCTGAAATTGGAGGACCTGGGTGGCTCAGTCAGTCAAGCATCTGACTTATCAGTCAAGTATCCAACTTTGTCTCAGGTCATGATCTCACAGTTTGTGAGTTCAAGCCCCGCATCCGCATCCAGTTGCTGCTGTCAGCACAGAGCCCACTTGAGATCTTCTGGCCCCCTCACTCTGTGACCCTCTGTCTCTCTCTCTCTCAAAAATAAAAATAGTAATAAAAGAATGGCTACAATTAAAAGCAAAAACAAAATAAAACCCTGAATATTCACTCTCAATAATTTTGGGTATCTCTAGTATTTTGCTGACTCAGATTTTAATCTCCCATTTAGACCTCCCCTTCAGCCTCCTATATTTAACTTTCTGCTGGAAATCACCTAGATAACCCAGAGACATCACATTCAAAGCTGAATCCATCTTCTTCCCTTTCAACTTGGCTTTTCCTTCTGTATTATCTACTTTGGATGGAAGGCATTATCAACTACAGACTTATGCAAGCCAGACACGTGGAAGTTACCCCCCATTCAGTCTAACATATCTGCCTCTCTTGGTAGAAACCTTACCTACTGTCGCAGTCTTTCTTTAGGTCTTCATGTCGCTCCTGCAGCTGGTCACCATGTCTCCTGCGCATTCATACTTCTAGGGGCCAGAGAGATCTAGCTAGGATACAATCTGAAAATGTCATTCCCTTCTAAAAATCCTTTTGAGGCCAAGAAAAAGTCCAGGCTCTTCAAAATATCCCACAGGATCATCCCTGGAGTGACCTCTGCCTACCTCTCTCTAGCCTCATGTCTCTCCACTCCATACCACGAGCTTTTACTCTGGCACTACTCTTCTGTGCCCACAACATTCTCCCTTTGTGCCTCTGTGACTTTAGTCAGGCTGCCACCTCTACATTGAATATTCTCTCCCATTCTCTCCTATCTAGGCCACTGCTCACTCTTTTTTTTTTTTTTTTTTTTTTCAACGTTTATTTATTTTTGGGACAGAGAGAGACAGAGCATGAACGGGGGAGGGGCAGAGAGAGAGGGAGACACAGAATCGGAAACAGGCTCCAGGCTCTGAGCCATCAGCCCAGAGCCCGACGCGGGGCTCGAACTCACGGACCGCGAGATCATGACCTGGCTGAAGTCAGACGCTTAACCGACTGCGCCACCCAGGCGCCCCAACTGCTCACTCTTTAAGACTAAGTTTAGGAGTCCTTCCCAGAAATCCCTGAGGTAGGGTTGAGTATCTCCTTGTAATTACAATAATACTGTATGCATATACTTATCAATCAACTTAAGTGTTTTATAATTGCCCATTTGTGTATCTTCCTTAACCAAACCATCAATTTCATAAAGTTAGGGCCTGTATCTTATATTACACAATTACAGAATTGTATCTTATATTACACAGTTACCCAAGATACACTTAGTGCAGTGTCTGTCACATAGTAGGTATTCAGTAAATAATCATTAAATAGATCATTTATGTATACACTAGTAGCTGAGCAATTTCTTTGAATTATGGTGTAGTTTCCTATCTTTATGAAATAAATGCAGGGTGTGGTATATTTTAGATGACTCCCAAAAAGTCGTTGATGGAATGTCAAACAAAAACAATGCCTCACTTATGCCACTTCAGAAAGTTATTTACGTTAAAAGGTTTATGACACAGTTCACGTATACTTCATATGCACCCTGTTGAGTAGGTAATCTTTCCAATGTACTGATCATGTTTTTGTTGTCAGATTTGCTTTGGGTAATTCCAGGTAGATTTACAGTGAAAAGGCAACGTCAAAAGGAATAATTAATCAAAAGGAAGGTGTTGTCTATCTCCTTTCAGGAAATCTGTATTGAAAATGAAGTTATTCTGGGTAGGTAAGGAAATATTCTTTTTAGATATGGAAGCAATTTCAGTTTTTACTCTTCAGAATTCAGTCAAAGGAACTGCTTTCCCTATAGAATTCTTAAACCTTTTTACCTGCCTTCATTTCTCAATAAGAGTGTAAATTTAGGAACTTTTCTGGAGATAAAGTAAAGGTGTTATGCAAATCTCCCCAACTCAACAAATATAACCAGCAAACTCTTGCTGTTCTTTTTTTGCAGAATTATTCTGTGTGATTTGGACATTTCTCTCTTACCATTTAAAACAGTTTCAAATATGATTGCATTTCCCTCAATAATTTATTATTAAAAATTTCAAACACTTAGAAAAGTTGAAACAGTTTTATAATAAACATCCATATAGTCACCTCTTAGGTTTGTTCTATAGTTGTTAACATTGTGCTGTATTTGTTTTATCACATGTTTATCCATTCATCCATCCATCAACCCATCTTATTTTTTGATGCATTTCCAAGGGAGTTGCAGACGTAAGTACACATATTGATTGCATTTTGCATGAAAGATAACCCCCTCATCTAGGTAAACAGATTAACAAAACAGCTTAGTTTGATGATAATGAAAGCAGTTAGTCAGAATACATATTTATAATGCCATTGCAAGTTTGAATCTCACATGGGGGGGATGGTTATAAAGAACTGTGATTCTAGGGCTTAAAAAAAAAAGAAAAGGATGAAATGAAAGCCTTTTTAGTTTTAGTTTAAAGAATAACAAGGATAGGGGCACATGGGTAGCTCAGTTGGTTAAGCATCAGACTTCAGCTCAGGTCATGATCTCTCAGTCTGAGTTTGAGCCCCGCATCAGGCTCTGTGCTGACAGCGCAATGCCTGGAGCCTGCTTTCAGATTCTGTGTCTCCCTCTCTCTCTGCCCCTTTCCCACTTGTACTCTGTCTCAAAAATAAACATTAAAAAGTAATTAAAAAAAAAAAGAATAACAAGGCCTAGAGAGTTTTCTTCTTTATATTCCGCTTGCAGGTAGGAGAGTACCAAATCATCCCTCAGGGTGAACATTTATGCTTTTCCTGAAAGATCTTTAAGCTGTTTTCATAACCTTTGTCAGTAACTCATTTTTATACCCACACTGTCAGAAATTCTTCCTTCTATCTAATCTGTGACCTTCAGGCAGTAGTCATAAAATGTGAAAGATATAGATAGTCATAAGAAGTTAATACTGATGGCTTTTCCATTCCATTGTCATAAACACATCATATAGTAGTTATATTTTATTTTATTTTATTTTTTTATAGTAGTTATATTTTAAAGTGATAACATTTGGGACACTGCATTACATTATGAACAAATTATAATTAACTTACATCTAAAAGAAGTCATCCTTCAATTTTCCTATTTCAGTTAATTGTTTGCCTATTGAAAAGAAGACATCAGGGCTACTGGGTAAACTCCATGTGACCTTATTGTGAATAGAGAATATTATTTTACTCTGAAGCTGGCCTTTTAACCTCCATGTTCCCAGAGATTGCCTCATTGTTAGAGGATATCTTGATTAATATTTGTAGAGCTTAGACACCTCAAATTGATTGATAGCCATTATTTTCTATCAGTTCACAAATAAGTGATAATTAAGATAGCATGGTGTTAGGGAAGTTCTATTTACTAAGATTAAGACAAGATTTGAAGTTATTCTAATGTGCATTGGCTTAGGAAAAAAATCACTTTATTCAGTGATTTTATTTACTCATCTATATGTTTTACATCATCTGATCATGTAAAATGTGTAATACTAAAATAAAAAATCTAGAACTATTTTCTGTGAAAAATACAGGATTTTTTATTGTTGTTATTAATGCAGGCTTAATAGGTTGAGAGTAACCATGTGGACTGATTTTAAGAAAGTTGCCTGGAGACCTGTGTTTTTGTGTAAAGTAGCTCCCTAGGATATTTACTCTTGAGTGTGTGTGTGTGTGTGTGTGTGTGTGTGTGTGGGTGCACGCGCGCTCACGTGCGCATGTGCGTGTGTGTATAAGTAAGCTTTTTTCCTTTGTTTCTAACCCATTTTTATATTTGATGATTTCTTTCTCCATAGTCTACTGCTAAGAAGGTAGAACCAGAGATACATAGTTTTGTTCTTCCTATGTTTAAACAACTACACAGTGCCCTTTTAAGATTTATTTAGGGAGTCATATCACAATTAGCCAAGATTTGTCAGGAGAAGGAGGGTGGTTTCCCCTTCACTCAAAAGCCAAAATTTTTGAAAAGGGGCCTACCAGGCTCTATATTAGTCACATGCTCCCAGTCACTAGACCACTGTCCTACATCTCTGAGTCACCTCCTGCTACAAAAGCTGCAAAACTGTACACTTCCAATTACTTCATCTGCTCTTTTCCCCTATAGCACTGTTCCCCTTCTAATGTAACTGTGTAATTTACTTATTTGTTGTGTCCATTTTTATTGTTAGTGTCTTCCTAGAATATAAACACTACAAAGGCAGGAAATTTTTTTTTTCCATTTGGTTTACTAATGTGAACAGTGTTTGGCATGTGCTCAGTAGATATATGTTGAGGGGTGCCTGGATGGCTCAGTTGGTTGAGCGTGCAACTCTTGATTTCTGCTCAGGTCATGATCTCAGGGTCGTGAGATCAAGTCCCGAGTTGGGTTCCATGCTGAGCATGGAGTCTGCTTGGGATTCTCTCTCTCTTCTTCTCTCTCTGCCCCTCTCCTGCTCACATTCTGTCTGTCTCTCTCTCAAAAATAAATAAACATTACAAAATAAATAAATAAAATATTTTAATGTCATTGAGACTTTGGCTTAAGTCCAGGAGTTTCCACTCAGTAGTTCTGTTATTGCCTTTCTAAGTCTCAAGTTGCTTCATCTGTGAAATAGAGATAATGGTACCACCTCTCATAGGACTATTGTGAGGATAAATGAAAGAATACATATGAAGGGCTTAGCATAGTACCTGGCAATTGGTAAAGACTCAATAAACATTGACAGGTAATAGAGTTTGAAATTAATTTTATTCTTATCTGCAGAGTCTATCAGATTATGAGAATTAGTGTTCTCCATCCCACTTAGATTGGTTCTTGTTCTTTTTCCCACTTCACAATAATTCTATGAAATAATTATATGAGTTCATTAATTATAGACCAATCCTTTAGATACTATACTTTATTGATTCACAAAAGGTCATCTTAAGCGAACATTGTTATACTCTGAGGTGCTCTTTCTGAAAAAAACTATCTTTGTATCATTGTGGCACAGAGTTCAGCACTGTAGACTTGGTTAGCACCAAATAAGTGTTGCCTGGTAATTTGCTAATACCTAAAGTATAAGATGGCTAATACACAAGTAATATTTTAGTACATGAAATATAGTGAGCAGAAAAGGCATTCATTTGGGATCTAAAAATTTTCTAGATGCCCAACAGCAATTAAAAGGATAGTTGTGGTACATTCATACAATACTATACAGTAAAAAGAATGAATGAGCTACTGTTACACAAAACAACAT
The DNA here is from genome assembly GCF_028749965.1 of Puma concolor. Classification (NCBI taxonomy): domain Eukaryota; kingdom Metazoa; phylum Chordata; class Mammalia; order Carnivora; family Felidae; genus Puma; species Puma concolor. The sequence continues at coordinate 86,720,763 of NC_141674.1, forward strand.
GAATGAATCTCACAAAGAAAGTTGAGCAAAAGAATGCCACGGAGACAGGATATACCTTACATATAGCAAAGTCCTCAAAATCATAAGTATATAGTTGGATGAATTCTTAATTTGTGTAGTTGTTTAAACATAAGAAGACTGAAAGTGTGTATCCCTGATTCTACCTTTTTAGCAATAGACTTTGGAGGAAGAAATCACCAGGTATAAAAATGGGTTAGAAACAAAGGGAAAAAAAAGCTTACTTACACATACCTGGGCTCTTTGCCCTTTGTGGCCTTTGTTTTACTTCCTGATCTAAACTTCAATAGTAAGTCTCTTCCTCTTCCTCCTCCTTCCCTACCTTACCTCCTTTAAAAGATTTTAATATGAAAATTGACCAGTATAATAATCCCTGAAGCCTGGAAATTAACATAACCAGAATGTAAATTTTTTAAACCATATTAGTTGTGATTAAATATGTACACTAATAAACTATGTAGACCTTGAGTTACTCAAATTTAGCAGCATGGTCACTTATCGTACTTAGAGTGATTTTTTTTTTCCCATGATAAATCTAGAAACATTTTCAACCAAAATTAAACCCCTGCCTATATCAAACTGCAGAATTTCCACAAGCTTAATTTTCTTCGGGTGGATTTGGTTTGCATTTTCTAAATCCTAGGCAGGCATAGGATATGATTTATCTAATCTTAATTTCCCTGCATTTTACTTGATTTTATTTGTTTTTTTTTTTTTGGTTTGTTTTGCATTAATATTTTCCGATTCTTTGAATAGCATTGTTTCTTTTTAGCATTTTTTAACAACTTATTATAAGAGCTCATTAAATTTTCTGAAAATAATGGCTTATTGGGATCCAGGCTCACATAGAATCAATTTTAATCCTATCTTTTCTTCTCGTTACTGCTCCTTTTAAGGTATTCATTAAATAATAGTTGATGGAATTCTAACAGTAATATCAAAAATATTGTTTATTCCATGTAAGTCAATTGCAAAAGCAGTAGAAAGCTGTGGGTAAGAGCTTGGCCTTTGGAGTCAGACTACAGAACTGTACAAATGCAGATAATTAAAGTACTTCTCTCATAGGATTGTCATGTGGCTTAAATGAGGTAATAGTCCATACAAAATGCTTTGAACAGTGTCTTGTACTTAGTAGTCATTCAGTAAGTGTTATCTGTGAGTGTAAACAATTACTGTCTTTAGGGTTCTTGTGAGGATTAAATAAGATAATATGAGTAAAGTATGTGTCAAAATGCCTACTAAAGATTTTCTCTGGCTGGTTGTTTACACAACTTCTATGTGCTCTGGTCAGATTGCACTTCAGGACCATCCTCCCTCCCATTAAAAAAAAAAAAAAAGTGAATTTGCGATTAGAATATTTGGTATTCAGAAGACATGGATTTCCAGGCTAATGCTTAAAGCTTTTAAAAATTATAACATGAAATGTTATTTGTAATGAAAGGGAGAAGAAAGTGGCACTGAGACCTTTAAAAAACTGAGTTTTGAACATTTTCCTCTTGAATAAAGATGTGATGACATTTTTTAGTTTCTAATAATACTATCCTGTGGCCAGGTAAACTTCATCAGTAGGTTGGGGGTGTGTAGGGCATGGCTTTGTAATACTTTGGGGCCATACAAATTACACTCCGAATCATATTAATTTTGAGACTGGCATCACTCAACATTATTTGTTTCTGCTCACCTGTGCTTCTGTCTCCTCCCCCCCCCGCCATGTTTCTCAGTAATAGAATTCCTCGTTTTGTACCTAGTTCATCTCTATATGCATCTCTGCCTTATTATTTCAAGAGATTGAACCATACAACTGATATACTTAATAGAGACTTGATTTCTTGCCCTTGGCTCCACCTCACCATGAATGAGTTCCCTTTTGCAAAGCAAGACTCCCCAAAAGCTAGGTATTTAGCTGTCTGAAACTGTCAGGTTCACTGAGTACTTTTGAACGGGTTGTGCCCTGCACAGCTTTAGGAAGTGCCAGTCACATAGACTACATACAACCCGCTCAACTGGTCATGGTGGCCCAGTGACCTGTTGCCTATTAACCTTTTTCACCTGCTCTGCTTCTGCTTGGATAGACACCCTGGATCTTATGTTACTTGACTTTTTGTTTGTTTTAAACTAATGATACGTGCCATATCATTATATGCTGAAATAACACTTTAAAGAGTGGTCTTCACTGGACAACATGTGCTGAGGTTCATGCCCCAGTGTTTATAGTCTTCGTTAAGTATTTGATACCCTGCGCTTTGTATCCTGTCTCTGTTTGGTTTGTCTCAACTTTGGTGGCCACCCATTGTTCAATGTTGTTGCGTCCACCTGGAAGACTCCCATAGGAATCTTACCCTTTAAGTTGTGATTTAGAAGCCCCTCATCTATGGTATCTTCTCACCTCACCTACGCTGCAATTTCTTTCCTTCCTCTTTTGATTTTCTTCAATATCTTATGTTATTTCTTTAGTTACACTGTAGATTTTAGGGAAAAAGGGCAGTGTTTTATTTGTCTTTATGTCCTCTGTAACACCTGTATCAGTGCTTTGCGCATGATAGATGCTAACTGAATATTTGTAGAACATCTTGGTGAAAGTGCTGCTTACCAAGAGCATTCAAGAGACAACACACTTAATGAAATCCAAAGGAAAGAGGCCAGCAACGGGGAAGTCACTTGGTAAACTACTGTAGTGAATTATGCCTGAGGTGATAATCAGTCTTAAATACACTGTATTTAAGCAAGTAACTTGAGTGAGATATGTTGATTGTATAACTCAATGTGAATGACCATGACCAAAATTAAATGGGGGAGAGGAGAGCAGATACTGATTAAAACCTGACATCAATCCAAACTGGAAACAATTTCTTACATTTAAAAGTTTTGTCAAATGTCAGAAAAATAAAAATGAATTTTTTTTCATTTAGTTAACAGCACTCTACATTCAGTTAAATGTTTAAAACCACAAAGAAATGGGTCCTAGAAATTTCTCATCTGGCCTTTCTAGAGCTATTGTCACATTGGATTACTACAAACAACAACCCCACTTTTATGGTAAGATTTCAACAGAACTAGAATGAGTTGTGGGATTTTACTCCTCTCTTGTAACCAGCTGGACATAGGAATGAATAGGCATATTGAGAGAACTGAGATTATTACTCATTTCTGCAGATCTTTGGGCAATACTTTTACACCCCTCCCCCATAAAGCCTCCTGAGAGCTAGCTGTACTTACTTCCAGAGGATCACATTTTTGACAGATTCCTGCACACTCCTGAGGTTCATCACATGCAAAGATTTAGCGTAATTCCTCCCACAACTAATTTGAAGCCCTGTAATACCTAATTGGCCATAATTGTGCCTACTTCAATACAAAACAATATTTATGTGCCTGTCATGCATACGGCTAGGTGTTCTGTACTCTCGGGGTTAAAGAGAAGTGTAAGCTACTATCTGTACCCTCTAGAGATTATATTCAAGTGGGGGAAACAGCATAAATAGCTGTGCTCCATAGGGACAAGTTAATAATATACAGTGATACATGCTATCCTACAGGTACAAGTAGTACAGCAGGGGAATGGGGCAGGGGAGATTAATTATACTGGTTACTGCTCTAATAGCTTAGTCTAATACTGTTCTTTTTTATAGTATCTAGGTAACACATAAAAGCTCTTTCTGGATGTTTGACTGCTTACCAGATAACCAAAGTTTATTTGGTCACAGTTTGGGGGAACTGTGTTGATGGGATGTTGTCCAGGGATCCCAGCTTGTTGCAGATGGGATGGCATTGCAGGTGGACTTCAGCCTTATAGACACGTTATCTGGAGTTTTCAGGTTACCCAGAATGCCAGCTTCTTAGCAGTAGACTAACACTAAGAATGCTCTCTCTTACCCCCTGATTAATTGCTCTTCATATATTGTTAGTTTTGTCTCCTAAATAACTCTTAGATCTTTCCAGTATGCTCCATGACCACTGTTCAAACCTTAATTCTAGCTTTTGTCATTTCTCACCTGCACCTTGAAGTAGCTTTCTAACCCATCTCCCTTATCTAAAATATTGCCCCAATCCATTTTTTACACTGTAAGAGTGTGCTCTCTAAAAAGAAATTTCATTGCAATCTCTTTAAAATTCCTCAGTCCTTCTGTCATATCCACATATAAAAGTCCAAATTCCTTAGAATAATGTACAGACCTTTCTAATTTAGATTTTGCCTATTTTTCCAATCCTTGCTCCATTCTTCTGTTTTATATCCTTTATTGCAGCCATGCCAAACTTGACTTCTCCAGAAGTCAAGTTTTCTTTCTGTCACCATTTCGCTGCTGTTCCCACTCAGTGGAGAACCCCCTCCCTCCCCCCCCCCCCCCCCCCCCCCCCCCCCCCGAGCCATCTTCCAAGTAGACTCCTCTTCATTGTTAGGAGTCAGTTCATGTAGACTTTGTTCCAAGAAGTCTTTCTTACACTCTTACACCTAAAACAGGGCCTTTTTTTGTGTTCTCATTCCTGCACCTAGTAGTACATATCCTCTTACAGTAATTCATTGTTTCAGGTCCATCAGTAGAGTTTGTACTCTTGGCAGACAGAAGCAGTGTTCTCTTCATTTTTGTAACTGGGACATAGTTATAATATTAAGTGAATGAAGTAAATAGACACTTGGTATTCTGGATTTGATTTCCTAATTTTTAAGCAGTCTTAAAGATCTTTCACATGAAGTGATTTGTAATTTGCAGAGGCATAAATTTAAATCAGGTGCCCAGTGGGATCGGTGTGCAGGAATAAGTCACTCACCTTATGAAGATTCTAGCCAGGTACTTAACATCATCATTTCAGAGCGGCTTTTTTTTTTTTTCTTTATGCAAACTGCCAACATTCTGTTGTAAAATTTTAGTTATAGGATGTATCCAGTCAGTTTTTGTGAGCGGTTTTAAACCATTTTCATAGAAAAATGCATAGTGATTACTAGTTTAAAATGTTGTAAATATTCCTCCACGGTATGGCCATGCTTTCTGGGATCTCCACTTAGGTATCTGTTTCAATAGCTAATCCCGAAAAACTGGGATCTCCACTTAGGTATCTGTTTCAATAGCTAATTCCTGGCTTCCTCAGGAAAAGGAAACATGGCATGGAAATACTTCTTATTCTTTGGGCTTGATATTCTGCATGGTACTCATCTATAGATAACGTGCATAAATTGTTACTTGTTTTGTATCATTTTCAAAGATGAGTGGGCTTTCCTGCTAATGAGTTTCAATCCCTTGTCCCTGTAAATAATTTTTATTTGAGTGGTAACTTCAGTTTTCTCTTTGTAATCCTTTCCCTACGGTTGTTTCTCCCCCCCCCACCCCCCACTCGGAATACAGTATTCCTCATCTTGTTTGATAAATATGTATCCCTCTACCCCTTCTCTGAATTTCTTTGGCTCTCTTCCCCCACATTCCCAGAGACCTTGCTTTATCTGTTATGCTCTTCTCCACAATTTCCATTTCTCCCTCCCTGCTGGATTTTTCCCTTTAGCATATTAGAATGTACCCATATTTAAAAAAATCAGAACAGTGGTGCCTGGGTGGCTCAATCAGTTAAGCATCTGACTCTTGGTTTCAGCTCAGGTCATCATCTCATGGTTCATGAGTTCGAGCTCCACATCAGCCTCTACACTGACAGTATGGGGCCAGCTTGGTATTCTCTCTCTGCCACTCCCCTCCTCTCTCTTTCTCTCCCTCTCTCAAAATAAATAAACTTAAAAAAAAATAATCAGAACAGCTTTCCTCTAATTGTTGCCCCCATCTAGCTATTTCCCAAAACTTTTCCTTCCTTTCACACACAAGCATATTTAAAATATAGGCAGAGGTCATCTCAGATTCCTCATCCTCTCTATTTGTTGTTGTTGTTGTTGAGAGAGAGGGAGAGGGGTATCCTACGAAGTGCAGAGAGAAAGAGAGAGAGAAGTGGGGCTCACCTGAAGCAGGGCTCGTGTTCACCCAAAGTGGGGCCCGTGCTTACCCAAAACAGGGCACAAGCTTACCCAATGCAGGGCTCGAGACCATCTGAAGCGGGACTTGAACTCACAAACTATGAGATGGCCTGAGCCAAAATCAGATGCTTAGCTGACTGAGCCACCCAGGCGCCCACCCCTCTATTTTCTTAATCCACTTTCAGTGAAACTATTCTTGCCATGGTCTCTAATGACCTGCATGTTATTAAACCAGGGAAAAATCTGCTACTGGATGCAGACACTATTTTCTCTTGAATTCCTGTATGTTCTAAGTCCATCTACTCCTCAAATATTGGCGTTCTCAGGATTTGTTTCTTGGTCTTACTCTTTCTTTACTCTGTAAACTCCTGTGTAATGATCTTATTTGCTCCCATGGCTCCAGAGTCACTTTAAAGTTATGACTTTCATATCTGTATTTTCACTTGGAATTTCTCTCCTGAGCTACCATCTCATCTATTCAACTGCATACTTAATTGTTCCATAGAATCTCGATATGTGCAAAACTGAACTCTACTCTTCCTACCATAGATGTTTTTCTTCCTCAATTCCCTTTAGTGAAGAGAAGCACCATTGAAACTGAACCCTGATATCTCCCCAGTGCTTATCCCCTCAAATTCAGTTGAATCCAATACAGTTTTACCTTCTTATGTCTCTTGGTTCTGATTTATTTTTTCTATCCTAATTCCAAGGCTTACTTATTATTTCTGTTTATTTTATAGTGCTGATTAAGTCTGCTATAATGGTTTGTCCGAGTCTTTCCTAGAATGTAAGCTCCCTGGCAGTAGAAGTTACGTATTTTGTCTTTGTATCCTGCTAACTAGAATGTACCTATGGATATACTTAATAAAAATTTATTGTATAAAAACATGTCTCATTTCTGGTTACTTCAGAAATAATCACTACTATCTACCATGAGAGTGCTTTTAAAAAAATTATATAATGCACAATAGGCTTACTCTTAAAAAATGGTCACTCCTATATGAACCAAAGAACTTAAAGATCGAGAAAGTAGCTCAGGAATACATGTGACAGTAAATACAGTAAAACCTTTGCACTGCAGTTCTGACACTAACTACCTAGAGTTAGGCCAGACTTCATAGGGTAAGGGTACAGTGCTCCACAAGACTGTTCTTGTTTCAGATACCACCTGCAAGCCTGAGAATTCCAGGGCTACCCTCACTTTTGACCAGCTGGTTACAAATTTAGGAGGTTCCCATGATTCCTTCAGGTTTGATTATTCATTAGAACAACTCACAGAACTCAGGAAAGCACTATACTTAGATTGTAGTGATAGATAGATGATAGATAGATAGATAGATAGATAGATAGATAGATCAGAACTAGCCAAAAGAAAAGACAGCTAGAGTGAAGTCTGGGAGGGCCCCAAATATGAGATTTCCATGTCCTCTCCCCTTGTAGTCAGAGCATTCTCCTTAGTCCCCCATTGATGTAAGACAGTGTATAGGGGGAGTTCATCTGAGCTTCAGTGTCCAGAATTTTTAGAGGGTTTTCATTACATAAGCATGATTGAATCATTGGCTATGAGGTTCAATTAAGTCTATGTCTCCACCTCTTCTCTTGATGGATGGGCAGATACCATGTGGCTCAAAGTCCCAAATTTCTAGACATGTGATTGGTCTTTCTGTCTTGTCCAGTCCCCATCCTGATTCTCCCGCTAATGTAAACTTTCTTGGAGCCCACCACGAATGACAAAGACACTCCTATCACTGGGGAAATTCCAAGGATTTAGAGCCTACCACCCAGGACCCAGGGACAGGCCAGTCACATTCTTCATCCAACAGCCTTAAGCCATCTAAAATAAAAAAAAAAAACAAGTTGGTCACCAAAACTGAAGCATGTACAAAACCTGAATTACGCTGATAGTCCAGAATTTGTTATAGTCATGTCAAGAAAGGGCCATGTTCCAAAGGAAATGAAAACAGGATATTGAAGAGATACTCATACTTTTATGTCCATTGCAGCATTATTTCTGATAGCCAAGATACAGAAACAACCCAAGTCTGTCAATGGATAATGGATAAAGAAGATGTGTGTGTGTGTGTGTGTATGCACACATACACGATAGAATATTATCCATGAGAAAGAAGGAAATCCTACTGTTTGCAGCAACATGTATAGAACTTGAGGACATTACACTAAGTGAAATAAGCTAGACAGAAAGACTAATACAGCATGGTATCATTTATATGTTCAATAGGAAAAAAAAGCCAAGCTCATAGAAACTGTATGGGGTGGAATGGCTAATGGAGAGTATGTAAAAGGTTGCAAAGTTCCAGGTATAAGATAAAGTCTAAGGTCTAATATATAACATGGTGACTATAGTTGATAATATTGTAGAGCTGAAATTTGCTAAGAGAGTAAACTTTATTCTCATATAAAAAGGGGGGGGGCAAGGAATTTGGAATTCATGTACAGATTGTCTAAATGACACTTAAAAACTGAATTGACAGCATAAATTTTCATTTGGCAATCTGCTAGAGGTTGTCCATACCAAAAAAAAAAAATTATCAGAATCAGGATATACTTCTGAATTAGATTACATCAACTTCATTTAGAGAATATGTTTCAGAAATTCCACTAATGCGGACAGTTCATAGCATATAAGCATAATGGAACTTCAATGATCCTTCAAAAGCTGATGGTCTGTGAAATCTTGTTGGGTCCTACATCATTTAAGTTAGATTGAATAGACAAAGTAATCTATAGTCCTTAGACATGTTATTTTCTCCATTTGGTATTTCTTACTGATTTAACTTAAAATTTTAAAATTCTATTTACCATTTAATCCAGGATTTGTTTATAAACAGTAATTAAATCTTGGTTAAAGTTTCTGCCTACATTTACAGGTACTTTAAATAGTCAAACAATATTAAATTTATTGTACCAATATTGACACTCTTTCTTATTAAGATATGTTAGAGTGAAGTATATAACTCCTAGGAAGAAATCTAACAGTCTGTCTAGGACTTTAGCCTCCAAAACTTTTAAAAATTGTAAGGAAAGAGGGTAAAATGACCCAGTGCTTTTTGGTAGTGTGAATAAAAATTATTTGTGATTATAAGATCTGTTTATGCAGAATGGCAAAATCCTCTAACCCTTCTACTGATAACTGGTATACATGATGGGTAAAATGTTTAACTGAGCTAGCTAGAAATTTTGAAAACTCAGAGGACAAAAGCAATATGAATACAGAAATCCAGAGAGATGAAGTAGCACTCAAGCTGCTTTTTTGCCCCAGGGATTTGTGCAAAAGCACTTGGCCCCTGAGCTCTATTTCCACAACTCAGGGTAACCAGGGCGGGAGACCAACTACAGCCTACCAAAGCCAAACGGTCTAGTAAGAGACCTGTTGTGAGGAGATCTATACTCAAAAGGTTTCACCTTCTGTATGATGGTGAACTAGATGTAAACCTGTCCTACAAAGGGGGACAGCAAGGAATATTAACAAAAACTAAACATTCCATTGGCTGGAAGTCAGTAAACTGCATACCTAAATCTGCCGGCTGCCTGTTTTGTATAGCCTGTGAGCTAGGAATGGTTTTTACATTTTTAAATGGCTGGAAAAAAATCAAGAGAAGAACAATATTGCATGACATGAAAACTCTATATGGATTTCAAATGTTAGTGTCCATAAGTGAAGTTTTATTGGTACAAAGCCATGCTTATTCATTTACGTGTTATCTGTGGTTGTTTTCACACTAGAACAGCTGAGTTGAGTAGTTGGGGACTGTGCATGGCCTGCAAAATGTAAAGTATTTACTATCTGGTCCTTTACAGAAAATGTTTATGGTTCATTATGGTTAGAAATTATTTGAGCTTTCTTCAAGTAGCTCAATGATACTGCACAGTCTTTTGTTAAATAATAGACTTAAAGTCATTGATAGTACAGTAACTTAAAAGCAAAGAAATAGAACTTAAATTCCTTCAGTTCTGACAATCTGTGTGGCCACTGATTTTATGTTTGTGTTTAAATCTTAAAACAATGAAGCAATGTGAACTATAAGAGACAATATTTTACTGAACTTCAATAGCTTTAAAATTGAAATATACTGTTATTAACAGTTACCTTTTTTAAACTGAAAAATAAATCAAGAAAATAATTTCTTTTTTAAGAAAATAATGTCTTATAAAAGCATAAAGAAGCAACAATCTTAGAAAGCAACTGATAAATTGAAATTTCATCAAAATCTTGGGGCGCCTGGGTGGCGCAGTCGGTTAAGCGTCCGACTTCAGCCAGGTCACGATCTCGCGGTCCGTGAGTTCGAGCCCCGCGTCAGGCTCTGGGCTGATGGCTCAGAGCCTGGAGCCTGTTTCCGATTCTGTGTCTCCCTCTCTCTCTGCCCCTCCCCCCTTCATGCTCTGTCTCTCTCTGTCCCAAAAATAAATAAACGTTGAAAAAAAAATTTAAAAAAAAAAAAAAAAGAAATTTCATCAAAATCTAAAGTTCTGGTCAAAAGATGTCATTAGGAGGAGTCAAGTCTCATACTGAGAGAAAATATTCAAGATGCATATATCTGACAAAGGACTCGTATCTGAATAATTTATTAAGTTCCTTCTCATAAGGAAAACTCCTTATTTCTCCCTTACTCTTGCATTGCTACCACATTACTTCTAACGTGGGGTTTCCCCCCATCAACCAATTCTCCAACACCAGCTGCATGTCCCACAGTTCAGTTCTGACACTAACCAGACTTAGCACAAATTCCACAGGTTAAGGTCTCAGTCCCACAAGACTGCCTCCCACTTTAGAGGCCAATCACAAGCAGTAGGTCCCCAAGTATGATGTCTTTTCCAACACCAAGCAATTCTCCAGTTCTCAGTGGATACAGACTGTCTTACAATGTAACTAAATTCTGACACTATCTAACTGGAGATGGTATCAGATCCCACAGATTAAGGGCTCAGTCCCACAAGACTGTCCCCGCTTCACATGCCAACTGAAGTCCAGGTTATTACCTTACCTAAGTAGATAGGAGTTTCCTCCCACCCTCTATTTGGGTTTGATTGATTTGATAGAGCAGTCCATGGAGCACAGAGAAACATTTTACCTATTAAATTATTGATTTATTTTAAAAGGATATAACTCAGGAATGGCCAGATGGAAGTGATGTGTAGGTGACTTACGAGGGAAGGGGCACAGAGGTTCCCTTCTGTCTGGGCTCACCTCTCTGTCACCATCTCCAGGTGTTCACCATCCTGGGAACTCTGAAGCTTCTACTTCGGAGTTTTTATGGAGGCTCCATTACATATGCATGATTAATTCAACCTTCAGGCCCTCTCCCCTTTCTGGAGGCTGGGGGCTCGGGGATGGGATTGAAAGTTCCAACCCTCTAATCAGGGTTGGTTCCCCTGGCAAGTGGCCCTCACCCTTTGGCATTTACAAAAGTTAGCGCCTAAACATTAACTCAGGTGTGGTTTAAAAGGGCTGGTTGTGAATGACAAGACACTCCTTACCTTTTTGGCTTTGGAGCTTTTTCAGGAACTTATGACAAAAGGGCGAATAGTATAACAAAAGTTACCCCATGGCCCTTAAGCAGTGCCCCCCCCACACCTCCACTTATCAGGAGGGGATCGGTTCCAAGACCCCCAGTAGATCCCTGAAACTGCAGATACTGAAACTGAGAGTGAGCCCTATATATAGTATGGTTTTTCATATACATGCATACATACCTATGATAAAGTTTGATTAATACATAAGACACAATAAGAGACAATAATAATAGAACAATTGTAATAATATACTGTAATAACATGTGAATGTGATCTCTCTCAAAATATCTTATTGTACCATACTCACCCCCCCCTTTTTTTTAATGTTTATTTATTTCTGAGAGAAGCAGAGCATGATCTGTGGAGGTGCAGAGAAAGAGGGAGACACAGAACCCAAAGCAGGCTCCAGGCTCTGAGCTGTCAGCACAGAGCCTGACGTGGGGCTTGAACTCACAAGTTGTGAGATTGGAACCTGAGCCAAAATCAGACGCTTAACCAACTGTGCCACCCAGGTGCCTCTGTACTTACCCTTCTTGTGATGACATAAAATGATAAAATGCCTGGGTGATGAGATGAAGTAAGGTGAATGACATAGGTACTGTGATGTAGCATTGGGCTACTAATGACCTTCTGGCATACATCAGAAGCAATGTCATCTGCTTCCAGGTAGAGGTTCACCATGGATAACTGAAATAATGGAAAGTGAAACTGTGGATAAGTGGGGCAGCAGGGGGGGGGGGGGAGAAACTACTGTATAGAAAATAACAAGGTTTTAGGAGGATGTGCCAGGAACAGTAGATGAAGACTATATTTCTGGTTATAAATCACAATATCATATCAGGTAACCCACAACTTCTGTCCAGTTTAGCTATAAATTGAGGGTTCCCATGACTCCTTCAATTTAATCATCTGCCAGAACAGCTCACAGAACTCGGGGAAACATTTATGTTCACTGGTTTGTTGTATAGTAAAGGATATGATAAAGGATACACAAGAATAGCTGTATGATTAGATACATAGGTTGAGGTCTGGAAGGGTCTCAAGCACAAGAATTGTCTCTGTGGAACTAGGATATGCTATCCTCCTGGCACATGGTTGTGTTCGCAGCCTGGGAACTCCCAAACCCTGAACTGTTAGAATTTCTATGTCGACTTCATAACATAGACATGATTGATTATTAACTCTGTTTACAGCCTGTCCCCTCTCCAGAGATTGCAGAGGCGGGGGGGGGGGGGGGGTCTGAAAGTACCAAGCTTCTAATTGTGGCTCACCAAGCTTCTAATTGTGGCTCTCTTTCTGGCAATCAGCCCCCAGCCAGGGGCCCACCAAGATTCACCTCATTAGAACAAAAGAGGCTCCTGTCACCCGTGAAATTCCAGGGGATTCAGAACCTCAGTGTCAGATGCCTCTGTCACTCAGGAGATTACAAAGGTCTTAGGAGGTCTGTCTCAGAAAGCCAGGTCAAATTTGACTAAATGTTAGAACAAAATATTCTCATAGCATCCCTATTTTATAAGCATTTTAGGAGCTCTGTGTCAGGAATTGGGAGCAGTGACCACCAACATACATATTATTATTTCACACTGCTACTCAAAAATAAGAAAACTTCATTTTAAAAACTGCCTTGAATGACAACACTTCACCTGAGAATGAATCTGAGATTGGTTAATGGCTAGTAAGCACAGGAAAAGATACAAAACATCATTAGTCATTAGAGAAATGTAAATTAATACTAACAGTGAGATTCCGCTTTACATCTATTAGAATGGCTAAAATTAAAAAGATGAACACCACCAAATGTTGGCAACGATGTAGAATATCTGGATTCTCTTATCTTGCCAGTAGAGTGTAAAGTGATGAGGGGACTTTGGAGGCCTGTTTGTGATTAAATGTGTACTTACCCTATGACGTACCCATTCAGCTCCTAGTATTTATCTCAGAGAAATGAATACATATGCCCAGGAAGGGACTTATACAAGAGTTTTTGTAGCAGTTCTATTCATAAAAGTCTCACACTGGAAACAACCCAAGTGCCCATCAAAAAGAGAATGGAGATTGGGGCACCTGTGTGGCTCAGTTGGTTAAGCATCTGACTTCAGCTCAGGTCATGATCTCGTGGTTCTTGAGTTCAAGCTGCTCATCGGACTCTGTGCTGACAACTCAGAGCCTGCAGCCAGCTTCAGTTTCTGTGTCTCCCTCTTTCTGCCCTCCTCAATTTGTGCTCTCTCTCTCTCTTTTAAAAATAAACATTAAAACAATTTTTTTTTTAAAGAGTGACCTTTTAGAGTGAGGGGAGACTTGGGGTGCCTGTGTGGCTCACTGGGTTAAGTGTCCAACTTGGCTCAGGTCATGATCTCACGGTTCTGGAGTTCAAGCCCCACACCAGGCTCTGTGCTGACAGTTCAGAGCCTGGAGCCTGCTTCGGATTCTGTCTCCCTCTCACTCTGTCCCTCCCCTGCTCACATAGTGTCTCTCTGCCTCGCAAAAATAAATAAATGCTAAAAAAAAAAAAAAAAAAAAAAAATAGAGTGAGAGGAGCCTGTAGAGGGAGAGGAGGAGGAGGAGAGTGGGAGGAAGAACAGTTCATGTTGCCTGCCCATATATGGGCCTGCAGTAAAAACAGATTGTATATACCTCTCTTGGAGGTCAAGTCTTAGTGTCTGATGGTGAAATCTTCAAACACTTTGAGCTATGATTAGGAAGCCCTTCCTGTGTCAGATGTTGCACCCAACATATCCAATAAAGAATTAGTTTCCAAAATATATGAAGAACTGGTACAACTCAATACAAAAAAATCCACAAATAATCCAATTAAAAGATGGGCAGAAGACATGAACAGGTATTTCTCCAAATAAATACAGATTGCCAACAGACACATTAAAAGATGTTCAACATCACTCATCATCAGGGAAATGCAAATCAAAACTACAATGAGATATCACCTCACATCTGTCAGAATGGCTAAAATCAAAAGCACAAGAGACAACGAATGTTGGCAAGAATGTGGAGAAGTAGGAACTCTCTTGCACTACTGGCGGGAATGCATACTGGTGCAGCCACTCTGGAAAACAATACGGAGATTCCTCAAAAAGTTAAAAATAGAACTACCTTACAATCCAGCATTCACGCTACTAGGTATTTACCCCCCAAATATGAAAACACTAATCCAAAGGGATACATGCACCTCTATGTTTATTGCAGCCTTATTTCCAATAGCCAAAATACAGAAACAGCCTGTGTCCATTGATAGATGAATGGATAAAGAAGATGGACAAAGAAGATTCCACACAATGGAATATTGCTCAGCCATAAAAAAGAATGAAATCTTGCCATTTGCAATGACATGAATGGAACTAGAGAGTATAATGCTAAGCGAAATAAGTCTGTCAGAGAAAGACAAATACCATATAATAGCAATCATATGTGGAATTTAAGAAACAAAGGAAACAACTAAAAGAAAAAGAGAAACCAAGTAACAGACTACTCAAGTATAGAGAACAAACTATCAGCGGGAAGGTGGGTGGGGAAATAGGTGAAATGGTTGCAGATTAAGGAGTGCACTTGTTGGAATGAGCACTGGGTGGTGTATGGAGTTTTTTTTAATGTTTATTTTTGAGAGAGAGCATGAGTGGGAGGGGGCAGAGAGAGAGGGGGACAGAGGACCCAATGCAGTATCAGCACTGACAGCAGTGAGCCCGATGTGGGGCTCAAACTCATGAACCATGAATGAGATCATGACCTGAGCCGAAGTCAGATGTCAACCGACTGAGTCACCCAGGCACCCCTGATGTATGGAATTTAAAACTTAATAATAAAAAATTCTTGTGAATGTTGAAACAAAGAGAAGCCCTTGCTGTGTCATCTCTCCAACTTTCCACTTGATAAGGTGTCCTGTTCTTTATTACAGGAGCACTTGCCTTGCCCTTGGTTGTGTTTCTGGATAATTTGTTTTACTGTTGCCTTTAAAAAATATTTCTCTTCTTTTTTTCAGTAATTTTATTTTATTTAACTTTTTACCTTTTTCTTTGAAATGGGAAATAGAAGAGACAGCTCATTTACCAAAGTATTTGAAGATAATTGGGTCTGCAGAACTATTCATCAATTAGGTAAAGTCTTCATTGACAATAAAACTATATGTATCATGAGTAGCCAATAAATTTTTAAAAATGTTTTAATGCTGATTTATTTTTTTAGATAGAGACAGAGTGTGAGCAGAGGAAGGGGAGAGAGAGAGGGAAACAGAATCCGAAGCAGGCTCCAGGCTCTGAGCTGAAGTCAGACCCTTAACTGGCTGAGCCACTCAGATGCCCCATGAGTAGCCTATGAATTAAGTATAGGTCCTATATCCCAAGACCAGTGTTAAAAAAGAAATATTTTGTCTAATTTTGTTTTTAATTCATAGATCCAATGGTCTTTCTCCTGAATGCTGAGAGAAGCCCTTCAGAAGTAGTTTTAGCCTTGGGGAGGCCCAGATAATTTGTATATATGTATCTGGTTAAGAAACACACATAAGATTATTCTTTTATCAAATAAGTATTAAGATTATATGTCAAACGAATTTCTAACAATTGTGAAATTCAAGTATTTTAGAAAGCATTTGCATTTCAAGTAATACTTCTTGATTTTATTAGAGGCAAAGACTTAACCTTGACAAATAACTTAAGTACTATTTTATCATAATGAAATAATTCTATGTACCCATTTCTCATAAATGCTTTTGTTTTATTAATTGTACTTACCTATACATCCAAACTTTAAGTATGACCACTTAACAAACTGCACATTTAACACATTGTTGGAATCTTTTCTGATACCAGAAAAGTATATAGATTACCCATGATTTTTAAAGTAATATTTATTAATGAATATATTTGCATTTATTTCCACAAAAAAAATTAGAACTTTTCTAGGGATTTTCTTATATCTCTTAAAAATATTACCAGAATTTCCATTTTAATGTCTACTTTGTCATCTGTGACATGAAGCTAATTTTCATAATGCTTGGCATCTAAACAGCCATGACTGCACCTGTTGCTGAGGTGGCCCCTCAGGGAGTTGTTCTAGCTTTGGGGAAGACCTAAATGATTTGGTTGTGGGGAGGCCTCAGCTGAAGAAAGGGAAAATGTTTTTTGGAACATTTCAATTATTATTCCTACTAATACATTGCAATTAGGCTTTTACTTCCTCAACTGCCTTTCACTTTTCAATCCACTGCAATTCTGTCCCCTTCCCCCAAATTCCATCAAAATAGGTTTCACTGGGGTCACAATCAACTACTAAGTGTTAAAGTCCATGAACAGATTTCAGCTCTTATCTCATGTGACCCCAGGCATGGTGCCTAACACTTTTGATCATCTTGATAATCTTTTATTTTTGGCATCTTTGATCCCTGTCTTCAAGTTCTCTACGTCTCTGACTACTTGTCAGTATACTTTTGTTTTCCCATTGACTGTTGGGTCCTGTCTTCACTCCTGTGATGGTTAACTGTATGTGTGAACTTGGCTAGGCTGTACTATCCAGTTATTTAATCAAGCCCTGATACAGAGTATTTAGTGGATGTGGTTAACACCTAAGATCAGTTCACTTTAAGAAGATAATGTGGGTGGGCTTCATCCAATGTTGGAAGACTTTAAGTGCAAAAACTGAGATTTTCTGGAGAAAAAGAAATTCTGCCTCAAGATCAACCTCTGCTAGAGTTTCTGAGTTTCTAGCCTGCTGGCCAGCCCATCATAAAAATTTCAGACTTACCTGCCCTTCGGGTTTCAGAATGCCAAACCCCCACAATCATGTGTGCCAATCCTTGAAATAAATCTCTAAAATACACACACACACATACACACACACACACACACACACACACACACACACACACACACCCCTCCTATTGGTTCTGTTTCTCTGGGGGACTCTAATTATATATCCCTTTGCTATATATTCATCATGCTTCATATAATTCATCCATTTAAGTTCTTCAACTATGTCCATAATATATCTTTGACTCCAGAATATTTACCTCAGTATTTTATCTGAACTCTATTTTACATTGATGCCTGAATCTAATCTTAAGCATGTCCAAATGGAATTTTTTCTCCTCACCCCAACTCCCTTCTGTTATTTCCTGTCTCAGTTAATGGCATCTCTTATGCTCAGTCATCCTATTCAGCAATCTCCAGAGTTGTCCTTCTATTCCCCTTCTCTCTGTCATCTTGTGTGTCTAACTGGCCCCTAACTTGGACAATTTTGTCTCATTTGTAACCCTTGAATCTATTCCTTTTTACCCATTGGGAAAGATTATTTCCACTGCATTTTGTTAGAGTCTCTCTAATCATCTCCTGCATGGGATTTTTTAACCTAATTAAAATGATTTTCTAATCTGATCTACTTGTTCACCACCATCCTTTTATATTATTCTCCACATATCCACAAACGTTATTGTTCTTGTCATACCTATTGCATTTTCTTATGTTTGTTTAAGTATTTGTCTTAAAATTAGCAAGCAATTGTTTAAGTATTTTGTTTTCCCTTCTAGACTGGGAGCCATTCATTAACTTGAGTTGAATGAATGAGCATGATGTTCACCATTTTCTTTATGATAAAGATCTACTAATTTGCTGAGTGTAGCAGAAATTATCTTTTCCTAGGGAGTCAAATTAATGGATCAAATTAGATTGTTGAATCCAGTTCTTTTTTTCTTATGTCCTTTTAATGTCCGTGGTAATTCAGTTTTTTCCAATACAGGTGTTCTTAACTTAGGATCCATAAGTGGACTTCTAAGAGATTCTTGAACTCTCTAAAATTTTATGGGAAAGAATTTTTCTGTGGAGAATAACTACGTTTACAGCAAATTCTCAAAAAAGTCTGAGTTGCCTAAATGCTTAAGAATACTATACCCCGTGAAATTGTGTAGGTCTGTATCGAGCTCCATAACTTACCGACTGCAGGGCCTTGGACAAGTTAATGTCACCACTCAGTGCCTCACACAACTTTCTCATCTTAATAATAGTAACGGCTATTATAAAGGCATAATAATAGTAATGGCTTCATGAGGTTGTTATGAATGTTATCAAGTTAATATATGTAACGTGCTTAGCACATATAAGTGGCTATGGACTTCTATCAGAAAAATTGCCTATAAAAATAAAAATAAAATAAAATAAAACAGATTGCAGAATTTAAAAATTACTATTGGTAAAAATGTAGGATGTAAAGCTCTGAAGATAGGTCAGAGTCGAAGATTTTGGTTGGAAGTTATCTGTATTGAGTTGAAATCATGAGAATAGGAGAGGTCTTATAGGAGAAGGAATGAAAAGAAGAGCAAAGAGTTTTGGAGAAAGCCCACAAAAAGGCAAAAAGGGAGGGAAAGGAGCTCACGGGGATATTAATGGAGTCTTCAAATCCAATGGAGGAATTTTACTATAAAATTTTCTTTAAACCGAGGAAAGTGAGGGACAACTGGATTTTGTGATTAGGAGGATGTATTAGTTTTCTAGCAACAACATACCTCAAGCTGGATGGCTCAACACAACAGAAACCTAACCCTCTCACACCTTTGCAGGACAGAAGCCCCAAATCAAGGTATCAGCAGGGCCATGCTCCCTCCTAACACTCTAAGGAAGAATCCTTCCTTGCCTCTTCTGGCTTCTGGTGGTTACTGGCAGTCCTCGGCATTTCTTCGCTTATAGCTGCATCACTTCGTTTTCTGGCTCCTTCTTCACATAGCCATCTTCCCTCTGAGTGTCTGTGTCTCAGTGTCCAGATTTCTTTCTTCTTTTTAGGACATCAGTCATTGGATTACAACCCACTCTAATCTAGTGTGGTCTCATCTTAACTTTATTACATCTGCAAAGACCCATTTCCAAATAAATTTATATTCACAGGTTCTGGGTGGGCATAAATTTGAGGGAGAAGGGACACTAATCAACCCAGTAGAAAGGATTTTAGTTGCTTTAGAGATGTAGTGAGGTAGGAAGCTATATGGCAAGGCCCTAAGGAAGGAGTCAGTGAGCACTTAAAGTGGAAACTGCTTTTTTCTTTTTTACCTGGAGATGTGTTAGTAAAAGAAAAATAGGATTGTAGTTTGAGGCAAAAACTGCATTGAGAAAGATAGATATGGTGATAAATTACACAGCAATA
The DNA here is from genome assembly GCF_028749965.1 of Puma concolor. NCBI lineage: Eukaryota > Metazoa > Chordata > Mammalia > Carnivora > Felidae > Puma > Puma concolor. Next base: position 86,740,396 of record NC_141674.1, read on the forward strand.
GATATAGATTCAGAAATGAAGATAGAGACACAGATACAGAAACAGCTACACAACTTAAGCATAGTTTTTAGGGAAGGCCATCAAGTACAGTGCTGGGGGGTTATTTGGAAGTGGGCAGGACGGCTGTTCCTCTGAGATAAGAGGACAGACTATTTGGCAGTTCCAGTAACAGCCTGAGAAACAAATGACTGTTATTAATCATACATTTTTTAAAATAGTATCCACTATTTTACATTGTTTTTTTTTTTTTTTTGTTTTGCCTGCATTCACATTATAGATGTCAGTTATATTTCTCAAAGAGATTCCTTTTTGTTTCAAAGCAAATCCTAAAAGAATCGCCTATAATTAAAATTGAATGTAACCAGGGGCGCCTGGGTGGCGCAGTCGGTTAACCGTCCGACTTCAGCCAGGTCATGATCTCGCGGTCTGTGAGTTCGAGCCCCGCATCGGGCTCTGGGCTGATGGCTCGGAGCCTGGAGCCTGTTTCCGATTCTGTGTCTCCCTCTCTCTCTCTGCCCCTCCCCCGTTCATGCTCTGTCTCTCTCTGTCCCAAAAATAAATAAACGTTGAAAAAAAATAAAAAAAAAATAAAATTGAATGTAACCAACAAGTTTGAATGTAAATTGTGTTTTAGTTTTCTTACAGAGTTTATCTTTTTATGCACACCAGGATCGGAACCTATAACTTCCTACTATATTAAGAGTAAGCATACTAAAAAATAGTTCTTTGTCTATGTGGTTAGATCCTAGCCAATAACAAGATGTGGATGTCTATGATGGCATGTGTAGTTCAAAGCTTTGATGATATTAAAGTGTTATTTCAGGTTTTTCCTCCACGTGATTAGATTCAGTGTGACATCACTTTTTGTGGGAATCCTCTGAGAGGGAGGAGAGCTTAAATAAATGAAGATTCCTGATAACAGAATGACTTTGTTTCTGTGAATCTTGATTTGGTTTTATTCCTTTATGCAAATCAATCAATAAATAGCTATGGAGAACTAAATGTGTTTATATTATATGTTTATTTGTAAAAACTTACTTTCTAGCTTTTTATTGTACAGATCTGCCCAACTTTGGCTTTTTTTTTTTTCTTTTTAGTGACTAGAATTTAATAAAACACTATTTCTTATTAGGATATTTTTACACTTTGGGGCTTTGTTAAATAACAATAGATTTAAATAAAAATTTAACAGTATACTATCTTGAGATAAAATATGGTTTATATTTCATAATATTATGGCTCATAAACATTGCCCTTTTTCAGATTAAGAAATGACAACTCAGAACAGTGCAGCAGGTTACCTGGAGCCAAAAACAGTGATAACTACTAATATATAGTGGATCCTTTATGCCGGGCTCTTTTCTAAAAAGATTACATGCATTTTTATGTATTAGCCTATAATAATTTTTTTATTTAAACACTTTATTTTACTGACTATTTAAAGGCAATATCATATTCATGTTTGCATTATCTATGTGAGCCAGCAGAAAAAAACAGAATGGTATAAAGGAAACAAGTGGGTTTTCTTGTCATTCAGATTCTTCCGGCTTGTTATGTATCATTAAGGAAATTATTTAATCTCTGAATTTCACCTGTCTTATTAATAAATTGGTGATACTAATGCCTGTCTCAAAGCGTATCTTTGGTGATTAAGTACAATAGCATGCCTGTGACATAAAAGTCAGTCTTTGATTATTTATTCCTTCCCCATGTTTATTACATATTTATTGAATGAATAGTTGATAAAATTATTATAAATATATCACATATACTGTTTTTTTAATTAATTATTTCCTTTTTAAATTTAAATTTTAGTTAACATACAGTGCAATATTGGTTTCAGCAGAATTCAGTAATTTATAACTTACATACAGCACTGAGTGCTCATTACAATAAGTGCCCTCCTTAGTACCCATCATCCATCTAGCCCATCTTCCACCCACTTCCCTCCATCAACCCATAGTCTGTTCTCTGTCATTAAGAGTTTCTTGTGGTTTATTTCCCTCTTTTCTCTTTTTCCACCCACCTTCCCATATGTTCATCTATTTTGTTTCTTAAATTCCACATATGAGCGAAACCATATGGTATTTGTCTTTCTCTGACTGACTTATTTCACTTATCATAATACATTCTAGCTCCACACACATCACAGCAAATGGCAATATTTCATTCTTTTTGATGGCTGAGCAATATTCCATTGTATGTGTGTATACATACCAATCTTTATCCATTCATCAGCAGATGGACATTTGGGCTCTCTCCATAGTTTGGCTATTGTTGATAATGCTTCTATAAACACTAGTAGTGCAATTGCTGGATCATTGGGTAGTTCTATTTTTGTGTTAACCTTTTAATAATTTTTAAATTTCAGCTTTACTGAGGTATCATAGACATATAAATTGTACGATATTTAAAGTGTGCGTTATGGTGATTTGATGTACATATACACTATGAAATGATTCTACCATCTAGTTAATTAACATATCTATCACATCACATATTTCTCTTTTAAATTTTTTTTTTTTTTGGTGAGACCATTTAAGTTCTCCTTTCCTAGCAAATTTCAATCATGTATATATATAGTACATATATATATGTACTGTATATATACAGTACAGTGTTATTGACTGTAGTCACTGTGTTATACAGATCTCAGACCTCATTCATCTTACAGTGGAAAGTTTGTATCCTTTTACCAATCTCTACCTATTTCTCCCATTCCCTATCCCAAAATTGCTTTTCTATTTGTTTCTATGAGTTTGACTTTTTTTTTTTAAGATTCCACATATAAGTGAAACCCTGCAGTATTTGTATTTCTGTCTTATTTAACTTAGCATAATGACCTCACAGTACATCCATATTGTCTCAAAGGGCAGGAATCTCTTCTTTCTTATGGCTGAATAATAGTCCATTGTATATACATATCTTCTTTTTTTTTTTAAGTTTATTTATTTTGGGGGGGGGAGCACAGAGAGTTGAGCACGTGAGTGGGAAGGGAGCAGAAAGAGGGGGAGAGAGAATCCCAAGCAGGATCCATGCTGTCAGCACAGAGCCTGATGTGGGGCTCAATCCCACAAACTGTGAGATCATGACCTGAGCCAAAATCGAGAGTTGGATGCTCGGGGCGCCTGGGTGGCTCAGTTGGTTAAGTGGCCGACTTCAGCTCAGGCCATGATTTCATGGTCCGTGAGTTCGAGCCCCGCGTCGGGCTCTGTGCTGACAGCTCAGAGCCTGGAGCCTGTTTCAGATTCTGTGTCTCCCTCTCTCTGACCCTCTCCCGTTCATGCTCTGTCTCTCTCTGTCTCAAAAATAAATAAACGTTAAAAAAAATTTTTTTTTAATAAAAAAGAGTTGGATGCTCAATCGACTGAGCCACCCAGGTGCCCCCCCCCTTTAAAAAATGTTTATTTATTTTTGAGAGAGAGAGAGATAAAGAGAGCACAAGTGGGTAGGGTCAGAGCAAGAGAGAGGGAGAGAGTATAACATATCTTCTTTATCCATTCATCCATTGATGGAGACTTAGGTTGTTTCCATATCTTGCCTATTGGAAATAATACTGTAATGAACATGGGAGTGCAGATATCTCTTCAGGATCCTGTTTTCATTTCCTTTGCATATATACCAGGAATAGGATTTCCAAATAATGTCATGATTCTATTTTAAGTTGGTTGTTTTCCTGTATTGTTTTCCATAGTGGCTGCACCAATTTATATTCTCACCAATGGTGCAAAAAGATTCCTTTTTCTCTACATCCTTTTTAAAAAATATATAGATGACACACAATATTGCATTAGTTTCAGGTGTACAACATAGTGATTCAACTTTTCTATACATTATGCTATGCTCACAAGTGGAGCTACCATCTGTCAGCATACAACACTATTGCAATATCACTGACTGTATTCCTTATGTTGTGCCTTTTATTCTGGTGACTCATTCGTTCCATAACTAGAAGCCTGTAGCTCCATTTCCCCTTCAACCATATCGCCTATCCCCCCACCCACTTTCCCTCTGACTTTTTCTCCACATTCTTGCCAACACTTGTTATCTCTTTTCTTTTTTGATAACAGTCATTTTAAGAAGTATGAGGTGATATTGTGGTTTTGATTTGCATTTCCCTGATGATGAGTGATGTTGAGCACCTTTTCATATACTTATTGGTTATTTGTATATCTTCTTTAAGAAATGTCTATTCCATTTCTCTGCCCAGATTGTTTACCATTGAGTTGTATAACTCTTTATATAGTTTGGATATTAACTCCTTATAAGATATATGACTTGCAAATATTTTCTTCCATCTATAGGTTGCCTTTTCATTTTGTTAAAATGGCCTCTTTTGCTGTGCACAAGTTTTTAGTTTGATATAGTCCTGCTTACTTATTTTTGTTTTTCTTACCTTTGCTTTTGGTGTCAAATCTAAAAAATCATTGTCAAGACCAATGTCAAGGGCATGTTTTCTTCTTGGAGGACACTTTTACAAAGTTCAGATCTTACAATCAAGTCTTTAATCCATTTTGAGTTGATTTTTTGTATGGTGTAATATAGGTGTCCAGTTTTATTCTTTTGCATGTGCTGTCCAGTTTTCATTTATTGAACAGACTGTCCTTTCCCCATTGTATGTTCTTAACTCGTTTGCAAATTAATTGGCCATATATGTGTGAGTTCATTTTTGAAGTCTGTATTCTATTCCATTAACCTATGTGTCTTTTTTAATGGCAATAGCATACTGCTTTGATTATGATGGCTTTGTAATACAATTTGAAATTAGGAAGTGTGATGCCTCCAACTTTGTTCTTCTTTCTCAAGATTGGTTTGGTTTTTTGGGGTCTTTCATGGTTCCATGTAAATATTGGGATTGTTCTATTTCTGTGAAAAATGTCATTGGAATTTTGATAGGGATTGCATTGAATCTGTAGATTACTTTGGGTGGTATGGACATTTTAACAATATTAATTTTTTTTATCCATGAGCACAGGACATCTTTCATTTATTTGTGTTTTCTTCAATTCTTTTCAGCAATGTCTTATAGTTCTCAGAATACAGATCTTTCACCTCTTTGGATAAATTTATTTTTAGGTATTTCATTCATTGTAATGCTTTTGTAAATATGATTATTTCTTTAATTTCTCTTTCTGATAGTTCATTATTATTGTATAGAAACACAACTAAATTTTGTGTATTGATTATGTTTTCTGCAATTTTTCTTAATTTGTTTATTAGTTCTAATAGTTTTTGGTGGAGTCATTTGAGTTTTCTATATCTAATATCATGTTACCTACAAATGAGACAGTTTTATTTCTTCCTTTGTGATTTGGATGCTTTTTATTTCTTTTTCTTGCCTAGTTGCTCTGCCGAGGACTTCCAGTACAATGTTGAATTAAAGTGGCCGGACTGGGCATCCTTATCTTGCTCCTAACCTTAGAGGAAAAGCTTTCAGCTTTTCAAAACTAAATGTGATATTAGGTGTGAACTTGTCATATATGGCCTCTGTTATGTTGAAGTATATTCCCTCTATATTCACTTTGTGGAGATTTTTTTTTAACATGAATGGATGTTCAATTTTGTCAAATACTTTGTATGTATTGAGATGATCATGTGATTTTTATCCTCCATTTTGTTAATGTGGACTATTACTTTGGTTGATTTGGGGATGCTGAACCATCCTTGAATTCCTGGAATAATACCTACTTGATTATCTTTTTAATGTATTCTTTTTTTTATCTTTTTTTAAATTATTTTAAAGTTCACTTATTTATTATTTTTGAGAGATAGAGAGCATGAGTTGGGTAGGGAGAGAAGGAGGCCAAGAAAATTCCAAGCAGGCTGTAAGCTGTCAGCTCAGAACTCACTGTGGGGCTTGAACTCACAAACTGTGAGATCGTGACCTGAGCCAAGATCAAGAGTCTGATGCTTAAATGACTGAGCCACTCAGGCACCCTTTTTTAACTTTTTAAAAAAATTTTTATTTATTTTTGAGAGAGAGAGCATGAGTGGGAGAGGGGCTGAGAGAGGGGAATAGAGAGACTGAAGTGGGCTCCTCACTGACAGTAGAGAGCCTGATGCAGGACTCGAACCCACAAACCATGAGATCATGACCAAAGCCAAAGGCAGACACTTAACTGACTGAGCCACCCAGGTGCCTCCCTTTTAATGTATTCTTTAATTCAGTTTGCTGATGTTTTGTTGAGGATTTTTGCCTTTATGTTTATCAGGGATATTTGCCTATAATGTTTTCTTGTTGTACCCTTGTCTAGTTTTGGTAGCAGGGTAATGGTGGCCTGGTAAAATGAGTTTGGAAGTGTTCCCTCCTTTTCAATTTTTGGGAAGTGTTTGAGAAAGATTAGAATGAATTATTATATAAATGTAGAATTCACAAGTGAAGCTATCTGGTTCTAGAATTTTCTTTGTTAAAAAAATTTTCTGATTACTGATTCAATGACCTTACTAGTAATACAGCTATTACACTTTTCTTTTTGAGTAGTATTTTCAGAGTATATATTTTTCCATCCTTTTACTTTTAGCCTATCTCTAACTCTAACTCTAACTCTATCTCTATCTCTATCTCTATCTCTATCTCTATCTCTATCTCTATCTCTATCTCTATCTCTATCTCTGTATTTAAAATGAATTTCTTGTATACAGCATATAAATGGATCCTTTTTTAAAAAAATCCAATTTGACATCTATATTTTCAATTATACTGTTTCAATCTTTACATTTTATATAATTATTAATACTACTTGGTTTATGTCTACCATCTTACTATTTATTTCATCTAATTTCCCCCTTTTCTCTCTCTTTTTTTTTTTTTTTTTTTTTTTTTTGCTTTTAAAGATATTAATTGGGTACTTAATCTCCACTAATTGGCTGGTTTCATTTTATTTTTTTAGCTGTTGCTTTAGGTTTTTTAGCATATACCTTTAACTTATCATGGTCTACATTCAAATAATACAATGACATTCCTCCTTATCTTTTATATGCCTTTGTCATACATTTTAATTTTATATGTTTATATACTTTATAATATATAAATATAAAATTATATATTTTATAGTATATATTACATTATATAATTATAATTATAAATATAAACAGATAAATAATTATTTTTTAAAGATAATAAAAATGAGATAAATGTGTTTTTTATATTTGTTCACATATTTGCCATTTCTGGCACTCACCATTTCTTGATGTAAGTCCAAATTTCTGTCTGGTATCATTTTTCTCTGATTGAAAAAATTCTTTTACATTTGTTTTTGTACTGGCCTACTAGTGATGAATTCTCTCAGCTTTTGTTCATTTTTTAAAAAGTCCATGTTTCTTTTTTAAAATATATTTTTGATGAGTTTAGAATTGTTGGTTGATAGTTTCCTTCAGCACTTTAAAGTGGCCTTTCCATTTTCTTCTGGCTTGAATTACTTCTGGTAAGAAATTGGCTCTTCTTCTTTGTCCCTCTGAATACAATGTATCTTTTTCCTCTGGTCATTGAAGATTTTCTTTTTATCACTGATTTTCAGCAATTTGATTGTGATTTAACTTAGCTTGATTTTCTTTATGTTTCTTTTACTTGGACTTATTGTGATTCCTGGATCCATTGGTTTATAGTTTTTATAAAATTTGGGCACATTCAGCCATTATTTCTTCAAATATTTTTATGTCACATACCCTTCCTCCTAGAATTATGATTATACATAGGTTAGATTACTTGATATTGTCCCACAGGTTACTGATGCTCTGTTTGTTTGCTTCTTCAGGTTTAATAATTTTATTCTTTTTTTTTTATATTTATTTATTTTTGAGAGAGAGAGAGACAGACAGACAGACACAAGCAGGGGAGGGGCAGAGAGAGAGTCAGACATAGAATCCAAAGCAGGCTCCGGGCTCTGAGCTGTCAGCACAGAGCCTGACAAACCGTGAGATTATGAGCTGAGCCGAAATCAAGAGTTGGACGCTTAATTGACTGAGCCACCCAGGCACTTCTAGAGCAGTTTTAGGTTCACAGCAAAACTGAATGGAAAGTAGAGAGATTTTCCATATGCCTCCTGTCCCCACATTTGTATAGCCCCCCTATTATCAACATCCTCCACTAGAATGGTGCATTTGTTATATAATGAGGGCACCTCCACTAGAATGGTGCATTTGTTATATAATGAGGGCACCTACACTGACACATCATTATCACTCAGAGTCCATAGTTTACATTAGGATTAATTCTTGGGATTGTACATTCTTTACGTTTGGACAACTGTATAATAACATGTATCCCCACTTAGGGTAGATTCACTGCCCTAAAAATCCTCTGTGCTCTGCCTATTCATTCCTCCCTCAACCCTAACTCCTGGCAACTTTTTATGTTTTTATCATCTCCATAGTTTTGCCTTTCCTGGAATGTCATATAGTTGGAATCATGTAGTATGTAGGTTTTTTCAGATTGGCTTCTTTCACTTAGTAATATACATTTAAAATCCTTCCATGTTTTTCTTTCTTTTCTTTTTTTTTTTAAGTTTATTTTGAGAGAGAGAGCAGGGGAAGGACAGAGAGAGAAGGAGAGAGAGAATCTCAAGCAGGCTCTGCACTGTCAGCATGGCCAAAGATTTTAGGGACACCTGGGTGGCTCAGTTGGTTAAGTGGCTTGGGTCACGATCTCAGGGTTTGTGGGTTGGAGCCTGATGTTGGCTCTCTTCTGTCAGCACAGAGCCTGCTTCAGATCCTCTGTTTCCCTCTTTCTCTGCCTCTTCCCCACATGTGCACTTTCTCTCTCTCAAAAATAAATAAACATTAAAAATTTTTTTTAATTGGCCAAAGATCTTAATAGTTGGACACTTAACCAACTGAGCCCCCCAGGCTCCCTGTTTGTGTTTTTACTGTTGAGTTTTAGGAGTTCTTTGTACATTTTGGATAATAGTCTTCCATTTTATATGTCTTTGGTAAATATTTTCTCCTGATCTGTGGCTGTTTCTGGATATGTTTCTAATTAATTAATTTTTCTCTTGATTATGGGTAATAATATCTCACTCCTTTGCATGCCTAATACTTTTCCAAGATGCTAGACCTTGTGAATTTTACTATTGAGTACTAAAGTTTATGGTTGGTTACTGGATTTTGCTGCATTTCTTTAAAGAGTATTGGGCTTTTTCCAGTGTGCAGTTAAGTATATTGGCTTTATCCTTCCAAGGCTTGCGTTTAAGCCTTGTTATTGTAGGCCTCTATTTTGGAAATAATTTGATCCTACTACTAATTCATGACCCTTCTTTCAGAGATCACAAGCCTGCATTGCCTTTTGTGCAGTATCTGGAGGCCATATTTCATATATTTTGTCTAGTTTAGTTGTCTACAGTGGGAAGTCAAAATCTTTCATGGGTAGAGTTAGAGGTCCTATTTTTTATTGTTAGAAGAAAAGCTTTTTTGTTGTTGTTGTTTAGTTCACAACTCACTATTAAACTTGATATTAGCAATTGTGTTCTAAATTTTTAATATTGCTGTCTAATTTGAGAATACCTCTCTCAAATGTCTTTTGGACTTAGCTACACACTTCCAGTTATAAGACACATTCATGCCATAATATGACCTCTGGACTCATCATTGCATCACAGTTATGGATGTGTCAGTTCACAGAATGATGGGATTATTGCTAGAAGCCAGTCTTGAATTTGGTTGGCTAGTTACAATTTACTTATACATAAACTCTGCAGACCACATAAGCCTATCCCACTAAATCCAAGCTACATACATCCCTAACTGAATCTTCTTAGCTGGATCCCAAGATGCATGTGGCCACTCTGGCACACCTAACATGAGGAAAGGTGATGAAGTCATAATGAATAGAAACACTGCTTCTAACTTAATTGTAGTTAATGTATTTTACTTCAAAAATTGTATTAAAATGTATGATTGTTAAATTCATTGCCTTGGAGGGGAACTGTGCAAAGGAGCCTTGGAGGTTGTACTTCATTAGCTTCATAGTAAATCAGTCTCTGATTTTAGCATCAGTTTTTTTTTTTAATGTATTTATTTTGAGAGAGAGAGGAGAGAGAGAGAGAGAGAGAGAGAGAGAGAGAGCGAGCTCCAGAGGGGGAGGGGCAGAAAGAGAAGGAGACAGAAGATCCAAAGCAGGCTCTGTGCTAACAGCAGAGAGCCCAATGCAGGGCTCAAACTCATGTACTGTGAGATCATGACCTGAGCCAAAGTCAGATGCTTAACCAACTGAGCCATCTAGGTGTCCCTAGCATCAGTGTTTTTAAATGCACCGTCATTTGGGCGCCTGGGTGGTTCAGGCGTTAAGCATCTGACTTCAGCTTAAGTCATGATCTCACAGTTTGTGAGTCTGAGTCCCACATTGGGTGAGCTCAAGCCCCACTTTGGATGAGCTCAAGCCCCACTTCGGGTAAATAAGACCCCCACTTCGGGTAAAAACATGAGTCCCGGTGAGCCCCACTTCTCGCTCTCTCTCTCTCTGCCCCTTGCTCACTTGCACCCTCACAAAATGACTGAATATGTACAGTCATTCTATATCACATATAGATTATAAGGTTTTGGAATTATTCAGACTATAATCTTGAACTGGAAAAAATATTCTTTTTTTTGTTTAGGTACTAAATATGGGAATCAGGAAATATGTTTTTGGTGTGACTTTTACTTCATAATTACCTGACACTGACAAAAGTCAGTTACATACTAAGTTTCTGCAGGCCCTTGGAAAATAATATGCTAAAGATTTGGATGAGAGGAAGAAATCCAGACTTTTTGTAATATGGAATCTCTCTCTCTCTCTCTTTTTTTTTTTTTAACAATTATTCATTTTTGAGAGACAGAGTGTGAGTCAGGGAGGGGCAGAGAGAAGGGGAGACACAGAGTTGAGGAGGGGCAGAGAGAGAGGCAGACACAGAATCCGAAGCGGACTCCAGCACAGAGCTGTCAGCACAGAACCCAACACGGGACTCGAACTCACAGACTGAGAGATCATGACCTGGGCTGAAGTCCAATGCTTAACCGACTGAGCCACCCAGAAAACCCTGTAATACAGAATCTTAATGATTACAAAACAAAAACGAATAAGCAAAAGTCTGGATTTAAAAGTAGAAAGTATTGTTTTTACTTCCATACTTAGTAAGTGGAATAGTCCTCATGTTGATTGTTTCATCTGTTTCCCTCAGTCAATCATGTGGAAATAATGATGCTCTAAACTTGATTTTCACAACTAAGCTTGTTGCAAGGTAGCTCCCCAACAGTAATTGGGCTTTTATTAGTTTTTATACCAAGAATATATCTATTTTAACAGCATTGATACAAACTATATGTTAATATTTTTCTCTTTTAGAAATTGCTGAGAATGTCTTTTAGTAAGGAAATGATTTCTTCTTTTTAAAAAAACCTTATCAATTTACTGACAGTCTCCATGTTTCAGATGTGGTGAAGCTAACTTCCTCATAAAGGACAAAAAGAATTCTTTGCACACTAAATAGCAACACCCAGACTATAGTAATGTCTGGCTGCTGTTAGGAAGTTTAGAATTCTTTTCCTGTTTTGAATGTTCATTCCTGTTTTGAGTTGTTGATTAAGAGAACAAATTTATTGACAGACTTTTTCTTCTGGATTTCAAGTAACCAGTGTTGATTGGCTGTCTGCTGAAGCATAATAGTGAAGGGTACAAATGAGCTAGCGACACCTCTGAGAATAAGAAGAATTAAATACAAGAAAGATTAAATGCTGAGGTAGAGTTCAGAAAAGAGAGAGATCTCTATGACCTCAAGTAAAGATTCTAAAACTTAAGTTGGGCTTTGGCAGTTGAATAGAATTTAAAGAAGGCTATTCCATGAGGCAAGCAAAAATACCAAATAAGAGTAAAGTTAACGAGTAGTAATATGCAAGTCTCTTTTCTCTAATTCAACCACAATTGTCAAAAGTTTATTCTCTTGTGAATATTTTGCTAATTAAAGGACACAAAGATAAATGAAGAATAGTCTTTACCCCCATAGAATTTAACAACGTGGAAAACAGACAATGATATGGACACAACTACTATAAGAAAATGGGTTTCTGTGAGTAAAATTTATACTATAACCTTTATTTCAATGCCTGAGCAACAGACACGTGGGCAGAAAGATCTAGGTTTAAAATTTAGCTGTGCCTCTTCCTAGCTATGTAACCCTGAGCCCATTTGAATGTTAATTTCATCCATGACTGTGTTCCATCGATTTTGCAGATGTAATTGGAAGTTCTCCACCAGCAAACTCATTCCCAGCAGGCCAGAGAGCATTTCACTGCCATTAATATTACCAAATGATCAGAGCCTAGGCTAGCTTTCCTTGCACAGGCTTTGTGTTTTGTGCTCCATAAATACCCATGAGGTCACATTAACCCAATAGCAAATTATTGGATTCCAGTTCTTGCTATCTGTCTATAGGCATTGCTGTTCCTGCCTCACCAACTGAATCAGATTCCATTGGCCTGACTCTTAGAGCCACATCCGCACTTACTGTTCCTTTGGAAGTAGCTCACTGGGCCACCCTAAGAGACCAGGCTCCTGTCAGTCCAGTTTCCTTCATCCTGTCATCCATGAGGGTGACCAGCTGTCTTGGCTTGCCTAGGACTGAGGGGATTACTGGGACATGGGAATCTCAGTATTAAACTGGGAAAATCCTGGCTAACGCGGGATGAATTGGTCATCATACCAGTGGCATGGACCAGACCTCTCCCCGATGACTCTAGCCCTTGTTGCTGAAGACTCAACATATCTGCTGCTTAATCTAGTCCAAGTTTAACAGTCTCCTATGTATTTTGAGAGTTAAAAAAGAAAATGTATGTGAGAGTTGAGTTCCTGAAGTGTGTCAGGAATGAGAATGCCAAGCCAGCTTCAAATTAAAAGCAATACTAGATTGCAAATTAAAACACTCTGCCACTTAAGAAACTTCAGGGACCAGGAAAGAAAGTCAGTAGCTTGAGTGAAAGGTTATAGGACATCATAGATAAAGCTGAAAAGTAGGGTTTGACCAAGATTTCTTTCTATGTATTTGTGTATGTGTGTACATGCATGTGTATACACACATGTACATGTATGTTTGTTGATGGGGAATAAATGCTATGAAAATTTTTTGGAAATATCAGTAGAACTAAAGTAGTAACTGGCTAATACTAAATAAGGAATGGCATAATAGCTGGGAGAATTACTTAATAGAATATTCTCAATTTTATTTATCATAAATTTGAAGTAAGCCCTTGAGGCTTTTTATTATATCTCTATGAGAATTAAGTATAAGATAATATGACATAAACCCAAATCAAATAACTGGTTATTTCTAACTTAATACATTAATATTTTACAGGCAATTTTGAGGTGAATTAGATAATTATCAGAGATAGGGAAAGAAAGAAGGTAATTAAATGTTTTCAATTAGAACACGTGGACAGTTGACTTTTTTAATGCATCTTAAATGTCTTAGAAATGTTGACAACCTTATGATAATTGATCTTTTCTTGCATTTGATGACTTTGACTGAACACACTATAATCACTGATTCATTTCCATAGTTTTATAAAGCAAAAAGATCCCTCAATAGTCAGTGAAATTAGTTTTCTAATTTAAAGCTTTTTTTCCCACTTAGAAATAATTAGCTATGCTTGAAACTTTCTCACAAGAATTTCTCTATAGAGAAAATGATGCTTTCAACTTGAAGTTCCCAACTGGATTAAAACTACTTTGTGTGTGTGTGGGGGGGGGGGGGGGGGATCATGTCCCTACTTCCATCCCAATTTCATATAGACAGGAAATGTTTATAAATCTGTTGGTATTCACAAAACTGCCTTCTCCAGTGTAATGATTTTGAGGCAAGAAGATCTGGGTGACAAAAGTGCAGCAGTAGAGTTGTGCTAGGTAGGTTTGGGCTTCTGAATCAGTTTCAGGTACATATCAGATCAAAACAATAAATTCTGAATCCACAAATTCAGGGGGTTTCTATGACCATATTTGTAGTCCACAGTTATTAGCACAGTACAACATAAAGAATTAATACTGAATACAGTTTTTGATAGGTTAATCAACTCAGTTCACCCAATAAATATTTAGAGGGTGTCTTCTATGTGTAAGGCACACTTCTAATCACTAAGGGTATAGTCAAAATACTTAGCCTTGTAGAGTTTACATTCTACTAGGGAAAACAGACCAAAAGAAACAAAAGTAAGTACATAGTATGTCAGATGGGGATGGATATACTATGAAGAAATGAAAGCAGGGTAAAGGGTTTAGGGGGTGCTTGGGAGTGGAGAGGGCAGGACTGCTGTTTGAGATTTGGTGTCAAGGAAGACCTCACTGAAAAGGTGACATTTGAGCAAAGAGTGTAGGAAGAAGGAAGTGAGCTTTGAAGGTATGTGAAGAAGAGTTTTCTAGGCAGAGGGAGAAGTGAAGGTCCTACGGCAGAACTGCTCGGATATCAAGGAATAATAGCACGGAGTTTAGTCTGGTAGGAACACGTGGAAAAGAGGGAGTGAGTGGCAGGAGATGAGCATGGAGAGGTGGGGGCAGAGTGCCAGGTCTTAAAGGGCTTTATAGGGTAGGGATTTGGGGCATTTACTCCCAGTGAGATGACTTTGGAAACAAAGGGTTGAATTTTTTAATTCAAATACCCTCAAACCAAATTGCCATAAGACTTGTCATCTAGTTAAGAAGACCAATTCCATTTTGGATTATCTTTTTGAACTTAGGTGGATCATCCTATAAGCTTATTAACTCAATCTTGGGAAAGACTTGCCTGGTAATATGGCAGCAACTAGGATCTAGTTGCCAAACTTCTTAGAACAGTTTGTCCATTTTTCATCTCTCTAATTGATTTTCATCAACAGATTTCCATCTTTCATCTCTCTAAACTGCTTAGCTTAAGTTTTCAGCAAATCGGGACTAATACTTTTATAAACCCATGGCATGTTATTGATAGTTTTCAAGTAGAAGAAAGCTTGTTTTATTAGCTAGAATATTTTAGTTTAATCATTTATTCAACAAGAATTTATTTTTTTTCCTATTGTGTTCCAGAAATGGTGCTAGGTATTGAGAATACAAAAATATATAAAGGCTCTTTTCCTCAAAGAGCTCACACAAAGAGGTGACATAGATTCACAGATAAATGATTGCACTATGTATAATATGGCAACTGTCTAGAATTAGTACCTAGTAAATGCTCTTAGATTCTTGTCAAGTGGCTAAATTGTAGTAGCTCTGTCTGAAGTTAGGGAAGGATGACTGATTCAGATTCAGCCAGCAGCTTCATGAGGAAAGGACATTGTCTTGTTCTCTCCAGGATCTAACATAGAATTTAGCAGATAGTAGGTGCTCGGTAAAAAGTTATAGAATGAATGAGTGAATGAATAAATGACTGAGAAGATGGTTGAGCAGAGTCTGAGGGAGGAATAAGATTTGTTGGGTAGCCAGACACACATTGCTGGCAAAAAGAACAAGGTGTGCAAAAGGTATGAAGATATAGAAAATCGTGATTACATCCCAGTAATAATTTTAGATTTCCATTTAAGGTATTCTGCCAAGTCCACACCTGAGACATAATTATTGATACAAATGCTTCTTTTCAGTGTATTTCTTATGAATTTGCATGTATCGAGAAACTCCCTAAAACATTATTTGTATATATTTGTGTATATACTAGCCAGAGGAAATGTGTATATTTTTAGTACAAAAAAACTTATTTGTTGCCTAACTTTTTTTTAAAAAAGTGTATTTATAAGCAAGAACAACTCTGAAATTAGAAGAGATAGTATTATCCTATCAATATAAAGATTAATCCACCTGAGCAAACTTAGTAGAAAAAAATTTACAGATTTTGCCGTACAATGAAATGTACTATTTTGTCCGTTAGTTGTGCAGTTAAACCTTCATCAAGGTATAACAAGCCCTGGAAATGATTTCAGTTGAATTACAAAAGAAATGGAATAAGATTCATTCAAAACTGGTTCACACCAGCTCTCCTGCATGTACTATTAACTGCTAAGATCAAGTCACAAAACATTATTTTGAGGAGAAAGGGTTTAGTGAACCCTAGAAATTGGGTTTGATTTATGCCAGAAAATCTGCCTTTTCACTGCTTGAGATTCTATGGAAGAAAGCCACAGTCTTTTACCAAATGGTTTCTAAGGAAACCCCTTATAGCACAGCATCTGAAAACAATTTGGTTGTTAATGAGAAATGGTTCTCACGATGGTGGGAAAGTGTTGACTGAAAGAAAAGACTTCTAGATTTGGCAGTCAGTCTGTAAAAAGTGTTTACTGTTCTGCAGTTACGTTCCTGAAATTTCTACGTAGATCAAACATTTGCAGGTCCTATTTCACAGTCAGTCTTGCTTTGTAGATATATTTTTTTTAAAGAAGCAATAGAAAATTTTTGTGCTAAAAATGTAGATGCTTGAACTTGTGAATATATTCAAACAGTGTCCTCCCAGAATCTGCAGTCCATTGAGTTTTCCAATCTGTTTTGGAATTCCCACATTCCATTCAATATGCTTGAATTCATATATTAATAACATTGTATTATAAGTATATAAAGTTAAATTGCATAAAATGTTGCTAAAAATCCTAAAATATGGTAGGGTATTTATATATTCTTTAAACCTGTTTTTCAAGTGTATTCTGAAATGTCTCACAAGTTGTATTTATTTTACTTCTTTTAAGTTCTTCAAAAGAAAGCAACTAATTGGAACATTTTAACTATAATCCTTTTTTAATAATTTCAAGATTAAATATTAATATCTAATGAAGCACTAAAACCTTGAAGTTAAGAAATAAATGCTAGATCTGCACTAATTCCTCTAAGTGAATCTTTTGAAGTAAGATTCCAAGATAACCATACCTATATTTTCTCGATAAACCCTAAGTAAAGAAACCAAAAGAAGAAATTCATACAATAATTTCAAATAGGTTTTCACCTCCAGCATGATTCAGAAACATGAATGAATATATGGCAGGAAGCAGAAAAGTCCACCAGAAGTTCAAAGGAATATATTTTGAAATATTTCTTGCCCTGGAAGCATTAAAAGTTTGTGAGTCTGTGTAAAATACAATACTCAGTTTTCACTTGAAAGCCTATGGGTGCATCACTTTGCCCACGGCTGCCACCAGTCCATCTGTCCCCCGTATGTTTTCTGTTTTAGACTTTTGTATGAGGCAGAGTTGCCAAGAGTCTTCTGCTGTCCTCAGTTGTTTTCCTCATTTGACCCCCACCTCCTTTCTCTTTCTTCCCCGGTCTTTGAACTTCCTCCACTTTGGGCAGCTGCTTTCATTTGCGGCTCTGCTTTGGGCAGGGAAAAAAATTCTGCCAATGGAAACAGGGAAAATAAGAAAACAAGACGGGTTGCAAGTGCTTTGCATGTGTCACGGCTCTCTGGCGGCCCACTGTGGGGTCTTTCAACTCCTTGAGTAGTAGACCAAGAAGGGATCTGCTGTTGGAGACTGACCCGAAGTGACCACAGATAATCTAAGAGACCTTTTCTTCTTATCTTAGAACCAACAAACCCAGAAGTTGTGTTGAGGGAAGTTGGAAGTTGTTATATTTTATATGTTTATTACTCACTCCATACTCTGAGGGCATATATTCTCCATTCAGCTCGGTCAGATCTATACTATTGTCAGTTTTGCCTGGTTACAGTAAACATTTACTTATACAGTATTTTGGGTTATGACATTTTAGAGGAAGAGACTATAACCTTTTCTTCTACTCTCCCTTATTCTCTACAATACAGAAACTCAGAGGGCAGAAACTTCTCTGTTTAACTTTCTCAAAGCAATTGATGACAGATAAGCATGTATATGAGTATTTCATAAACATTAATTCATGAAGAGAATGAAAAAGCATCTTTTCTAAAACAAAAGAACAGCAAGCTAATGCTTTATTGTTGCCGTTGTTGTGCCAGTGTGTTCAATTTTTGAATTTTAGTGAAAACTTTTTTGAGTGGCTGAGACACAGAAGACATGTCATTCTTGTCTCTCTTGGTAAAACATCAGGAGGGTAGATTGACAGTGGGAGATGCCCCAAATAGACATAGTTTCTGCCTCAGCACATTCAATTTGTTCTTACTTCTTTTCTTCCTCCCTTTCCTGCAGTATCCACCGGAGCACCACAGGATGGCTCCCCACAGAGGGCAGCAGGCTAACTGGGCAGCTGGTAAGTCCGGTGTTAGACTTAGAAAGGAATATTTGCCTTTCCTTCTATAAACACTCTGCACCTCACACTGGTAAATGTATAGCCGAGTGAAGAAATTGTCCGGGTGAAATGTCTCCTCCCTTTGACCTTGTCTGAGTACCGTTGATTTTTATTATCCAAGCTAAACCCCTAAAAAGCAGGAATCACCCAAGAGCTGTAAACATGTGTGAAAAACAGGAGTAACTGTATTTGCTGAGTCAAGACCCAAGTAAAGGAGTGGATCACATTTCCCTGTCTTGGAAGAACTTCTGAAGATAGGTACAGTCTCCAGCTAAATTCAATTCAAAATATTCCAAGTGCCTTGTGTGATGGACTCTTCTCTAGTAACTGCGAATTCATGGTGAATGTGAAGGTAACAAAGATGTCCTACCCTTAGAGGAGCTCACAGACTAGACTTGTGGCAGCCCCTCTTCTCAGAATCTGGAGGGTTTTAGATAGTGTCTCTAGATTTATATCTCACTGAGCAGTGATGCCCTTATCCATGTAACAAACTGGCAATGAATGCCCTATGCTGTGGTGAAGTGCCAGCTCCTTGGCTTTGCAATGATGAATAAGACAAGAGACCCTCACCTCCAGAAGATCTCAGGCTAGAGGAGGAAAAGAGAGGTCAAAGAGAAACTATGAAACCATGTTTATATAAATGAGAAAAGAATATTCTCTCTGGAACACTCAATTTCTGAAATTGATAGATCTTTCCAGCTCAATGAACTCACATGTAAAGTGCTTAGTATGGTACCTGGAAGACTGAAAGCACCCAAAAGATGTGAACTATCTTCTTTATCATTACTGCCTTTACCTCTTCTAATCTTATGCCAGGATTGAGCACCAATCTAGCCCTTCCATATTTGACCTCTTTAAATGTCTCACTAACAGAAGTCAATATATTTTTTGGGAGAAAAGCAACAGCTTATGTGGAAGCATACCATCATCACTTATGTTCACCCATGGTTCCTAAATATCACGTGTAGTGATAAACACAAAGCTGTATGAAAAATTGTCTAAGAGTTGGGAGTTAAATGGAAGGCTTTTCATTCTGCTTCCACATTTCCATCCATTTCAGCAGAATTTCTTTTTGGGAAAATGAGTAGTGAATTGTATAAGGAAACATTTTAATTAAACAAGGTAGGTTTTAATGGGGTCTGCTCTGGATGACTATCTCATGCTATTGTAAATACTCGGTTAACTTGTAGATCAGGGCTTATTAACCTTAGTACTATTGACATTGTGGGCCAGATGATTCTTTGTTTTGGGGGGCTGTCCTGTGCGCTATAGGATATTTGGCAGCATCCCTGGCCTCTACCCTCCAGATGACATCATATCCCCACAGTTGTGACAGCCAAGAATGACTCCAGACATTGCCAATTGTCCCCGAGGGGGTAATAGCTCCCCTACTTGAGAACCACCACTTGTAGAAAATCTGGCCATTGATTTAAGCATATGGGATAGTGCAAACTGACCTGCGATATGGCTTTTCTTCCAGTAGGTGTAGGACTTCAGTTGGCCATGCTCCTTCATTTAATAAGTGCCAGTTTGTGTGAGGTACTAGCAAAACCATGAGAGTAAGTTGGACCTTGCCCTGAAGTAACTAATAGTCTAATAATTTGTAAATTAAGTTGATTTGTCAGGTTTTGTAAATGTGCCAGATGATTCTTAGTAACACTGAAGCAGTGCCTTGGGCTTAGCAAGCTCTAATAAACATCCCAAATTGGTATTATGTGGTATCAAAATGCTTCCAAAGCAGTGGACAATCTCCTATACTTTTCTTTAAAGTCTTCATTGACTATTCTTTGATTCTTGTGCATGGAATAAATTACTACTGGGATATTTATCTCTTTTTTTGTTTATTAAGTCTTTTTCCTCCAAATATTTTATAAACCCAACACTTGTGTTATGGATTTGGGGGATAATAACAGCACCTGTCCTGATACATAGAGTTCTTATTGTTTAGACAGCTGTCTACACTCTGGACATTTGTACTTGCACATTCAATTTTAAAAGAATAATTGTGTGATGAAAAAGATCTTATAATTGTGTAACTGAAGCTAAATTGAGTGTTCATTCACTGTCAAGTTTATAAAAAACTGTAAAAAGTAACAAACAATCCCAAATATTATAACTAAGCAAATCAAGTGTAGAGTAGCATACAACATAGCATTTCATACTGCATCTGAACTAATAAGATGTTGGGCAATAGAGTTGAATATAGTTAAAATAGTTACATAGCAATAAAAGCATTATTCTCTACCAGTACAGCATCTTCCTGGCATTTACATAGTCCTTTGTATATGCCCAAGTGGTTTAACTCTTAATTCATAAAGCTATATTAAGAATTTGATTTTTGTGGGTTTTTTATGCTGTTACCAGTAAAGAAACTTCAAGAATATATAGTTGTTTTTACCTTTAATATTTCCTTTGTCACTAACGGCCTTTCTATGAAGATTTTTATTTTGTAAATCTGGCATTATTATACATATATATGTGCTTACCAAATGCCAGTACCCATGCTAAATACTTTACACACAGTAATGCATTTAGTCTAAGAACCTCATCCAGACTTAATACAGTGAGTTCCAGAACCTGAATCTGAACCCACAATTGTCTGGCACCAGTGTCCTTCTTCTTTAACCAGTATGCCACATGGCTTCCTTCAGCCTTTTATGGACACTAAAAGAAATATGTCTTTTATGCAAAAGAATGAAATTGGACTTTACAAAAAAGTCAACTCAATGTGGATTAAATACTTAAATGTAACACCTTCTAGAGAAAACCAGAAGAAAACACAGGGGGGAAGGCTTGTTGGCATTGGTCTGGACAATGATTTTTTTTTTTGGATATGACACAGTAAACAAGGCACAAAGGCAAAATAAACAATTGAGATTACATTAAACTAAAAAGCTTCTGTACAGCAAAGAATCACAAAATGAAAAGGCAACCTATGAAATGGGAATAAATATTTGCAAACCATATATCTGATAAGGGGCTAATAGCCAAAATATTGAAGGAGCTCATAAAACTCAATAGCAATAAAACTAAAAACCCAATTTAAAAGTGAGCAAAGGACCTAAATAGACATTTTCCCAAACAAGACATACAAATGACTAACATACAAATGTATGAAAAGGGGCTTAACATCACTCAGGGCACTGCAAATCAAAACCACAATGAGGGGGCACCTGGGTGGCTCAGTTGGTTAAGCATCCAACCCTTGGTTTCGGCTCAGGTCATGATCGCACAGTTCGTGACATGGGGCCCCATGTCTGGCTCTACGCTGATAGTGCAGAGTCTGCTTTGGATTCCCTCCCTCTCCCTCTATCTACTTCTCCCTCCCTCCCTCTGTCTCTCTCTCAAAATAGATAAATAAACTTAAAAAAAAAAACCTCACAGGTATCAGGATAGCTATTATCAAAAGGATAAGAGATAAGTATCAGTGAGAATGTGGAGAAAAGGGATCCCTTGTACACTGTGGGAATATAAATTGGTGTTCTCCACTATGGAGAACGATTTGGAAGTTCCCCTCCAAAATTAAAAATAGAACAAGGATATGATCCAGAGTTCCACTTCTGGGTACTTACCCAAATCTATTGAAAAGATATCTGCCCTCCATGTTCATTGCAGCATTTTTCACAATAGCCAAGATATGGAAACAATCTAAGTGTCCATCAACAGATAGAATGAATAAAGGAAATAAATATATAATATATATTATATATGTGTATATATATATACTATATATAATATATATTATATATGTGTATATATATACTATATATAAAAATATAACTTGGCCATAGAGGAAAAAGGAAATCCTGCCATTTGCAACAACATAGATAAGGCTGGAGGACATTATGCTAAGTGAGATAAACCAAATGCAGAAAGACAAATTCTGTATGATCTCATTTATATATGGAATCTAAAAAAGTTGACCTCATAGAACCAGAGAGTAGGTGGTTTCCAGGGGCTGGGGGAAATGGGGAGATGTTGGCCAAGGGTAAAACCTTGCAGTTACAAGATGAATCAGTTCTGGGGATCACTTGTACATCATGGTGATTATAGTCAATGATACCATATTATATACTTGACATTTACTAAGAAAGTAGATCTTAAGTATTCTCACCACCCATATCAAAAAGATAACTATATGAGTGATGATGTGTTAATTATCTTACTTCCACAATTATTTCACAATGTAAATTGTATGAAATCATTGCATTATACACCTTAAAAATCATGTTGTACAACCCAAATGTATACAATTTTTATTTACCAATCATACGTCAGTAAAGCTGGGGAAAAGAAAGAAATGTACATTTGCTGTCTAAGCTGTCTGCTGCTCCGAGTTAACAATTTAGAGATTTTGGTCTTTGCAATTCAATAACACTAAGAGACTTTTGATTTGTTTGAAGTAGATCCCAATGAGCTATCCTAATGTATTATGGTGAAAGGAATACAGGAAAATTTCTCCGATTTCTAAAATTATTTGAAATATTTCCCCATTGCCTCAGTCTACTCTTTCTCCTCTAAATAGATATAAGTAATGTGTATACACAATATTTACATTTTCAAGTGATAATCATATCACTGCTCTCAAGTAACCATACATTAAATTGTTCAAGAAAATTGGCTTCCATTTTGTTATAACTTATATAAGCTACATAGCTACATTAATGTTGATAGAAAATTTGAGAGGGGAGGTATTTTAAAATAATATATTTTTATAATGAAAACTATCTTGGGGCACCTGGGTGACTCAGTCTGTTGAGCGACCAACTCTCAATTTTGTCTCAGGTCATGATGTCACAGTTTCGTGAGTTTGAGCCCCTCATCAGGCTCCATGCTGACAGTACAGAGACTGCTTGAGATTCTCTCTCTCCCTCTTTCTCTGCCCTTACCCCACTCACATGCACACTCTCTCTCAAAAATAAATAAATACACTTAAAAAATAAATAAAACTATCTTGATATATTTCCTTATTTCATACTATACAGTAATAACCTTTGGTTGTTTCCTGACAAAATCGCATTTAACTTATAATTGTGGGCATGTATTACAACTTACCCATTTTTGGAGGTAATTTTTTAGCATATTCATGTGTGTGTGTGTGTCAGAAAGAGCACAAAAGAGACAAAAGTGAATCATATTCTATGAAAAATCTATAAATACTTGAATCTAAAAACTAGATAGTAACTCAGTAGTTTATTTAATTGAGGAAAGGATGGGGTACAAATAATAATAGTGCTATATTATACATCCTCATTTACCGATGAGGAAACTGAAGCACAGAAGGGTTTATTCAGTACTGCATCTCAGGCTCCTATATTTTGTTTGGAAAAAGTAGCTCCCTATGAAGTTTCACATGTAGAGGACAGTGTTACATTGCCAGACTCACTCCCAGGATATGACCAGTTCAGGCTGATGCTGGGAACATAAGATGCCCTATTAATTTAAGATGCCCTTCCTATACCAAGTTTTTGTTCTAGGCATCCAAGTATCATTATTCCATTGCTAGACTTGGTGCCTGGTATGCTCTAAATGTCTTAACATCTCCAAATGTCTATTGTCGGGTAAATGAGTACCAAAGTTTTTTCTTGGACATACACCTGACATTAGGCTAAAAGTGGAAAGTGCAATTTGCTTTAAAGAAATATCCTTTATAGTCAAGGAATAGTCTTGACTATCCTTGACTATCCTTGACTAAGGATAAAGGAAATATCCTTTATAGTCAAGGAATCACTACATTTTCTATTTAAAAAAAATTTTTAATGTTTATTTATTTCCTGAGAGAGAGACAGAGACAGAATGTGAGCAGGGGAGGGGCAGAGAGAGAGAGGGAGACACAGAATCCGAAGCAGGCTCCAGGCTCTGAGCTGTCCGTACAGAGCCCGACGCGGGGCTCAATCCCACAAGCCGTGAGATCATGACCTGAGCCGAAGTCAGACGCCTCACTGACTGAGCCACCCAGGCGCCCCAGAATCACTACATTTTCTAAAGCAAATAATTTTCTTTTCACATCACAGGTCAGAGCAAATGTTATCATCACACCGTGCCTCTAATATAGATACAGTCCCTAAATTGTAAACAGATGTGAGTTGTTGAAACCCATGGCCGGATCCCTTAGGAGCCCTGTCCCCTGAGAACAGGGAGTGCAGTGAGAACCACCTGCTTTGGAGTCAGACTGGTCTGAGGTTGGATCACAGCTTTGAGGCATATTAAGGGCATGACCATGGGCATACTTTGCAATTTGCTCAGTTGACTGATCTGAAAACAAGAATAATTATGTTCTCTCATAAGATTGTTTTGTGGGTTAAAGAAAATGTATATGGGCACCTGGGTGGCTTAGTCAGCTAAGTGTCTGGCTCTTGATTTCAGTTCAGGTCATGATCTCACAGTTTGTGAGATCAAGCCCTATGTCAGGCTCTGCACTGACAGCACAGAGCCTGCTTGGGATTCTCTCTCTCTCTCTCTCTCTCTCAAAATAAATACATAAACATTTTTTAAAAAGAAAAAAAAATGTATATATACTGGCTAACATAAAATAGACTGTATTAGCACCCTTAGTTACAGGCATAAAGGAAAAAGAAAGAAGGGAGGGAGAAGGAAGGGAGGGAGAGAAGGAAAGATAAAGTGAGGAATGGAGAGAGAAAAAAGAAAACCTGTTAGAATTTTAAAAATTAGCTTTTGTTTCATTCCTAAAATATTGTGCATTCAAACTATATTCTCAGGACTTGATCTCCCTGGATTTCTCTGGCTTGCTTTCCTTGATATTTGCTTTATTATGAAAGAAGTATTTTCTTAATTCTGACTCCTACAAATTCCATATTTACATCTTGTAAGTTTCCAATCTAAAAGAAAAAAAGAGCAACTCTCCTCAGAAACACTTTAAAAAGTCCTGGCCTCACTGATTAAATCAGCTTTCGTATGTTTCCATCCCTGAAACAGTTGTGGGTCCAGGGAAATTCAATGTTCTGATTGTCCAGACCTAGATCACACACCCACCTCTTGAATCAGGGACAGTTTAAGCAACATTCAAAGCATAAGGACCAAAGGCACAGGAAGCATGGTTCCCAGAGGAAAATACAGGGAATATTATCAGGAGAAAGGGGAATGGGTGTTGGATGGCAAAATCAGAAAAGTGTCCACTACATTGCACTTAACTAAATGTCAATTGTTGTTGTTATTGTGTGTATTTTTAGTCCACTTACAAAATATTATGAAGCCCACCCTATTTTAAAAAATCACTCTATTTAACAACTTTACTCAGAAAATATATTCAAATTTCCAATCTGGGATATTGCAGTCCATCCCCTTCCCTTGCCTCTAGGTAGGCCTAATGAGCAATTCCATGACACATCAGTGTAGAACTCTCTTTTAACTTTCATGAGCCTCAGTTTTCTTGTCACTTTCTAGGGAATACAGTATTAGCTGTATTCTACAGCTAATTTTCTTTACTTTTGACCAAGATATCTGCTCCCTACAGAATATAACAGATTACTGTCTCATAACTTTTCTCCCTTCCTATTGTTCCCGAATTAAGAACCAGTTACTTTTTGTAAGGCTTTTTACTTTATTTTCTTTTTGTATTCTTTCTTTTTGTACTTTTCAATATTTTAGTTAATATACAGTGCAATATTGGTTTCAGAAGTAGAATTTAGTGATTCATCACAAGTGCCCTTCTTAATACCCATCACCCAGCTAGCAGTTACTTTCAGTTGTTGTTTTTAACTGCTAATAACTAAATATGTATATATTATTTACATAATTTCTGGTTTCTCTTTTTTCACTTTGACTCTAGAGGGAAAGAGGCAAAGACAGGGTACACACAAATGTTATTTGTGGGCTCTGGAGTATCCCAGAAACTGAAATAAAGTGTACGAACATCTTGGATGTTATAACTATGACCCGGGTGAGTCATCCTAGACCCTTGCAAATAAAGAGCAGATGGAGAAAGATGGAGGTGAGCTATCTCTCCAACAGACGGATCATGGTATTAAGGAATCCTGAATGCATAGGTAATGATGCTCAAGGGCAGGGGGCTCTGCAAATTACACTCAGGGGCCAAATAACTCTCTCTTTTTGTAAAAGTTTTATTAGAACACAGCCCCACCCATTTGTTCAAGTATTATCTGTGTCTGTTTTAGTGCTACAATGGCATATTGAGTACTTGTGACAGAGACCCTTTGGCCCTCAAAGCTAGGATATTTACCATCTGGCCCTTCGTAGAAAGTTTGTCATTTCCTGCTCTAGAGTATGGAGGACATCAGTTTGGGTTCTAAAAGAATTGCTCATCGGACTAGGGTTTAGAATACATGGTCCAGACTCCAGAATCATAACCAGAGAGAAGACTGTTAAGATTTAGGAAAATCAGTTCTCAGGTGAAAAGGGCTATATCCAGGGCAGAATGTCAGTCCCATAGGGCCAGTGGAGAAGGTAAGGAGACACGGGTTACACTGGTATCCAGGGCTCATCCTTGGCACAGTGGATACTCAGTCTGGTTGGGGGATGCTTTGTGACTAGAATTTGCGCTGAGACCCCAGATTTAGATATGAGAAAGATGACTTACCTCTATACTCTCATCTTTGCTTTTCTCTGTCTCCCTTTGAAACTTCAAAGGTGTGGGCACCATAAATTCAGATTTTCTCCTTGCTGAGGTAACTCAGGCATGGAGAACTGCCTTGGTGAAGAAATTAGCCATGGATCACAATTCTTCCTTCCATCCCAGGGCTAGGGTTAGGGAGGGGAGAAGTACTTTGCTGGGGATATAGACCTTCTATAGACCTTCTATAGACCACTAAAGACCTTTACTTAGGCCCATGCTTAAGTGAGGTTGAGAGTTAGAAAGCAATAAAGTCTCCCTAGTGCCTACAAGCCCTGGCAGTGTTTTTCTTTCTTGCTTAAGATGTCATAGAGCCATAGCTTCTGAAAAGGAATCCTTCTCGCCTTCGTATCTGTAGCTTGCAACATGGTATCTGAGTTTCTCAACAGGCTGATCTGTTTGGCTAATCCCATAACCCAAATTAGTGGTCCTTTTTCTCCATGTTCTTATTTAATTAGCATAGTAGTGAGGATACCTTGCCTTATATTACAATTATATATGTACATATATTCTTCCCCTGAGACTGGGTATTACTTGAGAGCAAAGATTTAGCTTTACCCACTTAAATATTCCCTGAATTCTTATTTAATGAATGCCTATTGACTTAAATACAATTTAATTAAATGAGGTTTTTTTTATATCCTGCTAGGACTATGATAGATATAGATACAAGTATGACTCTTTTATTATAACCCATTTTCCCCTGTAATGGATATATCAAATTGCCTACTACACCTGCCATCTCCTTTAGCTTAGTTTGGCTTGCCCAAGTCTGTAATAGACTGTAGCTGATTAAATCCCCCAGAGAGAACTCAGTCACAGAAGGTCTCTTAGTTCTAAGAAACAGAAAAGTGCTTAAGAAACAGAGACCTTTAAAAAGGAAAACTGCTAGAGTAGCTCACAGAACCGATGGTGTCTCTGAACTAGCAAGCTTCAGGGAGGTTATAAACCAGGACAATTCTGAGGACTCGAGATCAGAAGCTCAGAAGCTTTGTCCCAGGCACCTCCACTCAAGATTCAAATTCCTAAGAATATGTTTAAACCAACTTGATTCAAGAGTCTGATCCTGTAATTAGGAAACAGGTCTTTTCATTTCTTAAATTAGAAATTGTAAATGAAGAGCTTCAGGAAGAGAGGTAACAAAACAAAACCAAGTATTACTACAGCAATCTGTCCAAGGGTAGACTAAGGTACCAGCATTCTCTCTCAAGAATGTGAATTTAGAGACAAAAAACCCCACACAAATGGATGAGTGACTTACGGCTTAAAAGCCGGGTAGATAAGACTGGGGTCCTGCTGAGGAAGCAGAGGAGAGCAAGGGCACCTACAGAGAAGAGCGAAGATGAGGACAAGCCTGGCCTTGTGGTCCCTGGGGGATGAACAAGGTAGCTTCATGCCTTGCTGGGTTCTCCTCCTTTCCTTTAGCCTACCAAATGTGTGATTATTTTCCTCATAACCACCATGTTCTAAGATACCCCTCCAGTTTATAAACAGGAAGGTTAGTATTTGCCTTATATTTTGGAATGCTCAGCTACAGAACAACCAAAATTGGAATTCTCAAGGTGCCTGGGTGGCTCAGTTAAGCATCTGACTTACGATCTCAGCTCAGGTCATGATCTCACGCACAGTTAGTGAGTTCAAGCCCTGCATTGGGCTCTGCTTGGGATTCTCTGTCTGCCTCTCTCCCTCTGCCTCTCTCTCTCTCTCTCTTTCAAAAATAAATAAATAAACATTAAAAAAAAATGGAAACTGGAGTTCTCTTACCAACAAAGAGAACAGAAAATCAGAGATAACCTTAGGCAATGAGGCATAAATCCCATTTGCCTGTTCTGCCGTTTGGTGATAATGAGGATGGTAGTGATTTGAAGATAGGTTTAGCATTTACTATGTTCCCAGCACTGCCTGAAGCATTTACACACATGGGCTTCTTTAATCCTCACCACAGCCCTGAGGTATAGGTAGAATTCATCGTTCCATATTATACGTGAGAAAATTAAAATATAGAGAGATTAAGTCATGGAACCAGGATTCGAATTCCTTATTTTAATGTGAAAGCCTAACTTATTGAAAGTGCGTATCTCTTCAGAAACTTCAAGAATTAAAGAAACTCCAGGAAACCCAAGTCTTCAAGTCTTGGGGTGGTTCAAAACCTTTCAAATACCTCTGGATCAAAATGTTCTCTCTCTCTCTTCTCTTTTTTTTTCAGATCCTACTTAAACTCTGAGTTACTATTTACCCTCTAGTATCTCCATTAATAGTGGTTTCTAGCTGGACCAAGAAACGAAGCTTTACATGAACAGTTTCCATAACAGCAATAATAATAATGACCATTTACTGAGCAAATACAATGCATCAAGAATATGGTTTATGAGGACTTCATACTTATTTCATTTTGTCCTTTCCTCAACCTGGTGAGATAGTACCATTATTTCCACTGTAATTATGTAATATTATTATATAATAAAATGCTTAGAGTGCATGCACAGCCATTATACAACATTTCTCTAATCAAAATAAAGCTCAGGGTATGCAGTAAGTTAAAATATTTGCTTAAGGAAAACATGAGAGGATTAATTAGCAATTATCTCTCTGCTGCTTCCAACCCTTGATGACTGTGTGTCTTCTTTCGCAGAGAAGCTGTCCTCTCTTCGGCAGAACTTATATCAGAGATAGTTTCACTTGACTTAGGTTTTTTGTTTTTGTTTCTCCGTCTCAATCCCAGAATTGGCCTTTATTCTTTAATATCTCCATTAAGAAGAGTTTCTGTCAAGTGCTTCAAAAGGCCAGAGGGAAGGAGCGTTACGCTTACGGGTCCCCTGCCGCTGAGTGAAGTGTGCAGGATACAGGTTCCTGAGCCAGCCGCTGGGTGCTGCCCTCAGGCTCGCCTGCGTTGGTGTTGGCAGACTTGCGGGCTCAAATGCAAGCGGACGCCAAGAACCCGTGTTCTTTCTACCTCGTTACTCTCTTTTCATTGAATTTCTGTGTGTCCTTTGTAGGCCGACCCGCAAAGTACTTTGAGAAGGGGAGATCTGCCCTTGGACCAACCTAGGAATAAATTAGTTCCCTTACTAAGATAGGAAAAAGTATTAGTGAACCTTTAAATATTAAACTCATGGGTCAAATAATTTGAAATTACTTTCGGCTCACACTAAAATATTTTCACTGCGTTGTTCTGAAGCCATCCTGCATTAGATTCCAGTTTACTGCTCTGTTACTTTGCCAGCTGTGAACTTGGCAGGGGGTTGTTCTGTGGTTTAAACAAACAAACAAAAAAGTAAATTGACAAAATGGATATTTTTTTTAAAAAATGAGACCTTCAATTTGATACTGTATTGTTGGTGACAGTTGTTTGACTCTTGATAGTCCAGTCATAATGAGACAGGATACTGCATAAGCCAAAGACCACACAAAGGGTGGATGGTAAGCATCAAGAGGGTGTGGAGGAAGTGGGTTACAACCTCTTTTTCTCCCAACTGTGGAGTCTCGGTTTGTCTTTAAAAATATCAGTTCAAAAAAATACACGCAGCCCTGATATATTCAGGAACAATAGTAACCACAAGAAAAAAAAAAAGGTTCATTGAAAGATGCGTGACTTTTTCACCTTTTTTCCTTCCACAGGAATTGGCTGCTTTTTTTTCTCAAACGTTATCATTTCATGTCATTATGTCAAGCCTAATCTATTGGAAGTTCCCAGGTCCTCTGTAATTTAGGTTTTAAACAACATATGATTTACCCTGTTATTAAAAAAGAAAATTCAGTTGCCTTCTCTGAATGGAAGACTTCCTGCCATCCTTAATATATTCTTCTTTGGAAATTGGGATGACAGAAGATATAAACCTGAATAAATCCACTGTGTGGAGCTCCTTTAAAATGTGAGGACCTTGTCAATGCGTTAAAAAGTAAAAGTTGGTTTTGTTCTACATATCCTTGCTAGAACCCACGGTGCATAAAAAGGGGCCACAGCCCATTTGCAAGGCCTCTGAATGAACTCCATTCATTCTGTACTTGGAAATGTCTCTTCAGCCACAGAGAAACAATAGTTATAACCTAATTTCTTTGGCACCAATATCAGCAGAGGAAAAGCCAAGAGACCATTATGAAAACTCTAGCAACTTCTCTTGGTGATTATGTAATTCTGTATTCATTGATCATATTTGTGTATTTAAATAAGCACTTTTATAAAGGGATTATAAAGTGGTTTGGGAACTGTATTATCACATTTCATGTATTGAACAACATTTTAAAAATAGAGTGCTCCAAAGTCATTTGTTTGTTTTGGTTGCTAAAGTTTATAAAAACCATGCTAACATGCACTGAGAGGCTTTAAGAGGAAAGCCTTAATTTCTGTATCTTCAAATCTGATAAGATTTCAAAACTATAGTTTTGTTAGGTAAATCCATTAATCAGTTTCCACATTTACCTGTAGAAGTCAGTGGAACATGTAAAACCTGGAAGTGGTAGTGATAGTTCAGTGTCTGTTAATGCCATTTCCAGTGGTGTCTAATTTTTTAAATTTTTTTTAGTTTATTTATTTTTGAGAGAGAGAGAGTCAGAGTATGAGCAGGGGAGGGGCAGAGAGAGAGGGAGACACAGAATCCGAAGCAGGCTCCAGGCTCTGAGCTGTCAGCACAGAGCCCGAAGCAGGGCTCAAATCCA
Organism: Puma concolor; assembly: GCF_028749965.1. Classification (NCBI taxonomy): domain Eukaryota; kingdom Metazoa; phylum Chordata; class Mammalia; order Carnivora; family Felidae; genus Puma; species Puma concolor. The sequence continues at coordinate 86,771,835 of NC_141674.1, forward strand.
CGAACCCGTGAAATCATGACCTGAGCCGAAGTCGGATACGTAACCGACTGGACACTAACCCAGGCACCCCTAGAATAAATGTTCTTAAGCACAGATCTGATCTGAGCATTTTGCTCCTTGCTCAAAACCCTTCGCTAACTCCCCTTTGTCCTCAGAGGGAAGGGCCACATCCCATGTGACTCATAAAGTCCTCTTTCTGGCTCTGGCTTCTGCCTCATCTCCCTCCATACCTCCTGCACGGAACTATCTTTGGTGGGCCTGGCTCTCTCTTCCTACATGGTGTTGTTTCTGCATGTTGGTGCCTGGAACTCTCTACCTCCCAACTCTGTTCCCCCTACCCCTTAATCTGACCAACTCTTACTCTTAAATTTTGAAGTCTTTTACCTTAACCTTAAGTCTTAACAACCTTAGTTGTCTTAACAACCTTAGTTGTCTTAACTCCTGGTTGAAAATCTAGTGTATTTGGAGCTGATTGTATTGGGAATTCATTGTTGAAGGATAATTTGGAACAGACTGTGAAGAACTTTGTAAATTGTGCACTCAAGGTTTTGAATAGGAAGGTGATATCAGCTCAGTATTTTAAAAGTTTGAAGGATGGACTGAGCCTTAAAAGAATGTTTAACATACCCACCTGATTAATCATCAGTGAACTAGGAAACACCTCACTAATTCCTTTATGATCCCATCTTCAATCTCCCCTAAACACTATGAAAAATTACTTGTTCCGATTGCATTCTTAGAGACCCTGCTAATTCACAATTGACAAACACCAGCTGCCAGTATTTGGCTTTATGTTGTCATTTACTTGGTTAGTGATGCTAAATATAATATTAACTAAAACTCAAAAACCATTAAATTATTGGGGCACCTGGGTGGCTCAGTCGGTTGAGGGTCCGACTTCAGCTCAGGCCATGATCTCACGGTTTGTGGGTTCAAACCCTACGTCAGTCTCTGTGCTGACAGGTCAGAGCCTGGAACCTGCTCGGATTCTGTGTCTGCCTCTCTCTCTGCCCCTACCCCGCTCATTCTCTGTCTCTTTTTCAAAAATAAACATAAAAAATTTTTTAACCATTAAATTATTAAATAGTATATAATGAAATACTTAAGAGAGCAGGCTCTATGGAGCCCTCGTTTAAAATTCTTGTTCTACCACTTATTAGCTGTATGAATGTGGACAAACTATTTTAACAACTTATATAGCAAAATAAACTCGAAGTGAGGGGTGTGGAGATTGGGATAAGGAACATAAACACTAATGCAATTTGCGAATTTCTTTGATTCGAGAGTATCATCTAAAAATCCATGTGAATCCTGTATTCTCTTAAATAACATTCTTTTTTGAGAGAGAGAGAGAATGTTTGGGGGAGAAGGGCAAAGGGGAAGAGAGAGAGAGACAGAGAGAGTACCAATCAGGCTCTGAGCTGAGTGCGGAGCCTGATGCAGGGCTCAATTCCCATGACCCTGGGATCATGACCTGAGCCAAATCAACAGTTGGACCCTCAACCAACTGAACCACCCAGGCACCCCTCTTCCATAACATACTTCTAAAATTACAAATATATATATTTTTAAGTTTACTCATTTATTTTGAGAGAGAGAGAGAGAGAGCACATGCACATGCATGAGTGGGGGAGGGGCAGAGAGAGGGAGAGAGAATCCCAAGCAGGCTCTGCACTGTCAGCACAGAGCCCAATGCAGGGCTTAATCTCACAAACTGTGTGATCATGACCGGAGCCAAAATCAAGAGTCGGATGCTTAACTAACTGAATAACCCAGGCGCCCCTAAAATAAAAATATTTTTAAGTTGGAGAAAGGGTTAAGTTGGTTGGTAATTATTGTTTCAGATTTTCTGTATGATTATTTCCCCAAGAAGACATACTGTGTTTACCCTACTGTTTAAAGCACCCTGTGGTGCAAAAGCTTGTGAAGTGACTAAGGGACTTCCAGAAATATAAATATAAAATCTCATTAGAGAAGAAGTTCTGCATTAATCTTTAGCCATTGATTTACAGTGTACCCTAAGAATACTGTATTCTGGGTGAATTTTTTTTTCATCTAGCTCAATAATGTTGCAAAATAACTCGTCACTTCCCTCCCCTCACCATCCCTAAAGCCAGAATATCCTAACTTTCCTGGTTTCACCATGTTTCCAGTTACTCTCACAGAAACATTAGGAGACACACTACTGGCTTATCTCTTTTCCTCGTCCCCACCAAATATCTAAGGTAAATATTTTAGTCTTTCTCCACACAATCCACCATAAACATATAATTCTTTCTATCACTGCTTTTTCTTTTCCATTTATTTCTTGCAGTCAGCAGCTGAGTTTTTTTATCCCTTGCCTGTACTATATGGGTTCATGAACAGGTTTCCTACATACACTCTCTTTCTGCTTTCACTTAGCCTATGTACCATTTTCCTTCATTGTCTCTTTATCAACTATGAAATTAAGTATTGATTTTCAAATCAGGCCTTCCCCTACCATCTTATGTTGACCTTCCTTTCCTGTCTAATCTTTCCTACTCCCCTGTATGACCCGTACTTTACAAAGTGGACTGTCCACTCTTCTCTGAGCACCCACTAGCTCTCTTGTTCCAAGCCTTAGCACCAGCTATTCCCACTGCCTCTCACTCTTGTGTCCATTTTTCAAAGCCTAACTCACAATCCTCCTTCCCCATAAATCTTTCCTTGATCATCTTAGCTGAGTTTGTGGAGTCTTTTCTCCTTTCATTTATTTGTATGGAATAAATATTTATGCCTAACATGTATCAAATGATAAACTAGTGCTGGGGATTTAACAGTGACTAAGACAGAGTTGGTACCCCCCAACAAACACACCCAAAGAGGTTATAATCTAACAAAAAAGAAGACCTGATAGCTAATTTCACTTGTCGTGGATTTTAAAAGGATTGGGACAACATGTTTAAAAGGGTATAACTTAGCCTGGGAATCAAGTGTGGCTTCCCTGATGTGCAGTATAGAAAGAGATCTGGAGAATGAAGAGGTGTTAGCTAGGCGAAGTAAGAGGGGATTAAAGGAATTTGGGGACAAGAAAGAGTGTTCTAGGTATAGGGAACAACATATGCAAAGGACCTGAGGTGGGAATGAACAGGGCATATTTGAAGAACTGAGAGAAAACCAGTATGGGCAGCCAGATGGGTTGTAACATGAATAATAAAACAGGGGAAATTGAGGTATTAGCAAAACATGGATTGATGACCTATAGGATCTCAAAAGGATTGGAACTGAAGTAAGGAGAGAGGATAGAGAAAAACAGGGAGAGAATGGAAGAGAAAATGCCTGGAGACTCTAATGAGTTTGAAGAAAAAGGATGATAATATAGAACCTTTTGGTTGGTGAGGCCTATATTTCGTTTCTCATTAAAACTTGTAATACATATTCTGTCATATTTTATAGTTATTTATATAGTTGTCTTATTCTTTTCTTTTAAATTTTTTACGTTTATTTTTGAGACAGAGATGGAGAGAGTGATCAGGGAAGGGGCAGAGGAAGAGGGAGGGAGAGAATCTCAAGCAGGCTCCACACAGTCAGCATGAAGCCTGATGTGGGACTCAAAATCACAAACCATGAAATCATGACCGGCTCGTAACCTGAGCCAAAACCAAGAGTCAGACACTTAACCGACTGAGCCACCCAGGCGCCCCTATAGTCTTATTCTTGATACTAAATTATAAGTCACCAGGGTACTTACTTGAGGTTAATAATTATATTGTTATTAATAATATGGGTCAATGGTTACAAGTAAAGAAGTCTTTGCTGCTATACTTATTTCTTCTCTGATAATTAAATTTTTTTCCACCATCTTATTCTGAATTCATCTTATATGTCATTTGGCGAATACTTATTGCCACAGGGTGCAAGAGAGGCACCAAACCAAAAAGCAAATTACATGCTACAAAATAATTTTCTAACTAACAAATGAGGTATTTTCTGGAGTTCCCTCTCTCTTTCAAAACATAGGAAGTGTTAGTATGTCTAGGCCTATCCACAGGACTGGAAAGAGAATGAGGACTAAAGAAGGGGCAGAAAATTAGGATTCAAATTTCCAGCTTCTTAATACTCTTGCTGCTTAGCCTAATTCCTCAACTTTTCTTTATTGATCCACTCAGAACTTTTTTTCATTTGGGGTGGGAGTGCTTCACATTTTGGGAGAACAAATACACATGCACTAAGCCATTTTCAGAAATGAGTCACTAAGACTATTATAACCTAAACAAATGAGGCACTTTTTGCTTAAAGTGTCTCTTTTTAATACGCCTTTAAATTTCTCCTACCTTGGCTTCACTGAGTCTGATGTGTATTTTTTTACACAGATATAGACAGGATGTCCTTGTTTTTTCAGTTAGATGTCAGATAAACTCACCATACATTCATTTTCAACCTCATATATTTTTTAAAGTTTTTAATTATGTGAAGAAGTCATCTACACATGATATTAAGGACCCAAAGTTAGTGGAAAATAATATTAAAACATAACCCTTTTAAAATGTTAGTGATCACCATCTTCCATTTTTTTTGTTTGTTTTTTGTTTTTTGTTCTCCTAAGTACTTCCTAAGGGTGGTTACTCCAATAAAGCTGTGATTTATGCACTCAGAGAATCCAGGGCTCATCACACCAGCATGGCCAAAAAATATGGGTGTTAAATGTCTCTTGGAAGAAGCCGTCAAGGACAGTGTTATGAAACATGAGGATCCCTGGGTCACCACGATATTTAAGCTCAGTAGCTATGGTTTTGCAAACACTATACAGTTCTGTCTGAGGTCTTATAGATGACCTGGAATAAAGTACATAGGTATGCTTTGTAGATATATTCAAGATATATTCAGTCATTATCATCTTTTTAGGAATTCAACCATTCTTTTTTATATTTAAGGAATTAAATAATTTTGTGAGTGGTGTGAATCTGAGCATGGCAGATTGGGTAAAATAAATAGTTCTATGTTTTTTGAGAAATAGGATTTTACTGTGTTTTGAAATCCCTCTAGATGTTTTCTTACAAAACTCCCAATAATTTAGTTACGAAGGCAACTGCTTCAGATGTGATGTCTGAGTTCTTGCTAATCTTTTAATTAATTATTTTGCTATTTTAGAGTCTCGTGATTCATGTCTGTCCTTAGCTGTCCATTTGTCTTTATGTCTCTGTGTGTCACACTTACTTCAGCTACTTTACATAAACTAGAACTAGAACCCCCTGCATTCTATAGAATAAAAAGCAATCACTTTTTTGCCTTCTCACCCGTGATTGAGAGAAACCCCAACTCACAAAGCAATGCCTCACGGCTCTTCCTAGCCATAGGAGCTGTCCAACTCCCATGAGAACTGCCCCTTGGAGAGGCATGAGTTAGGATCTAGTTCTAAATGCATTTATAATGTGTATTTATCTTATTATTACTTTGAATAAATAATATGATACCGTATTAAATATACTTCATCATATTAACATATAGAGTATAGAATATAGAATTACAGCAGAGATTTCCAAGACCTCAATGAGTGTGGTATATAGAAAAAGCAGTGCATTAGAAATAAGGAGGCCTAACATTCTTGTCTCAGAATCCTGCTTGTATTATCTATGTGTATTTGAAGATAATTGTTTAATTTCCTGGGCCCTGTCAAGAAAGGGGAAAGAAGTAGAAGGCATGCCCATTCCTTTTAGTAGTATGATCCAGAATTTACATATATCCCTTCTGCTCATGTACCTTTGGTCAGAGCTTAGTCAGTTGGTCACATGTGGGTGGAAAGGAAGCTGGAATATGTGGTCTGCACCTGTAACTTGTAGGATTGTATTGCTAAAGGAATTGAACTGTTGAAGGACAACTAACAGTTGTTGCCATTGTCCCCTTTGATCAGGAAAGCAAACGCTGTCTCAGCACTGTCCTTCCCCTCTCACCTCTAAGCCCATATCTGGAATTGGATCATATGGTCACACTTAAATGCAAGGAAGCTAGGGAAGCAGAAAACAGGATTGACATGACTGGCTTTGACCAAAGGATCCTAAGCTTTCTTGGTTCACAGCTCCCTTTGGGTCTCAGTAATTTTCTCATGGTACCAACCAACCAACAAACAAAAAAACCCATAAAAGTTCCATTTACAACTTAGTGGGTATTTGAATAAATTACACACATAAATCAAAAGAACAGTAATACTTTGTTCACGTTTAAATGACCACATGTTACTAATGGAATGTATATACCTGTTTGGCGCTCTGCAACTTCGTAAACATTAGAATCAGATTGGACAGTGCCATTTGTTGTTCTCCATGCTTTTAATCCATACCTGTTTGTTTGTTTGTTTGTTAATAATCATGGCAACCACTGAAAATCCAGCTCCTCTGATATGGCATAGTCAAAAGAATGTAGTGATTTAATATGGAAACTGTACTCTACACTAGTAGGTTGCACACTGTGCAACAGATGTTGAGTCCCAGTTTCCCTTGAAAATTAAACTATGCCATGGCCCACAGTGAGTTTACTTTGGCACTTGGAGACTAGGCACACAGTTTGAGAATCATGGGCTTAATTGTGACCCATTGTTTGGAGCTTGACATATTGCTCCCCAGACAAGAATCAGGTTTCTTTTAAAGAGAAAGAAGGGAGAATGGAAATTGTTTAGGAAACTAACAATTTCTCCCTCAGTCTGCCCCAGACAGGCTAAGTATATTTTAGAACAGAGGTCATGCCTATTTTTATAACTATTTTATGTATAGTACAATTTTTGGTACTTAGAAGTCAGCATATATTTATTAAATGAATAAAGAAATGAAGACTATATGGTTAAGGGTATATAGTTAATTCTATTAACCATAATGCCAGATTATAGGAAATTTGTTGCCTATATAATAAGCTTTGGTGTGAATTTAAGGGCCTGTACTATGCCTTGCTCACCTCTTACTTCCAGGGTCCAGCAATTATTTGGCAAATTCTAGATGACAGAAAGGTGTTGGTGGGTTGAATGATTGAATGTCTCAGTAAGAGCTAGTTCCGTCTCCAAACACCATTACAAAGAAGTTTCATTACATGGATAATGAAAATGCTTATTAGTGAACTCTCAATATAAATGCCCATGCTGACTGTCAAGAAAGAAAAATAACTACTCTGTCTTATCACTATGGATCTAAGGCTTTTCTTTGTTACCACAGTCACCACTAGACAAACTGACAAAAAGAGAGAAGCAGAACTTTTTGAGATATGAGAAGGACCTTTCCTATAATGGTTTACCTTGTCAGCAGCTAAACCATTTCACAATTCAGGATCATTTCATAAAGGCTGGAAAGTGACTTTTTCAAAAGGAGCCACCAAATTTTATAAGTATGATAGATATGTGAGCAAAATTTGTCTTTCTCCTTTTTCTTGTCCCCTCAGCCCAAATTTATTTTTTATGCTTTTGCAACAAAGGGAGCTATTTAAGCTCTTTGCCCTTGGTTCCCGTGATTATAAAGTACACAACTCTGTGCCATTCTGTGGAAGAACATGCATGTAGTAGCATGTTTAGAGTTATGTGTAGATATAAAAATTACCTATGGTTATTTGATTTTTCTGGTAGTATATTTATATGTCTCTATCACATTGAGACATATGTGATTCTTTTGAAGGGAGTATTTTGAAGGCAGAATCCATGTTCTTTTCATTTTGGAATCTGCAGAGCATTGCACAAGACCCAGTACAGAGTAGCTACCCAGTATATGTTTGTTGAGTTGGCAAACTATTTATCAATATTTTCCTCCAAAGCATTAAGCATGGTGTTTATTCATAATAAATACTCAATGTGTTTGTTTTTATTTTGTGAGAGCCAAAATCATCTTTATGTTAATTGTTTCAGTATTCCTGAAAACTAAGGAAAATCAGGATTTATTCTGAGTTGTCTTGTAAATGGAAAAATATAATTATCCTTAATGATGGATACGAAATTTTGAACTTGTACCATAAAATAAATAAACTGGTTAATATGTTTTAAAAAACATTCTTTGTTTTATTGAAGAGTATTTTATATACATTTAAATATATATGTTAATATGTTTTTCTACCAATGTAATTAAAGCTTTCACTGAGTATTTACTAGTTTCAGGTCAATGTCTAAATGCCACACTGATGTTGCAGTGTTTTATATTCCTAAATTTTATTTTTACTTTTATTCATTTATGTATTTAGAGAGAGGGTGCAAGTGACAAGGGGCACATAGAGAATCCCAGGAGGGAGAGAGAGAGAGAGAGAGAGAGAGAGTGAGAAGGGCTCACCTGAAGTGGGGCCCGAGCTCACCCAATATGATACTCAGACTCACAAAGCATGAGATCATGACCTGAGCCCAAGTCAGATGATTAATGACTGAGCCACCCAGGCACCCCTAAATTTTATTTTTAAATGCATTTTTATTTATTTATTTTTTTCCAAGCACAAAAATAATACATACTCATTGTATTTTATATACATATATATATTTCATGTATCCTATAATTTTTATGAATCTGTTTATATGTAATAATATTTTTACAATTTTGGGGTGTGAACTTTTAAATGAAATTGAATCATACTGCTCACACTATTTTGCAGGTTTTTTTTTTTTTTTTAACCTTATAGTGTATCTAAACTTTAAAGTGTAAAAGATCTTTCAACTAACAAATATAAATTCTCCTTATTCTGTTTAATTCCTAGATCTTACTTTTAGATGTTCACGGTACCCTATACTCCTACTTTGGATAGCTTATCACACTTAAAGTTTAAATTAGTGGTTGTAGGGGCACCTGGGTGGCTCAGTCGGTTAAGCGGCTGACTTCAGCTCAGGTCATGATCTCACGGTCTGTGAGTTTGAGCCCCGCGTCGGGCTCCGTGCTGACAGCTCAGAGCCTGGAGCCTGTTTCCGATTCTGTCTCCCTCTCTCTCTGCCCCTCCCCTGTTCATGCTCTGTCTCTCTCTGTCTCAAAAATAAATAAATGTTAAAAAAAATTAAAAAAAAATTATTAAATTAGTGGTTGTAAAATTGTAAGTTTTATTCCTGTTTCCCTATTAAATAGATTGTAAATCCCATGCATAACACACACTACCTGAAACATAGGCAGGTAACAGCAACAGATGCTATGAATGAATGAATGGGTGGTGGGCCCACTCATGGTGGACCTTCCATCCCAAGACTTTATTTACAAAGCCTGTGCTCTTGCCATGTCTTCAAACGGTCTCCCCTTAGAGGTTCCTCTATATGCTTTATATGCTATGGGGCTCTTTAAAAAAAAAATTTTTTTTAATGCTTATTTTTGACAGAGGGAGAGAGACAGAGCATGAGTAGGGGAGGGGCAGAGAGAGAGGGAGACACAGAATCTGAAGCAGGCTCCAGGCTCGCTACGGGGATCTTACTGCTTACAATTACATTATTTTTAGTTTCATGTAATATAGTTTAGGCCAATGCAAAGTCAGAGAAATAAGCATTTTAGATATTTGGAAGTATAGGCATAATAATTACATAATGATAAAAATCATCAGCATTTTAAATCTTTTAAGTTATTGGAGCTTGGTAATTTTCAAAATTAAAAAGACAATACACATTTACAAAATAGCTTTTTTTTTTCACTTTTCTGCCCATTCTCTTTCTACCCATTTGAGAAGAAAAAGTTTCTAATCTACAATAATTATATTAAATGAAATGATAAATGGCAGAGATAGCTAGTTAACCCTAGTAGTTGTTCCCATGGTGGTGGGGTCTTAGATTTGTGACCATTCACAGTGGATACCTTATTTCCAATTTACAGCCAGGCATGGCCTGCACCCCTCTCATAACCAGTGTTAAAGTAGGTTCGTAAATGACAAAACTTGGGTAACTGGATGGCTCAGTCAGCTAAGTGTCTAACTTGATCTTGGCTCAGGTCATGATCTCAGGATTCATGAGATCTAGCCCCATGCCAGGCTCTGCACTGACAGCACAGAACCTGCTTAGGGTTCTCTCTCATTACCCCCCCCCCAATAAATAAATAAACTTAAAAAAAATAAATGATAAAACTGAGGCTAAGAAGGTGTCATCTGTACAAGGTAATAAAACTAGACACTGGACTGGTGTCTTGGGTTCTTATTATTTATGCTTTTTGTCATATTGCTCACCAATCTTTTTGAGGCCCATCATAAAGTATATGACCTTACTGTTTTTTTTTTTTTTTTTTTTTTGAGAGAGGGAGTGGAGGAGAGGGGGAGAAAGAGAGGAAGAGAGAATCCCAAGCAAGCTCCACGCTCAGCGCTGAGACTGACACAGGGCTCTATCTCAAGACCATGAGATCATGACCTAAGCCAAAATCAAGAGTCAGACACTTACCCAGCTGAGCCACCCAGGTACCCCATAGTACATGTTATTAATGAAGTTTGATAAGTTGTTTTTCCCAACTCCATTATAGACACATGCTTATCTGCACAAGTGAGAGAACATGGGCACCAAGGAAGATTTTATTGTTTATAAATAAGGTAAAATTTCTCTCTCCCTCTGGGAATGAGGAGCTATTGGAAGAGTGTAGACAAAGAATATATCCCATTTAAAACACTCTGGGCTCAAAGAAAAGGTAGTATTAATTGCTGTCTATACTCTTGACCTAGCTACTGGAAAGTAATGTTTTATTTCCAATCCTCAAAAAATCAAGCAGTCCATTCATTGACTGAAACACTATAAACCTAATTGAAAAATCCACATGCAGAAAAAAGCCCAGTTGCTGATTTGAGTGTTCTAATTTAATTAAAATTAATTGAATTAATTAATTTCAAAAATTAATTTTGAAAATTTCAAGCTGGAAATTTTAGTATGCAATTTGTATTTGAGGTCACCCCCCAGTGCACTCAAATTTCAGTATTATTCATTTTCCTGAGGGACCCAAATATGGACAACCTTAGTAAACAAGATTTTCCTCCACTTCCTTTGTGATTGTTTTGGTTACTGTTCCATATTGCTTTTGCTATAGCCTTAATCAGAAGGACAATCTGTATAGAAAGATACACTGACCTTGACCTTTTCTCCAACCCACTTTAAAAAGAAACCATTTTGGGAGGGTCTCTGATAGTTTCTTTTTCAATTTGTCTGCTTTTCTTTCTGTGTATTTTGTTCCTTTTTGTTTGTGTGGAATAGGGACTGAATATTGATGACTGAAAGTTTGGATTTTTTCCAGGCATTTATTTTGGGACAAGCTCTCAGTCTGTTGGCACTAATACCTACCCACTGCCCTGTCCTCTCCCCACAATATGACAGACTCTTTTCCCTCTATGTAGTGGGAAGAGTGGGAGTTCTTTTAAGAACCACTGTAAATTTATTTACAAGAGATTTTCCGGGAAAACATTAGATAAGGCCCAGGGAGCTCATTAAAGATAATAAAACTAGTTGCTCTGATTTTTTTTTTTTAAAGGAAATATTCTTTAACCACTTCCTTGCATTTCCATCATTAAAATTGTCTCTAACGTGACCTTTCCTGAATAGCCAATTCTCATGTAACTTCCTTTCCCCTTCTACAGCATGAAGTATTTTACTGAGATGATTTTTCCCGGTACAAATATTTGCATTTTAAGGAATTGGGAGATGTTAAATCACTGTAGTGCCCTGCTCTTTTTCTACATCCTATGATTCACTTGAGATTCCAGATTCGTGGTGTTTTTGCTTTCACATTTCCATGCCATGAGGACTGGAATAGGGTGAAGCTTTGCAGTGAAAGTTAGAAGCTCTGAATATTACCGGGTAACTTTGGCCAACGACCTTTACATTTCTTATTAGTAAGATGTATGTATGATGACTAGTAATCAACTGATCCATACATTTGTTTGGGTTTGACTACTAAAGTCAAAGCAGTAATTAATTACTAATAATTCATGAATAAAAGAATTACAAAGGAAGGGTTACTTGGATTAAAGAAAAGGAAGAACATTTTTTTCAAACATTATCACATTCTTGGTTTTAAATGACTAGCAACCTTCCTACTGAGGAGTGTAAAGTATTTTTTCAAAAAGTGCTAACATAATTATAGTGACATAATTTTAGCAGTCTCCTAAGTAGGTAAAATAATATCATAATTATATTTATTTTATTTGTCCAAAACCAAAGTTTTTTTATGACTCCTCAATTCTCTCACTCCCTTGCAGACCAAATTTCAGTTCTACATTAGGCATAAAAATTCCTGCATTTCATATCTCGACAGTGTCTATACTGTTATGTATTTCTTTTATTTTTGAACTGTTATATATTTCTTATATGCCTTTGACACTCATTCTAATCCTTCCTTATATACATTGTTATTATTCTCTAGAGTTTTAAATGCCTTCCATCTTCTAAATTGAATTTTAGTTTGCTGGAAAAAAAAAAAAGAATTGCATAGTCTATTTACTCCCAAGTTGCATCTATTATTACAGAATAAATCTTAATAAATAAATCATGACAACTTGCTCCATAGTTCCTTGGCATTAGAATATATAAAAATAATTGCTGGGGCAATTAGCATTAGTCTATGTAAATAAATAAGAAACAGTTTATTTTGATCAGTTTCTCAAAATTATATATTATTTCCTTCAAACACGAACTTTGTCTCAATAAGCATAACATCCAGTATAACCCACTGTAGTAGTAAAGCATCTTTTAGTTATGGGGAAGGAGGGAGTGACTAAAGTTTTGCAATCATAATATTTTACATTTTATAGCATTTTATATTTTTCACAGCTATTTTTATGTGCCTTGCGGAGTAGACACAAAATGTACTTTAATATAACAGCACACTATTTGAAATGAATATTAGGTTTTACTGGAAATACTTTGAAAGACAGTATAGAATGATGGAAGTATTAGAATCAAAGTGCTTGGGTTTGACCCCAGCCCCACTCCTTGCAAGCTGTAAGCTTTGTTAAGTTTCTTACCCTCTCTATATCTCATTTTCCTCATCTATAAAATGGACATGGTATAACAATTGGCGGTGATAATTAAACGAACACATATAAAGCACTTAGAATCATGCCTAGAACTTAATTACCACTGAACAAATGTCTACTTTTATTACCATTTGCAAAAATATTTCAATGTGTTATGATTTCTAGCTGAATTCATATTTATTACCATAAAATTTACATTTAAAAATGGATCAGCTGTAGTTGATAAGTTTATTTCTCTAACTACAGTGTGAGAAACATGGGTATAACCACAGTGTCTTAAATTTTTGTACAAACTATCCCTTAGCAAGCACTTTTTATTATGTGCTCAACTTTTTCTTATGTGCTCAACTGATGCTTGAATACTGTCCATTAACTGAATAATGAACTTTCTATTGCTGGATAAATATTTATTGGAACGTGTTCAGATTTGGTCTTTTTAAATTTGTTCTGCTTTCTTCAACTGTCCTGGGCAAGTTTCCTTTTTTTTGTCAATTGAAACATGTATAAAAGTATATATATATATATATATATATATATATATATATATATATCATCAAAAATATTTTAGAGAAGTTATGAAATCTCTCCAATGCTATTCCATTCCTCCTATAAGCATCCTTATAATCCCATTCTCCAGAGGTTTGCCAAATATCCTCTTTGTTTTTTATATACTATATAAACATAATGACATGCCCATTATGTGTGTACACACACACACACACACACACACACACACATATAGTGAACATCCCTACATCTACTACTAAGGTTCAGAAGAAGAAAGTTGTCAATACACTGGAAACCCTATCCGTTCTTTTTTTAATGGCTGCAATGATTTAAGACTATACCTTTATTTATTTACTTATCAGTAGATATTTACGTTGTTCCTAAATTTTTGCTGTTACTAATAATGCTGTAACAACCATTTCTATTTTATTTTTATATTACCATATAACCATTGTCTATAGGATGGATTCCTAGAAATAGGATTACTCGGTAATAGAACATATACTTTTCAGACTTTGATAGGGAAAACTACATTATCCTCCAAAAGTTTATGCAAATTTATGCTTCCACCAACAATATAATAGTTCATTTCTCTACACCCCATACCTATCCAACAGTCGCTGATATCTTTTAAATTTTTCTAATTTGATTAGAAAAAATATATTTATTTTAACTTAAATTTTTAACCGGTGAAGTTCAGTATCTGTTCATATCTTTACTATGTATTTGTACTTCTTTGGTGAATTATCTGTTCAAACCCAGAACCCATTATTCTATTGATTTATGTTTTTTTGTTGCTTTGTAGGAATTCTTTATAAAACATATGTAAATTTTTTGTCTGTTATGTGTCGTAAGGATTTTCTTTAGGGTATGATTTGAAAGTTTCTTATGCATCATTGACTACATGAGGCATAGGTGCCTGAAGTTAAAGAATGAATATTTAATAAACCATTTTTTCACACTTCCATAGTATTTTAACCTCTCACAGCAAAGGTTATTTAAGAAACATGGATTACTGGATCTAAAATTGTATTTGTTGGGGCACTTGGGTGGTTCAGTTGGTTAAGCAGCTGACTTGATTTCGGCTCAAGTCATGATCTCAGGGTTCCTGAATTCAAGCCCCACATTGGGTTCTGTTCTGACCGTGTGGAGCCTGCTTGGGATTCTCCCTGCCCCTCTTTCTCTGCCCCTCCCCTGCTTGTGTTCTCATCCTCTCAGAATAAATAAATAGAACTTAAAAAAATAAAAAATAAAATTGTATTTGTCATTTTTGTTTTCATTCCTCGATATGCACCTATACATTAAGTTATTTGCACTTAATTCTTTCCATTCTCATGGACAGAGGGTACTGCACTGCTACAAACCCCATTTTAGAGTTATATATCTAGTTTTCCAAAGAGGCAACCTATTACAATACCAAATAAATCACTAATGGAAACTACGTATTCCTCAGTAAAAGGACAATTACATTTGTTTAAAGAGTCAAGACTTCAAATAATTTTTCTTAAGTATTCTTATATGTACCTCTAACCATCTCTTATATGTATGTTCTGTTTCTAGAATTTTTTTTGTTAAGAAAGAAACTTTGGATATGATAGAAGATGATAGCCCTAGAGGGGTGCCTGGGTGGCTCAGTCGGTTAGGTGTCCAACTTCAGCTCAGGTCATGATCTCACGGTTTGTGGGTTTGAGCCCCACATCGGGCTCTGTGCTGACAGCTCAGAGCCTGGAGCCTGCTTCAGATTCTGTGTCTCCCTCTCTCTCTTCCCCTCCCCCAATCATTCTCCATCTCTCTCTCTCTCTCTCTCTCTCTCTCTCTCTCTCTCAAAAATAAGTAAACATTAAAAAAATTTTTTTAAAAGACCCTAGAAAACCTGAAAATATATTTAAAAATAAATTCAACACTTTATATAGTACTAATATAAATGAATAATTGCTCTTATTAGAGAGGAAACTGCTTGACTCTATTCTTACAAAAACAAACAAACAAAAAAAACAGAAAAAGGACACACATGCACTTTTGTAAGAGGTATTCAATTATAACCATAGATTATTTTTTTCCTTTTCCTTGTAAATTTATGGGTTATGTATCTTTTATTTTTTTTAATTGTTTTTAATGTTTATTTATTTTTGAGAGAGGGAGACACAGAGGGTGAGCAGGGGAGGGGCAGAGAGAGAGGGAAACACAGATCTTAAGCAGGCTTCAGGCTCTGAGCTGTCAGCACAGAGCCTGATGCCGGGCTCGAACCCATGAGCTGTAAGTTCATGACCTGAGCTGAAGTAGGATGCTTAACCCACTGAGCCACCCAGGTGCCCAGGGTTATATATCCTTTAGAGACAGGGAATATATCTTATCAGTAACCTATACGTAGAGCAGATATTCTGTCACTTGAATTTTTAAAATTTAAGTTTTCCAACCTGATTAAAAATTCTTGTCTATTATCTATAGAAAGAAAAAGAATAACATATTTTGGGAAATAGGAAACTCTGATCCATAATTTCTTAAGACTATCATGTGCTTTATGGTAATTTATTTTTAAATGTTTTAGTATATTTAATGTGATTTTAACAGCTTTAATATGTTAGAAAATAAATGTACTCTCTATTTCTTCATCCTCTGCTAATTGTGTTCTGGTTGTTGTTTAGTTCATATGCATGAAACAACTAAACTCTGGCAAGAGTTTTTAGCTGGGCTCAGCTTGTAATAAGCCAAAAGATTTTGAAAGAAGATGGGCATTCTTTAGCTTCCAAATGTTGACTCTGGATTCAGCAGCCACCAAGTAATAATAGACTACCCACTGACTTAAAGGTCAGAATCATAGAGTGATTAGAACATCATGATTATGTGAAGAAAAAAACATTGCATCATCTTGTGCCAAGTTTGGATTGGATTGTGTTCTCTGACCTACTTTCCTTAGACTGGTTTGGTCTGTATGGACAGAACATGTACCAGAATTCTCTGAAGACTATTAGTTATTATTTAAAATATGAAGATTTTAAAGAAGTCATATATTAATGATTCTTACCTTCCCAGCAATATTATTCATGTGGTTAATTTGTCAACACCTAGGTGATATAAAGAACCTAACAGTGTTCAAAAACAAAGACAAGCAATATTACTGGAAGCCTTGATATAGGCTAATATGAGAAACTTAATTGACATTTATACAGGTTATACAGGTCATTATTTTGTTTATAATATATATATATATTTTTAAATAACTTATACATAATGTAAATACATAAAATTCATCCTTTTAGCATGTACAGTTTAGTGGTTTTTAGTATATTCACAGAGGTTGTACAATCTCTCACAGCAAAGGTTATTTAAGGAACGTGGATTACTGAATCTACAATTGTATTTTGGGGGGCCAATATCACCAATATTTAATCTCAAAACACTATCATTACCCCAGAAAAAAAAACCCATCCTATTATCAGTCACTCCCCTAAGCTGGTTCTTTGGGATAAGCTTCTGAAGACACTGACCAAGAAAAAAAAAGAAGACACAAATAACAAATGCAGTTTTCTAAATAGATAAGAAGAAAATGTTACTAATGTTATTAAACACCTTCATCAATAAATTTTAAAAAGTTGTTACAATGAACAAATTCTTAGGAAAACACAATTTACCAAAAGTAAAGAAAGAGAATGGAAAACTTTGAGTAGTCATAACTCTTACAGAAAATGAATCCATATTGGGGCACTTGGGTGACTCAATCGGCTGTGTCCAACTCCTGATTTCAGCTCAGGTCATGATCTCACGGTTCGTGAGTTTGAGCTGTCATCTCAGAGCTTGCTTGGGATTCTCTCTCTCTCCCTCTCTGACCCTCCCCCCACTCTCTCTCTCTCAAAAATAAATAAAAATAAACTTAAAAGTAAAGACAATGAATCCATATTCAAAATCCTTTCCACAAAGAAAAGTTCAGGTCCAGATAACTTTACCAATGGATTCTATCAAAAATTAAAGGAAGAGATGGATCCGTTCCAACACAAACTGTTCCAAAGAATAGAGAGTGACCTACTTGTTTTATGAGGCCAACATAACTGTGTTACCAAAATTTAATGGTATTATGAAAAATGAAAATTATGAGGAAGAAAAATTATGAGAGTAAACTTTATTATCTCAATAGATGCAGAAAAGGCATTTGATAAAATTTATCATCTTTTTATGGCAAAAAAAATTAGCTTACTAAGCATAGAAAGGAACTTCATTAATATGATAAGGATCTCTACAAAGAAACAATTAGCAATTATACATAATGGAGATTCACCAAAAGCTTTATCTTTGAGATCTGGAATAAGGCAAGGATGATCACTATCACCCCTTATATTCAGCCTTGTTCTGGAGGTCTGAGCAGGTGCATTAAAGGAAAATAAAAGTATGCAGATTAGAGAGGAATTAGTAAAATTTCCATTATTTGTATATAGTTGTGTTGAGTGATACTTCAAAAGCATCTACAGATAAATGATTGGAAATAACAAGGCTGATGAGTAAAAAATCAGTATTAGGTAACTACCAATCTGAGATCTCTACGTGGGTATCTTGGAGTCATCTCACTGTTAAGAGGGCCCAAATCCTTGATTTTTTTTTTCTCTAAAATGTGTCTCATCTCCCTTCTAATGCCCTTATTTCTGTCAATGGCAACACCATTTACCTAGTTACCCAAGCCAGAATTAAAGGTAGGAATGCTTCTAGACTTTGTAGAAATCAGAAAAGGGCATTTTTTGCACATGCATGTAGCCCATGGCAGGACAGGGCTTTGTGAGCTCAGTGTGTGATAGTTTTCAGCTCTATGTGCCCTTGTCACCTTGGTACTCTTACACAGTGAACATACCTCACAACTGTATGTGGCAGCCCTCTTCTGATCTTCCCCCATTTTCCAAACTCAATTCGTGAATACTGTCAAGTCTATCTCCAAAATATATCATGAGCCGTTCTCTTCTCTTCTTCTCTGCCCCTTCCACCTCAGTCTGGGCCATCATCATCTCCCACCCTGACTACTGTACAATACCCTCCTGGCTGGTCATTCTGTTTCTACTCTTGTTCCCCTCCAATCTGTTCTCCACATAGCAGCTAAAGGGATCATCTTAAAACATAAATCCAGTAACATCAGTCTCCTGCTTCAGTTCTTCAATGGCTTTCCATGTCACTCAGAAAAAAACAACAACAATTAAAAACCCCAAACTCTTTACTATGAACTGCAAGGCCCTGTGTGATCTGCCCCTGTCTGTGTTTTCAGCCTCATCTTGTGCCACTGTCTCTGTCCATTCTGCTCTGGCCACTGTAATCTTACTTCAGTTTAATTAACTTGCCAAAGTTCTCAAGTACCTCAGGCTTTTGCACCTGCTGGTCTCCCTTTTTGAACAGTAAAAATTGCTACAATTTCTTTTGCTGTTTCTATGTGCCAGGCACTGTTGTAAGAGCCTTCTGTATAATACACACATCTAGTCCTCACGAAATAGTATGGAATAGGTACTATCGTGCTCCACATTTTACAGATGAGCAACAAAGACACAGAAAGTTTAATTTTTTTTAACGTTTATTTATTTTCGTGAGACAGAGAGAGAGAGACAGAGCATGAACAGGGGAGGGTCAGAGAGACAGGGAGACACAGAATCTGAAACAGGCTCCAGGCTCTGAGCTGTCAGCACAGAGCCCGATGCAGAGCTCTAACCCACGGACCGCAAGATCATGACCTGAGCCGAAGTCGGACGCTCAACTGATTGAGCCACCCAGGCACCCTCAAAGACACAGAAAGTTTAAATAAATTGCCCAAAGTGCCACTTTGTAAATGATAAAACCAGGATGCACTTCTCCACACTTTTTATGGCAGCCTCTTCGTATTTTCTGGGCGTAAGCATATGTCCCATCCTTGGGGAGGCCTTCCCTGGCCCCTGTGTTGGAGATGGTCTCACTGTTGGTCACAATCTCAGCTCCTGGTCTGTGCTTCATAGTGTGTGCTACGACGTGCTGTTATTATTTTTATCTGTTTTTGCCCCATCTCTCTCATGAGAACAGAAGGAACTCACTATACAAGCATCAATATGCCAAATGCTATAAAATACAAAGTGGTGAAAGAGCATACTTGTTCAACATCTAGTCATTGCTTTGTGTGCAATAACCACTCGACAAATGTTACCAAATTAATAAGAACAATATACCTTTCCTAGTCAGACACTTACCTGCACAAAATAAGTCTTCTACAATTTAAAACCAAATGAAAAATAAAAATTGCTAAAATTTCTCCTCAATCAACTTTTGTTAGAAAAACCCTACTTATGTTCAACTTACTGTAAGGACCATATAACCACAGAGACAGGAAGGAATGTGTCTAGCCATGAATGGATGATAGGCCAATAAAGTGTTTTTTGTTTGTTTGTTTTTTTTTTTTTTCAAAAGAACTCACTGTTGAGATCTTTTCTGATTCTGGGCTACATGCAATGCCTTTGATAGTAATTATTACTTTATTTTAGCTAGAGATTTAATTAGGAAATAAATATCCAGTATTTCTTTTCAGCCAAATGCCTTAATTTATTCTAATGTTCTGCCAGGTTTCTTATCAAGAGTAGCAGAAACTGATTGGCTAATTGAAGCAAAGAGAATTTCTTGAGAGGATGTCAGGTTCACAACACCAACAGGAGACTGGGACACAGGACGCTTGGAAATAGGCAGGAGCTAAAAGGTCACTAGAGTCAAAAAGCCAGATGCAACCTCACAGTGACTGCTTCCTCAATGGATGACCTACACGAGGTGCCACCACCACCCTGCCACTGTCCCCCATCCTGGCATTGCCCATAAAATACAAAATCCTGGGAGAAAGTGCCTGATTAGCCTAGCTCATGTGATAGGCTGCCAGAGTCTTCTCACATTAACACAATACACAGTTAATTCCCCGGAAGGAAACTGGAGATACGTAATACTGGGAGGCCAAAACCAAAAATGTCTTTTACATACGTTGTGCAAGGAAAAGCAGAAATAATGTGTTTTCACATTTTCTTCTTTTTAGAATTTTGTTAAAGGCACAGATTTTATGCACACGCAGAGATCTGAACATTAGAAGGGACTTCACTCTTCCTCTAGCCTGACACTCCTATTTGATTTAGGCATTAAACAAAAAAATTCATATTCTCACCGAAGAGTGAAATATGTAATGAACATTCATGAATAAGTCATGTGTGACATGGGCTTATCAGAATTAAAAGTCAAGAAGGCATCCACCATCTTGACAGAAGTGAAGAGGGATGTTTAATTTGGGTCATGACCCAACCATATTTTCACCTACCTATTGGCCTCTTCCTATGGTTTGCCATGTCTGTGAGTTTAATTTTGGACATACTAACTCAAGCTCAGTATGTCCCAAACCAAACTCATCTCTTCCACACCTGCCACTTCTCTTGTTTTTCCAGTCTTGATAGGCCCACCCCATCCAATCTAGCCACCAGCTCCAGAAACCCAGGGCTCATCCATGACTATCTCACACTTCCCCATGCACATGCCATCATATCACCAAACTCTCAGTTATTCCTACAGATTGCTTTTCATGTGTATGCCTTGCTCTCCATCCCCCCTCGCCAGCATCTTGGCTCAAATTCGTGACATCTGTACTTCTTACCACCTAACTTTTCTTCCAGTTTTGGTTAATTTTAGTAGGTACTGTAGGACATGCAGTTTAGGCCACTGGGTACAATTCCAGCCATATATCTTACCACTTCTTCCCATCTTGTGAATGACTTGTGAATATATCCTACTCTTTCATGTACCTCAAATTTAAATGTGCTGGTTTTCAATTGGTTAATCTTTCTACCTGCGTGGGTCATTCTTGTCCTCCTAGTGTGCCTGCTAAACTTCTACTCCAGCCTTTCGGATTCTGTTTTATCAAATTTTTCCTGAAGACTTTCCCATCCCAACTCTACCACTCTCAAGTGGACTTGGGCATTTCCTCTGAGCTTCCATAGCACTTGTCCATTTTCCCCTAGACTATTTGCCTACTCTCCTTATTTGTCCGTGTGTCTGTTTTCCTTTTTGAACTGAGAGCTCCTTGAGTGCAGGGACTGTGGAGCATTCATGGTTGTGTTTTCTCACTCACTGCATTCATTTAGTGCCTGCTACACCACGGGCAACAAAATGAACAAGATGGTAACACATGAAGCATGCTTCACTGAATGAAACCCACAGATGAGGATGAGACTGTAGGAAACTCCAGAAACCAAGCTGAGAGGGGCCTGTGTGACCTCACCCTGTCATGCCTATTACCCCAGCTGCACAGTGGCACCCAAAGGGAAGGAACTTCAGGAGAGCAGCCTTCATCACATGCCAAGTGCTGGGACCCCCTTCTCTCTTATTCTCACCAATTTTTGTTATCTTACTGCATTTGCCTAGAATACAAACTACTTGCAGCTCCCATTTCTAGCCCAGGACTTGCCTCAAAGACCTAACAACCGTTTGGGTCCATTTCATTGTAAATCTCCTTACACGGAGTTCATGCATCAGCCTTTGACCCGTGGACTGTGCCTCAGTGTTGGCCCTCATGGTCCGCATTGCTTTTGGGATCAAGCCTGAATAGAGAGGGATATCTTGGGCAAGGCTAAAATGCGTATCAGCCTAATTTAAAGAAAAAAAAAAAAAATAGAACCATGGGAGAGAGCCCAGAGTCCAGACCTAACTGTTTTATCTGGAAATATCTGTTTGTCTTAACGCCCACTTTTCATGGCCTTGTGTCCATGTACTACATGTGTGCACTCATCCATATGTTCTTCTGCTCATTTATTTCTTTGGGCGCTTCCTGAGCTTGTAGTCTATGCTAGACTCTGGGATAAAAAGATTTTAGAACAAAGACATTTTCCCTGCTCTTCAGATTGCTCATAATCTGGAAGGAGAGAGTTCCATGAATGATAATTATAAAACATAAAATAAATGTGTCAAAATAAAGGGACAACTGACTGGCTCAGTTGGAAGACCATGCGACCTTGATTTAGGGGTTGTGAGTTCGAGCCCCACAATGGGTGTAGAGATTACTTCAAAGTAAATAAATAAAAATTAAAAAAAATAAACGTGTCAAAATAAATATGCACAGGTCTAACAGTAACAGAGGAGAGAGTGTACAATCTTAAAGGTAATATCTGGTGCCTGGCATAATCCCAAAATGTTAAATATTTCATGCAAGGCTTTGTATAACCCTGCTCCACTTTTCTAACCTTCTTTCTTTTGGTTTTATTATTTCTTTATATAATTAAACTCTCTAAAGTCCAACCATATGTGACACTACCACAGAAGATGCTCATCGGGCATTTTAGATAGATTTTATTTTATTCTATTCTATTCTATTCTATTTTATTTTATTTTATTTTATTTTATTTTATTTTATTTTATTTTATTTTAATTCAAGGTTGTGAAGTAAGACTAATTTATTTGGGGGAGGAAATTTGAAAGAATAGATTTGTCTTCAATATAGTCAACCTTCTACCAGCACTATGCATCACCCCAAATGATAAATAATCTTAGTTTCACAGATAATCTTAAAATCATGCATAGTTAAATTTAGGATGCATTTTTTTTGCTTTCCTACTCTATTATCTTACCTAGGAGATATGCCCCATAGACTTTCCCTTTTTCAGGCTGTCAGCATTTAAAATTTAAAATTAACATGCATTTTCTAACCATATGCCAATGTTGATAAGTTTCTGATGGATGATGAGGAAGGAAACTGTCTGAGGACAAAACTTGTCTTGCACAATCCCCAAACGAATATATGTTTAAATGGCTGTTTTCATTGTTCTCCTGTGTGTGTCTGTGCATGTGAAGTCAAGATATGAACAGCTTGCAGAAAAATAGTCCAACTCCTATATCAAAGAGGTCTATGATACATGTAATAGCAGTGTTCACAAGTGTATTTTCGAAACAGCCTTTGGGTGGAGTTCTATTACTGCCAACGGATTTAGTTGTTGTGGTTTATTCTAACACTTACTGTCACTTTGAACAATTAAGGTTGTTTGATCCAACGTTAGAAGACTGCATTTCATGAGAACCAAGACAACATCTCCTCTAGCTGTCTGGGCCAGCAGTGTGCGTCACACCACAGACTGCCTGCCCAGCCACTTCTTTCCGGTTCCTGTTTTTGTCTGAAAAATGGCAAAGTTGGGAATTAAAAATGAGTTGTAAAAGCCCCCAGCGTGATTCTTTGTAGTCAAATGTAAATGTAAATAAAAGCATACTAGGTTTGGAAATCAAATATAAAAGTGCATACAGTATTAATCCCTTTTTAAAGGAAATTTAAATATAGCCAATGAAATAGCTCAGCTACTCCCTCTTCCTTTTGTGTTTTCAGCCTTTGTCAGAACACTGGTTCTCCAGCCTTAGATTACACAGATGCTGTAGTTTCCCTTTGCCTGATGCCTGTTCCCTGGTAACTAACTGCACTTTTCTTTACGAACTCATTTTAATCTCATGCTTCACCAAATGCAATCTGATCGTGCCCTCAAGAAATTGCTTTATCAAAACTGGCCAATCCCTAACCCCATTTGCCACTGTCAGGTCATTATTCTATCCGCCTTTTTTTTTTTTTTTTTTAATGATTATTTATTTTTGAGAGAGAGAGACTGAGCATGAGCAGGGGAGGGGCAGAGAAAGAGGGAGACACAGAATCCGAAGGAGGCTCCAGGCTCCGAGCTGTCAGCACAGAACCCGATGAAGGGCTCGAACCCAGGAACTGTGAGATCATGACCTGAGCTGAAGTTCCACACTTAACTGACAGAGCCACCCAGGCTCCACCTTTTTTTTTGAAGTCTTCAACACCAACCACTTCTCCGGATTGTTAACCCTCAGATATCTTTCCATCCTCATCTTTCTTCTCTATCTGACTCTGAAATTGTATTTCTGCTTTGTGCCTGTCTCAGGTTTCTGTCTTTGTCCCTCTTTTCCTCCTTTTACATTCTCACTTGACAACCTTATTTTTTTTCTAGTTTTTTTCCTGCAATTTCTTAACCCTGAAAAGAACTTGAAAAAAACAAAAAAAGCAATGAATGTCTATTGTAACATTATAAAGAATACAGTAGACTATCCAGTAAAGGATTGATTAGCTGTCTCTCCTCCCATATACTTATTTTGTATGTATATATGTATGTGTTTATATTTATACATATATGTATATAGTAACATATTTATATATACATATTTATATATGTATATATTTTGTTACAAAAGTGGGATCATATTACATATTCTACAATTTGTATTTTTTCTTTATAACATACCATGGATATCTTTTCTAATTGATGCAAATGGAGCTAGTGAATCTTTTAAAGGACTTCATAGGGGCGCCTGGGTGGCGCAGTCGGTTAAGCGTCCGACTTCAGCCAGGTCACGATCTCGCGGTCCGTGAGTTCGAGCCCCTGTCGGGCTCTGGGCTGATGGCTCAGAACCTGGAGCCTGTTTCCAATTCTGTGTCTCCCTCTCTCTCTGCCCCTCCCCCGTTCATGCTCTGTCTCTCTCTGTCCCAAAAATAAATAAATGTTAAAAAAAAAAAAAATTTAAAGGACTTCATAGTATTCTGTCATATGGAAGTACCATACTTCTAAACTCCTTATGGACATATTCACATGATTATCCCACCAGCTAATCAAAATCAACCATCAAAAACCCAACATTATAGTTTGCATTTTAAACCATTGCATATCTGTAGCCTGTATTCCATATCTTGGTTAATAATATCACCATCTGTTCATGTGTGAAATGTGAATGCTAGCACTAACATTTCTTCAAAGTTGTGGATGTGAATTTTACTCTCTATTAGAAACTTGCCCCTGGGTATGATGCCACAGATGCCTCCGGCTCTCCTACCCCAGACCAAATCCTCATTGGGTAGTACAACTCTCAACTTGAGTAATTCAGTCAAAATGCCTAGGAGTTGGCTTTTTCACATCCCATGTCACTGAGCTTGTCCAGTTTTATCACCGAATATCTCTTGATTTTATTCTATCTAGTCTTTCTCTATTATAATTGTCTTAGTAGGATTTCCTTCTCTCTCATTTGACCCTTGCAACAGTGTCTTTACTATTCCCATTCTCTGCTCACTCCCACTCTCCTCCCCTGTGACCCATCCATTTGCCAAGCTTTCGTTAACCTGCTTCTCATCTAAAGGGTAGATAGAGGGGGTGCCCGGATGGTTCAGTCGGTGTGGGTCCAACTCTCGATTTCTGCTCAGCTCATGTTCTCAGGGTCATGAGCCGCACGTTGGGGCTCTCTCTCCCTCTCTCTCTCTCTCTCCCTCTATACTTGCACATGCACTCTCTCTCTCTCTAAAATAATAAAAAATAAAAAAAATAAAGGGTAGATAGATCTGTCCATAACTATGCAGCTCGAAGACCTTCACTAACTCCCATCCACACACAGAATAAAGTTCACACTCTTATCTTGCAATGCAAAACCTTCCTATCCCCTACCTAGCTTTCTGATCTCATTCTTATTTCCCAGCTGTGTCTTGCAATTCATGCTTTTGCAATTCCAAACTACTTATACACATACACACACACACACACACACACATACACACACACTAAGGTTTTTAAGACCTCCACATACTTACAAATGTTAATTCCTCTCTGTGAGATGGCTTCCTGCACCCCCTTACCTTAAAAACTCCTATTTATTCTTCGAAGTCCTACTCCACCATCTTTGCTCAATGGAGTCTTCCCTAATTCTCCCTAGGCAAAATAAATTCCTTCTTTCTTTACTTTTTGTGAACTTTCCACTCATATTATTGCATCTATATGTATATACACACATATTTATTGCATATCATATTATTATCTGTTTCCTTCACTGTCACCCCTAGACTTATTTTCTACCCTAGTTCTTTGATAGTAAAGACCAGGTATTAACTCATATTTGTATATTTAACATCTGCCACACTTCTGGCATATAATAAGTGCTCAGTAAATTTTTATTGGGGTAAATTGAGTAATGACTTCATTCCTTTGTCTCCCTGAGCGTCTGTATCCAACCATCTCTTTACAATGCCACCTCCTCGATTTTAGTGTCCCTCTTTCATTTCATTCCCTCCACCGTTAGCATAGACAAGAGCTGGTTCCCTTTCATCTATGCACTCAACTGCATTTGCTATATACGTGTAGTTCAGGGAATATAAAGTGATGGAAAACATGGTGTCTGGCTGGAGAAGCCTGTGACCACTCTCTGTGGAACAGACAGACAAACCGACCAATCACTGAAATAACTTTGTGGCCCATAATTTTCTCCCAATCGAATGTCCCTTTTACAGTACCCTCAGGCTATTCCTCATAGCTCTGCTCATTACTTTGGAACTCAAAACGCTGTGGCTTTCTATTTATTGAGAATAAAGATTCACCATTTAGGCTGGCATTCAGAGGTCTGCCTTTTACATCCTGCTCCCCCTCTCTCCTTTCCTCCACTACTTCTTGATCTTACCCATTCTTCAAAGATGAATTCAAATATCTTTTCCATGAAACCTTCCAGGATCCTTCTAGAAAGAATTAGCATGTCACTTCTTTTGTTACATTAATGTGCATCCTTCTTTGTGTTGTAATTATTTATGTCTACATCTATCTCCATTAATAGAGTGGGGCAGCAATAAGATTGGGGCACTTTTTTTCTTTCTTGGCTTCACAAAATCAATACAGAAATATACTAGGCTCTTAAATTTGAAGCTTATTTCTTATTCCATTTGAGGATTGTTCATTCTTCCCATATTCATAGTTCTCAGTGATACTTCTATGAGCTTTACAGAATCAAATACCATGATAGTAAAATTTATATTTTATAAAGAATATGGGTTTTGGGTTTTTTTTTGTAAAATAACTTCACAGCAAATGTAACTAATTCTCTAGAAAGGATGTTATTGCCTAGAGCCACAGTGAAATTACATAGCAACAAACCTTCATTAATGAAGAATAATTATTGTAGTGTGGTAATCTCAAATGCAAAATAGTATTATAATAAAGTATGTGTATCACACTTGTCCAAATGAATTAATATTGCTTACTCTTTTGATTAAAAGTTCAAAGATTTTTTAATCGTGTCTTTGCACATTTTGCATGTAATCTGCTGAATCCAGTAATAAGTGATAACAAACCTATCGTTTATGTAAATGTTCACAAGCTTGACGGTAATGAAGCTTGGATTAGCTTTTTCAGAGGAATGAGGAGTGCAAATATGTAATCTTCTCACATGCATGCAGGCTAGGATGATTCTTTTTTTTTTTTTTTTCCAGTTGAGAGCCCTTTATTGTTGCAAAAGTGATTTTATGTTGCTTTTAGATCCTTATTTGATACATTTGGCCTGGAGGACAAATGACTGGAGAGAGTTGCTGTGAAGCCAAGTAGAAACATGGAGAGCTATGGCAGAATTGTATGAAAGAGATGAGTTGGGCTTCTTACAATTAAAATTAAATATTATTTATCCAGATACACTAAACTTATTACTATTAGAAATCAATAGGGGCGCCTGGGTGGTTCAGTCAGTTGAGTGTCCGACTTCAGCTCAGGTAGTGATCTCACAGCTGCTGAGTTTGAGCACCAGAGCCTGGAGCCTGCTTCGAATTCTGTGTCTCCCTTTCTCTCTGCCCCTCCCCCGCATGTGCGCTCCCTCTCTCTCTCTCTCTCTCTCTCTCTCTCTCTCAAAAATAAATAATAAAAAATTTTTAAATTTTTTTTAATGTTTATTTATTTTTGAGACAGAGACAGAGTGTGAACAGGGGAGGGGTAGAGAGAGAGGGACACAGAATCTGAAACAGGCTCCAGGCTCTGAGCTGTCAGCACAGAGCCCAACGCGGGGCACGAACCCAAGAACCGTGAGATCATGACCTGAGCTGAAGTCGGATGCTAGACTGACTGAGCCACCCAGACACCCCGCCCCCCCGAAAAAACATTTTTTTAAAGAAATCAATTTTTCTTCTTATCTTTCTCCAGTACAGAATCAAGTCTAGGGTCAGGAATTGTATTTTTTTTTTTTTAATGTTTCTTCATTTTTGAGAGAGACAGAATGTGAGCTGGGGAGGGGCAGAGAGAGAGGAGATACAGAATCCAAAGCGGGCTCCAGGCTCCGAGCTAACAGCAGAGAGCCTGATGCGGGGCTCAAACTCAGAAACTATGAGATCATGACCTGAGCCTAAGTCTGTTCCTCAGTCTACTGAGCCACCCAGGTGCCCCAGGAATTGTATTTAATTGTTATATTTCTTTGCTTCTTTTTATCTGGAAATTTTCTGCAGCTTTTCTTTGTCTTTTATGACCTAGACTTTTTTTTAATGTTTATTTATTTTTGAGAGAAAGAGAGACATAGCACAAGTGGGGAGGGGCAGAGAGTGGGGGAGACACAGAATCTGAAGCAGGTTCCAGACTCTGATCTGTCAGCACGGAGTCTGACATGGGGCTCGAACCCACCAACTGCGAGATCATGACCTGGACCGAAGTTGGAGGCTTAACCGACTGAGCCACCCAGGTGCCCCTAGGACATTGACATTTTTGAAGAATACATCTTCTCTCTCCCCTTTATACAGAATGCTCCTTATTTACATGTTTTATTTCAAAGAATTATATTTTATGTTTTAAAGGCCGTATCCTTTAATTAAATATAAAATGTTCAAGTATCTTTCTTTCAGTTCTTTTAGGAGTTCATTTTTAAAAAAATTGTTGATACATCAACTAATGAATAAACAAAATATGGTATATTCAATCAAAAGAATATTATTCAGCCATAAAAGGGAATGAAGTACTAATATATGCCATAACATGGACGAACCCTGAAAACATTTCACTAAGTGAGAGAAGCCAGACACAAAAGGTCACATATTGTATGATTAAATTTATATGAAATGCACAGGCAAATCCATAGGCCCAGAAAGCGGATTACTGATTGCCAGAGACTGGAAAGAGGAGAGAGACTGGATACAGAGCTCCTTTTTGGGGTGATAAAAACATTTATGAATTATACACATTAAAATGATAAATTTTATGTTATGTGTTTTTTTCCATAATGTGTAAAATTTTTTGATCCATTTATGTATAGTTGGTTTAAAAAATTAGGTAGGAATCAGCTTCAGTTTTGTTTCGTTTTGTTTTGTTTTCCCAACGGGCTAGTCCATCACCATAATGTCCAAATGATAAATTGGTTTTGAGCCAATGATTTCAAATGCCTCTTTTCATTGTATTCTGTATTCTTATATTTATTTGAGTCCCTTTTTGGACTTTCTGTTCTGACCCAGAGTTCCATCTGCCTCTTCCTATGCTGACAGCATACTATTTTATGTAATGTAGCTTTACGTTATGCTTTGATATTTTGCAGGACCAATTCCCTGCTCAATTCTTCACTCCCAGAATTCTTCCTTTGCAGAATTTTCCTGGAAGTTTTGGTACTTCTGCTATACAAGATAAATATCATAATCTTCACTCAGGTTCCTTGTTAAAGCTTTAGAATTCTTCTGATAGACTTTTTTTTAAAGCAATTTTAGGTTCATAGTGAAAATGAGTGGAAAGTACAGAGTTCCATGTACTCCATGACCCCCACTCCCAATACACACATACAGTCACAACCTTCCCGTCACATAGGACCAGAATGGTACATTTGTTACAATGAATGAGCCATCATTGGCACATCATTATCACCTAAGTCCATAGTTCATATTAGGGTTAACTCTTGATGTTATACATTGTAGTGTACCTTGTTAATTCTTGGTATTGTTTATTTGGCTTTTGACAAATGTATAATAACATATATCCATCATTGCAGTATCATACAGAACATTTTCACTGCCCAAAAAAATCCTCTATGCTCTGCCTATTCATCCCTCCCTGTCCCTCAACCCCTGATAACTACTGATCTTTTTACTGTCTGTATAGTTTTGCTTTTTCCAGAATGTCATATAGTTGGAATCATACAGTATGCAGCCTTTTCAGATTGGCTTCTTTTACTTAGTAATATGTATTTAAGTTTCCTCCATATTTTTATGGCTTGACAGCTCATTTCCTTTTGGCACTGAGTAATATTCTGTTATCTAAGCTATATTCTTTTTCTAAGCTATTTATCCATTCACCGACTAAAAGTTATCTTGGTTGCTTCCAAGTTTTAACAATTATGAATAAAGCCACCATAAATATCTATGCCTAGGTTTTTGTATGGATGTAAGTTTTTATTTTCAAGTAATCTCCACACCCAATGTGGAACTCACAACCTGAGATCAAGAGTCACATGCTCTACCAACTGAGCTAGCCAGGCACCCCTGTGTGGACATAAGTTTTCAGTTCCTTTGGGTAAATACCAGAAGCACAATTGCTGGGCCGTATGATAAGAATATGTTTCATTTTCTAAGAAACTGCAAAACACTCTTCCACAGTGGCTGTACCATTTTGCATGCCCACCAGCAATGAATGAGAGTTCCTGTTGTGTCACATCTTTGTCAGCATTTGGTGTTGGTATTCTGGATTTGGGCCATTCTAATAGGTACATAGTGGACTATTGGAATTTTGACTGCCAAATTTATCCTCTAGTTTGGGATTAGCTCTCCATTATTCAAATCTTCTTTGATGTCTCTAAGTGGATATTTATAATTTTTTCAAGTAAGTTCTATATATTTTTGTAACATTTATTTGTATTTATTTACATATGTATTATATTATCTATGACACAATTTCCTTTACATTTTCCAAACTATTTTCTGTGTCTGACAGTTACTGATTTTTATATTTCTTTTATACTGATTACCTTACTGAAGTCCAGTTCTAGATGACATAATATAGTTGTAATAATTTTACCTCCTATCCATGTTTATACTTCTTATTTAGGTGCTTTCTTGAGAAATTCTCATCCACATACTTGTCTTTCATCCATCTGGCATAAATAAATTCAGCTCCCTCCTCTTTAGCTGTGGCTCTCAATCTATTTCTGAATTTCAGACTCCTCTCTAGACTTGAGACATCTATTTATTCGTTCAACAAATATTTATCAAGCACTTACTGTGAACTAGACCCTTTCCAGATATATCTCCTGGAATAGTAAAACAACTAACTCCTAACAAAGAAAGTTTTATTTATAAGAGAATAACACTGCTGTGTTGTTATTATAATGTTTAAGTTTTGCAAGATAGTGCATTTCATCACAAAGAATCTCCAGTTTCTCAAGTAGTTCATATTTGTAAAATTAGGCCAAAACTACATTTACCCAGCATCCTGCAATGTATTTTGGTGTCTGCAGCTCGTTTGATCCTGGAAATCCCATTTTTACATGTTTCAATCTTAAATTTGGGATAAAGAACTCCAACATGTAATGTTTTATCAAAAGAATATATGGTGCCAACTGTCATGAGGATTTAAGACAGTGATCACAAATAAATGTGATAAATCACTTACTTGAATGGTTAACCCAGCAGATTTTGAGTCAAAGGTTACAATTTATTTTTTATATTTTCCCACTGGCTTGCTTTGATGATTCATCTAAAGCCACATGATTAGCTCAACTTCAAACCTCTATCAGCATATTATAGAACTGGTATCACTCTTGAGAAAAAAGATCTGAGGGGTTTAGGAAGTGGGAGGTCATCTGAGAAGGTTCAGAAAATAGACAAGTTGTTTATATGCAACTGTGGTTATTCTGTAAGGAGAGAAAGTCAGAAGACTGGGGTTTAGGTACTAGATCTTGCATTATGTAGGGAGAATTACAGCTCTTTTCTCCAGCTATAAGATGAGAATAAGTGTACTTACTCCTCTACTTCAGACCAATGTTAGGAGAATAAATTAGATAACATATGACAACCTTATAATCTTCTTGTTATTGTGGAATGTTAGGAAAGATCATCTAGTCAAATCTTTTCAGTGCAAGGAATCCCATATAAAGTACTCCTAACAAGTAGATAGGTATTAGGCTTGATGAGGGAGTGTGGGGCAGGCTGAGGACAAAATACAAGCTGGCACACCCCTCGCCCCTCCCCCACAGGTGGAATATGTGTGATATTCCCAGGACACTCCTGGCTACCCAAGAACAAAGGAAGGGGGTTTAAGTGCTCGCCATGGTAAAGTCAGAAACTAAGGCAAATGAAAAACTAAATTCCCTTACCACCTGCAGACCATTGACAAGTCCTTGAAATCAGCAGAGTGACCTCCCTCTAAGAGCTCAGCTGCCTCGATGATGACACTTTGCTAGGGGCAAAGGAGAGTCCTAGCTTAACATTGTCCCAACCTCCAGGATCCTGTAAGTTTGCTTCCTTTACCTCAACTGCCCCAAGATGTATTCTGGCAATCGTACTCCAAGCTTATGGCCCCCTGATATACATCTGAAGGTTCTCATGACTGAGGTTTTACTAAATGATAATAAACGGTGTTTTCCTAGCAACAGCTAGCCCCTCAAGGTCCCGGAAACCTTGCTTCTAAAATTCCTTAGAGACTTACTCTATCCCTGACCCCCTCCCAACCTGAGTGTATGTAACGAGTTACCCATCATGACCCCATGCAGCTTTTCCTGCCCATAGGTCCTGTCCCTGTGCTTTAAATAAAATTATCTTTTTGCACCAAAGATGTCTTCAAAAATTCTTTCTTGGCCATGAGCTCCAGACCACCCCACCATCACCCCAAAACCTCATCAGGATCTACTACGTAATAGAGAAATCAAAGGTTATAGAGAAAAGTACTCTATTAAAAAGGGTAAATACTAATATAAGGCACTTTAACACATACTCTAATGATGAAGACTAAAATGGGGGAAATCATCTTAACCAGCAGGTTTTTTTTAAGTTTATTTATTTATTTTGAGAGAGAGAGACACACACACAGAGAACAGGGGAGGGGCAGAGAGAGAGGGAGAGAAAGAATCCCAAGCAGGCTTCTCGCTGACAGCAATGTTGGGGGCAGGGAGTTGGGGGGTGGGGGGTGGGAGTGGTACCTAGATCTCACAAACAGGAGTTCATGACTTGAGCTGAAGTCGAGTCAGATGCTCAACAGACTTAGCCACCCAGACACCCCCAGTTATTTCTGTATAACAAAATATTCTAAGGACACATGGAATTTTCTAATGTCAGATCCTTTGGAGGCAATGCCAAATGATATGGGATATATAAACTACACAATATATTTAAATCTACTCCTAGCTACTGAACACTTAGAAGGTTTTTCTTTCCAAATAAAGAAAATAACTTTAATTTTTGATATTTAAAATTTGGGATAACTATGTATTACATTTAGCAAATGTCAGATTTTCTATTTCAATGTAACTCAGCAGTGATAAAAAGTAAAAAGATTCTAAAAGCAAAATAGTTGCTGTCAGTGGAAATAAAGTGCATCAGGTTTGTTTGCGTTACAGTCCCAGAACAACAACAACAAAAAAAGAATCAAAGTACTGTCATGTTGAGAAAATGCTTAAATTACTTAAAACATCAATAATGGCCAGGCTAGCCTGTTATGTATTGACCATCTCTACCAGCGAAATAAGAACATGGAACATGTACTATTTTCATCATAAATACTATTTAATAAAAAATTGGAGACAGGACATGCACAGAAGAAAGCCTTTCTTTTTCTGGTTTCAACATCACTGACATCATCCTTCCTAGAACAAACAAACAAACAAACAAACAAATAAATACATAAATAAATAAATACATAAATAAATAAATAAATAAATAACACAATCCATTGGCCTGAAATGAGGTTTTCATTAGTTTTTCTCCCACAAGTGAATAGGCCAACAAAAAGCTGCATTCCAACTAGGTTGTCTCCTTGAAAACATTTATTTTGTGTTCTTTAAAATGCTTTTGTGCAAGGAAGACTCATGACAATAGTGTTGATTGACAAAAGGAGGGCCTTGATTGTGTTTATAAACAAACACAAGACCTGTGACTTCAAGTTGCAATGCAAACATTAAAGAAAAATATGCTGCCTTCTCAGACTGAAAAATGCAGGACCTTTAGTCAAAAAGAAAATATATTGATTAAGCACCTGTCAGATACGTAACACTAGACATAAACTTTTTTTAAAATGGAAGAGAGGAAAATCTATAGCCAATTTAATGAACTTATTTCTGTTTCTTGGCTTACCTAAAATTCTGCTATAGTATTTTTCTTCTTCACTAAAAGTGTTCAAATACCACAATCTATTAACAAATATAGCCTAAAATACTGTGTTTTCATAAAATTTTGGACATTTTCTTTATGGCATTTACCAAAAAATATTCTTAGTTCTCAGGAAAAAAGGAGTGGATCTTTATTACTTCTTAAAATGGTTTCAGAGAAATAAACTGTTGGAAGTTCCTTTACTATCTTTTTTTTTCTTCAAATGAAGTACATCCTGTCTGAAACAGAATTACTAACAAACTAAAAGCAAGAGTTTCAGGGTAACTGAATTTAAAAATATTTTGCATTGAAAGAAAGTTCTGATATGTTCTGAGCATATCAGATGATAGGCTTTAGTATAAAAAAAAGCTCTTCAAGGTACTATGTTAAGCCATGATAGTTTTCAAAACACTTGTTAAACAAAGTTGTGACTCATGCTTGTGGTCAGTGTGTGAGGAATTAGAAATGGTTTGAGTTTCAATAAATCAGATCTTAGAATTGGTGAGGACAGGTATTGCTACGTGGTAATGCAATTTGTAGAATTTTGCAGCTGTGTGACTAAAGGAATATACTTTATGATAACTTAAAAGAAACTGTGACTCTATATATTATACTTTGGCAGCAGGAGTAGGGAACTTAAATTCTTTTTTTTTTTTTTTTTAATTTTTTTTTTTTCAACGTTTATTTATTTTTGGGACAGAGAGAGACAGAGCATGAACGGGGGAGGGGCAGAGAGAGAGGGAGACACAGAATCGGAAACAGGCTCCAGGCTCTGAGCCATCAGCCCAGAGCCTGACGCGGGGCTCCAACTCACGGACCGCGAGATCGTGACCTGGCTGAAGTCGGACGCTTAACCGACTGCGCCACCCAGGCGCCCCGGGAACTTAAATTCTTAAGGAATAAGGCTTGGTGCCCTTGGTGCTCTTTCCTTAAAACACCCTGGAGAACGGAGCAGGGAAACCACTCTCTTCCAGGTCTCAGCTTCTGACTTCTTAGGGTAAGAACTTCCATCAGTGGAGCCAGTAGCAACAACAGTAGCAGCAAATAGCAACAGGAGCAACATGCATTTTCTTCCATATCAACTTAATATCAACTGACTCTTAGCAACATAAGTATTTTTATAGTCACCACTGCAGAGGAAAAAAGTGCAAGGGCAACTGTAGGCAGAGGAAAGTTCCTTAGAAGAAAGAGGGACAGAGTAGAATGATGCCTCCATTTGTTGCCCACACCAGAAACCTGGCTGACAGTCATGCTTTAAGCCTTCCTTGACTCCCCACCCACATCCAGATATTCCAGACTGAAAATTAGTCCTATCCAGTGTTTCTCGAAAGTATCCACTTCTTTCTTTCCCTGGTACCTTGACATAAATTAAGCTACCTTTTTATCTCATCTGGCATTTTGTAACAGACCCCTGGCTGCCACCACTCATCCAGCCATCCTCCATGTGAGAACCAAAGTGAGCTTTTTTTTTTTTTTCCCAAAGTTTATTTATTTATTTTGAGAGAGAGAGGGAGTATGCACTGTGTGCACGAGTGGGGACGGGGCAGAGAGAGGCCCCCAGGCAGGCTCCTCTCAGTCAGCACAGAGCCTATTGCCAGGCTCAAACCCAGGAATGTGAAATCATGACCTGAACTGAAACCAAGAGTCAGA
Organism: Puma concolor; assembly: GCF_028749965.1. Classification (NCBI taxonomy): domain Eukaryota; kingdom Metazoa; phylum Chordata; class Mammalia; order Carnivora; family Felidae; genus Puma; species Puma concolor. The sequence goes on from NC_141674.1 coordinate 86,807,944, forward strand.
CTCTCAACTGACTGACTGAGCCGCCCAGGAGCACTCCCCCCCACCCCCCGACATTTTACATAAAGTTTGTTTGTTTGGAGAAGGAGCACACAAAGTGAGCTTTCTAAACTTCAAGTCTCCCTTGTGTAAAACTTCAGTAATTTCCCATTGCTGTCAGGATAGAGTCCACACTTCCTCATGTAGCTTTGGAGCCCCTTCCTGATCTGAAACTCTTCTAGCAAATACTTCTGAAGTTCCACCTCTTTATTCTCCAAATTACTGAAATTTCAGTTCTCTGAACAAGTGACGTTCTCAGCTCTGGATCTTTGCATGTTCCCAGCATGTTCCTACCCCTGCCTGCCTCTCCTGTGTCAGGTCATACACTGTCCCCTCGGTGCCCCATGGCTCCACCTTGGGCTGGGAATGCACACTAGTCTCTCTTAGGGATGCTCGTGTTTTCTCTGGTTTGAACGCTCCTCCTCAATTATGAAGTACAGTGTATACCTATGAGACAGCAGCATGGTACACTCAATAGCTATATGCAAAACTAGCATGAGGGAGAGTAGGTACATATTTTAAGCACATCTTGAAAAGAGTTTCAGAAGTATGAAGTTCTCAGAAATCACAGTGGAAAAATAATATATAGACCACTGAAAATGAAACAAGAGAATGATTCTTTTTGAATGACATTTGGAAAACTGAGAGGCTGAGACAGAATCTAGACAGGTCATCCAGGTCGCATAAGGGGTTGCTAAAACTTCCAAAGATGAACTACTTACGCTGCATTATAATAAGTAGCTCATGGTCCATGAGCAGTGGATGTTTCCAGGCCAGTGGGGGAAGCAAAGATGTCCTCAACCATGTAAGAGATCTGTTGAGTAATGGATTGAGACTCAGTTTCTATTTTTTGTCATGTTCCTCTGAATTATCTCCAGACCTGTATTTCCAACCTGATGGTGTATATCACTACTTGGGCATCCCACAGGCACCTCTCAGAAGACCTTACCTGTCCAGAACAGAATTTGTCACTTTTCTCTCAACCTGCTGCTTTTCTAGTGTTTTCTCTTCTAGTTAGCGGCACCTCCATCCACTCAGATATCCAAGCAAGAGATCCAAGATATCCACTAACATGTTCCTGCAGTAAAAAACAAACAAACAAACAAACAAACAAACAAACAAACAAACAAACAACTCTTGCCACCCACATGCAACATGTCACCCTCTCTTCTTGATACTACTTTCTTCATTTTTTTATTTGAGTACAGTTGACACATGATGTTATGTTAGTTTCAGGCATATAACATAGGCATTCCGACAAATCTGTATGTTATGGTATGCTCACAAGTGTAGCTACAATCTGCCAGCATACGACACTATTAAAATACCTTTGACTACACTCCCTATGCTGTACCTTTAATTTCGTAATAGTGCTCAAACCCATTTACTTCTCTTCATCCTCAGTGCCTCTACTTCAACGAAGGCTACACTCATTTCTGAATAATGACAGGTCCCTGATTGGTTTCCGTCCCTCCAATCTTGCCTTACCCTCATTCATTCCTCATATTGCAGCCAGAGTTCTGTTTCCAAAGTTCATGTTTAATTATGTTGCTTCTTCTGTTTAAGACCTTATAGCGATTCTCCATTGCTCTCAGGATAAAGCACTTGGTGAATATCTGTCGAATGACTTATCTTCTCAAATATTCAGAATAACATTAAGTTAGGCAGTATTATTCTATTTCGCAAGTAAGGGCACCAAGACTCAAGTGAAGAACTTAACGCAGAGTCAAACTGTCAGGTTTGTCTGACTCCTGAGGTGGTACTGTTTCTGTATCACACTGCCTATCCTTTCTCTCAGGAGACGGCTTCTTCACATAGATAGTGAAAAAAGACTGCTGGTTACACAATGCATTTCTGCCAGTCATACAAGAGTAAACAATTTCTGGTTCCCATAGCATTGTAGTAATTGCTTTATAGAAATATCTTGTACTGCAGTAAAAAATGTGATTAACCAGGAAGTGCAATTAAGCAGATTTTATTTTAAGAGCATGCAGAGAAAAGAGATTGTAAGCTTTTAGGCAAAATCTCGATATTACCAAAAACAAGCTGATAGGAATTTTTTTTTAAGCAGGCTTCACACCCAGCATGAACTTACAACCCTGAGTCAATCAGGACCTGAGCTGAGATCAAGAGTCGGACACTTAACCACCTGAGCCACCTGGGCACCACAAGCTGATAAGAATTTTTAAGAACAGTTTCCAGGGTAGTAACTTGGAATTTCTACATGTGGAACTCTGTTGTCCATACCTTTCTATAGCAGGTGTAATGACCATCAGATAGAGCTTTTGCCTGGCATAGGAGCTGGCACAGAGTAGATGTCCAGTAAGTGTTTGTCACATGAATGAATTAATAAAGGGGAAAAGTAAAAGTGTTACTGGCTATGATGGCCAGTTTTACTTTTAAAAGTAAAAGTAAAGGGGCGCCTGGGTGGCGCAGTCGGTTAAGCGTCCGACTTCAGCCAGGTCACGATCTCGCCGTCCGTGAGTTCGAGCCCCGCGTCAGGCTCTGGGCTGATGGCTCAGAGCCTGGAGCCTGTTTCCGATTCTGTGTCTCCCTCTCTCTGCCCCTCCCCCGTTCATGCTCTGTCTCTCTCTATCCCAAAAATAAATAAACGTTGAAAAAAAAAATTAAAAAAAAAAAAAAAGTAAAAGTAAAAAGTGAAAGTAATCTTCAGCATTCTAAGATCCACGGTCATTTATCATGGTCGTCATATTCTTCCTACTAAGGGAAGATGGTAAAGTAATATATGTTAGCTAAGTTTCCCACTACATAGATCAAAACAAAAAAGTTTTCTTATTCTCAATAAACTAGGAGATTCATTCAATCAGAACCATTTATTTCCTAAATGTAGTGGTAAAAAACACATCTGATTCAAGTTTTTGTAGTTTCTACCAAAATTTAGCATATATATAAATATACGTGTGTGTTTGTTTTCAACTATGAATTTAGCTATATTGAGAAAGAAGATTGACATAATCGGATGAAATAAAAGTTTTTATTTATTTGCAGATTTTTTTTAATTTTTTTTTCAACGTTTTTATTTATTTTTGGGACAGAGAGAGACAGAGCATGAATGGGGGAGGGGCAGAGAGAGAGGGAGACACAGAATCGGAAACAGGCTCCAGGCTCTGAGCCATCAGCCCAGAGCCTGACGCGGGGCTCGAACTCCCGGACCGCGAGATCGTGACCTGGCTGAAGTCGGACGCTTAACCGACTGCGCCACCCAGGCGCCCCTATTTGCAGATTTTAAATATCATAGTTTTCCCAGTCTACCTAATATTTCAGACTCCCTCATGGTCATTTTTTCCCTAGTCCTCTTCACAGTTATATACTGTGGAGTTACTTAATAGATGATAATTTTAACCAAGGATCATATTTGTCATATTAAAACAAATGTAAAGTATCCTGGAGCGCCTAGCTGGGTCAGTCAGTAGAGCATGGGACACTTGATCTTGGGGTTGTGAGTTTGAGTTCCACATTGGGTGTTGAGACTACTTAAAAAGTTAAAAAAAAATTGTTTTTAAGTAGAATATCCTGAGTTCCTGGGTAAAATGTATAATAGATAATTCTTCACTAGTCAGGAAAAAGATAAAATTCAAATTGTATATATCACATACTATATTTCTAGGTCTCTCTTTTTACAGTAAAAAATTACACTTATAATATTGCAATAATATTGCATTAAATCTTTTAATACACAAATCTACAGTATGAAGATTTTAGAAACATACAACTTAGGGAAATGAAATCTTACTTTTCCTTTTAAAAAGTAAAAAAAAACTTACTGTTTATTTTTGAAGGAGAGAGAGACAGAGTGTGAGTGGGGGAGGGACAGAGAGAAAGAGGGAGACACAGAATCTGAAGCAGGCTCCAGACTCTGAGCTGTTTGCACAGAACCTGACGTGGGGCTCAAACCCATGAACCATGAGATCACAACTTGAGCTGAAGTCAGATGCTTAACCAGCTGAGCCGCCCAGGCCCCCTTATTTCTCTTTTCTTAATAAAATAAGTCAGGGGCGTCTGGGTGGCTCAGTCAGTTAAGCCTCCGGGCTCCTGATTTCATCTCAGGTCGTTATCTCAGGGTTTGTGAGTTCAGGCCCCACACTGGGCTCTGCACTGCTTGGGATTCTCTCTCTCACTCTCACTGCCCCTCTGCTCATGCTCTCTGTCTCTGTCTCTCTGTCTCTGTCTCTCTCTCTGACAATAAATAAATAAAACTTTTAAAAAATTTAAATAAAAATAAATAAATCAGATCTTTATTTGTGTTATTGACTATGATGGCTGATCTCCTTTCAGGTCATGCTGTAAATAGGACCAGAAAAGAGGAGAAAAACTGAACTTGAGTTCCCATTGCAGTGAAATCATGATTTGGCTATGATACATTGACAGCTTGTACCCTTACTAGTTATATACTCCCTAGTTATGAATGTAGGTCTAATATCTCACTGCTACTAAGAATATCCGTTTAGGAAATTTATTGTATCACCAACACCAAGAATTTCTGATGGAAGTTAATCCTGTCCTGAGGCCGAGGTAAATTATTTTAGGTCAGCTCAGATACTGTAATGAAAATTTGCTTTCAACCATGGCATGATATTGGCAAATTTGGAAAACCTAGGAATGCACGTGATAATTAGCTCAATATTAGAGTGTAAAGGCTATAGATTTTTCAGACCCTTTTTTTTTTTTTTTTGATAGGACACGAGCTCCTGGGAAATATTTTTGCAACTGTTCTGGACATCAGCCTTGGCTGGAGAAGCAGTGTCTTACTTCCTTCTGTCTGGGGACCCCTCTCTTCTCTGATTCTTTAGTCACATGTAGGGCAGCCACAATTAGCTTGGCGTAGGAGCACCAGTTTACAACAGCTTTTATAAGCGGAGGAAGTGCTGCACGCACAGTATACCTATGCAAATTCGCTCTCTGTAGGTGTTGGCTCTCTGTGCTGGAGAATCCATCCAGCTCAGCGTTCCTCTCTGGGTCTCTGAGGGTTGGGTTTCCTTCCGGCAGTAAAGTGGGTGGGAATCTCTGAAACCACTCTATTTTCTTGCTTGTGTTTTTTTTGTTTTGTTTTGTTTTTTTGTTTTTTTTTTTCACTCTGAGCGAGATGTATAATAGTTCCTACTCATTCTTTTGGTTGACGTGTTCAGCTTCACCTTCCCATGCATCTGACTTCAGCATGTTTTTTGTCTTCAAGTGAATTGTGCACAAAACGTACAGCAGCTGCCTACACCAGATAACTGCACAGAGCAGGTTTGTAGAGCAGTGTGGTCGGTCAGTCCTTCCCTTCCTAAGCTGCACTCTGCTCCTTGAGGGTCCCTTGAGTTCTCAACTGCCAGAGTTCAAGGAAATGTGACCATAGTTTTGATTTCTGTAGAAAAATAAAGCAGTTTAAAATTCAGAGTACCCATGTAATCATTTATGGAAAAAAAAATCTCTAAACCTTTGTTTTAGAGAGCAAAAGAGAAAAGAGGTAGGAAATCCCCTCAACAGTTTTATTTAGAAAAAAAAAAATCACACCTATGGTACCTCCATGGTGACAAATAAAAATAATAATGCAGGAGCAGAATTCGGTAGACATATTTTTAACTAGATTATTAAACTTCACAGCATCAAATACCAGAGCACTGAACATAATTTATTCGATTTATACTCACTGCTGCATACCTAAATGATTTTCACACACCATGCTGCTGCCTCTTCTTAGGCAGCTTAGTGGTTACTGTGGATCATGAACCCCACCCTTTTGATCAGATAAAGCTAAAATATGATGATGTAGGGAGAAAAAAAAAACCCTTATATTCATGAGCCAGTGTTTAGAAGGATTTATAAGACATAAAATATCTAAAATGGAAATTTATCAGACTCTTTAATTAGTTTGTAACAACATTTTAAACAATATTGCTTATCAAGTTGCCTTTCAACAGGCTAAAATCTTCTGAAACATCTATGTTAATAGGACTTAAATGATTTTTATCATGCTTAGATTTGATTTTTTTTTTAATTTTTTTTTTCAACGTTTATTTATTTTGGGGACAGAGAGAGACAGAGCATGAACGGGGGAGGGGCAGAGAGAGAGGGAGACACAGAATCGGAAACAGGCTCCAGGCTCTGAGCCATCAGCCCAGAGCCTGACGCGGGGCTCGAACTCCCGGACCGCGAAATCGTGACCTGGCTGAAGTCGGACGCTTAACCGACTGCGCCACCCAGGCGCCCCTAGATTTGATTTTTTAAAACAACATGAGCTTCAGGTAAATCATTTTGCACATACCAGTAAGACTTCACTTGTGTAGTAAACTATCTACATAAACATATTTGGTGGTTCTGCAAATCTCCTATTTCCTTTTGCTAACCCAATGGATATCATGCTCCTTCTGTGTGGAAATTTTGAAGCTATCACTGGCATCAGGTCTTTTAGTTCTGTCTTTAAAAGTGTCTAGACTCCCATCCACCAATGCTACATGACAAGCCTTTACAGCCATTTCTGTATGCTCTTCTAGGAAAACTTCTAACTGATGTGATTTCCTCCCGTCTACTCTCTACCTTGCTACTAGAGTTATCTTTGTAAATGCAGAACTGATCATTTCATTCTTCTACTTGGAAACCCTTAGTGGTTCATAGTTCACTAGAATGGGTTACTGGTGTGACAAGATCACTATAGCCTTTGGGACATTGCCTCTAACCTAAAGCAGTTCCTTCTGATGACCCCAGTATACTATTCAAATATTACTGGTTATTGGGGGGGGGAGGGGCTTTACTTAAAAGGTTTGGAAGCACCTCTTTAAAGCAAGGTTCTTAACTGAGACCTGAGAACCCTGGGAGAACAATATGTGGACTTCAGGATATTTATGATCCTCTGTAGTTTCTGGGAGTGGGTCCTCAGAAATAACCTATTCTTTTTTTTTTTTCAACGTTTATTTATTTTTGGGACAGAGAGAGACAGAGCATGAACAGGGGAGGGGCAGAGAGAGAGGGAGACACAGAATCGGAAACAGGCTCCAGGCTCTGAGCCATCCGCCCAGAGCCCGACGCGGGGCTCGAACTCACGGACCGCGAGATGGTGACCTGGCTGAAGTCGGACGCTTAACCGACTGCGCCACCCAGGCGCCCCAGAAATAACCTATTCTTAAAGGGGACTGTACTTCTAAAAAATTTAAAAACCGCAGCTCCATAACATACATTGGCCTTAACAATCCCTTCTATACTGTCTCACAACATTAGCAACAACCATTCTTTCCCACGCATCTTACACTCCAGCCACTGCAGACTATTTGGCATTTTTCCAACCTGCCAAGTTTTCCAGCCCTCATCTTTCTGCAGCTTTATCTTCATTGCTTCCTTCTTCTTACCTTTAGCTTCAGCAATGATGAATTGTTTGTAGCTCTCTGAAATGTACTTTCAAGTTTCGATGCTCAGTCACACACCATCTTCAGCTTGGAATGTCTTCACAATCTGCCTGATGAACTCCTGGAAGTGATCTTCACCATCTGGTGAAATCTTCTGAATGAACCTCCTCCCCTCCCTCCTACTAGAAGAATTCTTTGCTCTTGTTGTTATGTTGCCTTCTTATTTTATATTAATATTTATATTATTGTGCTAATTTTAATTTATTCTAATGATTTCTATATATTTTTCTCCCCATAAGACTGTGCTACTTGAAGTAAGTCCCTAATGTATTCATCTTTATATGTTGGATGACTGTTCTTTTAACCTCATCTCAATCTGTGAAACGCTGACTTAATCCTTGAAGATTAAAATAGTTACAATGTCATTTCTGGAAAAACCTCTTCAGTCCCCCAAGTCAGGGGGAACTCTCTTCTCTGTGATACCTAGTAGTTCATAAACAAGTCTATTAAATCAGTTATGCCTTTCTCTTATCTTTCTCAAGTATAAGAACTGAGAGCCTTCAGTTTTACAGGCTCAGCTCTGCTCAGTTCCTTGGCCTAATCTTTATCAATGGAGCAACCAGCAGTGGTTTCAGCCCCACCTGTGAATGTACTGCCCATCGCCTCCAGCACCACCACCAACAACAACTCTTATTGTTTAAAACCCTAATATCTTTACTGCCTGTCCTTTCTCTCTGGAAACTGGACCTGTATATCCACTTACCTGGGAAGCCTCTTGCAAATGGGAGGATTTCATAAGAACCCTGACACTGTATCTTTCTTCCTACCCCAACTTCAAGATCAGTGCTCAACGAGGTAGGGCCTAATATTTCAGTTTGAAATGCTTGTCACTCTGTTAAGAAAGGCTGCACTTAGAGGCAGTTTAATTTTCCTGACCAGGGTCAGCCAGATCTGTTTTCTGCTTTATCCTATTCCCTAAAAGCCTGGAGCAAATTGTCCAGTGGCAATGTTTAATAATCCTTAATGCTTAACACAATGGCTTCCCTAGAGTGGATACTCAGCACGAATGAATGGACAAATGGACATCCATTTAAAAAAAGAAAAAGAAAGAAATACCTATACACAATAAGAAGTAACAGAGACTGTGGTGAATATCTACAAAGGACAACTCTTCCTTAGCACTATCCATTTCTTAACAGGTGAGATTGTGGGCTGAGGGTTGTCAGATACACTTTTTCAAGAGAAGCTGGACATCCAGATTTTTATGTGACTTTTTTGATATTGTAAGAAGGAGCATGGTTCCTGCCCAGCGTGTTGTACTTTTATAGGATAAAACAGATTATCATGTAGTCAAGTCAGACATCTGCAAGGGTGAAAAACATAGGCTAGCTTTCTGTGATTTTCAATGCTAGTTGAGTGTCAGTATTTCTGGAAAGGAGGATTAATAGTGAAATGTCCTTTACAGGACTTATCATGATAGAAACAAGTTAGGTTATTTGGATTCTTGGCCATTGTTCTCCTCAGTCTATCATATCCTATTGCCAGAATAAGAAAATCCAGGAAGACAGAGTCTAGAGGCATCAGTAGCCTGGGACACATAACTTGCTTCATGTTGACTGAAGAATAGTTGTGTCCTAATAAGGAGATCATTAAGATGGTTCCTTTGTAATCTTTTGCCAATGACATGTGACAAGGGAGACCTGGAAAAATACGGGCTCAATAAATATTCATTCGGTGTATGAATGAATGAATGAATGAATTTGTTGTTCCACATTTACAGAAATTTTTATAAGAGGTTGTGCCTTTTCAGTGCAAATTTTCTTTAATTCAGTAGCATGAAGATATTCAATAAATAGATGATGACTAGAGATTTTGTTTCAAATTTATTTCAGAAGCTTCTTTTAATACACCACTTTGTATCCACTGGGGTCAAAAATGAACTATTTACAGCTTTGTGCATCAAAGGACACTATCAAGAGAATGAAAAGGCATCCCACAAAATGGGGAAAAGTTTTTGTAAATCGTATATCTGACAAGGGATTAATATCCAGAATATATAAAGAACTCCTATAACTCACTAACAAAAAACCCAAACAAGCCAGTTTTAAAATGGTGAAAGACTTGAATAGACATTTCCCCAAAGAAAATGTACAAATGGCCAATAAGCACATGAAAAGATGCTCAACATCACTAATCATTAGGGAAATGCAAATCGAAACCATAACGAGATACCATTTTACACCCATTAGAGTGGCTATTATTAGGGGCGCCTGGGTGGCTCAGTCATTTAAGAGGTTGACTTCAGCTCAGGTCATGATCTCGCTGGGTTTGTGAGTTCGAGCCCCGTGTCCGGCTCTGTCCCTGGAGACTCCTTCAGATTCTGTGTCTCCTCCTCTCTCTGCCACTCCCATGTTCATGCTCTGTCTCTCTCTGTCTCTCAATAATAAATAAACATTAAAAATTTTTTTAAAAAAAGAATGGCTATTATTAAAAACATACAGGGGTGCCTGGGTGACTCAGTTGGTAAGCATCCAACTCTTAATTATGGCTCAGGTTATCATCTCTCAGTTCTTGCGATCAAGCCCCGTGTTGGGCTCCGGGCTCATAGCATGGAGCCTGCTTGGGATTCTCTCTCTCTCTCTTTCTCTCTCTCTCTCTCAGAATAAATAAATAAACATTTAAAAACAGATAAACAGATAATAAAAAGTGTTGGCAAAGATGTAAAGAAATTGGAACTCTGCATTGCTGGAGGGAATATAAAATGGTTCAACTACTGTAGAGAACAGTATGGTGGTTACTCAAAAAATCAAACAGAATTATCATATAACCCAGCAATTCTAGATCTATATCCAAAATGGTTGAAATTAGGGACTAGAACAAATATTTGTACATTCATGTTCATAGAAGCATTATTTATAATAGGCAAAACATGGAAACAACTTAATTGTCCTTTGATGGATGAGTGGATATACACAATGTGTTGTATATGTAAATGGAATGTTATTCAGCCTTCAAGAAGAATGAAATCCTGATACATGGTACAACATGGATGAACTTTGAAAACATTATTCTAAATGAAGTAAGCCAGAAAAAAAAGGACAAATAGTTTATGATTCTGCTTATATAAGGTATCTAGAGGAGTCCAATTCATAGACACAGAGAGTGGAAAGTGGTTACCAGGGGCCAGGGGGAGTGGGCAATTATTGTTTAATGAGTACAGAGTTTCAATTTGGAATGATCAAAAAGTTCTGAAGATGTATAGTGTTATTGGTTGCACTGTAACATGAATGCACTTAATGCCACTGGATTGTACACTTAGGTTTTAGAATAGTAGGGGTGCCTGGGTGGCTCAATCGGTTGAGCATCAGACTTCGGCTCAGGTCATGATCTTGTGGTTCCTGAGTTCCAGCCCCACATTGAGCTCCCTGCTGTCAGCCTGTCAGTGCAGAGCCTGCTTTGGATCCTCTGTTCCCCTCTCTCTGTTCCTCCATGCTTGCACTCTTCCAAAAATAATATATATTTTTTAAAGTTTTAGAATCATAAATTTTATGTTATGTATATTTTACCACAATTTTAAAAAATGAGTTATTCATAATCATGATCTTTATTTCTGGTTTACATAGGGTTTTGCATCAGGCTCTTTTGTGCCTTTACCCTAGTTCCTCTATTGTTCTACTTTCTGTGTATATGTACCAAAGAAAGAATGTGGGGGCTTGGTGGGGGGGGGGGGCAGCTGGGTGGTTCAGTCAGTTAAGTGACCAACTCCAACTCTTGATCTCAGTTCAGGTCATGATCTCACCATTTGTGAGTTTGAGCCCTAAGTTCATTTCTGCACTAACAGCGCAGAGCCTTTTTGGGATTCTCTTTCTCCCTTTCTCTCTGCCCCTCCCTTCATCGTGTTTTCTCTCTCTCTCCCTCTCTTTCTCTCTTAATCTCTCTCAAGATAAATAAATAAACTTAAAAAAAAAAAGAATGTGGGGGTTAGGGGGAGGAGAAGGAGAGAGGGAGAGAAAGAGAAAATTAAGACCAACAGCTCAAAGATTGGAATAGGTAGGGCAGTTGATATTGATATGCATCTCTGCAATAACAACTTGTCTTTAGAAAGTCTTGAGGTGCCTGGGTGGCTCAGTCAGTTAAACATCCAACTTCAACTCCGGTCATGATTTCACGGTGCATGAACTCGAGCCCTGCATCAGGCTGGGTGCTGACCGCTCAGAGCCTAGAGCCTGCTTCAAATTCTGTGCCTCGCTCTCTCTCTGCCCCTCCCCTGCTTGTGTGTGTGTGTGTGTGTGTGTGTGTGTGTGTGTGTGTGTGCGCGCGCGCGCGCTCTCTCTCTCTCTCTCTCTCAGAAATAATAAATGAATAAACTTAAAAAAAAAAAAGAAAGTATAATTACTCCAAGGATGCTTTGTTCTAGCCCTGGATATTTAAAAATATTGGTGTCATTTAGCATTTCCCTTGGCATGGGTGTTGTCTATTGGGATTTGTTCATCAGAAGAAAAGTAATCCTTCTAACTTTCAGAAGAATATGAGGAGAAGGAGCATGAGACCTATCTCACTTTTCTAACCCCGTTGCCCATCACTCCACTTAAGTCCCATATAACCTCACGCCTAGACTATTACATTAGTTTCTTTCTACTGTAAATTCTTACCTCATTCAACATGTACAACACTATTCTACCATACTGATTTTCCAAAATATCATCCTTTCTTAGTAGATGACTTTACTTCCTATTTCACAAAGGCTATTTATCAAGCATGAATGCTCTTAACTTCCTGCCCTTCCCCCCACTTCTACAAGCATTATCTGCATATGCTGTAACCTAGCCTCTTTTCCCTGCTCCAAAAGAAGTTTCAAACCTCATCCTTATCCAGCCACTTGTGCTGGGGATCTCATTCCCTCCCACCTCCTTGAGGACTTGGATCCATCAGCTGTCTCTTTTCTTTCCTGTGCCTTCAGCCTCCTTCTCTTCTTCAGCTCTTCCCCCTTTAGCCTGTAAACAAGGTCAAGTCTTTCTCAGTTAAAAAAAAAAAAAAAAGTGCATTTCTCAAGTTTCCATCCTGAATTTCTCCTACTTGCTCCTGGGCCTCTTGAAAAACTGTATTATTTGCTTTCTCCACTTTCTTTCCATCCCCATAGGCTCCTACCCCGCCCCCAAACTGAAACTGCTCTATGAATGTTACCTGTGGCCCTTAGGTGCCAAATCCAGTAGGCAGTTTTCATTATTTATTTATCTAATCAGTCTGCAACCTTTGACACTCTGGGCTAATTTTTTTTTTTTCCACCTGATTTCCATGGAACCATCTCTCCTCACTCTGTAACCATTCCTTCTTACTTTTCCTCTGTCCACACCAGCTACTGTTGCATCCCACTGATCTGTCCTTTGCCATCCCTTCTCAGCCTGCACATTGAGGAGATCTCCAAGCCGATGGCCTCACCATAAGCTAATAACTCCAAAATTTCTTCATCTCCCTCAGCTTTCTCTGGTTTGCTAGACTCAGGTACGTACTGAACATGTCCGTCTGGACACACAGCATATTTTATAATTCCCTCTCCCCAGAGCAGTCCTCTCACCCCTGTTTTTCACATCTTGATAAATAGCGCTATCATCTATCAATTGCCCATGTAAGAAACATGAAAGAGATTCTATGTTCTTCCATCTTCTAATCCAATTATGACATGAAGTCCTGTGCATTTTACGAAAGTAACTTTTCAAGCCTATTTCCCATATTCATCTATCTTGCCTGGTTCTTTTTAGCTATTTAGCTAATCATTCTTTAACTATTCACTTACTCCAGTAAAATGACACCATGTTAAGCAGCCTATAAAATACTCTTTTTGCTATAACATTGTCAGTGGTGAGTTCAAATCTTTCATAAGAACAATTGGAAATTTAGGCCACACACTTTATTTTATTCAAAAGTCAGAATATAACGATGAGATACCACTTCACATCCACTGGGATAGCTATTATCAAAACAAAGCAATATTACTGAATTTTAGAAAGGAGTGAAATTCTGACACATAGTACAATATGGAAGAACCTTGAGGACATTATGCTAAGTGAAATAAGTCAGATACAAAAGAACAAATATTGTATGATTCCGCTTATATGGGGTACCTGGAGTGGTCCAGTTGATAAAGACAGAAAGTAGCATGGTCGTTGCCAGGGATGGGAGAAAGGAATAATAGGAAGTTATTATATAATGGGCACAGAGTTTCAATTTGGGAGGAAAAAGTTCTGGAGATGGATATCACCGATGGTTGCATAATACTGTAAATGCACTTAATGCCACTGAATGGTACACTTAAAAAGGGTTAAAACGGTAAATTTCATTTTTTATGCCTTGCTCAACTCAGGCTGCTATAATAAAAATGACATTGACTGGGTGGCTTAAACAATAAAAATCTGTTTCTCCCAGTTCTGGAGGCTAAGATGTCTAAGATCAAGGTGCCAGCAGATTTGGTGTCTGACGAGGTCCTGCTTTCTGTCTTGGAGACAGCTGCTTCTTGCTGTATCCTCACATGGCTAAGAGAAAAATCATCTTTCTCCTGTCTCTTCTCATAAGAACACCAATCTCATTCATGAGGGCTCCAGCCTCATGACCTAATTAGCTCCCAAAGGCCCCACCTCCAAACGCCCTGTAGTGGGAATTTAAGCTTCAACATATGAATTTGGGCAGTGGGGGCGGGGGAGGGGGGAACACAAATATTCAGTCCACAGCAGCCACAATTTCAAAATTAGAATATATTTACCAGATTTTTCAAAATTGTCGTTCCTGAGATGTCTTTCTGTAGAGTTCCAGGAGTGTATACTCTGTCCCCTGTGATACGAGGAGGTGGGAACTAACTGAAGTAAATGGTATCTTGCCAGAAGGATAGGAGGGACCAGACAATCAGAGAAGGCACAGAGCAATCTGAAACTCCTGGGTAGAAATAGAGAATGTCTGTATCTCAGAGGGTGACCCTCTGAGGGTCTGTTCCTCCAGAGACCCAGGTTCCCCTATTTGTGTCCCTGCGGAAGCTCAGCAATACAGTGTGTGTTTCCCAGCTTGCACAGAATCCTCCCCACTTCTGTTAAAGCCAGCATTCCTACCATGCACTCCAACACAAAACTGAACTATAGTTAAGCAGAAAAATAAATAGTTTAAAAATACATGCATTTTGAAGTAATTATGGTGAAATGCAAAAGCTGAATAAAAGAGACCAGCAACTCAAGATCAGAACAAAGCCTTTGGGAGCTCTAACAGGAAAATATGTGTATCATTGTCAAGTGCCAAAGTCAATACAGCATACAAACCAAACCCAAAGCTTATCTGTGTGGTTTCCATAGTGTCAATATATATGCAAAGTTGGTCTGACTGCACTGAGACCCAGCAAAGGTCATGGAAGTAAAAACAAAAGTCAGACTGTCTCTGTGAACCTTTGGCAAGTGCCAGGTTTCCTGGACGTTTTCTCATTTCTAGAGAAGTGAGCGAGAGGTGGCAGTAATGTTCTTTTCCTCTCTTGCTCTCTCTCTCTCTCTCTCTCTCTCTCTCTCCCCCTCCCCCCTCCCTCTCTTCCTCCCTTCCTGCCTCCCTCCCTCATGAATTAAAGCATTATTTTCTTTGAGTCCCAGGAAATGAAATTCATATTTACAGTGAAAGGTTACTGATGAAAGAGATGACCTGTTCCTTTTAATATATATTTATTTTCATGTATAATTGCACTATGGTTTTAAAAGTGAGAGTGGTTTTCTTTAAAATAGACCTGCTTTGGGGGGATAAATACGCACTCTTCTTAATTTTCCTCCTGCTTGTCAAATCAAAATAGCTTCAGATAAATGAATAACACAAGAATAGCTGCACAGAATCAGGATGAGAGGAGCAGCACATCACACATTTTTCTTTGATTGTGCTGCAGGTTGGGGGTACAAATTGGGAGGCTGCTGAGATGCTAGGTGCATGTGAGTGACAAATTATATTAGTTGAAAAAGTAGCTACACTCAGTGGGATGAATTTGCCTTGGTAATTAGAAATTTAAATAGCAGCTGTGTACTGGGGATAGTTTTTGGTTTGGTTTTGGTGGGGTTTTAAAAAAAAATTTTTTTATGAGACTGTAATGATTTACTGCTTGCTTTAAGGTAGTGATTTTTTAGGGGTGCCTGGGCAGCTCAGTCAGTGAAGCATCTGACTCTTGGTTTCCGCTCAGCTCATGATCTCCTGGCTCATGAATTTGAGCCCCGCGTCAGGCTCTGTGCTGACAGTGTGGAGCCTGCTTGGGATTCTCTCCCTCCCTCCCCAACTTGTGTTTCTCTGTGTCTCTCAAAATAAGTAAATAAACTTAAAAAAAAAAAGGTGATGATTGTTTATTTACTTATTTATGCATTTTTAGGTAAGCTCTACACCCAACATGGAGCTTGAACTCACAATCCTGAGATCAAAAGTCACATGCTCTAGGGATTGAGCCAGCCAGGTGCCTCTGAGTTTGTTTAATTTTGTTGTGTTTTGTTTTGTTTTCTTGAGTAGAAAAGGATGGAAATGAAGCAGTGAGTTTCTTTTACAAGCTTTTATTGAATTATTACTACACGCTGTGTGCACTCTGCCAGGTACAGTTCTGACTTATTTGAAGCTCATATCTGTTGACTAATTTCCCCCAAGGTCTCACTGCTAATAAATAGGCCTTTGGGCCTGCTTGGGATTCTCTCTCTCCCTCTCTCTCTGCCCCTCCTCTGCTCACACACACTCTCTCTGTCTCAATAAATAAATAGATAAATAAAAAATAACTAACTAACTAACTAACTAACTAACTAACTAACTAAGAGAGTTTTTGGGAAAATTAAGCAATATAGAGAAATAACCAATATACATAATCAATACTGACTAAAAATTATTAGTATTAACTCAAATACTATTAATAATTTCACTAATCCGTAAAATCCCATGTTCATATAGCCCAACTATGAGCCCTCTTGTCTTGGTTTCCCCCTTTTAAAAAAATTCAAGTTTGGGGCGCCTGGGTGGCTCAGTCGGTTAAGCATTCAACTTCTGCTCAGGTCATGATCTCATGGCTTGTGGGTTTGAACCCTGCGTCAGGCTCTGTGCTGACAGTTTGGAGTCTGGAGCCTGCTTCGGATTCTGTATCCCTCTCTTGCTCTGCCCTGCTCATGCACTCTCTCTCAAGAATAAATAAACATTAAACAAAATGTTTTTTAAAAATTCAAGCTCTCTGCCTAGAGCTGAAATCTACCATGGACACTATTACAATGGCTGGATCTTTAGTACCCTGTGCTCTATTCCTGGGAACTGGATCTTGTGTCCTACATCATCAATTGTTGAATGGGATGCTACATGTTATTCACTTCCAATGGAGGCAGGATGCTCTACCACCTGATTTTTAATATCTCCACTGTTACCATATCTCACGAAAATTAGACCACCTTACAATGTCTTTGATCAGGCTCTAGCTCAACATGATTCTTTACTAACTCTAGTTTGAACTGCTGAGTGGTTCTCCTGGCTTGCTCAGTCCTGCTTCTCGTCTTCCCTGCTAGCTACCTTGGGGTGCCTGCTCAGGTCATGATCTCACGGCTTGTGGGTTTGAACCCTGCATCAGGCTCTGTGCTGACAGTTTGGAGTCTGGAGCCTGACTCGGATTCTGTGTCTCCCTCTCTCTCTCCCCCTTCCCCACTCACACTCTGTCTCTCTTCCTCAAAGATGGATAAACATTTTAAAAAATTAAAATAAAATAAAATAAAATAAAATAAAATAAAATAAAATAAAATAAAATAATAGTACACCTTGAAGTCAAACTCACCTAAGATTCAGCATGTAGTATTCTAGCTATGGAGGAGTCAAAGATGAAAATACATAGTCCTGCCCTAAAAGAACGTATAATCTTAGGGCGCTTGGATGGCTCAGTTGGTTAAGCATCTGACTTCATCTCAGGTCATGATCTCATGGTTCATGAGTTCAAGCCCTGTGTTGGGCTCTGTGCTCACAGCTCGGAGCCTGGAGTCTGCTTCGGATTCTGTGTTTCCCTCTCTCTCTGTTCCTCCCCCGCTCACACACACACACACACTCTCTCTCTCTCTCTCTCTCAAAAATAAATAAAGATTAAAAAATAAAGAACTTATAATCTTCATAAAGTAGAAAAAATATAAGACGTAGCTTACAAGCCCCCTTGATTTATTTCACTGGCCTTGCCTGTCTTGCATTCTGGACCATCAGCTCCTCCTTGAAAGCTTCTATGGTATACCTACTTCACGCCTCAAATGATTTTGCTGTCTGAGAGTGAACTAATTGCTTGTCCAAGAATTATGACCCTTCATTTTGGTTATCACTGTGTGGCCAGGTAGCCAACCATAAGTCCAAAGTCTCTGGCTGCTTCTCTCATTTATGAGCTCGGATGAAACACTTCACTACAGGGCATGGAATCTGGCTTTCTGATGAGTCCAGTGCTATACCTAGAAGCATAGGAGAATTAACTCCTTGTAGAGTTAATTCCCAGAACCACTGGAAGCTAGGAGACCAGAAGGAGCCACAATTCTGTGACAGAAGGTCAATTCTGTCTCCTCTTTCCCTCCCATCCATTCTCAGGCACAGTTTCTCAGTGTGGCTGAGCAGATGAAAACTTGCAGGTGATTGCCTTAATCTCTCCATGGCTTATTATGAAGTAGTGACCAGCATAGTGACACTGTTACTTACCCTCCTCACACTTACCTTCTTTCTCCCCCACGGTCACTACCCTGGGATTGCACCTCCCATACAAAGTTTAATCACTTAATTCATGCATCAAGCTCTGCTTTTGAGGAATGAATGGACCCCAGAGCTCCAAAATATGAGACTCTTGAGCCAAAGAATGAAAGGAGATACATTAAGCTTAACAGAAAAGAAGACATGGAATAAGAAGGGTTCTTACATAGCCTGATATTCGCTCTGATACCTGATCATCTTTCTCCACACAAACCTCTCTCACCACAACTTCCTCCTCCCCCAACACACACAACACCCTACTATAGCTAAAATTGTTTTGCCTTTGGGGTTAGCATTTAACCCAGCATTTCCCTTCCACTAGCTGTTTTGCCTAAAAGAAAAAAAAATCACTTCAACTGTTGATAAATCCTTTCCTTCTACAATTAGAGATAAGAAGCTTAAAAACACAAATATCTAATTCAGTTTTAGCTATAAATGATGATATCACACTCATTCCTGTTCTGATGGAGGAGGAGAGGTGCACAGCAAAAAGGCGGTGGGCTCTTGGAAGGGGACAGAGAAGCCTGGAGGTAGGACAGATGACCTTATCCAATTATGCAACTTTTTCACGGCTCTGCACTGCTCATCTTCATTTGAGAATAAGCAAAGAAAAGCCAAGCATAGCAGTCCTGTGGGGACATACATAGACAAACTATAATGAAAACTAAGATCAGATAATAAGCTTAAGCAGAGATATAATCCATGATAGAATCTTTATTAAAAAGAGACAGAATTCCATATGGAATGTCAACTGTATTAAATAAGGGAATTGTAATGCCAGGTATTATGGAACTGAATGAGCATTATAGTTCAAATTTTGTTGCAACAAATGTTATTTCAAGAAAATCCTTTATGAGAGAAAATCTAAATCTAATCTTGGAGTGATAGTTCTTTTATTTAAAATCACGTTTGTTACTTCATCAGCCAAACACAGATAGGATCTTAGAGTTCATTGTATAAGGTGTTTGAGACACTAGAGAGGAAGATCAGTAGGAACTGGCAATGTTTGAAGTAAAATATTATAATCCCAAGCATGATTTTTAAAATCAATTTCTCCAGATTACCCAAAATCTTTTCTTTCCTCACTGTGTTGAGTGCCCTTGTATGCCTTTGATGGTCCAGTTATGTCACCATCTTGAGCAAGGTCATCAATGTCTTAGTGTTACTGCTTAAGCCTATGCATGTTGTAGCTATTTAATAGCACAAGAATTGCTGTCCTAATGATTCCTTTTAGTTACATCCTATTTCTCAAACATTTGTGTATTTGCTCACTTAACTTTAGTTAACCTAACAGTCAGAAGAGCATTTGCCTGCATCCTGTGAGTGTCTTTCATGAAACAAGAGGAACATATTCATGACAGTCAAAAACTCCCCATAGTGCCATAAGCTAATTAAAATGAAATAGAGTCACACTTAGTAGCAATAACAGATTAATATTTAATTTAAAATAACTACTTTTAAATTACATTTTCTGTTTCCACAGCCCACTGAAAATAATTTTTATTCCAAAATATAGTAATGTGAAGTGTTAGTTTTTCTACTGCTGCTATAAAAATTATCACAAATTTAGTGGCTTAACCCAATGCAAAGTTTTTATCTTATAGTTCTGTAGGCTGAAGTCCAGTATGGGTCTCACCAGGCTAAAATCAAAGTGTCCTCAGGCTTATTTTCCTTTCTCTTGGTTCTAGAAGAGAGTTCACTTTCTTGCTCATTCAAGAGTTGACAGAATTCAGTTCCATGTGGTTGAAGGACTGAGGCCCCATTTTCTTCCTGGCTGTAAACCAAGGGCCATTCTCTACTTTTAGAGGCTAGTATATTCTTTGGCTCATGGCCCTCTCCCTCCATCTTAAAAGCCAGCAGTGGTGGGTAGAGTTTTTGTTGCTCCTCTCTGATCACAGCTGGAAGAAGATTTCTGACTACAAGGTAATGTGGATGGGTACTCTCCCAAATTCAAGGTCTATAACCTCAATCACATCTCCAAATTTGCTTTTGCTATGTAAGGCAGCATATTTACAAGTTCCAGAGAGTAGGATGTGGTCATCTTTGGGGATGATGGGGGAGCATTATTCTGCTTACCACACATAAGGAAGCACATGGAGGGGACTCAGAATAAGGCTCTAAGAGAGAACCATACTTTACACATGTTTGGGGTTCTTTTCCAGCAAAATCTCCTCCCAAACTTTTTCCCTTATAGATGGTTTATAGCTCTTGAAATTGCATGCTTCCTGATTAACAGCTCATAACTAAAGCCAATTGAAGAAAGCCTCCATCATGAAGCATGGCTTACTGGAAATATTTTCTGTTGCTAGAAGGTCTGTTGGCCTCTCCTAACTGGGTCACTATGTCAACCAGCATAGAAAGCCTCCTGGCCTCCTGACATCATAGTCTGATATTTGGATCCTACAAACTGCCTTAGATGTTTAAGTTGAACTAGAGCAAGTCTCCAGGAGTAAATGGTCCGACTGGGAACTCACTCCACTCCAAACCTTGAGTATCCTATCAATGGAAAGGGCTAGTTCTAGGCCTCCTAAGAGCCTCAAAGTTACTTTTAGGCAGTCTCCAATGAGGATCTGATTTAATCCAGATATTTCTCTCTTTTTTTAATGTTTTCTAATGTTTATTTATTTTTGAGAGAGAGAGAATGACAGAGACACAGAGTGCGAGTGGTGGGGGGGGGGAGGGGTTGGGGAGGATGGAGGGAAGAGAGAGAGGGGGAAACAGAATCTGAAGTAGGCTCCAGGCTCTGAAAGGTTAGCAGACAGCCCGATGTGGGGCTCGAACTCACAGACCACGAGATCATGACCTGAGTGGAAGTCAGACACTTAACTGACTGAGCCACCCAGGCGTCCCCCAAGACATTTCTAAGTCAGACTTCCCTGGTGGTCGTGTTTCACTTTTGTCTGGACTATTGATTTAAGTTCCTGGACTATTGTAGTAACTTCCTCACTCGTCTCCTTACTTCCAGACTCTTTCCACTACAACCCCTCCTCGATGTTATCAGGACAGAGGAGATTCTCAACTTTTTATTTGTCCTAACATACTTGAGGAATACAATACACTTCCAATAGTAAGAGTGCCTCATAATGGCACTTCCTCCCAACACAAAGTTCTGTTAAGTTTATAAAAGAATCTCAGATGATTCTGAATCTTCAAAGGTGGACCAAGTGATTCTGTAATCTTCTTCCTTTTATGTGCCTTTAGGGGGCATGTGATAATAATAATAAGGCTACCTCTTATCATTGTTATAACACTTATATGCTGCTGACTATATGCCAGATACTATCTTAAGTACTTTATGTATGTTAACTTTTTAATCTGAATATCAACACTTGAGGTAAGTGCTATTATTAAACCAGTTTTACTGATGAAAGAAAGAGATTAAGTGACTTGCTCACAGTCCTACAGCTAATAAGTAACAGAGCTGTGATTTGAATTCAGATTCCACACTTTCAACTACTATATATATACTCCAGCACCTTCTGTTAAGAATCACTGTACTACTGGGGTGCCTGGGTGGCTCAGTTGGTTGGGCAACTGACTTCAGCTCAGGTCATGATCTCATGGTCTATGGGTTCGAGCCCTGCATCAGGCTCTGTGCTAACAGTTCAGAGCCTGGAACCTGCTGCGGATTCTGTGTCTCCCTCTCTCTCTTCTTCCCCCCTCCTTGTGTTCTATCAAAAATAAATAGACATTAAAAAAATAACTTAAAAAAAAGAATCACTGCACTACATTATCTGTTTTGCTAACAAATTATTGTCACACCTCTACCTTTCAAAACTTTCAATTTAAAATTTTAACATAGCATTCAAAGCTTTTTATAATCCACCCCATCCTCAATATTGAAACTATTTTGTTATAGGATCCCATCTCCTTACTAATTTTCCCTCCTTTTATGAATTATGGAGACAGGGATGTAAAAACCTTCCAATATACCTAAATAAAGCTATTTTTAAAAAAAGGAAAAAGAAGACAGTTTAGTATCCCATCACATTTGCTTCCCTCGATAAAACATGCATTAAGTGCCTATTTGAGCTAGGCTATGTTAGGTAGAAAGAATGTAAAGATCCTACAAACTGCAGGGAAATAAAGAAATAATTATAACAAATAAGGGAGGGAATAATTTATCCAGGCTTTGTGTGTCAAGCACAATTCTATTACACACAGTTTATTACCCTCCAGCCAACACTGCAGAGTTTGACAGATGTAGAAACTACAGTCCAAAGTGGTTAAGTATTGGAACCAAGAATGTACAGCTGGGATTGCAGTAGCATAAGTGGGACTCAGGGTCAGTCCTGTCTGACTCCAAAGCTCAGGGTCTTTCAACTATGCCAGTGGTTTTCAATTTTTTTCTTTCCTATCAAGAATCTTATTATTGAAATGAAAATAAGCCAAATAGATCAAAGTTGGGATGAAAATAAACCAAACAGATAAAAGCAGAACTTCTTTGATTAATCAGAGTGCGAAACCTAGAGCTCCTTCCTTCCCCAATCCCTGGGTCTCTAGTAAAGAGGTACCACAGAGCTCTTTGAAAACCAGTGCTGCTGGTTTACAATACTGCTTTTCTCTGGTGCAAACTTTAAACAGGGCTCAAAATGCAATAGTATAAGGAGTGCAACGTACTTTGGGAACAAAAAGAAGGACACCAGGACTGAACTTTATAAAAGGAAAGGAATTGTCATAGAAAAGGTTACATTTGAGCTGAGCCTTAAGAATAGGTGGGAATTTTCCAGCAGGAGAGTGAGGTAAGGATCCTTAAGGCACACATAAAAGCATAAGTACCCTAAACATGCTTGGCATTCTCATAATACATTGCCTTTAAGAAACGACATGGAACCTTCGTGCCTGGATGGTGTAGTGCAGTGCAGAAACCAGATTGGAAGATAGGAGACTGAACTAAATATACTGGGCTTGCCATTTCAATGCCTTGCTTTGTCTTTTCACCTGTAGATTAAGGGGATTTCACTAGTAACTGTCAAAGTCTCCTTCAAGCTGTAGAAATATCATTCTGTAGTTCACAAAAAATATCTTTTCCATAATCTTACATACAAACATATGGAGGAAAAACTACTACAAGTGTCGTGGTTAGGAGCTTGGGCTCTGCTACTCACCTGCTATATGATCCAGAGCAAGGTTCCTAACAATTCTGAGCTTCAATTTCCTTAGCTGACCACAGAGAGGTGTTGGAAGGATATGTGTATGAATGCAGATAAAGCATATCGCCTGGCATATGTCAAGGGTTCAGTAAGTGTTGACTGTAATTGTATGTGTGTTCATGTGTGTGTGTGTGCACATATATCCATACATGCACTTATATGGGTAGAACTTTCAAAAGATTCATAGAATGTGCAGAATATGTAGACTTTGAAAATGCAATGAAACAAGAAAAATCTGATTTGTACTCTTTTTTTTTAATTTTTTAAAAGTTTATTTTTGAGAGAGAGAGAGACAGAGCATGAGTGCAGAGGAGGGCCAGAGAGAGAGGGAGACACAGACTCCAAAGCAGGCTCCAAGCTCTGAGGTCTCAAAACAGAGTCCAACGCAGGGCTCGAACTCAGGAGCTGTGAGATCATGACTTGAGCCATAGTTGGATGCCCAACCAACTCAGCCAACCAGATGCCCCTGATTTGTACTCTTAAACAAAAACAACTATTTTTTTTTTCAAATGAAAAGGTGGTCTTTATTCATTACTTTGACTTCAGTTAAAAAAATAAAGGAATTTCACTTTCCAATCTGTCTTTTTACTTATGACTGGGAGAGGCTTATTTTATTTATAATAATTTATTTTCTAGGTGAAAATAATCTATCCAACCTCTATAACTCTATATTTAAGCATTGTTTTGGCTTACTTCAACCCAGAAAATGAAAGTAAGAATAATTGCTGCCATATATAAAATACTAAATGTACAAAATAAAATTGTCATGTAGGCAATTTTAGACACATTACCCAGATTGTCCCATGTATCCTCACAATTCCATAAAGTAGAAATCATTATTCTTATTTTACAAATGAGCAAATGGAGATAGAATGAAAGACACTGCCCAGGAACACCTGGGTGGCTCAGTTGGTTGGGTATCAGACTCTTGATTTCCACTCAGGTCATGATCTTATGGTTCATGGGATGGAGCCCCACATCAGGCTCTGCACTGACAGCATGGAGCCTGCTTGGGGTTCTCTCTCTCCCTCTCTCTTTGTCCCTAGCCCTCTCTCTCACACACACAAAATAAATAAATAAACTTAAAAAAAAGAGAGAGAGACACTGTCCAGGTCATATGACTAAGTGCAGAGTCAGAACTCCATCCTCAGTCCTGCTTTTCAGGACATGCTCCTCTCCCCGCTTGCAGTACAAAACCCTCAGCTGCTTTTTGAGGAGAGCTTGGAACTGCCCTGAGGTCAACACTTGGTCCTTTTCTATTGATAGTCACCAAATATGACTAATGAGCAGATCTTCTGGGTACCCAAATGTTCATCAGTGGACCAATGCATAAACAAAAGGTGGTATATCCATACAAGGGAATATTATATGGCCATAAAAAGGAATGGAGTACTAATACACACTACATCTTGGATGGACCTTGTAAACATTAAGCTAAGGGAAAGAAGTCAGTGACACAAAATCATATATTATATGATTCCATTCATATGAAAATTCAGAATAGGGAAATCTGTAGAATCAGAAATGGTTTCTTAGAGCTGAAGGTGGGGATGGGGGGATAGGAGAATAGTAGCTAAACAGCATGGTGTTTCCTGTGAGGTGATAAAAGCAGTCTAAGATTGACAGTGGTGATGACTGCACATATGTGTGAATATACTAAAAACTCCAGAATTATATTCTTTATATGGCTGAATTGTATGGTATACAAATTATATCTCAATAAAGCTGTTTTTATTTATTTTTTTTTCAATGTTTATTTATTTTTGGGACAGAGAGAGACAGAGCATGAACGGGGGAGGGGCAGAGAGAGAGGGAGACACAGAATCGGAAACAGGCTCCAGGCTCTGAGCCATCAGCCCAGAGCCCGACGCAGGGCTCGAACTCACGGACCGCGAGATCGTGACCTGGCTGAAGTCGGACGCTTAACCGACTGCACCACCCAGGCGCCCAATAAAGCTGTTTTTAAAAAAATCCTCTGGGAGGGGCGCCTGGGTGGCTCAGTCAATTAAGCGTCTGACTTTGGCTCAGGTCGTGATCTTGCAGTTGGTGAGTTCGAGCCCTGCATCAGGCTCTCCACTGTCAGTGAGGCTCCAGCTTCAGATCCTCTGTTTCCCTCTGTCTCTGTCCCTCCCTCTCATCCTCTCTCTCTCTCTCTCTCTCTCTCTCTCTCTCTCAAAAACAAATAAACATTAAAAAAATTCTCTGGGAAACTTTTTAAAAAATATGATTCCTAGCTTCTGTCTCACCCTACCACCACATTAACCTCCACCTCTAAGATTCTAATTTAGTAAACCTGAGTTGGTTCTCTGGAAATCTGTATTTTGTCAAAGGTGCCTTGAGTGGTTCTGGTGATAATCTGTGTTTGAATATATCACTGCTTTAAACAGGAGTTACATCAGCTGAGAACTAACCCAGAACTGGGCCAAGCTTTTTTTTATAATACAGAATTCCAGAGTAGACCCGGCTGGTGGATTTTCAGGGTGGCTGGTGGGAGACCAAGTGGCTCAGAGAAAGCCAAAGTCACTGAATACCAAATACCACAAAGTTTGCTTGGGCACCTTTTGAATGTCTAACATTCAATACAATCTGAAGAAGGTTGTTTTACCCAAACATCCTGACATTCTTATACAGCACATTTTTTATTTCTTAGAATTTTAGTGATCCTCTGGTCCCCATTATAAACAAGTTCCAAAAGTTCTTCCTCAGTTGCTTTCTTTGTGTTTATATTCCACCCTATTTCTGAGGGGTAGAAGTGAGGAGTGAAAAAAAATTATTTAATATAGAGGAAACATATTAAGCCCATGAGAAGGAACTAATGGACAAAGAAGCTCAGTGTCTGAAATTTTATATTTTAATGATAGTTTAGCTACATGAGTAGAAAATACACTTGAGGAATTGACAGGAAACTGGAAGGGGGTGAAGTAAATAAACTTCTAATTAATGTTTAACCATATTTCATGAATTTAAATATTTGCCAGGTGCATTTCTGGGGCGGGGGGGGGGGGAGTTCTATTCAAATTGAGACTCTGAAGACCGCATTTTATTATTCTAAGATTACAAATGCATTTCAGTTTCTTTAGAATGTGATATGGTTTTGCTGACTAAACAGCATTACAGAGGTCCAATGCTATAATTTGACCCCTCTGGCAAATTAAATACAATTATGCAAACTACTAGGATTTGGGTTAATCTAATTAATACGGTACATATGAAGCAGATAATAATTTCCCTGGCCGAAAACCAGATTGCCTTCTTTCACATCTGAACTGTTTTAGAAAAACATTATACTATGTAAGCAAGACTTTACTGTCTTATGTATTCTATTTGCTCAGCTCCATGATGGACATGTTTAGAAAAATAAGGCCAAAATTGCAATCTTCCAATGATGATATTTTTTGTTCAGAAATGTATAATTACAAAACAGAATATCCCATAAAACTAGGAAGATAATTCATTTTGAGTTGATTGCTTTTCTCAAGTAAAGTGTAAATGTAACACTCATATTTTTTCTCTTTATGCAGCTAAAATTAGTGTTGAATATGATTTAGTGGAGATAATTCTGTTCATTTTAACGTAAGTGTTTTAGGGGTTGAAATTGACCCGGATTGAATGTCTACCGGTAATCCATTCACAAACTTCCTGAATGATATTTATAATTGTGAGATACAGTATACTATTCTTAAAATATGTAAATCCCTTTAGCATTAATCAGTACTACATGAGGTGTGCTCTAAGCAGAAACCAGGAAAGATTTGCTTTCATGCCCCTTACCAAGGAAATTAAAGAAATTATCCCTCTCATATGGAGAAGAGGGAAGCGTTTTTCCTTTTTTTTCTTGTTACAAAAGCGAATTTCATGTATAAGGGGAGTTCTGGCCTAATAGCATTGAGTATTAGTCTTTTCTAGAAAGGAAATATGCAGGGTGTACCAAGGCTTCTGGTGTGGAATTGTCATTTCCAAGTGTGTGAACACAGTCTTTGCTCGTTTGTTCCTTAGCTTCTTGGGGAGCCTGCCAACAAGCATGCCAACTCTCAAGCTGTATTGTGCAAGGATTTCCAGCCCACAAAGATCTGCACTTTTTTTCATAGGTGATGTCAATGTCATAAAGGCCCCTAAACAGCTGTTGGGGGGAACAACTTTTAGAAAGCAGTGGCCTGTGTTAGTTCTTTGTTCTATGTTAGGCAAGAAATGCTCGGGTTAGTGGCCAAAGAGGAAAAAAGTTCTGTTAAAAATTCTAACACAATTTTTTATAATTTGTTTGTAAACCTGTAGTGACAAGTATATTCCTGAGAAATAAAGAAATATTAGCTGTATTTGTGTTGTGAGTATATGTAAAGGTGCTAATAAATAAGCACATTTCTCAATGCTGTTAACAGCTATTTCATTATGCCAGAAGTTTCCCCGCCATGGGCCGCAGACCTCTGGGAATGGTAGCACAGGGGTTGTAGCAAAGAAGTGGGTGTCGAGTGGACAATAATCCATATATACATGTACATTTTATTACTCTGAGTAATATTAAAATTCAACCACTGTAACATGACAGGGGAGTACCCTCAAATGTTTTAGATTAAAAACAAAACTAAATCATCTCATATCTTAAACTTGCCTCGCAATAGCCTGGGGTAGATGGCAGAAGATTGGTCATGAGTTGATCATTGTTTAAAGCTGGATGACGGATACATGGAGAGTTAGTGTAGCTTTCCCTTAAACTCTGTGGTTTTGGTTTTTTTTTGAAAATTTCCCTTATAATAACCTTAAAAATCATTCCACCCAAAAAGTTTGGTAGCCACTGCCTTATATTAAATTGTCAAGTAATTTTGCTTACAAATTCTTCCTTTGGATACTCAGTCAAGTTGTTCAAAGCAAAGTTTATGTACTAAAGACAACATAAAGAGATACATTGTCAATCCCTGGTTTACTTTGGGAGTATCCTGATTACTTTTTTTATACTTAACCTAATCTTTGTCTCACACCAAGAATTAAAAAAGGGAAAACAGCATTCGT
Source organism: Puma concolor (assembly GCF_028749965.1). Lineage (NCBI taxonomy): Eukaryota > Metazoa > Chordata > Mammalia > Carnivora > Felidae > Puma > Puma concolor. The sequence goes on from NC_141674.1 coordinate 86,836,214, forward strand.
ACACCTATAAAGGGTTATGGGACATATTGACTGAGAGAAACATAAAAACTAAAATGCTTTTCTCACTGTCACCTGTTACCTTCTTTATCTTCTCTCCCTCTCTCTTTCTCGTTCCCTGTCTCTGGTTTTCTCTAATGCAGCTGTATTTACCCTAAGTTTAAAGAGAATGACCTGTTTCAAAATTGAAGTGGCAAACACAAATTAGAATGCATCCTTTTGGTCTGTTACTCACAACCAATCCGTCTTCAGCAACTGTTCTACTTTTCTTTAGCCTTGGCAAGCTATTCAGAACAACATTTCCTTCTTTTCATTCTGATGCTGGACGATTGTTTGGTGCTGATACGACATTGGCTTTTCCCATAATTTAGCCTAGAGAGTTTTACACTAGGGAGTTTCGATGTGTTTAGATTATCAAGCTTTTTTCCAAGCACTTCTGTAACAGAACTCCATGTTCTAATAGCCCCAGCAAAGTTGTTTTAAATACTTTTCCCCCAGAATTTTCATTACAATTCAGTTCCATTTTAACATTGATGGTTTATTGTCAATTTGCCCCAAAGATAAATTAAAACATGTAGAGTTGTCATTTCCTGTTTGATGTGTTGTTGTTCCTGTGCACAATGTCAGCCTTTTTATTTAGGTGTATGCCATTCCATGGGGGTAAGTAACTTCCCGATTAGTCATTAGGAGTAACTCTTGGAAAACGGATATAATCCCACATGTGAGCCAGGTGAGTTATATTAGGGGTCAAGGGTTATGTGATCATGTGTATGTCTGTTCCTTTATTATGTAACAGAATTTCATCTGTCATAGTGTGGCTTATCACTACAAATCACAAAATTGTGATTATTTTATATCAGATTCTCACATTCTTATTTCTTGCCTGATATGCCCAATGAACTGGTTTTCAAATGTAGTCATGAAAGAATCGGACAATTGTAGGAGACATGAATTCGCTGAGATACATATTTCAGTAGTTATGTTTGCTTTAATAATGACTTGCTATGAGTTTGTACTCTTTGGCTAGATATTCTGCCTCCTACATCAGATTTTAGAAAAATCTGCATTTCTTGTATGTGTTAGACAAAGTGATGTGTTCCTATGACATTAGTGATCTTTAAACTTTCCAGTTCACATACAGCCTAAGAGAATTTTGAAAAGGTTTGTGCTCCTCTTAAAAAAACTTTTTTACAGTTATCCTTTTTTGAGAGACAGAGAGAGACAGAGTGTGAGTGGGGGAGGGGCAGAGAGAGAGGGAGACACAGAATCTGAAGCAGGCTCCAGCCTCTGAGCTGACAGCACAGAGCCCTACTCAGGGCTTGAACTCATGGATTGCAAGATCATGACCTGAGCTGAAGTAGGATGCCTAACAGACTGAGCCACCCAGGCACCCTGTGCCCCTCTTGCACATTGATGACAGCTGAAAATTTTTATTATGGTACTAATAATTGCAGAGGATGAAATTTTCTTCATGTTGTAAAAATTCTACTGAAAAAATAAACCTGCTATATTACTTTTTTAATAGTAATAATTAACATGATCTAAATACCATGGCAATTTAACACTCCAACCATCCACTTAAAAAGTAGATCATTAAGCTTTCTTTACAGATATTTATGTCATCCCCCCCTTTTTATGAATCTGAGCATTTTATTTTATTTTTTTCAATATATGAAATTTATTGTCAAATTGGTTTCCATACAACACCCAGTGCTCATCCCAAAAGGTGTCCTCCTTACTACTGAATCTGAGCATTTTATTTTATTTTATTTTTTATTTATTTATTTTTTTGTCATTTTCCCCCTTAAACTTATGCTTTCATTCCACTTCACCTATGGAATTTTATTCTAATATAATATATATTTATGCTTGAATATCTTTTATTGATGAACCTATTATGTTTTATTTCAACAAAAATATTTCTATAGATTAAGATTTAAAATTAAAAATATTTCCTGTAACCATGAGGCCCAAACATTTTCTGAAATGAGTCACCATTACAATTATTATTAATATACAGTTGATCAAAAGAAGTTTTACTATTTGACCTAAAGGTATACATAATTTTATTAGAAATACATCTCAATGAGATGGCTGTGAGGTGAATTAGGCTTTAAATTTTTCAAATTTTACCTTTTTTTCCTTTTATTTTAGGGCTTTTATTTTCTTTTACACTTAGTTAATGTATCTATTCATGAATAGTTATTGCTTTTTGCTAGAATGAGACAAGTTTGGTATCAATAAAACCTCTAGTTTTATTTTTGTAGTTGTATATCCTAAGAAGCCTTATTCATGTACATAAGTAGATGGCTCTGGAAGGAGGGCTTTTTGTTTGTTTAAATGGGAATTTTCTTAAACCCTTTCCATTGCTTCTGAGTTATATGCCCCAAATCACTCTGTAATCTTTCTTTAGTTTTAAAAAAAAAAATTTTTTTAATGTTTATTTATTTTTGAGAGAGACAGAGACAGAATGTGAGTGGGTTAGGGGCAGAGAGAGAGGGAGACACAGAAGCAGAAGCAGGCTCCAGGCTCTGAGCTGTCAGCACAGAGCCCGACGCGGGGCTTGAACTCACAAGCTGTGAGATCATGACCTGAGCCGAAGTCGGACATTCAACCGACTGAGCCACCCAAGCGCCCCCTTTCTTTAGTTTTAAAAATGATTTATTCCCTAACACTTTTTTTATTTTATTTTTTTAAGATTACTTATTTATTTTGAGAGACAGAGAGAGAGAGAGTGAGAAAGAGAACATGAGTGGGGAAAAGGCAAAGAGAGGGAGAGAGAGAGAGAGAGAGAGAGAGAGAGAATCCCAAGCAAGAGAGAGAGAGAATCCCAAACAAGCTCCGCACTATCAGCGTGGAGCCCGACATGGGGCTCGAACCTGTGAACCACGAGATCATGACCCGATCCAAAATCAAGAGTTGGACACTTAACTGACTGAGCCACCCAGGCATCCCACTCTGTAATCTTTCCATTAAAAATTGGAGAGGGGCGCCTGGGTGGCGCAGTCGGTTAAGCGTCTGACTTCAGCCAGGTCACGATCTCGCGGTCCGTGAGTTCGAGCCCCGCGTCAGGCTCTGGGCTGATGGCTCGGAGCCTGGAGCCTGTTTCCGATTCTGTGTCTCCCTCTCTCTCTGCCCCTCCCCCGTTCATGCTCTGTCTCTCTCTGTCCCAAAAATAAATAAAAAAAAGTTGAAAAAAAAAATTAAAAATAAAATAAAATAAAATAAAATAAAAATTGGAGATTTATCAGTGGACAACTTAATAAGGTCTCATACTTGGCCACTCCTTCCCACTACCTTTCTTTTAGGACCTTTTAAGTGAGACACTGAGATCTCAGAAGGTTCACCAAGATCTCCCAGATCTCATTGTCCTCTCAGCCTGAGTGCAGTTCTTATTACAGATGCTTCTCTGACTATCCAGTCAGTAGGTGGTCAGCAGGAAATAGATTATTAGACTGGCTACTCCAACGTGCATCTAGACAGAGATATGGTGGCTTCTACATGACTTGATGAGTGGAGTCCAAGCTCCAGATGCTGTTTCTATAGTGGAATGACAGTCTTCATTCCTATCTTTAACCTGTAAATGTGGATATTATTAATATCTACATCACAGGATTGATTCAAGGGACATTTGAGATGATACAATTGAAACTTCTTGGGGAACTTAAAAATGCTACACAGGGGCGCCTGGGTGGCGCAGTCGGTTAAGCGTCCGACTTCAGTCAGGTCACGATCTCGCGGTCCGTGAGTTCGAGCCCCGCGTCAGGCTCTGGGCTGATGGCTCGGAGCCTGGAGCCTGTTTCCGATTCTGTGTCTCCCTCTCTCTCTGCCCCTCCCCCGTTCATGCTCTGTCTCTCTCTGTCCCAAAAATAAATAAACGTTGGAAAAAAATAAAATAAAATAAAAATGCTACACAAATATTAGTTGATCCATGTTGAGGGTATTGGAACATCATCTGTCCTAACCCTCTTGGTCAGATAAATTGGGTCTGCTTACACAGCATTATGCTAAGAAACATACAAAAATGCAGCTCACCCATTTGGACCTGCTGCTGCTTCCTGTTCTCTGACCACTTGTTTCCCCAACAAGGATCTCGTTAATCTCCGATGCACCTTCTGACTTGCTTTGATGAGCATTTGTATGCTGAGAGGTACTTCTCTCAGTAGTCTTTCCTGAAGATAACATTTGGTGCTTTCTGTCTCATTCCACACAGGATTCAGTGCTGCACAAAAGGCACTTTTGTCTTCTGTCTTCTAACTTCTTTTTTCAAAAAATTTTTTAATGTTTATTATTTTTGAGAAAGAGAGAGAGAGCAAGTGGGGGAGGGGCAGAGAGAGAGGGAGACACAGAATGTGAAGCAGGCTCCAGGCTCTGAGCTGTCAGCACAGAGCCCAACGGAGGGCTCAAACTCATGAACTGTAATATCATGACCTGAGCTGAAATCAGACGCTTAACCGACTGAACCACCCAGGTGCCCCTTCTGTCTTCTGTCTTCTATCTTCTGTCTCCTATCTTCTATCTTCTATCTTCTTTCTTGGTCTCTTACAGGCTGGACTGATCACAGACAACAACCCCTCACCAGAGAAGGCAGATTGGATACATATATATACAAATGGAAGAAGAGAATTTAGGTAAATCAGCCTGTTGGTAAAAATGGTAGATAAGATTAAGACTTGTAGGAAGTTTAAGGAAAAGTGACTAGTGGGATTTAACAACTAGTTAAACTAACTAGTGGGATTTAACTAACAGTTGTGTGTAATTTTCTTCAGGTACTGGTAGTTTATTTTTCTTGAAATAAATATACAAATTAGCAATATTTCCATGGTGAAAAATTAGAAGAATCAAATAATTGTTAAGAGAGACTTTATTGTATCTTTTTCTATTTCTTCTTTCTTTTTTTAAAAAAAAATGTTTTTTTAATGTTTATTTATTTTTGAGAGAGAGAGAGACAGAGCACCAGCGGGGGCGGTGGGGAGAGGGGGGACAGGGAGAGAGAGAGAGAGAGAGAGAGAGAGAGAGAGAGAGAGAGAATCCAAAGCAGGCTCCAGGCTCTGAGCTGTCAGCACAGAGCCTGACACAGGACTCAAACCCACCACGGTGAGATCGTGACCTGAGCCCAAGTCAGACGCTTAACCAACTGAACCACCCAGGGGCCCCTTTTCTTTCTTATTTCAATCTCATTTTGATGTACTGGCCCAAATTTCACCTCAGATTAACTCCATATAACATTTTTGCAGCAAATTCAGTTGTGTGATATTAAGTAGAAAATTCTTTTCCAGACCCCAGAGTCAATCAGTTTGCACCTTGAAGACAGGATTTGGTGACATTTAATACTGGATATCTTGATTAAAGTGTTGGGACAGGTTACTGAGTCAGTTACAGTTACTGTGTACCCACTGAAAGTGTGACACTTTAGTATTTATTAAGTATGGAGCACTTTATGGATCTGAAACTCTCCTCAAAAGTGAGACTTATTCACTGTAGAAAGAGTAGGCCCAACCATTCGTGGAAGAAGCTCCTAACTTTTATCTACTTACTCCAAGTCTAGTAAACCTTTTAACCTTTACTTGTAGTTGGGTCAGAGGGAGTAGTGCCATCCAGTCCCTCTAGGAATCAGCTAGGAATATAGAGAAGAATATGTTAGGAGACTAAACATAGTTAAATATAGGTAGTCCCAAATTAACTAGTATAGTGCTAAAACTCTTATGGATGCTCAGTTAATATTTGTTGTTGAGGCCAAACATCTTTGCTTTTCCAAAATCTCTTTGCAAATAGCACATGTGAGTTTGTCTGGGCTCTGAAGTTCAACTCATATTTCCTCTGTACAAAAGGAAATACATTCTGAGGTCTTTTGGGAGTACTTGTTGTCATAAGCTAATTTTTTTATATTTATAGTCCCCCTATAGCTTAACTTTTTCAAAAATCTATAGCTTTTATCTGGCTAAAATTAACAACTCAGGAAGCCACAGGTGTTGGTGAGGATGTGGAGAAAGGGGAACACTTTTGCACTGCTGGTGGGAATGCAAAGTGGTACAGCCACTCTGGAAAACAGTACGGAGGTTCATCAAAAAATTAAACATCGAGCTACCCTATGACCCAGCAATTATACTACTAGGTATTTATCCAAAGGATACAAAAATGCTGTTTCAAAGGGACACACGCACCCCAATGTTTATAGCAGCACTATCGACAATAACCAAAGTATGGAAAGAGCCCAATGTCCATAGATGGATGGATGGGTAAAGAAGATGTGGTATACATATACAATGGAGTATTAGTTGGTGATCAAAAGAATGAAATTTTGCCATTTGCAACAACGTGGATGGAACTAAAGTGTATTATGCTAAGCGAAATAATTTAGAGAAAGAAATATCACAATTTCACTTATATGTGGAATTTAAGAAAGAAAACAGATGGGGGTGGGTGCCTCGGTGGCTGAGTTGGTTGAGCGTCCAGCTTCAGCTCAGGTCATGATTTCACAGCTCGTGAGTTCGAACCCTGCATCGGCCTCTGTGCTGACAGCTCAGAGCCTGGAGCCTCCTTCTGATTCTGTTTCCCTCTCTCTCTGCTCCTCCCCCGCTCACAGTCTCTCTTTCTCTCTGTCTCTCAAAAATAAATAAACATTTAAAAAAATTTAAAAAGAAACAAAAACAGATGAACATAAGAGAGGGGAAGAAAAAATAAAATAAAAACAGAGAGGGAAGCAAACCATAAGAGACTCTTATATACAGAGAACAAACTGAGAGTTTCAGGAGGGGTTACGGGGGGGGGGGGATGGGCTAAATGGGTGATGGGCATTAAGGAAGACACTTTTTGGGATGAGCACTGGGTGTTATATGTAAGTGATGAATCACTAAATTCTACTTCTGAAGCCATTATTTACTCTGTATGGTAACTAATTTGGATTTAAATAAAATTTTAAAAATAAATTTAAAAAATCGCGGGGGGAGCCTGGGTGGCTCAGTTGGTTAAGTGTCCGACTTCGACTCAGGTCATGATCTCGTGGTCCATGAGTTCGAGCCCCGTGTCAGCCTCTGTGCTGACAGCTCAGAGCCTGGAGCCTGTTTCAGATGCTGTGTCTCCCTCTCTTTCTGCCCCTCCCCTGCTCACGCTGTGTCTCTCTTTCTTCCTCAAAAATAAATAAACATTAAAAATTAAAAAAAAAATCTATATCTGTTCTTTGTTTTTTAAAAATATTTTTATTATGGTAAAACATATATCACATTAAATTTATCATTTTAACCATTTTAAGTGTATAATTTAGTGGCATTAATTATATTCACAATGTTGTGTTGCTTTTTTTTTTCATGCTGAACAGAATTCCTAATGTAACTGTGACAAAGATGGATGAAGTATTAGCTGAGAAATAGTTGTTAGCTTAAAGGACAGATATATCCTAATCCCAGAATACTTATTAGGGGACACAAATATATACAACATATGAATTGAGTGGATCCCGAATACGATCCCAAAGAGTCAGGAAAGCCCCATAGTTGTAATGTAATATGCAGCATGAGATCTTCATTGGAATAGGATTATTTTATGTCAGGCCAACAAAAACTTGGCATTGATGCATAATTAATGAACTGGGAAATGGATTAATGAGATTTCTCTCTAATTAATGTTTCCCTAATATTTGACGTGAAAGCAAAGCTGCATTAATTAGTAGAGTGGGTATTGTGTGTGTGTGTGTGTGCATGATTTTGTGTGGGTGTTGTGTGTCTGTGGGTGTAGCTTGACATACTTCATTTGCTGTGTTCTCCTCTCTTTGCTCTTGCCCTCCTTCCTCGTTTCCACCCCCTCATCACTCTTATTCTTCTCAGGACTGCCATTGTGTTTTTGTATGTGGATGAGGGGGAAGGACTGACAACTTGAATTATTCCATTTTTAGATGAATGTTTGAGTATATATGAATTAATCAATATTTCACAATCTAGGTAGTGAAAGCCCCTCCTTTCTCTTAGAGCAAAAAGAACATTATGGTCTGTGTGTACAGCTTAACTACCATTAATGTTAATTAAATCATGCAGGCAAAACCCCTTTCTTGATAACATGCTCTAGTGTACATCATTGTCAATTATACATCAACTCTTAATCATCTTGGGAAGCAGAAGCGGCAAATCCCCCTGCTGGGCCACAGCACCTCATGTAGGGATTATTGGCTAGCATTAGGATCTGAACTTAAAATCTTAATTCTTTATTTTCCTTCAAACTTATTATACTATTGTTAATTAAGTCAAATATTCCCCCAGGAGGAGGTAAGCAAGTGTGTGTGTGTGTGTGTGTGTGTGTGTGTGTGTGTTTGCATATGGGATGGGGGAAGAGATGAAGATAAAGGAATGGTGAAGTCTAAGAGGAAGGATATTTTTGCATTCATATTTGAGGGCTACAAAAACGTGTAGCTCCTTTTCCAAAATCTTGAATTTGAACATGGCTTTGCAGATATAAGATCTTCCATGAGCTGCATAGTTCTGATGGTTTTGTTTCTGGACATGAAATGCTACTATTGGAAGATTTCATTTCTTATGTGGCTAAATATTTCCTCATCCAAAAGATATTCGTGAAATCTATGATGCTGCTGCTGTTGTCAAGAAGTTCTCTAACTAGTGGCAGAGACTGACACCTTAACAGGTATTTGGAAATGTATGAGCGAGAGCCATTCACTTTGCTAGAGCTTATGTTCCAGCTAGAGAGTGATGAAAGGTAAGACTGGAGGGGCTGGGGAGAGGCCACACCACGGGAAACCCTGTGCTCCGTGTTGTACTAGCAGGATAAGAACTGCTGTCACCAACAAGGGTCTGAAATGCTAGGAGTGAAGTTCTCATTCCTGGAGGCAGTTGGCGCAAGCCTTCCACCCTCTGGTTCTAGCCAAAGCATTGAGTCTTCTGCTTGCAGCTTCTGCATCTGCTAGCTGACTATAGAAGAGACGGGGGAGTTAGGATTGGACCCATCTTGGGAAGGCACACATCACGTCTCCCAGTGATGATCATACGTCCCAATGTATGCCTGAATTCCCAGGGCAACAATTAATACTGTCCTCTTTCACTCTTAGCCGTGTCCTGACTTGGACAGTAAGTCACATGACCGCCCTGACTTCCCACATTCCACTGGCCAGAATTCAATCACATAATCACACCCGACTCCAAGGGAGGCTGGGAAATCTATGCAATTGGAAGGAAAAGGCAATGGATTTTGGTGAATGCAAGGTCCTCCCTGCCACACATGTGAAGGAGGTTAAGCTCTGTTCTCCATATCTATCGCCTTTAAACCATCGCCACTTAAATTCTTGATATTCCTTTGAAAATTCTGGTTTATTTTAAAAATTCAATTGAAGTTTGAATCCTGCTGTATAATATATTTGTGTCTTTCTTAAAATAAAAATATTGTGCTTTCTTCTTTAAAAATCTTCACAAATAAATAATGCTCCAGGAATATTTGCCACGGTTAGTTGTTATTTCCTCGACTCCTGGAAGAGCTGTATGAATACCCAATTTGAGACAGACACCACTGAGCAGTCTTAAGCAGAAGATGACCTGGCCACATTTTCATTTAAAAAGACCACTCTGGGCCACCTGGGTGGCTGAGTCACTTAAGCATCTGACCTTGCCTCAGGTCATGATCTCATGGTTCATGACTTTAAGCCCCACGTAGAGCTCCACTCTCAGCTCAGAGCCTACATCGAATCCTCTGTCTCCCTCTCTCTCTGCCCCTTCCCTGCTCTCTCCCTCAAAAATAAATAAAACACCTTAAAATATTTTTTAAAAAAGACCACTCTGACAGCTGTGTGGAGTGTAGATTTTAGGAGGCAAAGAGAGGGAGGCCAATTTGGACTCTTCTAGTTATCTGAGAGAAAGATGACGAAGGATCTGAGTAGTGCTGGTAGGAATGTTAGGAGATTAAATCGGTAGGCCTAAATCAAAAATTAAGTTACCGATAAATTAGACTATGTAAAAAGTGAATGCTTCAGCAAAAATAATCATAAAATTAAGTTTAACAAGCAAAGAACAAACTGGGAAAAAATGGGTGACACATTTATGAATGATGATATCTTTAATATACAAAGGATTATGACTCACCAAGAGAAAGCATTCTACTAGAAAAAATAGACACAGCAATTTGTCAAAGAATATAAATGGTCTGCAAAATGTTAAAAACCTTGCCAAAGATCAAAAAATAGAAATGAGAAGATGAGAGCTATTTTTCATTATCAGATTAGTAAAAGAAGGTCTCATAATAGCATGTACAAGATATTAGTATTAGTGCTGTCAATAACAGTCAAAAATGAAAAAAATAATAATTTCCTTCGATGGAAAATTTGTTAAATAAATTATGATATATCCCCTCAATGGAATATTGTGCAACCACTAAAAATGATTGTATAACTCTATATTAATTGAAATAGGAAGACACTCATGACCCACTACTAAATGAAAACAAAAGATTATTGAATTCTATATAATATGCCTCACTTTCTGTAAAGTGTCTATATGAGTGTGCAGGAATGTGCATGGGTATATATATAGAGAGAGAGATCTGTAAGGCTTTTCAACAAAATGTTAAAACAGCGCCTATTTCTAGAGAGTAGAGTTGGAGATGATTTTTACTTTTTCCTCTGTATCTTTCTATATTATTTTGAAATTTGAAAATAGACATAGATAATTTATAATTTTTAAGAAATAAAACTGAATTATTTAGGGGGAAAAATAGCAGGTCTTTTTGTCCTTCAGAATAAAAAATGAGGCGAAGTTGAGGATTGGTCGTATGTGGAAAGTGAAAGAGAAGGGTTGGTCAAGGATGACTTCTGGCTCTCTCATCCTGGTAATTCTGTGGCACTGGCTAAAAGACAACCCTCCTGTCATTGCCTGCCCTTTCCCCCCATTGTCAATCCTTACCACTTTGCAACTTCTCATCTCAGATTCTGCCCCTCCTAATGCTGGTCCCACTGTTGGAGCCTCTGCAGGCTCGGCCTGATTTCAGAAAGCCCTCTTCATCTACTTTCTTAACTAAGTGGCAGAACATTAGAGATGAGAGATGTCATTGGAAATGACTGGTCCAAATGTTAAATTGGCATAGGTTGCTTTGATGCCAACATGTACTGAGGGTCCCAGTCGAACGTCAAAGAAGATGGATGTGAGAACTACCAAGTTTAAGAGGGGCCCAGTACTGACTGGCTCTGTCTCATGGTGTTCAAAGTAGTAGTAAGGCCCATCGAAAGGGTAAGGATTCCCAGGGGTTTGCAAGGCTTGATGAGGGGTAGGGAAGCCCATTTTCACTTAGACTGACTACACAGAAGAGGGGCAGGAGGTTGAATAGTGGAAGCAAAGGCTGGTCCTTGTTAACAGTTTGAGAGGAATTGCCACCATATCCTTTTTCTGTATTGCAGTTTTGCCTTACAAACAATTTTTTTCAAAGCCAGATTATGCAGAAACAAGCCTAAATGCTGTCTGTCTAAATGTAAATGTTAAACATAAGAACTCTTTACTGGTAAAGAAATTTGCAAGATTGAAGTCAGAGATGTGTCGGCTTCTCAAATTTTATTCTCTTTGCCATTTAAGGCTGACTCATCCCAGCCTTCAAGGGTCAGGACATTTCTTAGTATGCGTTGAACTCATGCCAAACTATTGTTTCACATTGTTATTGTCTAAAAGACAACGTGTACTAGAAACGTGAAACAGGAAACGTCCATCTGAACTTATTACGGTAGAAGAAATTTTCCAGAGTCCATATGCTGATGTAATTATGCTCAGATTTTTTTTTTTTTTTCCCAAAGCGTTTAGTGACCAGATCTTTGGAACAATTGTCTTCGCTGTCATGGGCAGGGCATATAACTTATTATCTGTCTTGTAGAAGAGTACAGCCTGTAATTGGCACACTGTTTTTGAATTAGGTTTTAAGGAGCTCTTTTTTATTCGCCCAGTTTGTGTGGGTGTGGGAAGTGCATATATATTTGAATGTCCGAATCTCTATTTTCTTTGGAGAGTCCTTACTTTATTTTACACAGAATTTTTTTTTCTCCATCTTCATAGTCGATGACACATACCCTACTCCCTTCTGTTCCAGTGCTGTACTTTGTACAATTTACAGTACAATTTCCTGGAAATAGCAGCAGGCAGCTTCAGTAGGCCCTGGCTGACTGGTTCAGGGTTCTTACAGTGCTCACAATGGACATTTCTCAGCATCACTAATCTCTCTTCTTTTATTTTGGTCCCATTTTCATCAGCACCAATCCTGTGCTCTGAAATGAATTGAAATGCTGTACTCTTTGAAGGGACGAGGATTAAAGCTTAAACCGGGTCTAAGGATGAGGTGAGAGGAGAGCAGCCCACACAAATCTGGTAGTTTTTTTTCTCCTGAGAACTTAAAAAAAACAATCTGTACTCTCAGAAAAGAAAGGAAACAGTAAGTAGGAGCTTTTCCCCTACACTGTCCATGGTACTCTGTCTTTGGTGTAGAGCAAAGTGAAAGTCAACCCGTTATTTATTTCTGTAGCACACTTATTTTTTTTTTAATTTTTTTAACGTTTTTTATTTATTTTTGAGAGAGAGAGAGACAGAGTGTGAGCGGGGGAAGGGCAGAGAGAGAGGGAGACACAGAATCTGAAGTAGGCTCCAGGCTCCGAGCTGACAGCACAGAGCCGGACGCGGGGCTCAAACCCATGAACCGTGAGATCATGACCCAAGCCGAAGTCGATGCTTAACCGATGCTTAACCGATGCCCAGGTGCCCCGATTTCTGTAGCATATTTAAATACAGTATTGGATTTATATAATCATTAAGAAGTAGAGATCATAACTCAGGTATGACTGCATCTTTTTTTCCCCTCTTTTCACTTAATTTAAGTAGCTTCGTATTCTTGTTTTATGTTTTAATGTTTATTTATTTTTGAGAGAGTGAGAGAGAGTGTGGAGATCTGAAGCAGGCTCTGCATTGACAGCGGAGAGCCCAATGCAGGGCTCGAACTCAAAACCTGTGAGATCATGACCTGAGCCAAAGTCAGACACTCAACCGACTGAGCCCCCCAGGCACCCTTAGAAATCCATTGACTAAAAAAAAAAAAAAAAAAAAGAAAAGAAAAAAAAAAGAAATCCATTGACTTTTAATGTAACTTTTGAATAGGAAGCAGTTGACTATAAACAAGATCTTGAAATGAGATTATTTGGGATTAACTAAGTATTTCTATATCTAACTTAAAAGCTTATTTTATTTTTATGTTTAATTTATTTTTATTTTTTAATTAAAAATTTCCTTAAAAATATTTATTCATTTTTGAGAGAGGGAGAGAGACAGAGCATGAGCAGGGCACGAGGGAAGGGCAGAGAGAGAGGGAGACACAGAATCCGAAGCAGGCTCCGGGCTCTGAGCTGTCAGCACAGAGCCCAACGCAGAACTCATACCCACAAACTGCAAGATCATGACCTGAGCCAAAGTCAGATGCTTAACCGACTGAGCCACCCAGATGACCCTTTTAATTTATTTTTAAATTTAAATCAATGTTAGTTAACATAAACTGTAATAATAATTTCAGGAGTAGAATTTAGTGATCTATCACTCACATATAACACTCAGTGCTCATCCTAACAAGTGCCCTCCCTAACATATTCTTGTTTTATATCTGAGTCCATGATCTTTTTCATCCTGTATTCTATGTGTCTGACAAACTCCACTTTATCCCATTTTTCAGTTCTTTTTCTCCAGTTTTACAGAATCCCAGAAATCCTTTTCTCCAGTTAAAATACTATCATTAGTGGGGCACCTGGGTGGCTCAGTCAGTTGAGCATCCGACTTTGGCTCAGGTCATGATCTCATGGTTCATGAGTTCGAGCCCTGTGTTGGGCTCTGGTCTGACAGCTCAGAGCCTGGAGCCTGCTTCGGATTCTGTGTGTCCCTCTCTCTCTACCCCTCCCCCACTTGTGTTCACTTTCTCTCTCTCTCTCCCCAAAATAAAAATAAACATTAAAAAAATTAAAAAAAATACTATTATTAGTAGCATTATTTCTAATGTCATTTTGAACTTCTTTATTCCAGCACACTCTGCAGGGTGAAACCTTAAGAGAAGCCATAGAGAATGAATGACTGGTATTCAGCCAAGCTTTGCCTATGTCTTTCCATGACCAAAAACAATTAGGTGAAAAGGGGAAAAATGCAATTGGCTATTGTTTTATCTGCCTGGTCCCAAACAATCCATATGAATATTTGAGAATTTTTTTTTTTTTTTTTTGTACAGTGATGGTTGCATTTTCATTATGTAGCCATAGCAAAAGTTTTCAGTGAGAAAGTTTCATTTCAGAAACAAATGAGGTCAATGGCTTCTTGTTTTAGGAAGGGGGGTAGCGGGGACATTGGAGTAAGAGGAAGTCCTATGTCAGAGGGCTCTACACACACTTTCCTGAAATACGTTGGCTATATGTAAATGTAATCTGTTATTTTAACTATTCATAATAGCTGTGTTTTGTCCTTTCTCCCATTAAATTATAAAATTGATGATATAAATATGGTGAATCTTTATTTTTCAAAGATTCCTCCCTACGTCTGTAATAGATTGCATTTTATTCTTTCCAAAGGTCTCAAAAACTACCGGATTATTGTTAAAAAACAAACACGTTTTGGAAGACTACTGACCAGTAGCCAGAAGGAAGGTCCTGAGTCATCGAAGTGTTCTCCAGCTGGCAAAGGAGTATGAAAACCCCTGGCCAGATCTGTCCTTGCTGGAGCATCGAGGTAAGTCAGGGAAAAACATTCATGGTACCCGGCAAGAAATGAAATGGTAAACATCATGCAGTGCATTTCTGTGCCTCAGATAGAAGCTTCATATTCAAAAGATACGGGAACTTCATTTTTCTTCTCCTTCCCCAGCTTGTGTATTTCAGTTTTGTATTGAAATGTTTGCTTGATTCATAAAATATTTAAGGACTATATAAAGAAGAAAGACTCAGGAATCAAAGGCAAGTGACCTAACACAACTTCCGTGAGGTCTATTCAGGAAAGCAGGCTTCATCAAAAGCCCAGTGTTAAGTTATCAGCACTGCTTTCTCACCAGGTTTTGACTTCCTACTGAGTGCAGTGAGTGAAGGAACCCTGAGCAGCAAACATTTAAGGATTTTGTCTGGGCAAACACTGATCGTAAGGTTTTGACCTCTAACAGTGTCAGGCATATTGCCTTGATAAATTGTAAAGTGAATCTTCGAAGATAAAACTGCAACTTAAATATTCACATAGTTATGAATTGTTTGCATATTTTCAGAGAAAAAAATAATGCCATTTATTTTTCAGAATAGAGTACGATTATGATACCAAAATCTACAAAATGTGAAAGAGTAAAGGAAAACTATCAGGTGAGAACCAATTATTTTTATTCCAGAGATATAGGTAAGAAATATGAATAGATATGTATATCTACAGAAGGGTACATAAGAAACTAGAAACTGTGGTTGCCTTTGAGAAAAAGAACTGAGGGCCTAACAGTCAGAGATACTTTGCATAGTTTACAATGTTATAATATTGTAATTTCTTTCCTTGTACATATATAGCTTTTTTAGAAGAATGAGAAGTGCTTTACAAATGCAAAGATTTTCACTGTTAAGTCTTTATTTCCATAAAACTAAAAGTAAGTGCCTGGTCAATAGACTCTAGGCTGTAGCCATGATATCCCTTGATTTCGTTTACCTGATAACACTAGCCCATGTTTGTGAATTCTTAAAAACTCCCCAAATGATTTTACATACATTACCTAATTTGTAAGATCACCTTAGTATTTGTTACTATTTTTTTAATGTTTGTTTATTTATTTATTTATTTATTTATTTATTTATTTACTTACTTATTTATTTAGAGAGAGGGGAGAAGGCATGGGAATGGGAGAGGCGCAGAAAGAGAGGGAGAGAGAGAGAATCCCAAGCAGGCTCCACACTGCGGAGCTCAGTCCCACAAACCTTGAGATCCTGACCTAAGCCAAAGTCAAGAGCCCAGTGCTTAATCAACGGAGCTGCCTAGGCTCCCCTATTTGTTACTATTTATTATTACTCAGCTCTTCTAGTTTTCTTCCCCTAATATGTGATTATAATATTGAATTGCAGTGTTTTTGTTCCCCTGCACCACACAAAAAAAATACGATACTATTTTCAGAAGTTTCTAAGGAAGGTCTATTTGATACTTTGATACTTTGATACTTTCTTAAGTATTGGACCCAGGTGTAACAGAATTATAAAGCTCAGGCTTCCAGAACAGAGACATAACACTCAGGTGTTTATCTTGAGAGCCATATGGTTGTTCATCACAATTCAGTTTGATGTTACTTTTATCTTATCCCACTGAGCCCAAGACAGAGTGTTCAACAGCTCTGGGTAAATAAAAATATTAGTCAAAATTAAATGGAGGGTGTGGAAAGGGAGTGGGCCTATAGGGTATTGCAAAATTTTTCCCTTCCAAAACCCTTCTCTGCTGAGGGATAAGTACGTACCACTGCTTTTCATCATGCAAATAGATGACCAGATAAGGAAAAAAGCTATTCTCTTTCCTTGTATGTGCTTTACCGGATTTATAGACATATGTCAGCCCTCCTTTTTCATTAATGCTCATAGGACTGAATTTCTTTCCAAGTTATTTGATTTAGCAATATTGCTAAAACTGGTTATCAAGCCATTTTGTATTGAAAAGGGTTTCATGGATGGTGACTTGTTGTGAGTTGGCTGACAGCTGAAATGATAAGCCCTGTTCAGTTCTGCCTTTTATATCTGCCAGAGATTAAGGATACTCTGACTGGGGGTGCCTGGGTGGTTCAGTCGGTTGAGCTTGTGACTCTTGATTTTGGCTCAGGTCATGATCCTACCCAGGGTCATGGGATCAAGCCCCGTGTTGGGCTCTGTGCTGAGTATAGAGCCTGCTTGGGATTCTCTCTCTCTCGCTCTCTCTCTCTCTCCCTTTGCCCCTCTTCCCTGCTCATGTTCTCTCTTTCTAAAATAAAAATATAAAAAATAAATATCTTGACCAACGAAGAAGAAGACACATGTTTACCTTTCTGCATTCCTTCTTCTGTTAAAAAATACACATAGATCCAAAATGGAGTCACTTGTGCTAAGCTCATGTCACCAAACCAAGACTTAATACTTTTCTTAATGACAGCTTCAATCTCTCCCAAGAGTGGAATCTTAGGCCAGTCAATCTGGAATGACCTAGTCAGCGCTAGTGAGGTAATCTGTCTGATAGACCCCTGCCTTCCCCAAGGAAGGTGACCTTGCCTAAAACAATCCACTCTTTGCTAGAAAGTTTTTTGTCCTGCCTCCTTCTGCCTATAAAAATTTTCTGTTTTGTCTAGTTCCTCAGAGTTTCTGTTTATTTGCTAGATGGTATGCCACCTCATTCATGAATTGTTGAACAAAAACAATAAGATCTTTAAAGTTTATTTGGTTAAATTTTGTTTTTTAAACATTTCCAAGCTAGTTTTTAACCTCAGGAAAGAATCACTCTTATGTGGCTATTTAATACTTAATTGGCTACATAATGCAGCTATGTAATAGCTAAAGGCCATGTTGCACAGTGGTTAAAGATGAAGGCTTGGAGTCAAACAAACCTAAATTCAAATTTCAACTGTGCCCCTTACCACACATGTGACCTTGGGAAAGTTAACATCTTTAATATCACTTTTCTTATTTGTGAAATACATTTTGTTGGAAGGAATAATTTTTTTTTTTATGTATAAAGTGCATAGCACAGGGCCTATAATACAAGGTGCATTCAGTAACAATTCAGTTCTTGTTGTAATTAGTAAAACCTTTTTTTTTTTTGTTTTGAGAGAGAGAGAGAGAGTCCAAGCCAGGGAGGGGTAGAGGGGTGGGGTAGACAAAGGATCCAAAGCGGGCTCTGTGCTTACAGAAGAAAGCCCAACTCAGGGCTCGAATCCACAAATTGTGAGATCATGACCTGAGCCAAAGTTGGACGCTCAACCAACTGAGCCACCCAGGTCCTCCCTAAAACTTTTTTTATAGTTAACAACCACAAAAAAATAGGACAATTACATAGAAACTGACTACTTGCTATCTCCAACTACTCCCCCTCCCTTGTCCTTGAACCCACTCCACTCTGGCAAACCACTGTTCCACTGACACTGCACTTAGCTCACCAATGACATTCACACCACTGTGCACAGGGACCAGTTTTCAAGCCTCATCTGAGCTCAGCAAACAGCAGCCTTTGAAAGAGTTCATCTTGCATTCCACTGACTCCTCCGCTCAGGGTTCAGTCCCCTGGCCCCTTCTCTATCCATAATCATTCCCCTGGTGACCTCTTTCAGTCTTGGAGCTTGAATAACATGTATACACTGATGACCTTCCAAATATGTGCAGTCCCAACCTTGCTCCTGAACTCCAGACTTGTATATCCAACCAACTGCCTGCTCAACCTGTACCTGGATGTTGTAAATGTCATCTCAAAAACCCAGCAGGTCTAAAACCAAACTCCTGGACTTCCCACAAATCTGTTGCTCTCACAGCCTCCCCTGTTTCAGTGAATGACAACTTCATGATGCAGGTGCTCACCTAAAAGCTTTGCAGTCATCCTTGACTCCTCTTCTCTTTTCTCACACCCACATGCAAACCATCAAGAAATCCTATTGACCCCCACCTGCAAAATCAATCCAGAATTAATAACTTCTCAAGACTGTCTCCTCTGTCTCTCTGGCCTCCCTGACATTCACTTTGATTATTGTTGGAAATTCCTAACCAGTTGTCTTGCTTCCGCAGTTGTACCTCCAGACTGCTCTCAAAGAGCAGCCAACATGATTCAACTATAATGTAATCCATATCCTGTCACTCCTCACAACTCTCTCACCGCTGGGGTGCCTGGGTGGCTCCGCGGTTGAACATCCAACTTAGGTTCAGGTCATGAGCTCACCGTTCCTGAGTTCCAGCCCCACAATGGGCTCTTTGCTGTCGGCACAGAGCCCGCTTCGGATCCTCTGTCCCCCTCCCTCTCTCTGCCCCATCCCTGCTGGTTCTCCCTCTCTCTCTCTTTCTCTCTCTCTCTCAATAAACAAATAAATTAATTTAAAAAACTCTCCCATGGCTTCTGAGCTCACATAAACACCAGACAGGCCTGGTACAACCTGGCCTAATCTCCTGTACCCTCTGCATTGTCCACTCCGCTCCAGCCACACTGCCCTTCTTGTTTCTCCTTGAGCATGCTAGACTCACTCTCACGGCAGGGTTTTTGCACCTGTTTACCTCCCCAGGATGGCCTCCCACGGATATCCACTCATCAGTCTCTTCTCTTCTTCTAGTCTGTTCAAATGCGCTTTGTCGGTGTGGTAATTCTGACCAACATATTTAAATTTACAGTCTCCGTTTGCTTTGTACCTTTGTTCTTGCTTTAGTTTTCTTCATAGTACTTTCACATATTTTACTTCTTTCTTTTATTTATTTCTCTCTTCTCCACATAAATGTAGTCCATGACGTCCGGGATGGTTGGTCGACGGGTGCACTCCTGTATCCTTGCGCAATGCACGTACTCACCAGGTACTTCCATAAGAAGACTAAATCACTACTTCGTAAGTATTTGTTTGGGAGAATCCGCTTCAGAAAATACATTTCCTGCCATATATGGTATGAAAGCCTACTGTGCAGAGTCAGGAATCTGGATTCTGATTTTGACTGGGCCTCCCATGAACTGGACCTTAGAAGAGGTTCCACCTCTGAGCCTTATTTTCCTAATCTTTAAAACCTATCTCTCAGAGCTATTATACAGTGTTGAAATTTAAGGTTATTTCAGGGAGTTCAGTCCCATGTTTGCACAAAGAAGGAATTTAATCACCCCTTTTACAAGCCACCACCCCTCCCCCCCCCCCCCCCCCCCCCCCCGCCCCGCCGCTGCCCCACAGCCCATATACTCCCAATTAAGGTTTTATACCAACCTTACCTTAAGAACATTAGGTTCCACTTGAAACATTTTTTTTTAATTGTCACTGAAATAAATTCCCAATTAGGTGAACATTTTACCTAAAAGATGGGAGGCAATAAAGAGGCTCTAACAGAATCAGGGTTCATCATCTTTTAGTGTGTAAGTAAACAAAATGGGAGAGGGGCCTTACACGCCTTCCTTCTGTCCTTGCATTCAGATTAGAGTTTGAGGTGAGAAACAAGAAATGAAACAGACTTTGCATTTTTTTTTATGTTTGGCCAAGCTCCTCTAGTTTACATAGTCATAATTCAAATGATCATCTTTGAAGTTTTCCTATTCAGTGCCCTAACTTTGTCCCAACCAGGAAAAATCAGTAGCTGTTGTTTTGAATTTTGTATTTGTAAATATGTTGCAATGAAGGAACCACGGAATGCCCAAAATCTTTTAAGTATTTTAAAGGTACATCTGTTAAACTTGTATAGGTTTGTGAGATTTTTAAAACATACTTTTTGTATCCAATAAGCTGAGTAGTCAAGAAAGTAAAACCATACTGTTCAGACTCTTCCTGATTTTCTTTTCTAACAACTCTCCTCAAGATTTTTCTTATGTTCTGGTCAATTTGAGTAGATGCTCAATGGACACTTTTGATTGATTAATGTATAACAAACTCTTGACCAGGTCCTGGATTTGCATCATTTAGTAAAACCCACCTTGGAAAATAGTGCCAATAATTTATGCAGATTATATTGGGAAAAAAAAGGAATGTTAAAAATACTAAAGAAAACAAACTTTAGAAATGACTCTTTCACACACAAATATTTCACATGTTGAGATATTCTAGGCTCGTGTTAAGAGGATTCTAGTTCTGGATCTGTTTTCCATACGCTTCAGTTCCAGGTGACATGTTCAGCATAAGCTCTTGCCTGGTCTGGCTCATGTTGCTTCATACATCTCTCCTGAGCTTGGATCTTCATCCTGTTTGCTCTTCCTGCCCTTTTACCATCCAGTTAGCAATCCTGATAAAGCTTTCTTGTATTTGTGCTCTTACTCAAGTTTGTATGTGTGATGCTATCTCACTCCTGGTCTATATAGTCTATATAGTATATCATATATATATATATATATATATATATATATATATATATGAGATATATATGAGACATATGAGATATATATATGAGATATATATATGAGACATATATATATGATATTGATATATATATATATATATATATATATATATATATATATGAGAGGGAGAGAATTTTCTTTCCAACAAGGAACTCTTGAAGGTTTCAGGCATGGAGTGAATGAGACATTCACCTGTATGGTAGGGTAGGAG
This sequence comes from Puma concolor, assembly GCF_028749965.1. Lineage (NCBI taxonomy): Eukaryota > Metazoa > Chordata > Mammalia > Carnivora > Felidae > Puma > Puma concolor. Next base: position 86,857,439 of record NC_141674.1, read on the forward strand.
AGAGCCTGGCTGGGGCCAGAGAGACCAACTGAACAGTAAGAAAGTATAAAAACTTTGAACTATGGCATAGACCTGCAAGAAATAGTTGAGTGTTTAAATGAAGACATTGTTGTTTACAACTGTATTGTTTGCAATATTTTTCATTCTATCAGTAGGGGAATTGAATAGACCAGACAATAATGTTTTCATTTTTAACTTTGTAACACAGCAATAGGAAGTCTCTGACAGTGTGTAACACAGCAATCAAGTAAGAAAACTTGAAAGCAGTCTCTCAAAGTTCATCACCAGGCAATATCTTTTCCCCAACCTCTCTCAAAGCTCTCTGGAACAATAATACAATAATTTTTTTTGTTTCATTGGTACTTATGAGCCAACTTATAAATTCTCTCCATCAAAGATATTTGCAAATGACATATCAGATAGAGTTAGTATCCAAAATCTATAAAGTACTTATCAAACTCAACACCCAAAAAAACCCAAATAATCCAGTGAAGAAATGGCCAAAAGACATGAATAGACACTTTTCCAAAGAAGACATCCAGATGGCTAACAGACACATGAAAAAATGCTCAACATCACTCATCATTAGGGAAATACAAATCAAAACCACAATAAGATACCACCTCACAACAGTCAGAATGGCTAAGATTAACAACTCAGGCAACAACAGATGTTGACGAGGATGTAGAGAAAGAGTATCTCTTTTGCACTGCTGGTGGAAATGCAAACTGGTGCAGCCACTCTGGAAAACAGTATGGAGTTTCCTCAAAAAGTTAAAAATGGAACTACCCTATGACCCAGCAATTGCATTGCTAGGTATTTATCCAAAGGATACAAGTATGCTGTTCCAAAAGGGCATATGCACCCTAATGTTTATAGCAGTGCTATCAACAATAGCCAAATTATGGAAAGAGCCTAAATGTCCATCATCAGCTGATGAATGGATAAAGAAGATGTGGTACACACACACACACACACACACACACACACACACACACACACACACACAATGGAGTATTACTTGGCAATCATAAAGAATGAAATCTTGCCATTTGCAACAATGTGGATGGAACTAGAAGGTTTTATGCTAAACAAAATTAGTCAGAGAAAGGCAAATATCATATGACTTCACTCATGTGGAATTAAAGATACAAAACAGATGAACATAAGGGAAGGGAAGCAAAAATAATATAAAAAAAGGGAGGGGGACAAAACATAAAACTCTTGAATACAGAGAAAAACTGAGGGTTGCTGGAAGGGGTTGAAGGTGGAGGGATGGGCTAAATGAGTAAGGGGCATTAAGGAAGGCACTTGTTGGGATGAGCACTGGGTGTTATACATGGGGGATGAATCACTGGAATCTGTTCCTGAAATTGTTATTGCACTAACGATTATGATAACTAACTTAAATGTAGATTTTTTTAAAAAAGCATTATGGAATCTACAAAAAAGTTACAGATGATTGAACAGAAGAACAAATGATTGTATTTCTATATATTTGCAATGAACAATGGGAAATTTAAAAATTAAATAAATAAATTCTCTCCACCAATGCATCTGCCCCCTGCCGGCCTGGGTTGGCTACCACCCCTATATATTCCCATAGTACTCTGTTTTTCTCTCTATCCTAGGACCTATGATGCCATTTTCCGAGTCCACAGTCTTTATCTGCAGTTCTGAAAAACAAAGTTTATTTTATGATTAGTGCCAAACCTTATTTGGCAGCAAAACCTGACCTGAACTGGCATGAAGCTATTTATGTTATGTTTTACTCCAGAAATGTTACAGTATATGCTTGCAGAAGGCTGCCCTAGGCTCTGTCAGGGGTGTTGCATATTAAATGTTATATATTTTTTTAGTTTTCTAAAAATCCATGAAGAGTGTTGGTTCTGAAACACTGGTGGCCCAAGTGCTTTGGATCGAGACCAGTGGAGCTGCACTGTCGCCTGATTGCTGGTCTGTGTCCCCATCAGAGTGTGAGGCCTCGGTTCCTTATACCTGCCTGGTGTCTAGTGGGTCCCAACAAATATAAATAAAAAAGTCCGTGAATATTTGCTCTCAATTTAACGTATTTAAATTTAATGACTTTCTTCTATTCATATTTTTTAAATGTTAACTACTTTGAGAAAGAAGAGTTAGGGCTGGGGCTCCTGGCTGGCTCAGTTGGTACAGCATGTGACTCTTGATCTCAGGGTTTGAGCCCCACGTGGAGCACAGAGGTTCCTTAAAGAAAAAATGAAAAGGGCAAACAGTCCTTTTTGAAAAAATTTTTTAAGTGAAAACACAAATATTTGGCCAGATTGAAAAATCCACAACCGAACCAAGAATAATATCATGTTTCCTGGTGTTTAGATTTGTGTTTTCTTATGTAGATAAGACTAATATTATAAAGGCCAGATAACTCAAAGGCCAAGAGAAACAACTTTCTTTAAAATGCTATTGAAATCTTACTAGCTAAAAAGCTAAAAAAAGTATCATAATGTAGGCAAGGATATAGCGAAACGGGCATTCTCCAACGATGCAAGTAGAAGTATGGACTGTTAGAGTGTATCTAGAAAGCCCGTTACAATACAGATCAAGAAGGTTAAAAAATTTACATCTGCAGTAAATAATAGAATATTTAGCACATATTACCTAAGAAACATTTATATTCTTGAGGCATATCAGTTTGGTTATTTCTTTAGGAGATTCCAGCAGACTAGCTGCATCCCTGAAAGTAGCCAATATTTAGTTTTATAAGGCCTGCTATGTTAATATTTTTATATGGAATGTTTTTAAAGCTTTCTTTTGTTCAAACACCTTTTTAAAATGTTACAGCTCCTATTCTGTCTTGTTTAAACATGTGTAAGTACATGACAAGGTAATTTAAAAATTTCTCATACGTGGGGCACCTGGGTCGTTCGGTCGGTTGAGCATCTGACTCTTGATTTTGGCTCAGGTCATGATCCCAGGGTCATGGGATCAAGCCCCGTTTCGGGCTCCACGGTAAGCTTAACATTCTGTCTCTCTTCCTCTGCCCCTCTTTTCTGGAGTGTGCTCTCTCTCTCTCAAATTAAAAAAAAAAAAAGTCTCTCATATGTAGTGTGTTTTGTTGGTTTCGGTTAATAATTCTATACTCTATTACAATGCATAGTAATTTTTTTCCTTTTTTTTTTCACTTAACCGCAAATTCATAGTAATTTCGAACACCCTATCAAAACAGTGTGGGCAGTGCATAGTAACCTGCACGTTGTATTAAATAAAGCTCTTATAGAAAAACAAGAGCTACTGTATGTTGACTAAATAGGAATTTTCATATGGGAATTTGAGAGTTCCACAAACATTGGAAGTGTTGGGAGATTAAAGATCCAGGAAGCTGTTGCCACTAATCTCAGCTTGCATTGCACAGGTAGTTGGCTCCCCAAACTTTCTTGGGAGCCTCCATTTCCCTCAGTCTCCAGGAAGTTCTACCAGCTATATAAGCTTGCAGCATTACAACAGATCATTCTCAAGCAGCTACCACTAGCCATCTCCATTGTCTATGGAACCAAAGACGGTAATTTGCTGGAATTCATCCATAAGCTGCCGTGAACCTCTTGTCTATTGTCAGCCCACATGTCTATCTGTCACTGCCCTGCTTGAATAATAGCTTCTACTCCTTCCCTTTCCAATGTCACATAAGTGCCTGTTCCTGGCAGACTCTGACCTGGAACCAACTGGGGAGGAGGATTCTGGGAACTATGGTTCTGTTTTTCTTCTGAAATGCATGGATCATAAATGGGAAAGCAGTGATGCCAAGTTGACAGTAAATGATCACGTTTGTTTCAGTGTCGATGACAACTAGATGGTATTTTTCTTTGCTGATTTTCCATTCTATTAGTATTCTTTCAGTCCAACTCACTATGTTATTAGTTGACCAAGACCCAGAAATCTCTCAGAAAGCAAGTAGCAGAAGTACAATTGAATTCATCTTTTATATACCATTCTGTCCATTAAAAATTATTGCTAGTTGGTTCTCCATTCCAAAATGTCTGATGCACATGAAGCTGAAGTAACACATTTTAAAATGACCATTACCCTTTTTGTGTAAGATAAAATACAATTAAGGAAATGAGGTTTTCACTGATATGTTTTCTAGAAGGGACTTTGTACCTAGCACTTCTATTTGGGAAAAATCTCTAACATTCTTCATCAACAATAGGAAGGATAAAAATTTGGCAAGATTTTAATTTGAATTTATAGCCTCCATGTACTCAAATTAAACTTAGTCATATACTTAAAACATTTATGTGTATTTTGAATATTTGATGTTTCTCTAATTTTTTCAACTTTTCTTTATACATGTTTCATTTGGGCTCAGAGATAACTTATGTATATTATGCATGAGTTTGTAGCTTTTTCCATATTTTGAGAAAATTTTAAGGGAATAAAATTTTGCTTCATAAAACATCCTGTCAAGATGTAAATAATACCACATAGGACATTTTGATAAAACACTCATGGCCTAAATTCAATAAAATAATAAAAATTTTATTAAAGTTAGAATGCCAGTACAAAAGTACTATTATAAATATTTTAATTATTATATAATACATTATTCTGCCTTGCACTGTAATTCAAAATTTTATACATATTTGTTGGCTCAAAGAGATATCTAATTCATCCTCTCTTGACATTCAGTTTATTGATATGATGTCCTTTTATTTCATCTGATACATTTTCATTGGATGTTAACTTATTTAATTATTTTTACTCTAGTTACAAGTTACTCATAATTATATCCAAAAACAACAGTTTTTCACAATCATCCTAAATACACATTTATGCTTCAAATGACACTGAAGTAAGGCATTAATCAGCAAGGCGGTCCAGGGAAATCAATCTAGCAGGACAGAATAAAATGAGCTAGAAGAAAATAGTCATAAGACAGAGATATATTGGCTATAAGTCTATTGCCATTATCTAAACAGGAGTTAATGAGGTCCTCAACTAGGAAAGAGATTGAAGAAATGGAAGGAAGAAACAATTGCAAGATGTAACAAGGAGGGAGAATTGACAGGTCTTGGTAACTGGCTGAATGTAATAAGCAAGAGAAACTATCAAAGATTATGCTTAGATATTTTTACATGGAAGATAATATAGGTGTGAGAGAAAGAGATGCTGAAATGGTAATGGGGGGTATGGCCAAGGCCAAAGGCAGCCTTTTGGGGAGTACCTAGCCTTGAAGACTGTGTGGGATGGTGATATGAAAGGAAGGAGAAAGATTGAAGAGAAGAAAAAGAATAATTTCATAAAATCTATAGGCAAGAATTTAGGGAGATAGAGGGAAGCAATAGTCAATGCTGCAGAAAAGGCTGGATTTTGGAAGTAGGAAATCTTTTGTGACCTTTAAGCGCATGGAGTTCCATAAAGGAGTAATAACAGAAACTAAATTTAAAAGGATTTAAGGAATGAGTCAGGGATAAGAAAATATGAGAGTGTTCTTTCAAAGAGAATATATAATCAGGTCATGAGAAGACATTGAAAGAACCCTAAATGCATATTTTAAGTGAAAAAAGCCAATTTGAAAAGACTACATACTGTATGATTCCAACTGTATGACATTCTGGAAAAAGCAAAACTATATAGACAGAAAAAATATCAGTGGTTGCCTAGGGTTAGAGGGGAGGCAGGGATAAATAGGCAGAACACAGAGGATTTTTAAGGCAGTGAAACTATCATGTATGATACCATAATAGTGGATACATGTCATTATACATTTGTCAAAACCCATAAATCATACAACACCAGAGTAACAATGTAAATTATGGATTTGGGTGATAATGATGCGATGATGTAGGTTCATCCATTATAACAAATGTACCACTGTGGCACAGATGTTACTAGTGGGAGAGTTCTGTGAATATGTGAGGGTATATAGGAATGCTCCATACTTTCCACTCAATTTTTCCGTGAACCTAAACCTATTCCAAAAAAATAAAGTGTAGAGGCACCTGGGTGGCTGAGTCAGATAAGCGTCCGATTCTTGATTTTGGCTCAGATCCTGATCTCACAGTTCATGAGATCGAACCCCAAGTCAGGCTCTGTGCTAACAGTGAGAAGCCTGCTTGGGATTCTCTATCTCTCTGCCTCTCCCCTACTCATGCTCACCTTCTCTCATTCTGCCTCAAAATAAGTAAACATTTTTTAAAAAATAAAATAAAAAATGAAGTCTATTTATTAAAAAGAATATGTAACCATTTTTCATTATATAAACGTCTGGAGTATATTCATGTATGCATCACTTTTATTGTATTATTTTATGGCCCTTAAAAATTACAACAAAATATAGCCATTTATTTTGGGGTCCAGTGAAATAAGTATAATATGATGGTATTGTTCTGTGGAACATTAGTAGCTTAAAACAATAATTTATTATGTTTCACTTCTCAGGGGGTTAACAGACAGAGCTGGGCACTTCTTAGTTGGGGTCAGCTGAGGCTGGAGTCATTTGAAAGCTTCTTTGAAACTCACATGTCTTGCTCCTGGGCTGAGATTTCTCCAACAGCTGGGGACTAGTAGGGCATTTCTGTCTTCTCTTCTTGTGGCCACTCTACATGTCTGACTTTGGCTTCATACAGCAAAACAACTTAAACAGTAAGCATTCTAAGAGATTCAAGCAGAGGGTTCAAGACCTGGGAGCTAGTGTTGGAAGTCATGCAGCATCAATTTCACCATATTCTTTTAGGCAAAGATGTCACAAACCAGCCCAGATTCAAGGGAGTAGACACAGAAAAGGAAAAAAAAACTGATAGTAGCCATCCTGGAAACAAGCTACAATTTATTTGGAAGATAGACACACACAATATAGAGAGGTGAATATATATTTTCCTACAAAGTATTAAAAAATAGTGACAATGAAGATCCAAGTATAAAATAATATGTAACAGTAAGACCTTAATTAAGAATAAAGGTGGCAAATAAGATGAACTCCTAGAGGTCTAATCGAAGACATTGAATTATTTTAGCAAAGCTTCTCGAGGTTGAGGACCTAATAATTGCACGACCTTTGAGATGCCTAAATTAAGTAAGTCATTCTGAACTATCTGCACGCCCGATAACTAAACCCTAATAACTCTGAACTTCTCAGTTCAAGAACTAAGTTCCAGAATATTTTTGGCCCAGTATCATCTATCAAATTCTTAAGGCACCTCTGTTTTCCCAGTGTCTTCCATTTCTTCAGCCCTTGAAGTCTTCTTCCCCTACACATCAGCAGCATGTTGGAAAATCCATTAAAAAATTTTTTTTAAATCTATGTAGTTCTGATTCTGTAGTTAATTATTATTTTGATAAGCTTGAAACCTTTTAATACTGAATGGCCGAAAAATATCTTTTCTTTTATTCGCCTTTACTTTCATTGATTTCCTTCCCTTGTGGGTTTCTTCCTTCATTCCATTTTTGGCAAGACTTCCTATGTCTTTTATAATGTACTCTCTCCTTCCTTATTTATAAATCAGGTTAACATGCAAGTTGTTACTTCAATTTGATAAAACATATAACCTCTACCTTACGAAATATTTTGAATGCCTTAAAAACTTTGCCTTTGCTGCACACACAGGCAGAATGGAGTGATATTTTAAGATTTCCTGCAACTAGAAAGGTATGGAAAGTTTGACTGATTTATATTGTGTTCTGACTTCCTGAAGCAGTTTTCCTAATGCTATTCCATTTTACTCACACCATGAAACAAAGCTTGTTTTTTTTTTTTTAATCCAAATTCAGTCTTGAATTGTGCACTGTGTTTCAGTTTTGTTCTTTGTCTCTTAAGCTTAATTTTTATGGAGTTTTATAGGAGTAGCAATTTCATTTTATAAAACTTCTGTGGAGGGAATGATTCTGGAAACATTTGAGAAAAAGAATTCCCAGTTTAATTTTCAAAATTACCTTTAAAAATAAATAACGTGACTATTTAACATATATTTATTGTTCTATAATTGCATTTATTGCCTGTACCACAAAATGTAAGATTTTATCATCTGTTATCTAATTATTTTGAGTGTGACAGTCACATCTTCAGCAATAACAGTGTGTTTTCTTTGGAGCAGGAATCATATTTTACAGTTCTTTTGTATCCCTGAAACCTGTACCATAGTGTTACATATATATCTGTAAAAGCTCCCTTGATAAATCTGTTTACATCATAGTCTTTTAATTTAATTCTTATAATAATTTGAGTCTCACTTGCCTTCCTTAAGTACATTCTATAGAAACATGATAGATTTTCCTATGGGCCAGTTTAGTCTTAAAAAGCCTTACTGGTTATTCATACATAGGTCTTTCTCATTTGAATCTTTCCCCAAAGAATTAGAACAGAGATGGGAAATTTTAATCTTTTGAAAATCCTTTTCTCTGACATCGGTTTTCTTTATGGCTCTAGATTCAGGGAAATCTTCAGTGCCTCAGTTTCCTCAGTTCCCAAAGGCAGCTTATAACAGAATTAACTACTTAATAGGGTTGTTGTAAGGATTAAATGAATTTGCTCATGAAAGCGGAACAATTTGGTAGTAATTGAGCAATAAAGGTTAGCTGCTGTTATTGTTGCACTGTTTATTTAGATTGAATAGTTTTTATTCTTTGCTAATTGTGTCTTCCTCTTAATGATTTTACAAAATGCCTGCTGAAGCAATAACATTTTGAAAGCTAAGCAGATTGCTTTCATCAACAAGCCTGTTTCTTAGCTGCTTCCTGGGGGGAAGGGGGCAAGTCAGGAAAATTTTTTTCTGTTACCACTGTTTAATCCTTCCATCCTTCTTCAGCAAAAATTTTAAACCATGTGTTAGAGATACTGCTATAGACAAAATGTTTATGTCCTCCCACTCTCAAATTCATATGTCAAAGCTTAATCCCTGTTGTGATGGTATTTGGAGGTGGAGTCTTTGGAAGCTAAGTAGGTCATGTGGATGGAGCCCTCATGAATAGGGTTAGTGCCCTTAGAAGAAGATAGATGATTTTCTCTCAGGCATGTAAGGACACAGCAAGAAGGCTCTGACTGGCAACCAAATTGTCCAGCACATTGATCTTGGACATCCTAGCCCCCAGAAATGTGAGAAATAAATTTCTGTTGTTAATGCACCCAGTCTTTGGTAGTTTTGTTATAGCAGCCTGAACTGACTAAGACAGATACCAATTTGAATAAACACACCCAACTATGGCTTTGAAGATTTCACAGTGACAGGCACCTGGGTGGCTCAGTTGGTTGATTTTCTGCTCACGTCATGATCTCATGGCTCATGAGTTCAAGCCCCACATTGGGTTCACTGGCACACTGCTGTCAGCATGGAGCCCACCCAGATCTTTTGTTCTCCTCTCCTCTGCCCCTCTCCAGCTCACAGTCTCTCAAAATAACTAAACATTAAAAAATAAACATCTTGGCGCACGTGGGTGGCTCAGTCGTTTGAGCGTCTGACTTCGGCTCAGGTCACGATCTAACGGTCCGTGAGTTCGAGCCCCGCGTCGGGCTCTGGACTGATGGCTCAGAGCCTGGAGCCTGTTTCCGATTCTGTGTCTCCCTCTCTCTCTGCCCCTCCCCCGTTCATGCTCTGTCTCTCTCTGTCCCAAAAATAAATAAACGTTAAAAAAAAATTTTTTTTTAAATAAATAAACATCTCACAGTGAAAGCATCAGAAACACAAGGTCTCTTTAATGGGTTGTAATGTGATTTGGAATGTTTTTACATTCATGTGATCAATAGGATAGAGCAAACAGCTCCCTGAAAAGTCAAGGAAATCTTCTCTAAGCAATTGATTTTTACACGAGTTGACTCTTGAAGGTTAAATGTGCCAGGAAAAGATGAGAAAGATCATTCCAGACAAAAACCTATGAAGATGCAGAATTATGGAAGGGCTGGAAGTTTGAGGAATTGTGAGAAGTCCAGACCTGCTGGGGCTTATTATATGCTATACAGACAGATGTATAGGAGGCTTGAAAAGTGGGTGCAGTTATATTGGGGAGGACTTCTTTTTCTTTGTATGTTAAATCAGGGAGTTTCTATTTTGTTCTACAAGTAAGATCCAGTAGTAAAAACTCTTTTCAGTGGAGATTTTTAAAGCAAGAATATAACATGACCAGCAAGAGAGTGACGACAGCTAATGTCAGAAAGAAGAAAGTTTAAATACCAGCTCTAGCACTTAACCACCATATTTGCTAGAAAAAGTACTTAATCTCCCTTAATTTCCTCAAGTAGAAATACCACAGTAATACATCTTTGCTGCATATTGTGGGTATTAAGGGAGATAATGTATTTGAAATGCTTAACAAGGTACTTGGCACATAGGTGACACTTGAAAAGTTTCCTTAAGGCAGTGAGGAAGATAGACCGTCAAGTATAGAGAAGAGAAGCAGTGGGACCAGTGAAAAGGCCAATGCAGTAGACCTTGAGGGCATAGACTTTAGCTTAGAATTGGGGATGGTGAAGAAAGGTGAGATTTCAAAGATATTTCTCTTCCCTGGTAAAAAAATGTGGTTGTTGCAAGTAGTTAGTGAGGGAGAGATCCTGAGACTAACACTGAGGTTTTTAGTTTAGGAAGCTTGAAGCACCAACATTTTAGGCATCATCCTAGATGCTGTGGATGAATAACACACATTTTCTTCTCTAAGATTCTCAAAATCTGTCAGGGAAACACATACTTATGTTAATGGATACATAATGTTTTTAATGTTTTAATGCTTTTAATGTTTATTTATCTTTGAGAGAAAGACAGAGCATGAGTTGGGGAGGGGCAGAGAGAGTGACACACACAGAATCTGAAGCAGGCTCCAGGCTCTGAGCTGTCAGCACAGAGCCCAACTCGGGGCTCAAACTCACGAACTGCAAGATCATGACGAGCTGAAATTGGACACTTAACCAACTGAGTTACCCAGGCACCCCTAAGGATTTCTATTGTAGGTGGGATTTTTGTAACTACATTACCCTTTATATATTTTTTCAAATGGGAGCAATAAGTTATTGAAGACACTTTGACTAAACTATCATGAAATAATGTGAATGCTATCAGATCCCAGAATTTATTCTTATTGATTGTAGTCACCATGTATCCTTACACTGAATTTCCCAGATCAGTCTTTCATCCGTAATATATAAGGCTAGCTCAAACATACATACCAGTACAACTTTTTAATGTTTTTAAAGGATATGATGAGAAGCATCTCATGAAGACTTAAGAGAAGCACTTTGATTCCTAGCATGATCTTGTAATTGCAAATTTCAGCAAATACCAATTCTTTAAATGACATAAGGTTGACAAGAAATGGAAAGAACCGTTACAAATAATAATAATAATAATAAAACCAACATGCAGTGACACGTAAAGAAATGAGACATTTCCAGAGAAGTAGTCTGTTCTTTTGAGAATTAATTTTCTTTCTTCTAGCTGAGTAATAAATAACATTTTCAGTTAATTGTACCTTTTACAACTTTCTGTAGTACTGATGTCTACATCACTGCGGCATCTGTATCCCGAGTACAACTCTTATTATTAACCCCTTTGAGGTTGCTGGTGGTTTCGGTTTCCTCATGTCCTTTTGCCTGGTACTTCGAAGAGAATAAATCATTTTCTCTGAATTTGTCATCTTTTCTACAATGTCATTGGCCCATCTTCCTATATTGAGCTCTCTTCATCTTTACATGCTGAATTAAATACAGAATTCCTGTTTGGATCTTATTTTAAATACTCCTCAAAACTTCAAGTCCTGTTGGAGATCTTAAAAGCATATAATAGTGGAGGGGTTAGATAGAGAGAGGGCAGGTGATTCACAATTCCCCGGGGGAGAGTGTTTCAATTGGGAAGAATATGGGGACAGACACAGAACACATAGTAAAAAGAGACAAAGGAGGAAGCAGAACCCCCAGAAATGAGTCATAAAGGCATAGAAGTGTGCTGCTAAATGTATTTCTTTAAGAAGTTGAGAGAATTTGAAAGTACATGTCAGTGAAAGGATGGAGGTAAGCGACTGACATTCTGTTGCCATGGCAGCCCATAAAGAAAGCAGGATAGGGGGATGCCTAGGTGGCTCAGTCAATTAAGCCTCCGACTTCAGCCCAGGTCATCATCTCACGATTCTTGGGTTCAAGCATTGCATCAGGCTGTGTGCTGACAGCTCAGAGCCTGGAGCCTATTTCAGATTTTCTGTTTTTCTCTGTCCCTCCTATGCTCACACTCTATCTCTCTCTCCAAATAAATAAATAAACATAAAAAAAAGAAAAAAGAAAGAAAGCAGGGTAGGACAGTTATTTATTTCCCATAAATAATTTGAATAAATAAATATTTGTATGGGATGATTAATTTTTTAAATTATTTATGAAGGGGAAAATTTAACCTCTAAAGGCTCAGATAGGCTTTCTGATATAAGAGAAAATATATAAAGATAAGTGCTTGGCAGGGGGACACAAGAGGGGCTTCTGAATGTTCTATTTCTTAACCTGGTCAGATATGTTCCTTTTGTGACCATTCATTGTGTAATACATTATTATTTCAGGCATTTTTCTTTATGTGAGTATTATATTTAAATTAAAAAGAAAATATTTGACTTCTTCTTCTTAAATCCTACTGGTTTTTTTGAGCACATTACAGATTACCTAAATCTCTTTATCATTTGTGTCATTCTGAAGAGATTTGGTGCTTTTCTTCTAATTCAGATCAACCCAGCAAACATCTATTGAGTGTCTGAATGTTCCAGATACAAAAGATAAAGAAGATGTACTTTCAGGAAGCTCACAGTCTAATGGGGAGGTGCGATGCAGGGGTGATTAAAACAACAGTCCAGGTGTGTAAATGGTTTTATGACTGCTTATTTACCTGTGAAAGCTTTTACTCCTGTAAAGGCAGGAGAAGCAATGGGAGAAGTCAGGGAAGACTTCTTTCAGAAGGTGTTTTTTGAGCTGAGGAGTCCATTCATGCTGAAGTAGAAATCTCCTAAGGTAAGAAAAGGCATTTCAGACATAAGCAAAAACATGTTTCACAAACACACACATACATACATGCACACATCCCCGCCCCCCCGCCACCAATATTTGTAAGGTACAAGATAATCAGTATATTGAATGAGGTGCCCAGGTTGTGCGAGGAGAGGACAGGATCAGTATTTATTCAAAATCTTGGAAGACCCTGAGTACATGAGAAAATAATGCCATTCTCCTCTCCTACAGTTAAAACTAAATTAAAAACTAAGCTTAAGCCATAAAGTAAGTGTAGGGAAATCCACAAAGTTCTAATTTTTCCACTATTTTCATGGATTTTAAAGCAACAAATGAAAACTTTTCCTAATAGTTTTTTTTTGAGGCATATTAAGAACTTATAGATGGTGATTACAGCTGACTTTTAGTGATGCATACCTACGATCCATGAGCTATGATAAACCCTTAACATAGATGGTTTCATTGAACTCTCCCTACACCCTTATGGAGAAAATACTTTAGTTGCTAGTAGTAGTAATAGTATAGGTGAAGGAGTGGATGCGTATACAGATTAACCTTCCCCAGGTCACACAGCTAGAGTGTGATGGGGTGGGCCGTCTGACGCCAGAGCCTGAAGGAAGTCTCTGCCTCAGCATCATGCCACAACAAATCGGTGTATTAGATGTGTTGGCAAGCACAATGTGTTTGCTCTTTGCAGTGCCACTTAGTCCTCGGATTCATTCACGGACTCAATCAGTAATCACTGAGTACACAGTATATGCCATCACTTGGCAGGCATTAAGGATCAGAGGTGACTACTATGGAAGTTATCTCTGTCCTCACGGAGTTATCATCGACGAATCACAATTAAGTATGATAAGAATTATGACAAGGATGGTACAAAAGAAATGTGGAAGTTTGAGCTGGCTCGGGCATTTGGGGGGTGCTCTCTGAAGAAGTGCTCTCTCTGGCTGAGATCTGAGGGACCAGCAGAAGTTACCAGGGTGAACCGGAGAAGAGAGCTTCACACTAAGTGGATACCACGGAGAGGGGAGCATGCAAATGCCCTGCACGGATCCTCCTTTAAAGAAGGATATGCTGCCCCCAGCATCAGCAGTGCTGGCAGCCCCTTTAGGCATTGCCTCAGCTGTAGAGAGATGCCTTGCCCAAAGTCACGTACACCTAGGCCACTCTGATGGGTCATTTCAGTTGCACAGCACCTGGCACGGGTGTCTGAGGCTGTGGGGCTTGCATCACAGCTTGCTTTCTCCCACTCCTGTTTCCGCTCCCTCCCTTGCATGGGTGTTGATTTCAAGGGCACTCCCTAATAAACATCCTGAACACTAAACTCCCCAGGAGTCTGCTTCCTGGTGAATCGAAACTGCGAAACTGCGTTACAACATGTAAAGGCTTTGAAGGTTCTTACAGGCTTTCAGAATGACTGTGGATTCAGTAGGAGACAGAGAGATGAACTGAGGCTGAAAAAGTGGGCAGGGGTCAAATCCTAAAGCACTTGGTGAACCATGCTAAGGACTCCTCCTAAAGGCAGTGGCCAGCAGGAAGCCACCATTGTAGAATTTTTAAGCAGGGAAGATAATGATCAGATACCATTTGAAACATACTTGAAATACCACTTTGGCCGCAGTAAACAAGGGATGACAGGGGTGTTCTGAACACCAATTCCTATTTTTCAACAGCCTTTTTCCTTTTAGATATTAGTGGTAAAATAAAGGTACCAAACTGTCTTTCTTGTCCTTGAATCATTGCTTTCACTTGCCTTCCCCATTATCAATAAAAGCTATTAAATCTGCTCCCTGGGTTATGCAACTACAATCCTATGAGATAATTTTGTAGCATTAGCTTCTTGAGAGACCTGAGGATTTAGGAGGTTACTAGTTCTTTGGTGATGAAAGCAAACTGTTGGGTGTTTCTGGAAAAGTTGAAAGTGATAAGTCACTGGAGACATGAACTTCATATGTAGCATGAGAAGAAAGACCTGTCCTGCCAATCATATGTCTGTGGTTCTATTTTCTTATCTTTATTTTTCATCTTTATCCCCAGGTATGTGTAATATATAGTTATATTTTCATAGTTCATTTGGGCAGAAATAACTTGACAGTTAAGATTGGATCTTTGGGGTGCCCGGGTGGCTCAGTCAGTTAAGTGTCTTACTTCCACTCAGGTCACAATCTCGCATTTTGTGAGTTTGAGCCCCATGTTGGGCTCTGTGCTGACAGCTCAGAGCCTGGAGCCTGCTTCAGATTCTGTGTCTCCCTCTCTCTCTCTCTCTCTGCCCCTCCCCAACTCATGCTCTCTCTCTCTCTCTTTTTCTCAAAAATAAATAAACATTAAAAAAAAACACATTTATTTAAAATTTTTTTTTTCCAACGTTTATTTATTTTTGGGACAGAGAGAGACAGAGCATGAACGGGGGAGGGGCAGAGAGAGAGGGAGACACAGAATCAGAAACAGGCTCCAGGCTCTGAGCTGTCAGCACAGAGCCCGATGCGGGCTCGAACTCACGGACCGCGAGATCATGACCTGGCTGAAGTCGGACGCTTAACCGACTGCGCCACCCAGGCGCCCCTAAAAAAAAACAAAAAAACACATTTAAGATTGGATTTTTTAACAAAGCTTTATTGAGATATAATTGACATACAATAAACTACATTTATTTAAAATATAAAATTTTGAAGTTTTATCCTATCTATTCCACATAATTATTTAGAAAACTAGATGTAAAGCGATCAATTAAAGAGTGTTTTATATGGGATCAAGCTTGTTACACAGTAAAAACCTTTATGTGATTACCTACCATATCAATTGTAAATATCAACAGTGAAAGTGATGTTCAACTTTTTAAGTATAATGATTCATTATTCCTTAGACTGAAGCATTGCTAGTTACCAAAGCCATTGTCCTTTGAATTTTTTTTTTCTCCAAGTTTTTATTTTAGTTCCAGCTGGTTAACATACAGCGAAATAGTAGTTTCCAGTGTAGACTTTCGTGATTCACCACTTATGTACAACACCCAATGCTCGTCACTACAAGTGCCGTCCTTAATGCCCATCACCTGTTTAACCCATGACCCCCTCTGCATCCCTTCCAGTAACCATCAGTTACCTTTGACCTTATTAACAAAAACAAGTGATTTGTGAAGTTCATCAATAAGCCTACATTTCAGGGCACATAAATAAGACCTTTGGTAAAAGACTCCTCACACCAAAAAGTGGCCAAATAACTTAGGAACCTGAAAGCTGAAGAGTGGCTTTATGAGATGCGGAAGCAGGAAGACAAGAGAATGTCTGCTGAATTTCTCTAACATGCTCAATTCAACTGGAGACTGCCCCTCAACACATACGCAAGTATGTTCATGCACATATACGCACTTACCCACGTGTATACAGCCAACATTACACTTCTTTCTTTCATATGTCACTTTTAGCCCAGATGAGTGCAGCAATCGTTTCACATTACCATTTTAAATGTCTGTACCTTCTAAAAGGGATTAAAACTGAAAATAGTTTTAAAAATATCATTGGAGGGGTACCTGGGTGGTTCAGTCAGTTGAGTATCTGACTGTTGATTTTGGCTCAGGTCATGATCCCAGGGTCGTGGGATTGAGCCCCTCATCGGGTGGATGAGGACGCAGTGTGGAGCCTGCTTGAGATTCTCCCTCTCTCTTGCTCTCTCTCTCTCTCTTTCTCTCTACCTCAATCCCTCTCCCCCACTCACACTCTCTCTAAAATAATAATAATAATAATAATAATAATAATAATAAAATTCCATTGGATTCACACTTCACAACTATTTGATCATGCATATAAAAATGCAAACCCTAGAACAGGACACAAAATCACATCTATTAACTTTTAAAAGAGTGTTTCACATGCAGCATGGTGATGTGTTCATAGGAAGCACTCAATGTATTTTTTCCAAGTGAATGAAACCAACTTTCTGCTTTGTAATTGCATCTTCTCTGATATCCTGTCACTCCACTTTGACATACCTGAGAAACCAATGTTATCAACTTCCTTCAAGATAACATGCACTTAATCTGACTGTAACTTTTGTAAAGTTTATTACTTAGCTTTTCGTTTCTAATGTGTGTGCCTTCCTTTATAGTTTAATTTTTTCCTGCTATTCCACATGGTCTAGAACTTTTTATATTGTCTTGGAGAAGGGATGGTGTCTATTTTCCATTTCTTAGTTTCTGGCTTATTATTTTGCAAATTTAACCATAGGCATGCCTATGAGAGAATGCCTTTTACTTCACAGTGCTACAGAGCCCAGTAACATATATGTTATAGTAAGTTCACAGTGGATTAAACCTGATCCGTATAATCTTCCTGTCAAATATGAAATGATGTGTAAATTTTCATATTGTGCCTTCACTAAGCATAAGCCATTGTTTTCTTTTGTATGTATTAACTCCCACACATCACAAGAATGGAATCCTCTTATCTCGTGCTGCCTGGGAATATTGTGGCAGCTGGGAGTTTTGTATGTATTATAGCTCAAGTTGTCTTTTTTCTTGTCAAATGTTTTGTCTAGTTTTCATACTTGTGACAATGTTTTTAAAGATCTTTCCCGGATATTTTATCATGGATCTGATCATTCTTTAAAGAATTTAAAAATTTTTTTTAACTCTTTGGTTCATTAACAAGACAATCCCATTTATCATGTACCTCTGGGAGTGTGCACCTACGTGGCAAATTCCCAACTCTTTGAGAAATATCCTGATATCCTTTGAAACTCCGGTGTGGAAAAAAAAAGTGAAAGGAACTTTTGGTTTCTGGATAAACATGTACGTCATTTAGCTTACCTAAACAGGATATGAGTAGTACTGATTTTGTTCTAGAGGCTTTAATACTAATTTTATTTGCAAGGAAAGAAACTAAAAGGAAGAAAGATGAAAACTCAATTCTTTCTAGGATTTCTTCTTAGGGTTTTCTCATAGGTTGTAGCTAAGACACCACAGAGCTTAGTTTTAGGAAATGATAACAGAGTATAAATTTCGAGTAAGTGTTAAACCAAGGTAATGATATAGCTCATGTCAGTTTTTGGTTTTTTAATACTTCAAAGAGAAATCTGGTGTGACTGTTTCTTTCTTTTTTCTTTTCTTTTTTTTTTAAATGTTTATTTATTTTTGAAAGAGAGAGAGAGAGGGAGAGAGATGGGAGCGGGGGAGGAGCAAAGAGAGAGAGAGGGAGACACAGAATCCGAAGCAGGCTCCAGGTTCTGAGCTGTCAATACAGAGCCAGACGTGGGGCTCAGACTCAAGAACTGTGACATCATGACCTGAGCCGAAGTCGGAAGCTTAATCGACTGAGCCACCCATATGCCCAGTGACTGTTTCTTTCATATCGACCCCTGCAAAGGTCCTAGGGCATATTGTTAGCCCTTCCATCTCCCTCACACTGTAGGGATGGGCTGCATGAGAGCAACAGAACCTTCAGGTTATTCCCTCCAAATCCACATTCTCTGCGTTCAGTTTGTGTATCATATCCTTTCCATCCTGCCATCCACCTTAATCATATTAAATAACTCCTGATAGAAAACCTGGTAAGTCAGTAACACATATATAAACTGAATTTCCCAGCTTTGTTGGGAACATGGTGCTCACTAGAGGAGTGGAAAATCAATTGGAAACAATAAATAGGGACAGCAGAGAGAGTAAACAAGATGTGGAAGGGCGAGGTTTGTTCTTATGAGTGACTAAGTATACAGCTTCCTGTGAGCCTTTTAAAGAATGATTTTTTAAAAACTGTTCCCTATTAGTTCTTAACTGCAAAACAGACCAATTTATTTGAAAAAAAAAAGAAGTGTTGATAATTAAATCAAGCACAAATGTATGTGGTTTACTTTTAAAGTGTAAGAGACTACATTATTCCAATAATCTGAATCTATGAAATGGGGCATCTTCTGAAAAAAAAAAGTAACTTCACTCATTTATATCCATATAGAGCCCTTATCTATAGATTGTATCCATACTCTGGATCCCTTAGGCATTGCATAAAATATAAATTGATTTCTTTCATTAACTATCATTTAAATTTATACAGAATAACACGTGTTACAATTTTTTAAATGTCTAAGGTGCTTCAGGTACTGAGCACCACCACTAAGCTTGCTGCTGCTGCTCTGTGTCTCCCGGTGTTTTCTCTCCAAGTTAAGTGTACGTTCCATAGGAACAGATGGCATTTTACTCTTCTCTTTCCCCCCTGGTCCCCAGGTCAGTGCCGTGTACTTAACTGATGCCTAATAAATACGGAATTGATTGAGTTAAATGCATGTGTGAGCAGTCAATACAAATTGCCATGGGAATACAAATCTGCAACGTTATGCAGGTAGAAATACATGCTCCATGGAGAGCGTGGAGAATCTAGAAATGAACTCCTTGCTCAGCAACATATTAGCAACCTGGCATTGAGCAAGTTTCTTTACCTCTCTGAGCTTCAGTTTCTGTAACAAAATGAGGATAATAAGAAGTACCTTGGGATTATTGCAAAGATTAGAGCTAAATGATTTAAAGTGGTTGGCATGGGGCTGGCCTACAGCCCTGAATTCATGAAGCTATTATTTGCACTATAAAGCTGAGGAGGTGGAGGGTCAGTGTTTACTTAACTCTCCCATTATCACACCACCATTAAATGTCAGACTTTGCCTGACTTCAAGCCTAGCTTTGCCTTACTTGACATACAGAGTTTAAAGATTCCCCGTATTGCACTCACTTGTTAGAAAGGTCATTCCTAGGGTGGAAAGTGAATGTGAGGGGGGAAGAAATGCAGACAGGGTAACAAATTAAAATAGCACCTTTCAATTCTTCTGACTATGATCCACAGTGTTACACTGTAAACCCTGAATACGTACAACTATAAAAAAATAGTTGGACTTCACTGCATGTGCTGCACTCAAATATTTACTACTCCATTGCATTCTATTTCATGTTTTTTTTTTTAAATTCTGGTTAGAGTGGCCAGGCAGGGGTCTGGGGAGGTGGTCTGGGGAGGGGGACAAACAACCTCAGGCAGGGGTCACCTGGAAGCAAGCCTATGCAGGGAGGGTACAGTCCCCTCATCTGATTGTGGTCCTTGTCCAAGTGCTCTTATTGGGCCACAGGATGCTGAGGACCGTCCCCTGCATGGCCACAGCCCTTGGTAGGCCCCATACTGGGAATGGCAGGCCAGGCAGATCTGGAGACCACGGGAGGGTCCCCTGCCACAGGAAGGCAGTACCTTTCCTGGGGATGCCGATTTGCCCAGCCCTTCGTGGGACAGGAAGATACTGAGACAAATGGAAGAGTGTTTTCTCTGAAGCCACAAAGCAAGATGGTCAGAAATGCAAATAGCAGAGGAGTAGACAGGGGGAAGTGCTTGAGATACAGCAGTGAACCCAACACAGTTCCAGCCCTCCTGGAGCTTGGCTGCAACAACCAAGAAAACAACTGAGCAAGATAATGAGGCCACAAGAGTAACGCTAAAGGGCCAGAGAGCTTAGGGAGCGCCAGGTTCGGCTGTTTTGTCTTAAGCCAAGTAGACATTGGAGACCCCTTGCCATCCTGTGCTTGTCAGTCAAGGGAACTGTATCCCATCCACATTGCTCTCAAGGGCTGGAAGATGGAACCTGGTTGAGCTACTGGTAGAGAGACATGGAATGACTCCTGTTCAAATTCACAGTTTGCTGAAGGGGAAAAATTTTAGGGAGGCACGATTATTGGACACATTGACATGGGAAAAAATTTCACAGTGAGTGAAAAACTCAGCTCCCACCCAGATCATGGACCTGGACCAAGTTGAAGTAAGAGTATCCAACTGCTATTTCAAATCCAAGATGGTTGCTAATGGAACTACCATTAGATGGGAGCTAATATGTAGAAAGGGAGAAAGAATTTATTCCAAGGAGCTAACCTTTTTGGGGCAGGAGGCATGATGAATATGGCTTCTGGAGAGTAACACTGTGGAGAAATAGTCTTTCATAATCATGATGCATACGTAAATCATCTTAAAACCAAATTGCCACTGAATTTGATAATGCTATCCACTAAGTGCTATTCGTATAAAACATTCCTCCGCTCAGGTTAAGTGTATCAGAGCAGAAGACTGACTTTCTTTGTTAAATGTTTCTTTGTGCTCATTAAAAATGTTTTCGAGTATTTTGACCTTTATGAAAAAAAGAAAGCTTCCAGTAAATGCTTCTGTGTTGCTGCTAATTCGATGCTGCTAATGTCTGGATTGTATAAAGAAGTAAGCTTAAGATTTTTTTTTTTTAAAGCTTGGTATGGCCCAGTACATTGATTTGGTGCCTCATTAAGGGGTTATAAACCACATTTTGAAAAATACTTAATTAGGTGATTGTTACAGTAATCTATATAAGAGATGATGATAGGTATAACTAACGTATTAGCAGTAGAAATGAGAGACATAAATGCAATAATTATTTGGGTAGCATCAGCATGTCCTTAAGAGTGAAGGGAACAAAGGGGCGCCTGGGTGGCTCAGTCAGTGAGCGTCTGACTTCAGCTCCGGTCATGATCTCACCGGTTCGTGAATTTGAGCCCCACGTTGGGCTCTGTGCTGACAGCTCAGAGCCTGGAGCCTGCTTTGGAATCCGTGTCTCCCTCTCTCTCTGCCCCCACCCTGCTCACACACACACACACACACACACACACACACTCTCTCTCTCTCTCTCTCTTTCAAAAATAAATCAACATTAAAATAATTTTTAAAAAAAATTTAAAAAGAGTGAAGGGAACAGAAAGTGAGGAGCTTTCCAGATTGAGCAATCCCTTTCCATTCATTGGATAGAGAGCAGTGAAGGAAGAACTATTTTGATGGAGAATAAAATCTGCTTTGGAAATATTGAGTGTATGATGCCTGAGGGCAGGGGCGGGGATCTAGACAGAGATACCTGGTAAGCAGTTAGTGTCACTTGGAGATGAGAAAAGAAATCTGGGCGGAAGGTATAGCTTCCTTGTCATGTAGATGGTAGTTGAAGGCACAGCAATGGACTTGACTACCCATTGGGGAAGGTGAGCCAAGAGGGGAGCTCAGAGGACTAGCTGAAAGAAAGGTGGAGGGAGAAAAGGAAGACAGGAGATGAAAAAACCTAGAGATAGAAGGTAAGAGAAGAAGACCTTTGAATAATAACCTTTAGTTACCTGTGCTCATTGTGCATTGTCAGTAGCACCAAGGAACCATAGAGTATGGATGAAAGAAGGTGACTGGCCACATGCTATACCAGAGTACACTGGGACAAGAGTAGAAGGTGGTCCTTAGACAACCTTCACCTTGGCTGATAGGTTTCTCCCCCTACAAAATGAGAACATTGAGCTAGATGTCTCTGTGGTATTTAATTTGGAGCACAGGCTGGATGGGTGGAGAGTATGAGAAGATATGAAAATTAACCCATTCATTCACTCATCAAATATTTATTGAGTTCCTATGATGTTCAGTTACTGCTGTAGCCATAGGGACATGATAATGAACCAGATAGACTATGAAAACTCACATTGGAGTAGGGGAAACTGCCCATACAATTTCAGTGATAGTGTATTTTCAGGTACTAATAAAAACGATGAGGGAGTATAAAATGGGGAAGGGGGAGACAGGGTAATTTGGGAAGACTTCTGTAAGGAGCTGTGATAAATAAATAAAGGATGCTTGGATGCGAAGGGCTTGCTGAAGAGCATTCCTCACAGAGGACAGCAAGGGCAAAGGTCCACACTGGGGTGACCTGCCTATCTGAGAAGCAGCAGGAAGGGAGAAACTAAGCGAAGCCAGTGCAAAGAGTAAGCTGTAGATGATGAGTCATCATCAGAAGCCAGCCTAGCACATGCCTTGTTGGTAAGAACTTTAGATTTCCTTTGTGGCTGGGAAACTATTGGAGGGTTTTGTAGAGGTTGATGGCTTGATCTGATTTATATATATATATATATATTTTTTTTTAACGTTTATTTTTATTTTTGAGACAGAGAAAGACAGAGCATGAATGGGGGAGGGTCAGAGAGAGGGGGAGACACAGAATCTGAAACAGGCTCCAGGCTCTGAGCTGTCAGCATGGAGCCCGATGCGGGGTTTGAACTCACGGACCGCGAGATCATGACCTGAGCTGAAGTCGGACACTCAACTGACTGAGCCACCCAGGCACCCCTGATATATATTTTTAAAAATTCACTTTGGTAACTGTGTAGACCAAAGATGGGCAAAAAATAAAAGCAGGGAAACTGGGTAGAGGTTAGTGTTTTCAGTAATCCAAGTGAGAGAAGATGGGCTTGGATTAAAATGGTAGATTGAGAGGCAGAATTAGCCTTTATTGCACACCTAGTATACCTGGGCTTAATTCCAAGTACTTTATATGTATCAACACATGGAACACACGTAAAACTATGATATTGTTATCTCCATGTTACGTATGAGGACACTAAAGCACTTCTTCAGCATTACACCACTAGTAAGTGTTGGAGCTAAGCTTCAAACCCAGGCAATCTAGCTCCAAACTTGGCCTGCTTAATCTATGTGTAACACAAAATCAGGATACATTTCGAAGGGACAGCTGGCAGATCTTGATGGCTCTGACACTGAGTATGAAAGAAAGGACAGGAATCAAAGAAGACTCCTTGAACTTTTTAGAACGTTGGTGTGAACAACTGCATGACATTTAAAAATGTGGAGAAGACTAGACAGGGGAGAAGGGACCAAGAAGGGAACACGTTAAATTCAAGATGCTGCACAGACAGCCAGCTAGAGACATTCAGTAGACACTCTGAGCCTTGTGATGCCTGCCGGACGACAGCTCTGTTGAAATATAAGGTAGAAGCAATCTAGCATAATGTTAGAGAGGTATTGTGCTAGGATCAATCGATTGGCCTTTTCATGTGCTCTTAGTCAGATGCAGTTCCTACGTGGGGAATTGAGTGGGGCATTTTATTAATATAGCACAGCCAAACATCCAAGTCAGCCAAGATCTCACTTTTATCAGCAGCCAGCCAGTCAGTCAGTGAGTAAATGTTTTTAAGAGAAACCTCTCCCCCACAAATCTCATTCCTTCAGACCTGAGGAGCACCACATACTGCAACCGTTCCCTTTCTAGGATTTTTAAGAGAGCCGATTCTCCCAACTAGAGAAATAAAGCTGACTTTGGCATAGCCACCCAACACCTCCACCTCCACCGCTGCCTCTTGGTCTCTGAACCTTGCCTGCATAGCACATGATTGCACAATTCCAAACCTGCTCGGACTTACTAAATACTGCCCCCTCGTCCCCACCACCCCCCACCCCAACGTCGGTATGTGACTTTTCACTTCATCTGACCTCAGAGGATCCAATCCTTTTCGACAGGCCTCAAGCTCAAGATTCATCCTCCTGGTTCTGCTTCCTCCTCTCTGTGCCAAGTGTGGTGTCTACCAAGCGCTCACCTGGTGCAAAACACTGGAAATGCTCTCCATCCTAATTGGTATGGTGGTGCCTACACAAGTTGTAGGTTTTACAGTGTGCATCAAGTTATATCCTTAGATACCTCAATTTAAAAATACCTCAATTTGGGGCGCCTGGATGGCTCAGTTTGTTAAGCATCTGACTTCAGCCCAGGTCATGATCTCGTGGTTCTTGAGTTCAAGCCCCATGTCGGGCTCTGGGCTGACAGCTCAGAGCCTGGAGCCTGCTTCGGATTCTGTGTCTCCCTCTCTGTCTGCCCCTGCCCTGCTTGCACTCTGTCTTTCTCTCTCTCTCTCTCTCTCAAAAATAAAAATAAACATTAAAAAAATTTTTTTAAATACTTCATTTTGAAAAATGATTTTATGCTGGGTACTTTTAAAACAAATTTTTTGGTCTTATGAAGCTTATAGTCTAAAGTAGGTATAATACCAAATAATGGCAGATAATATATAAGTGTCAAGTGAGTAACCCCAAAATCAATGTTATAGAAACTGGATAATAGGTGTGCCTGGGTGGCTCAGTCGGTTGAGCATCTGACTCTTGATTTCAGCTCAGGTCATGGGATTGAGCCCCATGTCGGGCTCTGTGTTGAGCATGAAGTCTGCTTAGGATTCTCTTTCTCTTTCCCTCTGCTTTCCTCTCTCTTTCTCTCTCTCTCTCTCTCTCTTTCTCTCTCTCTCTCTCTCAAATGAATGAAAACAAAAAAAAATAATAATAAAAAAAGAAACTGGATAATAAAACTTCACAGAGAAGATGGCATTTGACCTAATTAAGCATTAGGCATTTAGTAGACTGAAGAAGCAGAGAGAGAAGGAAGAATCTAGGCAAGGAAAATAGGACAAGCAAAGGTGCAAATGTGGGACTTAGAAGAAATTTGGAGAGACAATGAGTAGACCAGCCTGGACTTATTTTGAGAAACAGTGAAAAATAATATTGAGGGAAACCAACCTATGAAGTCCCTTCAATGACAAGATAAGAAATGTTGAAAAGTATTGTGCAGGCAGCAAGGTGCTATTGAAAGTGATTGAGCCAAAGGAAGGTGACTGAAGAGAAGGAGCTAAAATGTATAGTTATTTTCTTATTTTTATCAAATGCATGCATATGATAGAAAATTAAAATAGAAAGGTGTAGAGTGGGGGCGCCTGGTGACTCAATTGGTTAAGCATCTGACTTCGCTCAGGTCATGATCTCACAGTTCTTGAGTTCAACCCTTCCGTCCGTCTCTGTGCCGACAGCTCAGAGCCTATAGACTGCTTCAGATTCTGTGTCTCCCTGTCTCTGCCCCTCCCCTGCTCGTGCTCTGTCTCTCTCTGTCTCTCAAAAAATAAATAAATATTTAAAAATTTAAAAAGAAGAAAGGTGTATAATGAAAAGCACCAATCCTCTGCCCCACCCCACCTCCCACCATTCCTTTCCCAGGGGTAATCACTCAAAACTTTTCCTATTTTTAGTTCTTCTAGCTTAACTCCATATCTTTAAATAATGTGTCTATATGATTTCTTTTTAATTAATCAACTTTACCCACTATCATTATCTTTCCACTAAGCAACACGAGGATTTACGACCTTATTCTTTAAACCATGAATATGTGGGAAAAAACCACAAAACTATGAATATGTAGTTGGCCTGGGGTAGTGAGAAATGGCCCCACTTCTTGTCTATGGATTTGATTGAGCTCCTTGTGCATATTTCTACTAAGGCAATTGCTGTACTATCCAAAAACATCCATTTTCTTGCTTTGTTTCCCCTGAGAAGCTGCACAACTTGAGGACAATGGTTATATCTCAGATTTTGTGACCTCAGACCTATCAGTGTTCTCCAGGTAGCAGGCAAGGTTATTGCACTTATTTGTGGAATGAATCAATGACTGACTCCTATTGCTAAAGTTATTGGAAAGCTGATGAAGCATGAAAAAGGGAAGATCTGGATGACTGATCATCCAAGAAGCAAGTGAACAACTTGCTTGGTTTCAAGGTGGACTGACCAAATCTTCCTTCCACCTTGAACAGCCGAAACTTGATTTAGCCAGACGCTGCCCTGAACATGGATAGCCTGCATCGCCAGTGAGAAGTGTTCTCATAGTTTCTAAATATACAGTAACATGAGATGTTTAAATATAAAAGTTATTGATACAGTCTAGAGGTATTTTTGAGTAATATAAAGTCATAATTGGCACATTATTTTACTAATTATTTAAATTGATCTTTTCAAAGAAGAGTTGGGGATTTATTCCATTTTTAACAAACATTTCAAAATACTAGTTTCAGTTATCTCTAACTTTATTATATTCCATAGTCTACAGTCAGACCCATAAAAATTACATAGCCAGGGCCACCATTAACCATTTTAGGAAGAAACTCTCCAAACTTGACCTTTCTCTTTATTTCCTGTCTCCAGTAAATGGCATCTCCATTGATTAAGTAACCAAAACTCAAATTTGTTTTATGAACCTCTCACTTGTCCCTTATATGTACTTGGTGACCAGGTTCTATATTCCTTGCACTTGTCTCCTCCCATCATCCCACTGTAACTCCCAGAGTTTAGGCAGGCTCTCACCATCTTTTCCTGATGCCTTTGCAATAGCCTTCAGTTTCAGTCTCCTTCAGTCTACATTTTTACTCAACGATCCCTCAGCCACACGCTGCCAGACTGGTTTTTCAAAATCACAAATCTTGGGGCACCTGACTGGCTCAGTTGGTAGAGCATAGGATTCTTGGCCCTAGGGTCATGAGTTCAAGCCCCACGTTGGGCATGACCCTACTCAAAAATAAAACAACCCACAAATCTTTTTTTTTTTATGTTTATTTTTGAGAGAGAGGGGAAGGGGCAGAGAGAGAGGGAGGCAGAGAATCTGAAGCAGGATCCAGGCTCTGAGCTGTCAGCACAGAGCCCAACGTGGGGCGTGAACTCACAAACTGTGAGATCATGACCTGAACTGAAGTCAGATGCTCAACCTTCTGAGCCACCCAAGTGCCCCTGGTATTTCTTAAACATACCCAAATTGTGTGATACTCAGGAGTTCCCTTAGCATGGAACAACTTCCTCTTTCTTTCCCCCATCCTCTCCTTGGGGCAGGTTATTCTAAAGATTAGCACTGATTTGACTATTGATCCAGATTTGTCCAGAACAATCCCAATTTAACTTGTCTCAGAATATTTACTGATAGCAGCCCTTTGGTCATTCTCAAAAGTTCCCCAGTGTACAAGTTTGCTAGAGCTGCTACAACAGACCTATAATATACAGACTGGGTGGCTTAAACAACAGAAATTTATTTTCGCACAGGTTTGGGGGTTGGAGGTCCATGATCAAGGTGTCGGCAGATTTGGTTTCTCTTGAAGCCTCCCTCCTTGGCTTACATGTGGCCGGCCACCTTCTTTGCTGTATCCCCATATAGGCTTTTCTCTGTGGGTGTTCATCCCTCTTGTGTTGTCTTGTGTCCTAATCTCCTCTTCAGATAAGGACACCAATCAGATTAGATTAGGGTTTATTCTAACGGCCTCCCTTTAACTTAATTACCTCTTTAAAGGCTTTTTCTCTTAAAACAGGCACATTATGAGTTAGTAGGGGTTAGGACTTCAACCTATGAATTTAGGTGAACACAATTCAGTCCACAACACCCAAACTGAACAGGATGTAAAGTTATCCTACTTACAATAGGTCTTCTGCAGAACCCTGTCATGGATACGGTGGATGACAGTGCTAAAAGGCAGGAAGGGCGGTAGGAATCTCTAGCAATTCCTCATTTACCCCAATAGCCAAAAGATATAGAGAGTGGTGGTAAGTGGAGGACAGGCAAGGAAAGTGAGGCACAAGTACAGGGCTGCAGGAAATGCTGAAATTCAGAGGCTCCAAGTGCCAAGGCCCAGTTTTGGGTGCACCAGATATGCAGGCTAGTCATAGCAAGTCTCAGTTCAGGGCCTCACCTCCACAGTGAGAATGATGCTCTTACCATATACCTGCCCCAGTTAATTGATTCTGGCACAAGAGTGAGACTCAACTCCAGGGAGCAAGAATCAGCATAACCAGAGGTTTCTCAATTCTACAGTATTCAGGTCTGTTGAATCACATGGAACTATGACTTGTTGACTTCACTACCATAGAAAGTAATCATTTATATTTCATTAAAATATATCAATGTATAATAATTCCATGAACTAAACTATTGCTTCCAAGGTTCACTAAAAGTCAAAATATTATTTGAACAGTCTTGTCAGTGAAATGAGAATAATCGTTTTATTCTTTGTAAACTGTAACTTTTGTCAGTGATGTGATTATGTGCTTTTAAAAATGTTACGATTTGGGGAGAATAATACTAGGCTTGGACTCATTAAAGCCACTGTATAGGGGCGCCTGGGTGGCTCATTCAATTAAGTGTCCAACTTTGGCTCAGGTCGTGATGTCTTGATTCCTGAGGTCAAGCCTCGCATCAGGCTTATGCTGACAGCTCAGAGCCTGGAGCCTGCTTCAGATTCTGTGCCTTCCTCTCTCTCTGCCCCTCCCCCGCTCGTTCTCTGTCTCTCTGTCTCTCAAAAATAAAATAAACATTAAAAAAATTTTTTAAAGCCACTATGTAACTCGAAGAGTTTAATGCAATTTGGTTAATCAAATGTAACTTAGAGAAATGTTTTGTCTGAATCAAATGTCCAATGTGTTAAACTCAATGAATAGCAACAAGCGGCTTCATCTCACCTACCCATTATGGAAAACAAAGGATTAGTTTTTACACAAAAACAAACTCACTAATGTAAAATAAAGAATATTTCCTATCAATGTGTTCTCTTTCTTTCAAAAGTGCTAAGTATTGTTTCACTTTATATAGTACATCTCTGTCACTGATATGTCTGTCTTTCTTTTATCTCCATATAACGGAATGTTATATTTCATTGCATTTAGTTTTTCAAGTGACTTTTCAAGAATGAAACCCTCTATTTTCACTTCACTGCAGGGAGAGGATTAATTTAAGTATTAAAGCGTTTACTCTTAACTCAGCTACCATAGGGGGTAAAGGCTATTTGGACATCCTTACATATAACCAGGGCACATGGACAGATGAGGGAAGGGAACTGGCAGCCAGAGATATGTTTTATCTTCAGTGACCCAACTGATTTTGATACAGGGCTTTGATAAAAAGCTGGATAAAAATTAGAATTATTAGTTTCTATTTGAGAGAGGATCTGGATGCGGTTAGGGAGGTTGGATATAATGACTAGGTATTCTTATGGATAGAAACAATTTTTAATGAGTGTTAAGGGGAAAAGGGGGAAAATGTGTTATGGTATAAGTCTTCTTCCTTCAAAATAGCTTTAATGATAGAACTTGGTCTAAACTACAAATATTGAAAAACATATTTAAAAAGGATGGTTTCTCTTTTAATGATCAGTCATAAATTTCTTTGGCTTACTGAGTTATTTAAAAATATATGAAGTATTTACCACTCTTGCTTTGTTTCTCCTACATGCTCAAAGTAGTATATTCTATAAACTTAACTTCTGTAAAAGAAGTGTAGGGGCACCTGGGTGCCTCAGTCGGTTAAACATCTGACTTTGGCTCAGGTCATGATCTCACAGTTTGTGGGTTTGAGTCCTGCGTAGGGCTCTGTTCTGACAGTGTGGAGCCTGGAGCCTACTTCAGATTCTCTGTCTCCCTCTGTCTCTGACCCTCCCCCACTCATGCTCTGTCTCTCTCAAAAATAAATAAGCATGAAAAAAAATTATGTTTGCTAACAGATATACCCTTTTCCTTATACGCTTGTAGTCATACTGGTAGGTCATTGGAAGATATGGGCTCTTGGAGTTATGCCCCAAATTTCACCATGTCGATACAATTGACAACAAATTTGGCTGGTAGAATAAACTACATTTGTGTTGACAATACTGAAGAGCTGCAGTTAATGATCATAAAGTGTCTTTGTATTCTATCTTCCATTTTCTGGAATTTCCTATTTACCTAGAATTCTGTGTTTTACCGGTAAGTTTAAATGGCTAGGATTCCCCCTTTACCCCTTGTATTAGCTTCCTACAGCTGCTATAATAAATTACCAGAAACTTAGTGGCTTAAAACAGCACAATTTATTCTCTTATAGTTCTATAAGTCAAAAGGCCAAAATTGGGTCTTAGAAGCTTAATGTCAAGGTGTCAGCAGGATTGGTTTCTTCTGAAGACTCTAAGAGGAATCTATTTCCTGCCTTTTCCTGCTTGTAAAGGCTTCTCGCATTCGTTGGCTTGGGACCCCTTACTCACATCTCTCCAACCTCTTACTTCTACCATCACATATCTTTGTACTGATTTTAGTCCCTCTGCTCTCTCTCAGAAGGACTCTGATTACATGGGACACACTCAGGTAATCCAGGTTATTCTCTCCATCTCAACCCTTAACTTAATCTCATGGGTCAAGTCCCTTTTGCTATATAAACAGCATGTTCTGAAGTGTTGAAGATTAGAATGTGAATATCCTTGCAGGGTAGGGAGGGAGGCATTATTCAACTTTCCTGACTTATGTATTTAAAACAATTTTTTAATGTGTATTCATTTTTGAGAGAGAGAGAGAAAGAGAGAGCACAAGCAAGGGAGGGGCAGAGAGAAAGGGAGACACAGAATCTAAAGCAGGCTCCAGGCTCCAAACCGTCAGCACAGAGCCCGATGCGGGGCTCAAACTCACGAATAGTGAGCTTATGACGGGAGCCGAAGTCAGACCCTTAACTAACTGAGCCACCCAGGTGCCCCAACTTATCTCTTTTTATACTATTGCATCAGATTTTTGTACATTAATTTTTTATCACAAGGTATTAAACAATATAATTTGGGTTTGTTATAAAATCACGCAGTTTAAAATTAAATAAATAAATAAATAAAATCACTCAGTTTATATAATGGACATAGCCTTTTATGGCTGTCCCAATGGATAAGGCTTATGGGAGACAGAGCCCAGATTCTTGCTACAGAAGCTCAAGGGGCCACATCTTCACTGCTCCAGTGCCCTGGAATCTGGGCTGCGGTCCTGTGATCTTAGCTCAGCCTGCATAGGCTCCACCTCCGTGTCACAGAGACAGTTTAGACATTCTGCACAGAGGGGCAGGGTTAGCCAGGGTCTAGTGGCAGGATATCCATACAGCTTCTGCCGCACAACCCCACTGTGCTTCCTGCTATCTAATACCCTTTGGTTCCTGACATTCTTTTTTTTTTTTTTTTTTTTTTAATTTTTTTTTTTTCAACGTTTAGTTATTTTTGGGACAGAGAGAGACGGAGCATGAACAGGGGAGGGGCAGAGAGAGAGGGAGACACAGAATCGGAAACAGGCTCCAGGCTCCGAGCCATCAGCCCAGAGCCCGACGCGGGGCTCGAACTCACGGACCGCGAGATCGTGACCTGGCTGAAGTCGGACGCTTAACCGACTGCGCCACCCAGGCGCCCCCCTGACATTCTTTTTAAGAGCTTCTCTTTTAAGAGCTACTTATTATCTTTCTTTCTTTCTTTTCCTTGATTTTTAAAAATTGAAATATAATTGACATATAACATTGTGTCAATTTCAGGCATGCAGCATAATACTTGTATACATTGGGAAATGATCACACAGGAAGTCTACTTAACATCTGTCACCTTACATAGCTACAAAAATATTTTTTCTTGTAATGAGAACTTTTAAGATTGACTCTCAGCAACTTTCAACTATACAGTATAGTATTAACGATAGTCACCATGCTATACATTACACCCCCCATGACTTATTTATTTTATAATTGGAAGTGTGTACCTTTTAGCTCCCTTCACCCATTTTGCCCATACCCACCCTCCGCCTCTGGCAACCACCAACCTCTTCTCTGTATCCATGAGCTTGGTTGTTTTTGTTTTTGTTTATTTAAGATTCCACACATAAATGAGACCATATGGTATTTGTCTTTCTGTGTCTAACTTGTTTCATTTAGCATAATGCCTTCAAGGTCCATCCATATTGTTGCAAATGTCAAAATTTCATTCATTTTTATGGCTTAATAATATTGCATTGTGTGTGTATATATATATGTGTGTGTATATATATATATGTATCACATTTTCTTTATCTATTCATCCATTGATGGATATTGAGGTTGTTTCCATATCTTACTTACTGTAAATAAAGCTACCATAAACATATGGGTGTATATATCTTTTTGAGTTAGTGTTTTCGTTTTCTCCAGAAGTAGAAATGTGGATTATATGGTAATCCCATTTTTAATTTTTTGAGGAACCTTCATACTGTTTTACATTGGCTGTACCAGTTTACATTCCCACCAACAGTGCACAAGGTTTCCATTTTCTTCACATCCTCGACAATACTGGTTATTTCTTGTATTTTTTATAATGGCCATTCCGACAGGTGTGAGGTGACATCTTATTGTGGTTTTGATTTGCATTTCCCTGATGATGAGTGGTGTTGAACATCTTTTCATGTGCCTATTGGCCATTGATATGTGTTCTTTGGAAAAATGTCTATTTGGATCTTCTGCCCATCTTTTAATCAGATATGTTTTCCTTTGCTATTGAGTTGTATAAGTTCTTTATATATTTTGGATGTTAACTCCTTATCAGATACATGATTTGCAAATATTTTCACCGAATCCATAGGATGGCTTTTCACTTTGTTAATGGTTTATTGTTATCTTTCAAATAATTTTTTTATGTTGCATTTAGTCAGTCTTAGTTTCTGTTGCTTTCACAAACAACATTTCATTAATATGGGGTTCTTTTTTTATGATTTTTTAAATGATTGACTCTAGTCTAGCAGTCTCATCATAATTATGTATCATTAATTCACTATAAAAAGTAATATCGGTAAGAGGGAAAGCATTTATCAATCCAAGCTCTTGATTCCCTTAATGGTAGCTGTGAGATACACATTCCCTTTTAGACAATAGTAATGAATGATTTATGTTTTGTATAGGTATTGAGTTTATTTTTTAATTGATATGACCAAATATGCACTTAAGTGTTAAATAACCAAATATTTAATCAACTGGCATTCTTTGGCTTTTAACCACAAGAAAAATAAGAAAGTATTACATAGTTCTGTTAGGGGTGCCTGGGTGGCTCAGTCGGTTGAGTGTCTGACTCTTGATTTCAGCTCAGGTCATGATCTCATGGTTGGTGAGTTCAAGGCCCACATCAGGCTCTGTACTGACAATGCAGAACCTGCTTGGGATTCTCGCTCTCCCTCCCTCTCTGCCCACCCCGCCCCCTGCTCTCTCTCTAAAAATAAATAAACTTTAAAAAATTAAAAAAATCTGTTCTGTTATATTTGCCATAAGTTGATTTATTTTCCTAATTCAAACAGCCTGGGTATTACAGGAAATTTTGAAAAAACATCACATTCATGTGACAGTGCTTATGTTGAGCCCCCTCAGAGAGCAATATTTTACCCACAACCCTTATTGAATGCCTGCCATGTGCTAGCCTCTGTATGAGGTGCTGGGTGCAAAGATGAATAAGGTTCCTGGCTCCTCATACAATGCCTGACAGTGGCAAGAGACACTCAATGAATGCTTTTTGAATTAATGACATAATCCCTGCCTCTAAGGATCTCTGTCCTGCGGGAAAGACAGACACCTAACTGTGGCATCCCCTGTTTTGTCAGTGCCCAAAAGAGTGAGTTTGAGTGAGAGTGAGTGTGGAGGGAAGTGCTGGCATGTTTCAGATGCCTTCGTGAGTCGTTATCATGGTGCTGTGGTCACACTGTCCTGTGCAATGACACCCCTGGCTCGCTCAGAATTGTTATGCAGGCTCTCTGTCCAGGCCCTCGTAGTTAAGCTGGTGACACTGTGTTTGAACTCCTATTAATAGGCCCAGGCAGCTCCTCCGCAGATTGCATCTTAACATCAAACAGCCAGAATCCCCAACAATGACTTCTTGGCACAAAGCCAATCCTCAAGCATCAAAGCCATATTCCTTGCAAATCACCTCCACGTGATGATAAATAATGGCATCAGGATTCCAAACCAATTATCCCCTGGTGAAAGGCGTATCCCTCAAGGGCATGATGTGCTTTATTTAAAAAACACTAACATTGCTGGTGCTAGCCCTGAAATGTTAACAATGGACACAACGAACTGATGAAAGCAATAACCAGAAAAGGGTGTATAATTCATGTTCCTCACATGACACCAACCTGGAAAATTTCAAGAAAAATGTGTGCTCGGCACATTTTTAAAGTTTCTGCCTTGAGACCCACTAGGAAAACCATGGGACGCCACCTTGTCTGAAACTGTGTAATGGAGTAGAAGCATGTGCTCTTCAATTCCGATCCCGACACCTGTGTTAGCTCTGTGGTCTTTGGCAAATCATTCTCTAAGCCTCCATCTCCAGATCTGTAAGAAGAGGGATAGTAAGACTCAACGCGAAGTCTGTTTTGTGGGTAGCAAGAGCCCAGTGAATGGTAGACGTGTCAATTAGAGCTACTACGTCAAGCATCATGCTCAGCCCTTTCTAGGCATTATTTTCGTCCTCATATCAACTCAATGAAGAAGGTATTTTACCCTCAATGATAGATGTGTAAATGGAGACGCAGATTAATTACCCACTATCCCAGATAATGAGAGAAAGAGTGGATTCAGCACTCAGGCTGGCTGCCTGCTACGGCCAGGCTCTTACCCACACCGCAATGCTCCTCCCTGACAGCCTTAGGGCTCCCCTCTTGGCTGCCTCATTCCTCTCTGTTGCCCCCATGACTCCCAGTGTCTCCATTGACCTCATCAGGACAGGACAGTCATCATCACTGTGTCCACCAGGTTATCAGACAATCTACTTTGTAGGCCAAATTCTTATGGTAGATGTGCAACAAAGGACCTTCTTAGGGATCTTCACTGAGGTAGCTCAGTTAGAAACAAAATATTATTTCAGACCCAAGCAACACACTCCTCCTCAATCATGAGCACCTGAGCCATTAACTAAAGCATATTGGAAAAACACTGGCTTTGGAGGGTCTGGAAACTTGTCTTCAAAATCTCCGATCAGGGATTATGAACTGTGTAAATTTAATCAGGCGCTTAATCTCTCTGAGCCTGTTCTATTCTGAGTTAATGTATGTGGCTGGTTATTCTCCATCCCTCCCCACCCCCAAAGACATTTACCCCCCTTCTCTGATTTTCTGTGCCCTAAGGACTTGCTGTCTCCTACTAACTGCATTGCCAAGACTCCCTTGCCATCTGGCTTTTGATTGGCTTTAGCAGTGGATCAGAAGGTGGGAAGAAGGAGCAAGATAATTCTGCCTTCTTTCACTGTTTCCACCCCACAGCTTTGGCGGCAGCTGTGTGACCCTTCTTCTTTGGCTTTGACTTTCCATGGAGTTCTGATAACACTCTTTCCACCCCTTAGCCCTTAGGTTCTAGGAGAAGTAATGTCTTCTACCTACTCTTGTGAGTCTGACTCTCTCAACATCCTTTGTTTGCTTTGTGTACAAACTGTGCACACTCGGTTATCAGTCTCTTTATTAAAGTCTCCCTATTGAACCTTCTGAGTACTTTCCATTTCTTGCTTGGAATCTGATGGGTATGATAAACAAAAAGTTTTGAAAATTATAAAGTACCATCCTTAAAGATATAGGTCATCAAATGAGTGTTACTGTTACTGGACCATATTTTCATCATCAGTACTATATTTTGAAGTTTGCAAAACTTTCCTGGTTTACCTAAATATTGTACCAGCCCAGATTTAAAACCAGAAGTAAATTTAAAAATCAGCAGCCAGATCAAGGTTATATTGAATAAGGTGCCCTTGGATCTGCTTTGCTTCCCCTTTATAAATTAGGAAACGGTCAGAAAGCTGAATAGTTAACAGAATGGAAGCATTTCCAATCATAGTTAAACTCTCCCTCCTCAAGGAATCGGTACCTAAACGTCAAACAGGTAAATACTGTTTTTGTAAATATATATTTGTGTGTGTGTGTCTGTCTACACACACATATACATATATGTACTTGTTGGTAAAGAAACTACAGCAATTGCAACCACATAGAGCTATTACAGTGACTCATTTTATTTTTGCAATAAGGATCTCATATGGGAGGTCGGAGTCTATTTTTGTGACAAAATTTATTTGAACATTAACAATTTTATATAAAAAGGTAAGCTTATCTGTAATTCCTATTTTAAAATAGTGTTTTTATAAAAGTACAATTTTTCTCAATACATTAAAAAAAAATTATGCTTGTTGCATCTATATTTAAACTGTGCTCTTGTGCCCTGAGGAGTAAACTGGATGACACTTAAGGGAAAACAAAATCAATTCTCATTTTTGCCATTTTCCACAAATTTCTTCTTCAAGGTGCAATAATTATTTATATTATACTCTCCAATCTATTTATGTGGGTAGGTCTAATAAAATTCTTTGCTTGTAAGCAACAGAAGTCAACCCAGGCATATTTAAGTAAAAGGAATTTTACTGGAAGGATATACAGGGGTAGTCCAGTAAGCTTGGGGATCCAGATGGCAGGAGCGAATGAACCAATTCTTCAGGGCTCCACCATTGGAAAGTCTTGGCTATAACTATTTTCTGACCTTGAGTCACCCTGCTCAGGATTCAAATCCCAGGAGAATCAGCCTGGTCTGGCTCAGGTCCCCAGACACACTGCTTGGCCAAGGGAGTTGGGTTACTTGACTGGCAGTCCTGGCATGTGGAATAAAGCAGGGTTGTTTTCCAAAGGAAAAGTGGGGTGCTAGAACCAGGAGAAGGGGGAAGACATTGTAGGCCAGCAAAAAGAACAGATTCCACCATAAATGTCTTCAGAGCACTTTAGGACATGTTAAGATATTAGATACGGTACATTTTCTTTCTTAATCATTTCCATTATTTGGACTTTAGGACATTAAGACTATGTGGACCATAGTCCATGTGGACGTAGTGTTCAGTAAGAAGGCCACAGAGGTGGTACTTAAAAACTCTTGTAGAAACTACAATTTCTTCGCCCGGACTCGCCTAAGTATGCAGTTGGGAATACCTTCCTTGACAACTCCCTCCATGGTTCAGTTCACACATCTTGGTTTAAGAGCAGGAGAGGTTTCCTTGTTGCAGTGAAAATGAAACAATATTAGCAGCAGCAAAGACTGTTCCCTTTCTCCGTCTCTCCAGTTAGAAGCAGTGGTTTGCATTTCGGGAGATTTTTGGTTGACCAAACAAACACAAAATAAGTCTTTAAAGAGTGGTTATAAACTTTACGGTAAATGTTTTTTTCAGATCCATTTGGTCTCCATGAAATTCTTGGATGAAATAAAGTATTAGCCCATCATGGCAGGGACTGTGTCTATATTGTTTGTTGCGGTCTACTGTGCCAAAGGGGCGCTTGATACATATTTTCGGAATAAAGGTATTGATGACTGAACGAATCTACCCGCTATTAACAAAAGAGATTTTACAACTGGACAAGTTTGTTTGTTTTCCAAAATATTCTTTTAAAAATTGAGCAGTTTTTGCCTTTAGACTATGAAGAAACTAAAAACTTTCAGAAGGAAAGACGATTTATTTCAACGATTTCCTCTGTTCTGGATTTAAACTTACTAGCTTTAACTCTTTCTAGCATACTATATAATTTACTTTTTTATTATGCTTGTTACCTATCTCTCCTTGCCAGACAGTAGACCACATAGAGATAAACATCTTTGCCTGTTTTGTTTACTGCTGGGCTTCTAGTATGTGCTCGATAAATATTTTGATTGGCTCAATACTACATAATTTGCTTATTACTATATTGATGGTTGATTGGATGTCTCCCCTAGTGGAATATAATCTCCACAAGGGCAGGGATATTTTTCTGTTTTATCCCAAGTCCTTTGACCTGGGCCTGCCACATGTTTTGTTTCAAGTAAACATTTGATGAATGGATAAATGAATGAATGAAATATTTTAATATAGATCAATCCATCTCTGTCCCCCAAATTATAGAAACATATTTAAAAGTTATTGAGAATGCTGCTAAATTGAAGCTTTAGCATAATATTTCCTTATGGAAGATAGCCTTTTAAAATTGAGATATAACTGACATGTAACATTGTACAATTGTACAACACATTGATGCATATACTGAAATATGACTACCACCAAAGTGTTAACTAACACTTCTATCACATCACATAGTTATCATTTCTTTTTTGTGGTGAGAACATTTAAGATACACTCTCTTAGCAACTTTGAAATTTATAATACAGCATTGTTGACTGTAATCACAATGCTGGGCATTAGAGCTCCAAAACTTATTCATCTTTTAGTTGTGAATTTGTATCCTTCAACAACGTTTCTCTAGCTCTCCCCAGCCCGAGCCCCTGGTAACCACCATTCTATTCTCTATTTCTATGAGTTCAACTAAAGATAGCTTCCCCCACACCCCCGCCTTTTTTTATAATTTTTTTTTAACGTTTATTTATTTTTGAGACAGAGAGAGACAGAGCATGAACGGCGGAGGGGCAGAGAGAGAGGGAGACACAGAATCGGAAGCAGGCTCCAGGCTCTGAGCCATCAGCCCAGAGCCCGATGACAGGGCTCGAACTCACAGACCGCGAAATCGTGACCTGAGCTGAAGTCAGACGCTTAACCAACTGAGCCACCCAGGCGCCCCATTTTTTTTTTTAATTTTTTTTTTAACGTTTATTTATTTTTGAGACAGAGAGAGACAGAGCAACCCACCTTTTTTTAAATTTAAATTTTAGTTACTGAACATAGAGTGCAATATTGGTTTCAGAAGTAGAGTTCAGTGATTCAGCACTTACATATAACACCGAGTG
The DNA here is from genome assembly GCF_028749965.1 of Puma concolor. Lineage (NCBI taxonomy): Eukaryota > Metazoa > Chordata > Mammalia > Carnivora > Felidae > Puma > Puma concolor. The sequence continues at coordinate 86,896,524 of NC_141674.1, forward strand.
CTCATCACAAGTACCCTCCTTAGTACCCATCACCCATCTAGCCCATCTGCCACCCGCCTCCCTCCATCAACCCATAGTTTGTTCTCTGTCATTAAGAGTCTCTGGTGGTTTGTTTCCCTCTCTTCTCTTCCTCCCTCTCCCCACATGTTTATCTGTTTTGTTTTTTAAATTCCACATATGAGTGAAATCATATGGTATTTGTCTTTCTGATTGACTTATTTTGCTTAGCATAATAAATTCTAACTCCATCCACATCATTGCAATTGGCAAGATTTCATTCTTTCTCATGGCTGAGTAATATCCCATTGTATATATATACACCACATCTTTATCCATTCATCAGTCCTTGGACAGTTGGTCTCTCTCTATAGTTTGGCTATTGTTGATAATGCTGCTATAAACATCAGGGTGCATATACCCCTTCAAATCTGTTCTTTTGTACCCTTTGGGTAAATACCTCATAGCATAGTTGCTGGATCAGAAGTTAGTTCTATTTTTAGCTTCTTGAAGAATCTCCATACTGTTTTCCAGAGTAGCTGCACCAGTTTGCATTCCCACCAACAGTGCAAGAGGGCTCCCCTTTCTCTACATCCTCACAACACCCGTTGTTTCTTGTGTTGTTAATTTTAGCCATTCTGACAGGTGTGAGGTGGTATCTCAGTATGGTTTTGATTTGTATTTCCCTGGTGATGAGTGATGTTCAGCATCTTTTCGTGTGTCTGTTAGCCATATAGATGTCTTCTTTGGAAAAGTATCTATTCATGTCTTCTGCCCATATCTTAACTGGGTTGTTTTTTTGTGTGTTCAGCTTGATAAGTTCTTTATAATGATAGCTTTTAAAAAGAACATGTACAGTAAGACCATATTCTTAGCTATTTTCAGAATTCCCACATGATTTGAGCCTCATTAGAATCTGTTCCCTCTCCCTATTCCAAGAACAATTCCAAGAGCAGGGGCTTGTTGAGCCTCTATGTTCTCAAGTACATAGTTCAAAAATATATTTACATTTAACAAAACTTTAAAGTTGTTCTTTAAAACTGCATTTTAATATAATACCTACTTGATTTTGATCCTTGTTAAAAATAAAATTCAGTGGTATCCACATTCCAAAGATCAGTTAAATTGTTGAAGATTATACATCCACATGCTTACGGGAAATAGAAAAGGTATCAGAGAGTGAAATAAAGCCAGAACAAAGAAAATTATGCTCCACCAACTAGTTTCCTTTTCTGTCTCCATAGGCAAAAATACCACCTTTGTAGTTGCTGGAGCCATACTTCTTATACAATTAACAAAAGGCTGGCTGGTGGGCTCTTCGTGAATTGTTTTCTAGGAGGCTCAAGACATCTAATGATAGCATTATAATTGGAAATAATTTTCTTTTCTCCAGAATATCTATCTCAAAGAAAAAAATGAATATTATCTGACTTTTTGTTATAACTGTAGTCATTTTATAAGTAAGAAAGCCAGAATAAAATACTGTTTTATGTTACCTAATTACTAGCCAAATATATAAAAATTACTCTTTATATATTAATTCTATTCTTGTGAATGAGTTGTAGTACTGAAAAGACTGACAGGTCTCATTTGGAACAAACTTATATTGTTCTAATGTATATGTGATTATGTAGATATGGGCTGAAGGTTTCAATTACTCACTTGCTCCACTAGTATTTATTAACACCTTGAACTCTTAAACCTCAACAATAAGGAAATGAACACCTCAATTTAAAAAACGGGCCAAAAACCTGAACAGATACCTCACTAAAGAAGACATACAGAAGGCAAGTAAGCACATGAAAACATACTCAACATCATATATCATTGGGGAATGACACGTTAAAACAACAACGAGATACTGCGGTACACCTATTAGAATGACCAAAATCCAAAACACTGACAACACTAAATACTGGTGAGGATGTGGAGTAATAGGAACTCTCATTCACTGAGGGTGGGAATGTAAAGTGACACTATAGAACACAGTCTGGCAGTTTCTTACCAAACTAAACGTACTCTTACCATGTAATCCAGCAATTACGCTCCTTGGTATTTATCCAAATGAATTGTCACGTCCACACAAAAATCTGCACACAGATATTTATAGCAGCTTTATTCATAATTGCCAAAACTGGGAAGCAACCAGGATGCCGTTCAATAGGTGAATGAATAAATAAACTGTGGTACATCCAGACAATGGAATATTATTCAGCGCTAAAAATCAACGAGCTGCCAAGCCAAGAAAAGACATGGAGGAAGCTAAAATGCATCTTCCTGAGTGAAAAAAGCCAATCTGATTCCGACTATATGACATTCTAGAAAAGGCAAAATTACAGAAGCAGTCAACAGCTAGTGGTTGTCAGGAGTTAGTAGGGAGGGAGGGATTAATAGACAGAGCACAGGGGCGCCTGGGTGGCGCAGTCGGTTAAGCGTCCGACTTCAGCCAGGTCACGATCTCGCGGTCCGTGAGTTCGAGCCCCGCGTCGGGCTCTGTGCTGACGGCTCAGAGCCTGGAGCCTGTTTCAGATTCTGTGTCTCCCTCTCTCTCTGCCCCTCCCCTGTTCATGCTCTGTCTCTCTCTGTCCCAAAAATAAATAAACGTTGAAAAAAAAAATTAAAAAAAAAATAGGCAGAGCACAGAAGATATTTAGAGCAGTGAAACTATTCTATCTGATAGTGGTGGATATACGGCATTATACATTTGTCAAGGTGGATATGACAAATGGTGGATATATGGTGGATGTCCATGTCATGGTGGATATATGTCATTATACATTTGTCAAAACCATAGAATGCACAGCACCTAGGGTGAACCTTAATGTAAAATATGGACTTTGGGTGACTATGATGTGTCAGTGTTGGTTCATTGATTGTAACACGTGTACCACCCTGGTAGGGGATGCTGACAGTGGGGGAGGCTGTGCGTGGGCAGGGAGAGGGGGTATATGGGAACTCCTTGTACCTCCCACTCAATTTTACCGTGAACCTAAAACTGCTCTAAAAAATAAATTCTATTAATTAAAAAGAAAATGGAACTGGAGCACCTGGGTGAGTTAGTCGGGTAAGTGCCTGACTCTTGATTTCAGCTCAGGTCATGATCTCACAGAAAGTTTGAGCCCCCCCAGTCAGGCTCTGTGCTGACAGCACAGAGCCTGCTTGGGATTCTCTCTCTCTCTCTCTCTCTCTCTGCCCCTCCCCTGCTTGTGTGTTCTCTCTTTCTTTCTCAAAAATAAACAAACAAACAAACAAATTAATAAATAAAAAGAAAATGGAACTATCAAGTTAAAGGCGGGGGGGGGGGGGGGGCAGTGTGGGAAGCTCCTTCTGGTTCCTGAACAGAGAATGGACTGGAGGTGAGCAGGAGCAGGAGTGGAAGGAGCCACTGTGGCAATTCAGTGAGAGATGACAGTAACTTGGAAATAAATGTAACAGCAGAAAAAGGGAGAGGTGGACAGATTCAGATGTATTTTGGTGATAGAACTGACAGAGTTTGCTGAGGGGTTGAATCTGCTGTTAAAGGAAAGGGACAATCTTGGATGCCCCTGGGTGACTACTGATACTATTTACTGAGAAATGGAAAATGGGGCGGTGGGGGTGGCTGGGGCACACAGGGGGTTTTGAAGGAGGAAGTCAAGAGTTCCATTGTAGTTACATTGAGTATGAGGTGTCTCACATAGTCAGCTGGAGATACTAAGTAAGTTATTTTTTGTTTTTACTTTGTGGAAATAGAAATTTCACTCTCTGATGCCATCATTTCTTAAGTGACCTTTCCTGCTTTAGATTTTTTAAAAATTTTTATTTATTTATTTTATTTTATTTTTGCATAACTGAAGGGCTTATTTTTTTTTTTAAGAATAAAAGGCAAATCTGATTCAAATATGTATCAAGTGTCAAATTCTCCAGAAAATTGCTTGCAGTTTTGGTATGAATTTTTCCAGCTCTATTTCCACCCCTTACAGAGATTTTTGATGATTTTGAGACCAAGTTTCAGACAGGTCAGGTTCAGATACAAAGTTCTTCTTCTAGAGGGACCTGGATGGCTCAGTTGGTTAAGTTTCTGACTCTGGCTCTGGTCACGATCTCACAGTTCATAGCACATCAGGCTCTGGGCTAACAACTAAGTGTCTGGAGCCTGCTTTGGATTCTGTGTCTCCCTCTCTCTCTCTGCTCCTCGCCTGCTCATGCTCTGACTCTCTTTTTGAAAAATAAATAAAGAAACATTTTTTAAAAAACCAAAACAAAGTTCTAGTAGAAGCAATACTCTCAAAACCTGGGTCCAGAAGAACACAAGCTCCACTGGGATACAGAGTCACATACCGATTTTATGACTTCTAACCCTGCATGGTACATAAATGTTTATTTCTCAGTTGGTCTTGCTAACCTGAGCATGTAAGGGCCAGGGCTTTTGTACCCCTAGCGTTAGCATATATGTACTATTAGAATATTTGTGTACAGGATTAACAAATAAGTAAATCTTCTTCACAGAGAGATAAGTTACGAGAAGAAATGAGAAAGATCAGGAAGAAAGCCAACTTTCAGCCACTGGGTTTTTCATACAGGTACAATGCTCTTACCTGAAGTCAAGCCAATGGTAACAACTATAACCAAGCAACCGGTGGTCTTCTCCATGCAATGGTAAACAACTAGTCTTACTGATTTCTTTCACTGAATTGACTGAATGTAATAATTTAGTAGTAATTGAGCAGATGCTCCTTCCTCGAAGGATGATACAGTGTCCATGTTAGGTCTAGTTTGACGATGTCCATAGACACTTTTACAAAAGCTCTAGATTTTACTTTAGAGCTTTAGAGGTTTTTATGCTTTTATTGGCCTTTAATGAGACTTTTTTTTTTCAATCAGAGAATATTCACACTCTAAATTAAAAAAAGTCTTTTGGTGTTTAAGGAAAAAGAAATATCACTAATTTTTTGTGATTTTAATTCATTCACTTAAATATTTTAAAAAAAATTTTAAGTTTATTTATTTATCTTGAGAGAGAGTGTTCAAGGTGGGGAGAGGGAGAGAGAGAGAGAGAGAGAGAGAGAGAGAGAGAGAGAATCCCAAGCAGGCTCTGCACTGTCAGCACAGAGCCTGATGTGGAGCTCAAACTCACGAACCCTGAGGTCATGACCTGAGCTGAAGTCAGATGCTTAACCGACTGAGCCATTTAGGCACCCCACACTTAACAAATATTTGATTGACTACTGTCCTGAGGACTCCTCTGTGCTACCAACAAAACATTTCCCTTCCAGAGTTCGCATCCTGGCAAGAGAAGATAAAGTCGATGCTTTTATGTCAAACGTGCAAGATTCCAGGATAGTAGTTACCTTATAACCTCGCAAAATTCCTCAGATTGCAGCATTTCAGATCTGGTGATAGAGACAAAACTCCAGTGACTGGAAACCCTTGGCTGGATTGTGGGAACATATACACATCCTTTTATCCATTTATCCTTCTGCCTCTCTGTTCAATTACCAGTTCCCCTCCTGACACAGAAAAAGGATAGACAAAACAAACAAACAGAGAATGAGAGTTGGGGCAGGCTGAGGGCAAAAGAACCTGTGAAGACCTAATCCGGCTGAGTCTACACAACACTTAAGGGCTCTGAATAAACATATTAGTATCCCTGAAGCCCTTGCGGAACATGTTTCCCTTATATATATGAGAGCTGGTTTTGACCTCTTCCTTTTACACAGGCCAGCTCCTAAGTGATACCTGGTTACTCTCATTCTTGGAAGCTAGGGGGATTTCCAAAGAATTAGGTCGAAATTACTTTTCACATACTTTCTAATTTAAATGTCACACTGATCTCCTGCAGCCTTTTCCAGGTAATAAGGATTAAGGTGATTGTACAATGTTGATATTAACAAATTTGCAGGGACTATAGCATTGCACTTCATGCCCACAAAATTTACATCCTCATGAAAAACTTACTAGACAGAATTTTCTCAAAATAAGAGGGATTAAGATAGACTGACTTAAAATAGACAAAAACTTAAGGTATCCCAGGATACCCCAAAAAGACTGGGTTAACATCCTTTGGTGCAGTGAAACAATGGAACAAGGAAAGACTAAAGTGACCAGCTACAGGAGAACAAGTCACAAAGGAAACAAAGGGGTCTCTGTGATTTTTCTTTTTCTTTTTTTTTCTTTTCCTTTCTTTTTTTTTTAATGTTTACTTACTTTGAGAGAGAGAGAGAGGGAGAGAGAGAGAGAGAGCACGAGCCAGGGAGGGGCAGAGAGAGGGAGAGAGAGAATCCCAAGCAGGCTCCACACTCAGCCCACAGTCCAATGCAGGGCTTAATTTCATCACTTCGAGATCATGACCTGAGCCAAAATGAAGAATGGGGTCCCTCCACCTACTGAGCCACCTAGGTGCACCTGTAATTTTTCTTTTTTCTTTTTTTTTTTTTTAAACTTTTACTTATTTTTGAGAGATGGAGAGACACAGAGTGCGAGCGGGGGGAAGGGCAGAGAGAGAGAGAGAGAGACATCCCTGAAATTTTTCAATTAAAAAAAAATTAATGGGGTGTCTGGGTGGCTCGGTCGGTTAAGTGTCTGACCCTGGGTTTGGCTCAGGTCGTGGTCCCAGGATCCTGGGATTGAGCCCTACCTCAGGCTCTGACAGCACAAAGCCTGCTTGAGATTCTCTCTCTCCCTCTCTCTCTGCCACTCCCCCTTTCACACTCTCTCTGTCTCTCTCAAAATAAATAAATAAACTTAAAAAAGTCAATAGACTTTATTTTAGAGTGAAATTGAATAAATAAATGTGCATCCATTTTTATTGTTATAATTTCAGAACTGTTTTATCTTAGTTTCTGATTGGTACTTAAACGTCAATGGTTTGAAACATTACATCTTTTAATTTCTCCTGGTATATGTTTATTGATCTGTAAACATACACAAAAAGTGTTTCTTTAATAAATCCTGTTATTCTTTTGTAATGTAAGGAGCCCCTTTCCTACCATGGAGACTACCTGTCAACCTTAAGTAGCATGAACAGATCTCAAGCATTTGGAAAAGCAGCTATGATGGTGGTGTAGAAGCTCAGAGCAGAGACCCCTAAGAAGGAGGCTGTTACAGATGGGGGGAGGGTGGTAAGAACCTCACAAGGGCATGGGAAGATGATGAGGAAATGAATTCAGAAGCCCCTTCAGAGGACAACAGCCTTGACAGCAAATTTCACAGGGGTAAGAGAGAGGAACCAGTCAGAATGGAGTCTGCACATTCTAGTTTGTCTGATGAGGTGAACGCTGATGCCATTCACGGATACATACGGCAGGGAGCAAGCTGAGTTGTTCTGGGAAGAGAATGATCAGAATGACATGGTTGGACCCTGGACGTTTTGATCTTGAGTTACTTGTGAGGCACACAAATGGAGGTTTCCAATTAATATTTGGATATTGAGTCTGGAGCTTAGGAGGAGGGTGAAAATAAAGGTGTACTCTTGTCTGCATGTATGTGATAGACAAAGCCCTAGAAGTACATAAGAAAAGCTGAGAAAGTGCAAATGGATAAGAGAGAGAACAGTAGATGTAGCATTTGGAGAGGCAATATGCTCACTGGGTAAAAGCTGGTACTTCGCACAACTTACTTAACTTTTCTGTGCCTCAGGTGCTATAGCTGTAAAATGGGTTATTTAATAGTAGTACCTCCCTCATAGAGTGTTGGGGAGATGAATTCATTTGTACACAAAATGCTTATTTAGTACAGTACCTGGCACATAATACAGGTTCTATAATTATCTCACATTATTGGAGTAAGGATCTTTAAGGTATCTGAGTTAAGAGCACTGGGAAAGAGCAACCCAAGTCAGAAGATGATGCGAGAGAGGAGTTCTCCAGGAGAGCAGACTGAGAAGTTTCAGCAAGGGGATGGTCGACAGTGTCAAATGTTACACTAAGTTCCCCTAAATAAGGGTTTATGAGAAGTTTTTGGCTCTGTCAGCTAGGGAGTCATTTGTGTCCTTAGAAAGGGCAGGCTCAGAAGAATGGTTTCAGAAGCCAGATTGCAGGGGTTTATGAGAAATGGAAATGACCTCTGTTCAGAGATGGTAAATTGAACACTTTCACTTCCCTCCACTCCTACGCTCCACTGACATAAGAGTAAAGGCTTTTGTTTTGTTTTGCTTTGCTTTGCTTTGCTTTGGGCATAAACAAACAAAGGGAAAGAAAAGACAAGAGATAAAGGCAACAAAATTTTGGAAACTGAAAAGAAGAGGGATGAGTGTTAATTTTCTTACTACAACCAAAAAACCCCAAAAACTAAGGCAACAATGGGGGACGGCAAGAAGCAAGCTGAGTTGCTCTACAGAACCCCAGAAAAGCCCAGAAATTGGGGATTTCAGGTGTCTCTGAAATCAGGGTTGAGAGTGGAGATGAAAACAGATGGTCTGCTTTAGAAGCAGTTAGACTCATCCTTACCCCTTCGTGCTGCCCCATCATGACCTTCTCCAGCCCTGTGTGGCCCAAGGGACTGAAACTCTCTCACTGGAGAAGACACCTGGGGTGAATAGAATGACTTCGATGGTGCAATATCACAGTGAAAACAGGAAGGTTAAGTGGAAGTCCACATGCAGAATGGTAAGACACTCCAGCTTCATTCTTTCACTCTCTTCCCAGGTGCTGCAACCAAGTTTGTTTCTTCTGGGAAGAAGAATGGAAAACTTTTTCTCTGGATGTGTGAGTGCCCCAGAAGAAATAACCTAAAGATACTGACATTTAGGGGTCCCCCAATGAAATGACTCAGCCAGATCATCTTACAGTGATGTCCACCAGTTAGCAAGGCTTGTTCACGTGCAGAGCGCTTCCATAGTTTTTCTGTGTGTGTGTCTAAAATCTTCACAAAAGACAAATGGCACCCCGGCTATTTCTCTCTATCTCTCTCATCTTTCCCTATAGTGTCTACATTGTGGTGTGAGTGCTAAAAGCCAAAGAGAACAAGCCAGAAGAAGTCATGTCACCTTCAGTGGCCTAGCCTTGGAAGTTCCTCAACATCATTTGTACATCATTCTGATTACAAAGGTCCACCGGGTTCAACTAGAGGCAACATAGTCCCCACCCTTGATGGAGGAGTATAAGTTGTTATTCTGTAAGAAGGGCACATGGAGTAGGACACAAAAAAGTAATAAAAACAGCTTATACACAAAGGATGGAGAAGGAGAATGACATCACAAGTCCTTAGCAGAGCTGGATGCCAGCAGACAAGGAACAGTGCCTCAGTGAGGAGCAAGGAAGATAACTTTCAACCTAGATTTCTATACTCAGCCAAGCTATGACTAAAGAGTTAAGACAGGATGAAGACATTTGTATATATTCAACTTTTTTAAATGTTTATTTATTTATTTTTGAGACACAGAGAGCATGAACGGGAGGGGCAGAGAGAGAGGGAGAGAAAGAATCTCAACCAGGCCCCACTCTGTCAGCACAGAGCCCTGCGTGGTGCTTGATCTCATGAACCATGAGATCATGACCTGAACTGAAATCAAGAGTCGGATGCTTAACTGACTGAGCCACCCAGGCACCCCTATATTTAACTTCTCAAAGAATTTATCTTCCATGGCCCTTGGCCAGGAAACTCTTAGAAGCTCCATCAATATGAAGACATAAACAGAGAATGAAGGAGAGCCAGGAATTGAGGCTCTGAACAGGAAAGAAATTAAGGGAACCCCTACCCCCTAAAATGACAACTGTGCTGTAATTAGGATTAGAGAGGACAGAAGACTCGGGAGTGATGTCCCCATAAATAAGATTCATTTTCTGACATGTTTGAATGCCCTGAGTGATAAGTACATTGGAGGCTGAGAAAACCAAGAGAAAGACAATAGTTAAGTCTAGGGAAAACCAGAAGATTTACATGAAAGTCAATCTGTACATACATGGCTAAACTGTGAGTAAAATCTGCATAGTCATTAAAAAATTAAATGTAATCTCTATTTGGAAGGTAGGAAACTGTGGGGGGTGCAGTGTACTTAAGGGAGCTAAATCCTAATTTCCAAAGGACAAATTCAACACATAATACTTAAACTTGAAAATAGGCTAAAAGTCAAAATAAGCATATTATTAGAAAACGTAGAGACAAATATGCAAAGGAAAAGTGAAAGAGGTAAAAGTAGTTGCCATTGGGGAGCAAAATTCAGAGGAGAAATTATTTTTTACTTAATAACTTCTACGGAAATATTTCACTTAAAAACTGTATACATAGATGATTTAAATAAAAATTGCTATTTTAAAAATCATGAGTGGAAATTTCTGTCAAAATATGGAGATTTGCAAATGTTTTCTTCCCTTCCCAATCCCACTGAAAGCAATAAATCGACTTACAAGAACAAAGAAAATGGAAGAAGAAATGAGAACTAGATAGGAGCTTATACAATTGAAGACAGCGGGCCCCCATTTAGAAAAAAATACAAAATTGGGTATGAAAATGAATTTGGAAGAAGAAAAGATATCACAACAAAGTACTAGTTTTAAAAAGCTAACAGGGGCACCTGGGTGGCTCCGTTGGCTAATCGTCTGACTCTTGGTTTCAGCTCAGGTCATGATCTCACAGTTCTTGAGTTCAAGCCACACATTGGGCTTGAACACAGTGCAGAGCCTGCTTGGGATTCTCTCTCTCTCTCTCTCTCTCTCTCTCTGCTCTTCCCCTGCTCATGCTCCCTCTCTCTCAAAATAAATAAATAAACTTTACAAAAAAATCTAACAATCATCATGAAATTATAAAAATAACAGTATTGGGGGGCCTGGGTGACCCAGTCAGGTAAGCATCCAACTTCTACTCAGGTCATGGTCTCATGGTTCTTGAGTTCGAGCCCCATATTGGGCTCTGTGCTAACAGCTCAAAACCTGGAGCCTGCTTCGGATTCTGTGTCTCCCTCTCTTTCTGCTCCTCCTCCACTCATGCTCTGTCTCTCCTTCAAAAATAAACACTAAAAATGTAACGAAAAAATAATAAATAATAAAAAACAAGGTTTTTTTTAGCTCATTTATTTATTTTGAGAGAGAAAAAGTACAAGTGTGTGAGTGGGGGAGGCAGAGAGGGAGAGAATCCCGAGAAGACTCCACTCTGTCAGCACAGAGCCAATTGCTGTGAGATCCCATGAACTGTGAGATCATGACCTGAGCAGAAATCAAAAGTCAGACGCTTAACCAACTGAGCTACCTAGGTGCCCCGCCTGCCAAATAACAGTGTTTTTATTAACTGCCTTAAACATTTTATAATTCTTTTTTTCTTACATCTTTGGCTATCTACCCTTTGATCTCTTCTTCATGGAATAAAATGTTAAAATATCATTTTCTTTAGAGTGAACAAATTTAGTCTTCCCTCTAGTACTTTTAATCAAAAAAATTTACTATTGGTTTTGAAAACTTTCTTTCAGGGGTGCCTGGGTGGCTCAGTTGGTTAAACATCTGACTTCGATGACCTCACGGTTCGTGGGTTCGAGTCCCGTGTCGGGTTCTGTGCTGACAGCTCAAAGCCTGGAGCCTGCTTTGGATTCTGTGTCTTCTTCTCTCTGTGTTCCTCCCCTGCTCATGCTCTCTCTCTCTCTCTCTCTCTCTCAAAAATAAAGATTAAAAAAAAATTAAAAAGAAGTGGGAAAACTTTCTTTCAGCTTCAAAATTGATTATTGGTAACATGTGAGATTTATTTCAGGACTGTTGCCAAATTTAGGAAAATTGCTAGGACTTTTTTTTTCATATGTAACCTGTAGAACTTAAAAACATTCTTAGTTTTCTTATGCTCTAATTATAAATACATTTGAATTGAGATTATCATTAACCATTTTGTTATTGGTGTCTTTACATCATAGTGACATATTTTGAGTTTGATAGTGTCTTTCTCTGTGTCAGTATTTTTGCATGTCAAATCAGCTGGAAATGTATCTTTTTCTGGTTCTTATGATTCATTCCTCTTCATTCTATGGATTATCAGCACTCCAAGAACATATTCATTGTTTCTATGTGAAACATGTACCTTTCTTTTAATCATGGAATGGGGATAATGGTACTTATCCTATTGTATCCTTGGTATGAGCTGAAAGCTTTTTTGATACAATTTGCTTATTAGCACCAGAATAATTCCTATTGATTTAGCTGCTCATTTTTATTGTTTTTGTTTCATATCTCAATAATTTTTAGTGTGGATTTACTCTCAATCCTTTACTACATAACTTATAGATAGCAAAATAAAGTATCCTTTACATGTATATCCAGATGAGGAGTCTGTAATTTCTCATGTACTTTATTGAAATTACCCTAAATTTATTTCCAAACTTCAATAGTTACACCCTACAAATACCAGACATATACACAAATTCTGATCAATCTTTTTTTGTGTGAATTCCATCAAAAATAGATAAAAGGGGGGGGCACCTGGGTGGCTCAGTTGGTTGAGTGTCTGACTCTTGATTTCAGCTCAGGTCATGATCCCAGGGTCATAGAATCAAGCCCCAAATCAGGCTCCTTACTGAGCGTGGAGCCTACTTAGGATTCTCCTTCTCTCTCTCTCTCTCTCCCTCTGTCCTTCCCCCTGTTCATGAATGCTCGCTCTCTCTCTCTCTCTCTCTCTCTCTCTCTCTCTTTCTCTAAAAGAAGAAAAAAACTTAAAAATAGCAGAAAATATGTATGACATGTTTAATAATGATATATACTGAGTTATCAAATATGTGCTGGGAGAAATTGTTTTAACTATGAGAGTCAATGAGAATCAGATTCTCAATTACAATTTACACATGACATCCCTGGAATAACTTTCCCCAGACTAGCTTCTGGCTCACAGTCATGTGACACTGGTCCTGCATGTTTATATCATGACAGCATGAGTAGCCATGGAGGGCAGTAAAAATAGCCTTGAAAGTCATTTCTACACTAGGATGGTTGGTAATAATATGGATGCAACTGGAATCTCACTCACATATCCTTCTAAACTCAATCTAAATGTAGCCCAAACTCAGCTTCCCCTTAGTCAGATCCCAAAATGCCCACAGTGACTCCCAAACCACCCCTACACACAGGGAAATGAAATAGTGGAGACTTCCTAATTGAAAGAGACAGAAAGCTTAGCCAATCACAGCTAAAACACCTCACTTTTAATATTTATATAATCATGTGGACATATTGCTAAGACACCTTCCAGGACCTTGGAAACGAAACTCTAAGCAACATTTAGCTTCAAGGTTAATTTGCCTCTAAAATAGCAATGAAATTTTGGAAAACAAACTGATGTGTCTAAATGGCTTGTCAGACAAGAGAAAGTTGAAACCCAAGCTAGAAGCAGGGGGATCTAGAAGCAAGCAAATGTCCCACTAAAGATCCACAAATAGGATTAGGAAATGGAAACTCCAGGTATTTCTAAACATGGTGGAAAATGCCAATCTGAAAACAAGAGGCCTGAGGGTGAAACATAGGCTCTAGGAGAGAGGAAATGCTTCACACACCACCCCCCACTTCTCTATAACACTGCTGTACTCATTGTTGTCAATATCTTACTTTCCACTCTTTTTCTTTCCTGGTTTTTGAGTAAAATTATCTTTTACAGATGATGATTAGCAGCCAATCTACAGCCCTCTGCCTCCAACGTATCTAATAGGACAAGTACCAATACCACCATTCAGGCAGAAGCCTGGAGGTTTATTTTCTAAATGGGCTAAATCAGAGGATGTTTGGACCCAAGGGCACCTGGCAGGGCAGAGAGCATGTGTATGGAGATCCCCATCACTGTGATTCAGTTCAAATTGAAATACTGAATCATAAAATTCTCCCTTCTTTGCTCCCCTGCCTCCCTTGATTCACTGGGGAAAATATTAGAAGGCAGACAAGAGATTTTAGAATTCCTCTCTGACAAAGTTGACCAGTCCAGGAATGGAGAGTCCTGTTGGGGTCCTCCAGCAAAAGAACACAACCTGATTACTTAGCACCCTCCATTGGCAAGCCTTCCCACAGAGTTTTAATTAGTTTCCAGTGCCTCCCTCTGAAATAGGAATGGGTAGCCAGAGATCACAGCACCAAGAACCCAAACAAAGAGGAAAATGAGACAATTTTTAAAAAAAAGGAGAAAATCTTGACAACAACAATAATATTCTAACATATTTAGAGGTAAGTAAAGATATGGGATCCCTGAAACAGAAACAGAGTTTGGGGGCACTTGGGTGGCTCAGTCGGTTAAGTGTCCGACTCTTGATTTTGGCTCAAGTCATGATCTTGCGGTTTGTGAGTTTGAGCCCCATGTCAGGCTCTGTGCTGAGAATGTGGAGCCTGCTTGGGATCCTCTCTCTGCCTCTCTCCCTCTCTCTTTCTTTCAAAATAAATAAATAAACTTTAAAAAATTTAAAAAAACCAGATTTCTGTAAAAATGAAATATTCAGGGTTTTGAAAAAAAGAGCATTTAGAATCAAAAGTCTAATAACATAAAAGGAAATATTAACGGAAGATTTAAAAGATAAAGTTGAAGGGTGCCTGGTGGTTCAGTCGGTTCAGCATCCGACTTCAGCTCAGGTCATGCATGGTCTTGAGGTTCATGAGTTCCAGCCCTGCATCTGGCTCTGTGCTGACTGACAGCTCAGAGACTGGAGTCGGCTACGAATTCTGTGTCTCCCTTTCTCTCTTCCCCTTTCCCACTCATGTTCTGTCTCTCTCAAAAAATAAATAAACACTTATAAAAATTAAAAAAAAAGAAAGATAAAGTTGAGGACAAATCTCCCAGAAATCAGAGAAAAGATTAAGATATAAGAAATGGAAAATAAATATGATGAAATTTATAATATATATATATATATATATATATATATATATATATATATATATATTCAGATTATGAACCACCCAGGAGGTTCATAATCTGAATAGTAAGAGTTCCAGAAAGTGAGAATAGAGAAAACAGAGAAGATGAAGTTATCGGACAAATAATTTCTCAGACTATAAAGGGCCCATTGTGTGCCCAGGAGAGAACTTGGAAAATCGAGATACACTATTGTATAATTCTGGAACATTGTGGAGAAAGAGAAAGAGATTAGGAAACTGAGGTTCCATGAGATTAAAGGAACTTTCCCAAAGTTACACAGCTGGAAACAGGCAGTATGAAGGCTGAACCCAAGTCTGTCATGTCCCATTACACTTTTGAATGGTGGCAAACAAGTGAAGAGAGATTTATATTGGATCCTAGTTAGTACGAGGGGAAATCATGAGTTATTTGTAGAGGAAACACATAAATATTAATGTAAGTTGAAGATAAAGGGTCATCAGAGACCAAGGATGGAAAGTACAAGAGAGAGGAATCACTGAGTCAAGTCTTAAGAAGTCTGGGGGGAGTAGCACAGTGATAGGGGCAAGGGTTTGTCTTGGGAAGGAGTAAAGCTGTGGGCAGGAAGTAAGGGTGGGTGAAGTTGCTGCTATTAAAGTGGAACTCGGAAGAGAGAAATTAATGCGGTGGTACTGTTTTTTCCATGAAAGTAGGAGGCTAGTTATTCTCCTAAGAATAGACGAGGGAGGAAGGGGAGGGTTGGATCTTTACAGGGGATTGTGGTGGAGGGGAGGAGTTGGAAAGTACCTGGAGCATTTAGGAAAGAGAGTAGAGTTGCCAGCCTTAGCAAATAAAAATACAGCTCACTCAGTTAAATTTGAATTGCAGATTAATGACACATAGTTTTTTTGGTATAAGTCCCATAAATTACATGGTATTTTCTCTGGCAACTCTTAAAGAGAGATAGTAGAGCATGCATAAAGAACAGCAACGTTGCTTTGAAATAAGAAATGTGGAATGGAGCAACCTCAGTGTGCGTTGGGCATCAGATGGTAACCTCATTGCCAGGAGAAGTGAGGTAAAACACTGGGCTGGCCTTCCAGGCAGCAGCGGAAAGGCAGCTGGGCTAAGAGCCAGGACATAGCTTGGGGATGCAATTCTTAGGGCCTCTCCTGAGAGTAATGGGAAGAGATATGTGTGGGAACCAGAGACTTGGAACTGGCAGGGAAGCCATTGCTGCAAATTGTTTTGCCCTGCTTTCTAATTTTGCCTGAGTGGTCATCTGCATTTTATATCTAATAGGTGTGCACTAAGGATGGAGATTACTAAGTAATCGTCTGAAAAGGACTTGAGCTCTTTAAAACACTGCATTAATACCAAATGAATGCTGTCCTCACCAGCAATATTCACAAGAAAAAGACTGTTCCCCTACGCAATTCTTTGACACGTTTGAGGTTTATTGTGGTGGTTTGTACTAGTGGTTAAGAGGCTACGGCCCATCTATGGTCACAGCCCACGTTAACCAAGTTACTTAACATAATTCACCTGGGACTCAATTTCCTTCTTTGTAAAGTTAGGGTAATAATAATTCCTAACTTGTAGGGTCATCAGAAGGATGAGTTAGTATGTATAATACTTAGAATCTGGTACCCAAATGTACAACCTTATATTAGATGTTATAGGTGGATAATGAGATGTTTTAATATTCATTATTAAATTTATTATTCATTATTATACATTTGTATACACTATGTCAGGAAATATGTAGTAAGGAAATCAGTAGTTTTTAAAAAGGACATTCATGGGGGAGGGGAGGCATAAATAGGCAGAGCACAGAGGATTTTTAGGGCAGTAAAAATATGATGCATGATACCGTAATCATGGATACATGTCATTATACATTTGTCCAACCCCACAGAATGTACAACATCAAGAATGAGCCATGGTAGAAACTATGGACAATGGATGATTATGATGTGTCAGTGTAGGCCCATCGACTCTAACAAATGTCTCATTCTGGTGGGGATGTTGTTGATGGGAGACGCCACGCATGTGTGGGGTATGGGGGCTTTGGGAAATGCCTGCACTTTCCACTCAATTTTGCTGTGACCCTAAAACTACTCTTTTAAAAAGTCTTTATAATTTAAAAAGTGGTAAAAATAAAAATAAATTTATTTTAATAAATAATGTAACATTTAATAATTTAATAAAAATAAATTTAATTTAACAAAGCATTTCAGCAAAAAAAAAAAATACTTTCTTCTGGGAAAAAACATCTACTAGCATACTTTTATATATGTTTCACAGACTTGCATGGTTAGGAAATAAGTGGTTTTTAAAAGGACATTCACTAGCATATCTTCGTATACATTTTATACATATATAGCCAAGAGATTAGTACAATTTAAAATTTTTCTTTTCTTTTCTTTTTTTAAACTTATTTATTTATTTTGAGGGAGAGAGAACAGGGAAGGGGAAGAGAGAGAGAAAGGATCCTAAACAGGTGCCAGGGGGGACTCAATCTCATAAACCGTGGCATCATGACCTGAGTCGAAATCAAGAGTTGGTCGCTTAATGGACTGAGCTACTCAGGCACCCCACAATTTAAAATTTTTTAAACTACCAGGTACCTGGGTGGCTCAGTCAGTTAGGTGTCTGACTTCAGCCTAGGTCATGATCTCACCATTCCAGAGTTCGAGCCCAGCGTCAGGCTGTGTGCTGACAGCTCAGAGCTTGGAGCCTGTTTCGGATTCTGTGTCTCCCTCTCCCTCTCTTGGCCCCTCTTCCATTTGTGTTCTGTCTCTCTCTCTCAAAAATAAGTAAACATTAAAACATTTTTTAATAAAAAATAAAAATTTTAAAACCAGAGGTTTCCCTTCACTCCCTTCACTGTGTATTGACTGCAGGTGTTTGAACTGGGAGACATGCATTTGCACTCATTAAGTTTTGGAACTCAGTTCTGGGATGCCTAGTGTAAGCTGTCTTAGTGACATTTCTCTCATAAATAAAATGACCAGCAATGCTTGTTCAAATTAGATAATCTATCGTGATAGATAGAGTTTGGGTATGCAAGTCACTTTAATTCCTTCCCCTTCAAAGAACTCATAATTTAGTGGATGGGGTGGATTTTGCCAACTCCACACCTTATGTTGTGCAGGGCAGACTCAGCATATCCTTCCTTTTAAATAAAGGAAGTCCCCAAACCCATCCAGAGCCTATTCTAGAGTCTAGAGGACACTCCTCTGCATTTCCACGTTGTATGCATGTGCTGTTGTTTTGTGGCGATGTGCTCCGTGCAACTCGGTTGCTGAAGACTTGAAGGCAGCTGTGAACTTGATTTTAACTGTCGTTAGATTTCTTCTTTTGCAAAATCATAAGATCCCAGAAGTCAGGGGTCTGTTGTTTATTCATTCAACCGCCTTCTGAGTCATTCAGGTACAGGGTGTGTCTGTCAATTGAAACTGCACACGGAGAAGTTTTGCGTTCACATCTGCCAGGATGGGAAGCCAGAGCGACCAGGAACTGGGTGGAAATCTAGCAGCAGAGCAGGGCAGAAGTGCTCTGAGCTTGTCACTTAGGCGGAGCTGACCAAGGCCGCCTCTATGTCTCACCTTCTGAAGTAGCATCAAAGTGAAAGAAGAGAGTGGGCGTGTTGGGAGCATGAGGTGTGGGGGCCTCTGAATCGTCCCGAGTAGAAAGGGAGAGAAGGTCACCGGTCTCAGACTAGGCTGGCTGGGTCCTGCGGCTCTTCCCTTTTGGAAATTCTTGTGCTGCCCAAGCTTTTAAATCTGTCAGGCCCCAGCAGCTGACCACCTCCCCAAAGGTCTCAGAATCTGGGACACACGGCTTGAGTTTGCGCCCAGTTGAGTGAGGGGAAAGCCAGCCCTACTTCTCGCCCCGCGTTAGCCCATTCGTCACCGAGCCCCGGGAAAACCACTTTCTGCCCCTCAGACCACAAGTTTCGGGGCTGCAGTGGGACCTCCGGGACCATTCTCCCTTCTAGGCTGCTTCATATCTCCTCCGCGTCTGTGGCAGCCCGTTGCCAGCCTCTCGTCCCCGGTAGGCGGCCGGGACTCGCGGGGTGTCGGCTCCTCCTTTCCCTGTCTGCACAGAAGCGGCCCCGGGACGCCCCGCCACGATCTCGGTACTCCGATCCAATCGAGAGCTTGCGGGGGTAGGGAAACAGCGAGGTGCGCTGCGAGACGCCGGGCCGTCCTCTGCCCCCTGAGACTTTTCGGGAGAAAAGTTTCCAAAGGCTCCCCACGTCCTCTCTTTTCTAAGACTCGGGAGAACGGTGTCTGGGAGCGGTGGACAGCCGGGCGAGGGCTGTGATTTATGCATCAGAGTCCAGGGGGCACCAGCCTCCGTCCCTTCTCTGTTTTCTTTTCCTTTTTTTTTTTTTTTTTTTTAATTCGGTTGCCTGGGGAGGGGGGGTGGGGAGGAGGGTGTGTGCACGTGTGTGTGTGTGTGTGTGTGTGTGTGTGCGCGCGTGTGCGCGCGCACTTGCGCTTGCTTCTGCCCCAGATCTTTCCTGGACAGTGAGTCTCCGAAGCCGAGATCCGGAGGCCCGCAGCCGCAGGCGGAGGGCGTGGGGGTTGAGATATTAACCCCTCCCCGCCTCTTCCTAGGGAAGCCACACGGCCTCAGCGGGGCGCTCGGTGACTTCAGCTAGCGGGCCGGCGCGGGCCGCGGAGAGCAGGGCTGGCCATTGGAGTGTGCGGCTGCGGAGGGAGGGGACCCCGACTCGAGTAAGTTTCAAGAGCGTCGCAGTCAGTCGGGGGCGGCAGCAAGATGCCGAGCGCGCAGTGGAGACCCAGAGCTCTCCCAACGCAACTTCGTCCTGCCTGAGCGAGGTAGGGGACTGAGCGCGGCGCCAGCGTGGGCCGGGGGTGCGGGGGACCCCCGCTGCAGGAAGTGTTCAGTGTTAGAAACGAATTTTTAAGCCGGAACGAAGCAAAACGGAAACTTTTAAAACATCCATCTCTGGGCGCTAGAAACATTCATCCCTGGGCTACTAAGCCCAGTCCATCGGATTGTTCTTGGGGCACTTGTGATTTAATGAAGTTTGGAAAAGGGTTCAGTCCAGTTGTAAAACCGACTAGAGGTGGGGGAGAGTGGAAACTGCGGTTGGTCGCAGAGGGGTGGGGGAAGGGGCTTAGTTTTGGAAATCTTATAGACAAAGAATATGGGAGGTGGGGGTGGGGGTGGGGGTAAGGGCTTAAACTTGCACTGCCGGCGAGGAGGGTGTGGAATTAGATGGGAGAAATGCCGAGTTTCTGGGTACGAGCAGCGTCGGCTGTCCCAGGAACTGCTCTCTGTTACGCCCCTTCTATCACATTGCGGCGTTACTTTGAAACATTTCAACGAGGTACAAGTAGACTTCTGCGAACCGTGCCGTGTTTCATTCTCTCCACACTTTCTAGTTCTGTGAGACGAGGCAACATGTTGGGGGAGGGCAGTAAGTAAAACTACCGCCTCACGTTTAGCAATGCACCAGACGTACGTTCAGACTTCTGGACTGTAGATTTGCACTTGGAATTAGGAATGTAGTGGCATGTATTGTTATCGTTAGTAGTATAACTTATCTCGTGTGTGTGTGTTGGCCAAACCCACAGTAACTAAACATACTCCTTATGCAATCAATGAATGTGCGAAACTCCTGGGATTTATTGCAATCTCTTATGAATGATTTTCACTGAACCTTTAGATTTTCCTGCATTAGCTTACAAGAAAAAAAAAAAAAAAAAGAAGAAGAAGAAGAAGAAGCAGCAGCAGCAGAAGAAAGAAAAGGCAGTTGCTTCACAGAGGCGTTAAGCTTTCCTGTTTACCGCAAGGCCGGGGCGGGCTTGGCTGCCCACACCATGCGGCGCCCTCGGACCCAAAGCACACCTGTTCCTAGAGAGTTATTAATAGAGCCCAAAGAATGACTTACTCTGTCAAGTGATTTTCGTGCGAATCTAATGTCTTGCATGGCAATTAGGAGGTGGTTCTCTGTTCTTTTGGCTGGGTGGTGCTGTGCGTCTCCACCCTCATATTGGCGGTTGGGTCTCTTCCGAGGAGAGACCAAGAGCTGGTAGTGAACCCGCTGCTGAGAGGGCGAATGCTTCAGAACACCTCCAAGCTGGAAACCTGGAGGGGGATCGAGGTGGCGGCGTGAGGGAGCCGAAGGGGTGTTAAATGGGACTTGCTTCTCTAGTTTTCCCATTTCCGTTTGGATGTGACACAGGGAGAGTTTTCGTCTTGTCGAGTTGGGAGTTTTCAGTTTGGGTAAAAATTTTTTTCTCCCTTCCCTCACCCACCCTACTCCCCCCTTTTTTCTTTTTCTTTTTTTTTTTTTTTTTTGCAAGAAATAAGAATTTGATTTTCTTTTTCTGAAATCCTTCTCCTTGCGCTTTCCCCAAGTTTACTTAAAACAAATCCATGACAAAACTGGAGCAGTGCCTTAGCTAGAATGAATTATGCCAGTGTGCTGTGGCTTTTTCCCTGACTCTCTCCTCTTTGTGACTTGTTTAAAGCTGCTGTTCCCGAGGCCCTCTCCAGCCAAGGAAAAGCTACACAAAAAGCCTGGATCTCCCGGACGGACCCACCCCCCCACCGCGGCAAGTGAAGGCTCTCTCGGCGTCGCCCTCTAGCGTTCTTCAGGAGAAGCGCCACCCCCGGGTTCCTGGAGACCTTGCGCACCATGGGGTCCACCAGCGTCCCGCTGGTGAAGACCCACCGCAGTTCTGTGTCTGACTATGTCAACTACGACATTATCGTCCGGCATTACAACTACACGGGAAAACTGAATGTCAGCGCGGACGAGAACGGCATTAAACTGAGCTCCGTGGTGTTCATTCTCATCTGCTGCTTTATCATCCTAGAGAACATCTTTGTCTTGCTGACCATTTGGAAAACCAAGAAGTTCCACCGACCCATGTACTATTTTATCGGCAACCTGGCCCTCTCAGACCTGTTGGCGGGAGTGGCCTACACGGCCAACCTGCTCTTGTCTGGCGCCACCACCTACAAGCTCACCCCCGCCCAGTGGTTTCTGCGGGAAGGGAGTATGTTTGTGGCCTTGTCTGCCTCGGTGTTCAGCCTCCTAGCCATCGCCATCGAGCGCTATATCACAATGCTGAAGATGAAACTCCACAACGGGAGCAACAGCTTCCGCTCCTTCCTGCTGATCAGTGCCTGCTGGGTCATCTCCCTCATCCTGGGTGGCTTCCCCATCATGGGCTGGAACTGCATCAACATGCTGGCCAGCTGCTCCACTGTCCTGCCACTCTACCACAAGCACTATATCCTCTTCTGCACCACCGTCTTCACCCTGCTCCTGCTCGCCATCGTCATCCTGTACTGCAGGATCTACTCCTTGGTCAGGACTCGGAGCCGCCGGCTGACCTTCCGCAAGAACATCTCCAAGGCCAGCCGCAGCTCTGAGAAGTCGCTGGCGCTCCTCAAGACCGTGATTATCGTCCTGAGCGTCTTCATCGCCTGCTGGGCGCCCCTCTTCATCCTGCTCCTGCTGGACGTGGGCTGCAAGGTGAAGACCTGCGACATCCTCTTCAGAGCGGAGTACTTCCTGGTGCTGGCCGTGCTCAACTCCGGCACCAACCCCATCATTTACACTCTGACCAACAAGGAGATGCGCCGGGCCTTCATCCGGATCCTGTCCTGCTGCAAGTGCCCCAGCGGAGACTCCGCCGGCAAATTCAAGCGACCCATCATCGCCGGCATGGAATTCAGCCGCAGTAAGTCGGACAACTCCTCCCACCCCCAGAAGGACGATGGGGACAACCCAGAGACCATTATGTCCTCTGGAAATGTCAACTCTTCTTCCTAAAACTGAAAGCTGCCCGACCCATGGGGAGAGTTCTTGCATGGTCACCCCACCACCCAGTGTTTGGAAAACAAAAACAAAAATAAAAAAGTCTCTGTGCCTCCACCGCTGCCAGGGAGGAGCTGCTGGGAGCCAGACGGAGGGGGCAGGGGGCAGAGTAAGAGCAGCCTGGTGGTGCCGGGGTGTTGGTGGGTTAGTTCCTGTGAACAATGCACTGGGAAGGGTGGAGATCAGGTCCTCGCCTGGGATCTATTTCCTACCCCCGCCCTGGAGCTTTGATTTTGCACTGAGCCAAAGGTCTAGCATTGTCAAGCTCCTGGAGGGTTCATCTGGCCGCTCCTCTAAGACTAAGGCCCCAGTGTGAGAGCATCTGTGGAGAGCTTGGAGGAGACGTTTTCTCTCACCTTAGTTGCCAGCCCAAGTGACTGTGTGCACTTCTGCGTCTCTGGGTATGCCCTGCATATCCTACCCTCCCTTTCCCTTCACACCCCTCCTTAAAATTCTGTTACTTTATATTTGAACGACCTGGCGTTCTTCAGAGCCGGGGTTGTGGCACGGTCCATTTCCTGATCGTCTGCAGCGGGTAGGCCGTGTTCAGGAGGGAAACTGTGAGGAATGGAGATGGTTTGGAGATGTAAAGCAATTTTATTTGCTGAGGCCAAAGTTTCCACGTAAGCTGGATCAGTTTTTGGAATTTGGTTACAGTCACTTTGATTTCTTTTTTTTTTCTTTTAACAACTTTACAATGAAGTATGTTACAGCATCGTTATCCATTGTGTCTGCAAGTCTGCATAAGTCCAGTTTATCTAGATGCTATCAACCGGGATCCTTTGTGTCATAGGAGAATCAAACAAGTAAAACAAGGTGAAAACTGACTGGGGGTGACTTTGTAAACCAAGAGAGATTTCTTAATGAGTTTGTCTAACAAATACAACGTCTGTCTTTGGCACTTTTGTTGACGTTTATTTCAGAGTGTTGTGTGAATTATTTCAACCAACAGGATGGTTGTATTTTGTTGTGTTCAAAGTACTTTCCGTGATTTTTGAATGTATTTGTTTCAGCATTTTATTGGACTTTTCTAACCTGTGTTAACACCGTTGAACATGTATTTCCTAAGAAAGTACAACCCTCTTGTGCCATTAAAGCATTACTTTAACTGATAGGGAATACCAGAAGTTTTAAAATACAGCTGTTCATTAAATAGTTAATTAAAGATGTGTATAAATGTCACAAAAAATAAAAATATATTGCTGTCTCTTTAGTATGGTTTTCAGTGCAATTAAACCGAGAAATGTCTTTTTTTAAAAAAATAGTATTTAATAGGTTTCTGACTTTTGTGGATCATTTTGCACATAGCTTTATCAACTTTTAAACATTAATAAACTGATTTTTTTTAAAGATTCCTTTGTGAATAGCATTTTTTTTAAAGAAATAAGACATTGTGTTTGACTATGTGGATCTTTACAATCAAAGTTAAGGGCAATTTTCTGTTACTCTTTAAAGGATTTCACCTTGATAAACTAGGGTGTGAAAAAAAATGTGGTTTGTTAAAAAACCACTCTATCTTTTTCAGGAAGAGAAACTTCAATAAGTTAACACTGAAGAGTAGTAAAAAATGCGATGAAAACCACCAACCTCTAAATACCACGCTGACAAGTAAATGCCATTATTGGAGTTTTAAATTGCATTCGAGCCAAACTAAGTGTTACACAATAATTCTTGTCCTAAAACACGGGCTTTTAAAGAAATAATATACAAGAATGTAGTTGTAAATCTAATTAAAAAAATTTTTTTAATGTTTATTTATTATTGAGACAGAGACAGAGCATGAATGGGGGAGGGGCAGAGAGAGAGGGAGACACAGGATCAGAAGCAGGATCCAGGCTCCGAGCCATCAGCCCAGAGTCCGACGCGGGGCTCAAACTCACGAACCCTGAGATCGTGACCTGAGCTGAAGTCGGACGCTCAACCGACTGAGCCACCCAGGTGCCCCAGTAAATCTAATTTAAACTGTGAAACGCAATGGTCGCTTCAAGCCCATCAACAAAAGCTTTTACATTCTTGGCTTTCTACCAACATGCTGGGGAAATAGGGATATGGATCTGGGAGATAGTATATTAAATCACTTTTTTCCAAGACACTGTCTTGGCTTCTCCCAGACTGTCTTTTGGACAATATGGGACCACACAGTAGTAGGAGCACATAGCTAGCAAGGAGTAGCAAGTTGTAGAATGTAGGTTGAGTAGTATACCCCTCATACCTGAAAGCTTTCAATAATCTCTGATAGCTTTGGCGCCCTGGCCATTAATTGCTCCCAACTAGGCAATGAGACCAAGGGCACTTTGTAAGCGCCACAGAATTACTGTAATAATTGTTTCGATATTATTGTCATCTTCACTGAGAATTCATTTGAAGGGTTTGGGTGTGTTTGCCTCTTCAGTCCCGTTATTGCTTTCAGAATCTGTGCTTTCAACTGTCACTGCATATGCACAGGACACAGTTGGGACATGAAGATAAACCTCACCTCACAGAGTAGATGTCATTTCTGGGTAAGGTTAACTGTGGGAAACAGAAGTGTGTTCACGAAGGAAACCTTAGGTCACAACCTCCAGTTTCCTGAAGGAAATGCCAAAAATGTGCTGAAGACAAAAGACTGGAAACAAACTGGAATGTCTCTATCCATCTGTCTGCTGAGGCGGAAGGAATGAGTTCATGTTGTACTCACTTCCTAGAGCTTTCATTGCAGAGTCAAGCATAATGGAAAAGCCCATCCATTTCGTGTTTCTATGGACGATAAGTGTTCCTACCATTGGTTTTATCTTTATAAGCAAAGCAATGACTCACACAACACGGGGAAGTTGAGGTAGGGCAGCTGACCCTGGCGGGGATTGGAAAACTCATGACAACGAGTGACAGAGAGGACAGCCTTACTTGCCCACCTGTGAGCACATTATCCAGTCATCATATGTGCATTCTTCCTGGAAGTTCCACACTGTGCCTTTCATTCCAAGAGAGCTAGACAGTCATGGACTGTGGTTTTCCTGGGCAGGTGTGGGACAGAAGCCTACCTCTGGCTGCGAAGCAATGGCTGAGATAAAGGAGTCCTTGGTGGTATCTCAACATGAATATCTGGTTTTAATTTAGTATATCCTGAGAATTGAGGATGAAAACAAAAATCTCAGTAACTATTTTTAGACTAAATTTAAATGTCCATAAAGTTTTGATTAAAAAAACTTATGTAGTATTTTTAAAGAGGAATAAAACAGGCAGCCTGAGAAATACTTGACATATTCTTGTAAATGGGCCCCTGGCATAAATATTGAGGAAAATTACAAAACGACATCAAACAATACTTTATTCCCAATGATATTAAATGTGATTACAATTCTACAGAACATTCACATAGAAATTGTATATAAGAAAAATGCTTGCCCTTGCTTTTTAGCCTCGTTATGAGTAGAAAAATTAAATTCTTTAGTAAAAGTTAATCTAGTGATATTAGAAATTCCAACATTTACAGTAATAGAAATGTTGCATTTATGTTAACTAGAGAATGGATTTTATTTTGGCATTATCAGTACTTTGGTTGTGATTTATGGCATCTTTAATGTTCCCCCAATGTAAAAAGTCTTATTATGAAGGTTTATGTTGTTGTTGTTGTTGTTTTTAATTTTAGAGAGAGGGGCCAAAGGAGAGGGGCAGAGGGAGAGAGAAAGAATCCCAAGCAGGGTCCATGCTCAGCATAGAGCCTAATGTGGGGCTCGATCCCATGACCTTAGGATCATGACCTGAGCTGAAATCAAGAGTCCAATGCTCAACCAACTGAGCCACCCAGGTGCCCCTTTTTGATGAAGCTTTTAACTTACTTTCAAATTGGATTAATTTCTGCTATAGACACTGCCTATGATAAGGATGCACCCAATGTAATATCCTTGTAGTACTTCTAACCCAGACTGTACTTTTTGAATGATTTTGACTCTTCTTGCCTCCCTTCAGTGTATCTCTGAGACCTCTCACATTTTCTAGGTAACTACAAACGCAGCTCTGTTTGGGAGCTACTACTCTGAAATAGCAACTTCAAAAAGATGATTAGCTCTATTGGGAAAGTCCTACAAAGTGAGGACTTGAAGTTTAAGTATGATTAAATATTAGCAACCCCATTTTCAATTGAGAAGTGAGGGATAATACTTGAGTGACACATTTAAAAAATGTTTTCATTACAAAACTGTTAAATTTGAACTTGTAAATGGGTCACTGACTCAAAAATTAATTTCTAACCAGGAACACTGTTATTTACCTATATGATGTGCAATAATCATTTTCTGTGATCTCTTTGTAACGTTCAGTTATTCTTTTCTTTCATATTGCTTTCTCCGGGGGTGCCTGAGTGGCTTAGTCAGTTAAGCATTTGACTCTTGGTTTCACCTCCAGTCAAGATCTCACAGTTCATGGGTGTGAGCCCACGCTGGGCTCTGCACTGACACCGCAGAGGTGTGTCTCCCTGTCTCTCCGCCTCTCCCCTGCTCGCTCTCTCTGCCTCTCCCCTGCTCGTTCTCTCCGCCTCTCCCCTGCTCGCTCTCTATCTCTCTCTCTCAAAATAAAGAAATAAGATTTTTGAAAAATGTTGCTTACTCCATACCCAGCTGGAATGGTGTTTTCTATGGACACCTCAGTAATTAGATCAAACTAGATCGATCTCATTTGTTTCTTAAGTAACCACATCAAACTAGATGTGCCTGTGTTTTCCGCAAATAGTTTTAAAAAGTCTGGAGGTGGGGCGCCTGGGTGGCGCAGTCGGTTAAGCGTCCGACTTCAGCCAGGTCACGATCTCGCGGTCCGTGAGTTCGAGCCCCGCGTCAGGCTCTGGGCTGAAAGCTCAGAGCCTGGAGCCTGTTTCCGATTCTGTGTCTCCCTCTCTCTCTGCCCCTCCCCCGTTCATGCTCTGTCTCTCTCTGTCCCAAAAATAAATAAACGTTGAAAAAAAAAAAATTTAAAAAGTCTGGAGGGAGGAATCACAACTAACCAAAAGAAGCCTTTAGGGCCTGTTAGAGTATTCTTTCCCTGTGGACAAAGTAAGTTCTGGATGATGAGAAATCATAATAGATTACATCCTTTCCTCCAATCTTGCTGCTTTTTTGATGTGTGCTTCACAAGGCCCAAGGAAAGGGACTCAAAATACTTTTTCACACATACCATTGCCTTCACTGCTATAATGATTGGAACTAGAGTCCAATCAGAATACTCAAGCAAGCAAGCAAGCAAGCAAGGTCTACTTGAATTACTGAAAGCCTTTTTATTGTTTACAAAGAAGAAGAATTAAAACAAAAACTTTTTAAATGTTTATTTATTATTGAAAGACAGAGTCAGAGTGTGAGCAGGGGAGGGGCAGAGGGAGAGGGAGACACAGAATCCGAAGCAGGCTCCCGCCTCTGAGCTGTCAGCACAGAGCCTGATGCGGGGCTTGAAGTCACAAACCGCGAGATCATGATCTGAGCTGAAGTTGGACGCTTAACGGACTGAGCCACCCAGGCGCCCCAAAAGAAAAAAGAATTTTTAACCAGTGCTCAAAAGAGCTAGGAAAGATGAAAGAGGAGGATAACACTGAGGGAGGGTTAGACCTGCATTTAATTTAGCCTTTTCACAATCCTTGACAAGAGCCAGGACCAATGGCAAATTTGGTTCCTGTTGAAGACAACTTGCCTAATACTCTTTGTGCTTTCTTCTTAGAATTAGACTTTCAAGTGATTCCTGCATTTCTCATGGTCTCTTTTTCATCCCTTTGAGGACTGAAGGATTGAAAATCAGATTTAGCTCTGAGTATAATCATTAGCAAAAGCGTGTGTGGATTGCATATTTGAATGAACAAGAATTGCCATATTTTGTTTCATTGAAGCATCATCATGTGCCCAACCAGCTCCTGTGTTAACAATGGATAAACACATTGTGGTAAATTCATACAGTGGAATACTAGTCGGATATTTAAACAAGGAACTACTACTGATACTTGCAACAATTTGCATAAATCTCAAAACCATTCTATTGAGAAAAGAAGCCAGCACTAAAAGAGAACACACTGCGTGATTCCATTTATGTGAAATTCAAGATGAGGCAAAAGTGATCTATGGAGATGGAAATCAGAACACCGGTTGCCTCATGGAGAAGATATACTGAAAAGGAACATGAAGGAAATTCTGTTAGATTGTTAGCAGTGTTCTGTATCTTAATTCTTAGGATGTTGTTTACTTGGGTATATGCATTTATATAAACTTATCCAACCATATTAGGGTCTGTGAAATTAAAAAAAAAAAAAGTCAGTATGGTAGATTTCCACCTGAATATGAGGACTGTATGGGCCTTTCTCTGTGAAATTATGCAGTGAGATTCCAAAGAATTCAATAGAACACTGCAAAAGTTCCACACTGTTCCACGGAAGGAAAATTTGCTCTTTCAGCAGTCTCCTAAGTCCCAGAACCAAAGCGTTAAAATGCTAAATAATTGTAACCCGATGATATTCTCCTTGCTTCTATAGGATGAGAATTAGGTATAGTATGGTATTTGTAATACCTAAGAATGTCTGTGTTTTGGAAGAGTCTAGGATTGCAATGAAACTGTCACAATAAACGTTTATTGACATTCAGATTTTGGTCCTAGGAACATATAATGTATCATAAATAGCCTTAGGAAGAATGGGCTTTAAAACACTGGCAAGGATACCGAAACATATTAGTATAGGTGACATACACACTGGAGTGTGTCAAACCATTTCTTACCACCTGACCAAACCTATAAAAAGCATTCAGGCAGATTGTAACACCGGTCCTGGGTGCAAGCACTGCGTTGTTAGGAGTCACGGGCAGAGACACAATAAAAGGAAGACAAGGCTGGTGTTCTTGAGGGCTTTATAAGCTTGTGGCTAGATACGTTGTTTGCCTGTGCTCAGCTCTAGAGATTCCCTCCTTTACACTCAGCAAATTGCCTCAGGTGCTGCAGTGTTACTTGATCAGGCTGATTAGATCCAAGGAGGAATGGGAAGAGGAAAAACAGGGCAAGGATAGCAGGGAGGATGGGATGGGGGAAAGTAGGTAGTTGCTTATCTACTTCCCCGGAGCTTTGATCCTATTATCACTCCACTTTTCTGCTCCTTTGTGATACCAAGGTAGAAAGAAGAACCCTGTTGAGGAAAACTGGTGTGGCTCAGGCTTCCCACTCCCACCGCTTTTGATGGGTACACCCATCCATTCACCTATCCTTTCAACAAGAATGCTTGCCCTAGGCCATGTACTCTGGCTAGCAAGAAAACCATTTAAAAGGTCTCTGACTTCATAGAGCTTACAGGATTCATTCCTCCAGTTCTGGCGTTTCATTGGTTCCTTCTCTTTGGGGTCCAGGGCAACTGATACGGTAAGAAACAGTTATTTTCATGAGTTTTCCCACTGCTGTACCGTCCCCCTAATATACTGAGTTCTTAAGCAATGTAAAAGAATTTTATTTAACAAATATGATTAATGTTAGCAGCTATCATTTAACCAATGGGACATTAGCTTTCAGATTTGGAATGGAGAAGCTCTGGATGCTGTTGCAAGTATCAGCATTTGTATTCAATTTTTCAAATCCTAGACCCCATGTGAAATCAAAGCATCCAGCATCTCACCTTAATTTGTGTTTTCTTTCTAGAGCACCGCTGTGAACTCTGTTGGGTGTAGCCACTTGGGTTAAAATGAGCAAATGAAGCCTACACTTGAGTAAATCTTAGGTGGTGTCCTTATTTAACTTGGATGAAAGAGAAAGGAGACACAAATGCACCACTCAAGAGGAAACAAGACGTGACCTTAATTATCAATATCATTATGACCAAATCCACCTAATGGTGGGCAATTGCAATCATCTAGGGCTAGAGAAAGGCCTTGTTGTGTTCTATATGTCTCAGTGGCTACTTCTGCCAGAGAGCACTCCCAGTAGCCTCCACCCACTGCACCAGGGCTAGGGCCGTTTTTATAAGGAGGACCCTTGAGAATGTCAATAGCTCAGATGCTGCTAACCTTTACCGGATCTACCCCTCAAAGGTCTTCTAGAGGCAGAACTAGCGGTTTCATTCTTTTGTACAAAGGAAAGCATATTTATTTCTAATTTCAGGGCTTCTCTTGTGCCCGTCTAGACACTTGAGAGAAAAACAAATTTAAATCACCAGTAAAGTTATGTTCTAAAATAAGAGAAGACTTATAAAAAGACATCAGCTATCATGTAGGTATGCCAGAGAGTCTTCACCCAGGCTTCTTTGGTGGCACCAGAAATAGTGGTTAGCGCTCACATGCTGTTCTGCTTCAGCTACCTTCATGCGGCCACCTGCAGATATGAGTTCTTGGTTTCTCTTCCTTGTCTAGATGCCAGTCAGGGCAGCATTTAGAAAAACACAGATTTTCATATTCCCATGCACACGCGCAAAGTGAATTAGGATAGCACAGACTTACCTAGATTATTCAATCCATAAAATCCCTTGTCTCGATTATCAGAATGGTTAATGTCAACTTTTTTTCCGAGTTATTATACTCTATTAAGCATGACAGTAAAAGTTGCAGAATTATAAGGAATTTAGAAGACATACGCAACAGGGACCTCCTAACTTAAAGGGGCAAAAAGACCCATATAATAACATACAGTTTGAAAAACAGCTTTATATACATTATCTTTTCTTATGTATTCATTTTTATTAGTTTTTATTTTTTAAAAAGATGCTTATTCAGTGTTTTTCTTTTCATCATCAGTTATTTTGAATGGTAGCCCTGAGTTGCAAAAATTGAAATGTGTTGAAATGATTTAAACATCTGTATATAATTTGTATAAAAGGGACTTCTGTTCTCTGTTCCTTTTCTTTTCTTTTCTTTTCTTTTCTTTTCTTTTCTTTTCTTTTCTTTTCTTTCTTTCTTTCTTTCTTTCTTTCTTTCTTTCTTTCTTTCTTTCTTTTAATGTCACTCTGGGTCTGGAGATGGTAAAGTGCCTTATTGATTGATTGATTGATTGATTGAAAGAGAGCACCTGTGCACAAGCAGAGGTGGGGCAGAGAGAGAGGGAGAGAGAATCCCAAGTAGGCTCCACACTCAGGGCAGAGCCTGACCGTGAGATGATGGGCTGAGCTGAAACCAAGAATCAGATGCTTAACCAACTAAGCCACCCAGGCGTCCCTCTCTGTTCATTTTCTAAGGAATTCAATATAAGCCAGGTTAGTTACTGAACTTATTACCAAGGGTGAAGTTAAAGGACATATCTGGATTATGCTTTCTGTCCTTACAGGGATATCGTCAGGGACAGGAGCTGGGCTGAGGTGTATGTGGCCTGCAGATAAGGGGATTTTGATTTCTAGGGTTGTTTGTTTGGTATTTTTCTATGGTCATCTGGGTTTTATATTAGATTTGTAGAAAGGCCACTGTTGAGTATTCTCAGAAAGTCTTGGTTAAATACTAATCAAGGGGCTAGGGCGTCTATTTGAAGTGTGTGTGTTAATACTGAAATGTTCACAGCAGCTAACTACCGGAGAATTGCTAGCATGGGATCTTGGCTGCCTAAATACACATCGGATTTACTAGGGAAAAAAAAAATTGCTCAATCTTTTGTTTGTCTTCTCAGAAAAGGATGAATTAACTAGTTCCTCCCCAAAGTAAAAAAATTAGAAGAAATGTATTAATTCAATGCAGTGCTCAATGTTGAAAATCTAAAATAATTTTAACGTAAGGCATGGACAATCATTTTTCTTTGTGGTATAAAATTGTGTGTTTTATAACTTTCTTGACTTATGGATCTTTGGCTTTTTGGAAGCACTGTATGATTTTATCAGAGTCTCTTACAAGAAACAATTATTTATACATAAATTTTGCCTAATGGATAGAATATGGCTGTGGAGAATTTGAAGGAATTACATAAACATTGAAAGGGAAAATAACAGCACACAAAAGATGAGTTTCACTGAAAAACCACGCAGTGACCAAATGTTATGATTTCTTCCCCGGAGAGGATGATTTTCAGGCCACCGCAGCTGCCTTTCAGTCATGTCAGGGTTGACTCTGGCATTGAAGATGATGCTCTTCAGTGGTTTGCAGAATTTTGACTCATATGGAATTGTGTTTGTCTGTGTTACCACAGCGAGTTCACTTTAGACTTTGCATTTCATTATCAATTAAGAATGCACTGGTAACTGGTAGGAAACTTCTATTTGGAGCAAACTAATTACATTTGCTTATTGCTGAAAGTACTTTTACTTTTTTCCTACTTTCATTTCAATCTATTTGAAGGAAAAAGGAAAAAGAACAATTTGTTTTCCATACAAAAGGAGTCTTAGACATCAGGGATTACTATAGTTTCTCTGTGTTCTGAACTATTCACATTCTTTATATGTTGCTCCATGAACTTTTCTTTAATTTGAGGAAATTCATAGCTTTAACTCTCACTTCAGAGGCTGAAACACCCAGCCTAAAGCGAGTAAAGTTGGCAGTATCATTTCCCCTTCCCAGATTCCTTTTTTGGTAAGTTTAAGGAGGGGCAGAAATTGAGGCTGCAACTATGTTTTCCCTGTTTTCCAACTGACAGAGTGTCCCTGGGATTTGTGGCTGCCTACTTGAATAATCTCAGGACGAACACCATTCACATTTCATGGCTCTCACTAGGAATCATTAACAGCCCAGTGCAGAGTTTTGCTTTTCACTTAACTTGTAAGAAAATGAAGAGGTCCTGCCAAGGTTCAGGAAAGGATAACAAAGCATAAGCTCTTTAATGGGATGAACTAACATAAAAGTCTAAGTGCACCGAGCTCTTTCCCACAAGCGGGACCCGATTTGGGGACTGGCATTCAGGCTGACAACCATCATATATTGGGAAACAGCACAGAGAAACAAAAGTAATTCTCCCAAAAAGAGCTAAGTATGGGCTTTGGGAAAATAAGGATCTATCTGTTAAGCTCTGCTAAGATTGGGATCTCTGTAATTTATAGTATTTTCCAGGGAACTGGGCTTATTTTTATTGAAGAGAATTGTGGGATATAGAAAGCATTTATTTTAGTGAACCACTGTTTGAATTCAGCTTTAAGTGTGCTGAAATATTCCTTTATATTGTGGAAATGTCTCCATAGATTTGTCAGCTAATTAACATGATATCTTATAAAATGACATTTTATATCCCATACATGGCAAGACAGTCTAAAAGCAGTTGCAATATTAAAATCATGTTTCTGGTGGGTACCTGGGTGGCTTAGTCGGTTTAGCATCTGACTCTTGATCTCAGCTCAGGTCTTGATCTCAGGGTTATGAGGTCAAGCTTGACATTGGACTAGTGCTGGGTGTGAAGCCTACTTAAAACAAACAAACAAAAAACAACCAAACAACCAAACAAAAACACCCACCTAGAACAGTTGTTTCTGGCCTGGACCTGATTCCTTGTCAGTGTCGTAAGGATCTGCAGCCTACTTGCTACGTTGCTTAACTAGCCAGTGTTCTTCCATCATTTGGTTTTTGGGGCTCCTTAGAACAGGTCTCTGGCTAGATGAACTAGATGCCCAAGTAGCCACTTTGATCCTGAGGCAACTTCATCCTGGAAGCTGAGGGCAGTCAGAAATTTTCTAGTTTCGGGGCGCCCGGGGGGCTCAGTCAGTTCAGTGTGTGACTCTTGATTTTAGTTCAGGTCATGATCTCACCATTTGTTCAAGCCATGTCTAGGGCTTTATGCTAACCATGTGGAGCCTGCTTGAGATTCTTCCTGTCTTCCTCTCTTCTTGCCCCTCTCCTGAGTACTCTCTCATTCTCTCACAGTAAACTTTAAAAAAAGAAAAGAAATTGTCTAGTCTAGATGTTCTGAATCAGTAATTGCACTGAAATGCCTCTAGGAATCGGGCATAGAACTCACTGGAGTGAGGTACACCAGGCAGGGACTGTGGTGAACTTGAGAGTAAGTTCACCTTTACTTTGGAGTCTTTATCTTCTCTAGCCCTTGCAGCTGAAAATACTGCTCACACTTGTGAGCCCAGTGTGCTTAGGTGTTCCACGAGGAGCTGAAAATATGGATTTTGATGTGTGATCTCCTGAGTTTTAAATACTGGTAACTAATCCAGTTTCAAAAAATCTTGGAGCACCTGGGTGGCTCAGTCGCTTAAGCATCCAACTTTGGCTCAGGTCATGATCTTGCGGTTCCTGAGTTCAAGCCCTGTGTCGTGCTCTGTGCTGGAGCCTGCTTCAGATACTGTGTCTCTCTCTCTTTCTGCCCCTCCCCCCGCTTGTGCTTTGTCTCTCTCTGTGCCTCAAAAATTAATAAATGTTAAAAAAATTAAGAAAAAAAATCTTTTACAGGCTAACTGTAACATGATAGTAGCCATATGTGACCTCGGGGCTCCTATTTTGCCACCTGATTTAAATTGGAATAACTGAGATCTCAGAGCTGAGGTTCACCATGGGTACTAAGTCAGTCTCACTTGAGAGCAATCTCCTTTTGGTGGCCTGGAGCGTGAGAGCCCTGGGTGGAGTAGGAGAACAGGCCAGCCTGTGTTCTGGGACTGAGTGTTAGGTAGGCTTCCAAGCTGGCATGTCTGATCACTGGAGTCCACCACATACCTAAATGGGAGGTTTCCAGCTCCTGCATTTGCACTGCATGGTGATGATGGGTTCAAAAATAGTAGCATCTCAACCTTTCTAAAAGGTGCCGTATTGTACAAAGAAGTAGCACATTGAGAAAACCAGCCATGCACATCCTGTGCTGCGTTCTAGGCACTTACCAAATGTTAGTTCCCTCCTTCATCCTCCCTTTGGAAAATTCCTTTAAAAATTAAAGGCTTTAAAAAGCATATGAGCAAGTCTGACTTCCCCATTTTTTCAGTAGCTATATACAACAATCCTGTGAACTGTGTAGCCATCTGACCCTCGACAATGAGGACTCTTAAACTAATGGTGTTAAATAACTTCCCCATGCCCAGTAGCGAGTGGCCAGCGAAACTGGGCTTTGCTTTTCCCTTACACAGTGAAGCCAGGAGAACTTCCTCAGGCTTCCTCAGACTTACAGAACCATTGAGTTGGAAGGGATCTTAGAAATTGATGTATCCGGCTGTCTCATTTCAGAGATAAGTGACTTGTTGTTGACTCATAATCTTTTCTCCTTTCTTTGTGCCGTTTAGATATCAGAGTCATGTTAGCAAGAGGAATGATCGAAAGTGGATCATTTGTGTTGCTGGTGACATTTCCATTTTTGTGCCTCCAGCTGCATTTCTTTAGATCCAGCCAGATTTTTTTTAGATCTTTAGGCCATTGGCCCTTTGCTAATTTTTATAACTGGGATAAATGGAATGCAAGTCTGAAATGACAATGGTTTTGCTTCTGAGTCCCCTTGAATGTCTGTTGAATTTAGAAGGGGCCTCAGATCAAAGCAGAAGGGCGTGGTGAATGTTAATGTAGATGCCGGGTTTGACCAAACAACCCACCAGCGGGTGAAGGCCCGTGCTGTAATTTAAATAGATGGTGGAGCCTCTGCGGTTTGTAACGTCACTGGAAACCCAAGAAAGGGCTTATTTTATGCAATTTAGTCTATTTTTTTTTGTTTGTTTATTTTGATTACACAAAGCTCAAGGGTTCTTTTGACGTTTAAAAATGCTTATTTCAGTTAAAAATGCTTATTTCAGTTAAAGTACTGATTACGGTTATGATTTCCCTTTTTTCTTTTTCTTTTTCTAGGATTGCATTTCAGTGTCCCACACAGCTCTTTCTACTTTCCTGTGATTTCTTCTTACCCAGATAACTATTCTATTAACGTTTCAATTTAGATACAGCAACTGCTACTATATCAGCGTTACCTTTGCCTTGTGATCATGGCAGCAGAAGAATCATTTTCTCAGTGGGAGTCAGGTCATGGCAGAGAACATCAGGATCTTTCTTGTAATTATAAAATGGAGGGCAGAGTTATCACTGAAATTTATCCTATAGGAAGATATTTCCTTCCATAGGAGGAAATACTTTGATAAGTCACAGTGGTCCATTTGTCCTGTTTTCCCATCACACACTTCTCAGGTGTGTGACTGAAGAAGTTACTCAACCTTTCTGAACTCATTTTTTTAATCTATCAAGTAGTGATCATAGTACCAACTTCAAAGGCTGTTGTGAGAATTAAATAGGATCATGTTGACAATGTCTGGCATAAGACAGGTACCCAATAAATGTTTATTTGTTGAGTATAAATGTTCATTCACTTGACCCAGATTTGTGGAGCACCTACTATGCTCCAGGCGTGGCCAACATGATAGTGAATAAAATAGACAAAATCCTTGTCCACAGCCAGCTCCCTTTTCTTCTCTTTCCCTCCACCCCAGTCACTCGATCCTCTCCACTAAAACCAGACCACATAGGATGAATATTCTTGTTCTTTCAAAGAATTCATTCCTTTGGAAGTTTTGCCAGTCAACCATTCATTACTTATTGTGCTTAGATTGCCTTTCCGCATGAAACCAAAGAAAGAATGTGTAATGGGATTGCGAAATGTAACCTACGTTACAACTTGAAGTGTGCAAAAAATAAACTTTATTTAGTCTATACTGTTTTGGCTTCTTTTGTAAGCCCTTACTTTCTGGATAGAGGAAGGAATGCCATTAACTAAACATCGGTTTAAAATGTAGTCCCATTCAATAATTTAATCCATTTGGGTACTATTCTGCTTTCCTTAGCTAAAAATGTTCAGCCTCTCAGATGACAGACCTCTTCCTCCCTAGCTTGTCCGGAACGCGGGGGAAGGGCTGAGGCTTACGCAACCTCAACCTCGTGGTGGTGGTAGTTGTTGTGGTGGGAGGGGTTGGTGTCTTTAGGCATAGCTCTTAGCTTGCTCTGGCCCCAGGCTGTTGTCCCTTCTCTATTGGGTGCTACTGGCCCTGTGGGTGTTTATGGCTGAAAACTGGGTGGGTGTGACTTGTGGTTGATCTCCTGGCTGGTCAAAGTCTGTAGTCTGCTATGTTTGACATGCCCTCATTTCAGTTTCCTCTGGTGCTAGAGAGCCCTTTGAAGTCTGGCTGGCCTCTCCAGCCTCTGCCTCGTCTACCTCTGACAAGCACAGAGGCTTGATTTCTGGCTCCTGTCTTCATCCCTCTGTCTGACCAAACCATACTGCCTCAGGATGGGCTGGGTCCCTAGGTTTGTATGGAGCATGACACACAGGGGCCCACTTTGTTCCGGAGTCTATGGGGAGGTATCTTTAAATGACCCCGGTTCTGCCTTCGGAGGTAACTTTGCTTTCCCAGTGCACCTTTCCCTTCCTGGGCCATTTCACATCCCCTCCTCCCCCATCCCCCACCATCCACAGGGCTCTTTTAACTTCTCACAATTCCCCACACTAAAAAAGAGCAGATCTTTCTTTCCCTCATTTCTTTTTCCTGACTTCATTCACTTGGCTAAATCTTAGTGATAAAACAGGTTACTTTTTTTTTTTTTTTTTGTAACGTTATTGGTAGACCTCTATGATCTGAAGTCTCCATGATTGGTTGTTGAAATACGAAGGTCTTGGGGCACCTGGGTGGCTTAGTCGGTTTAGTGTCCAACTTTGGCTCAGGTCATGATCTCACGGTTCATGTGTTTGAGCCTGCATCAGGCTCTCTGTTGTCAGCATGGAGCCCACTTTGGATCCTCTGTCCTCCTGCTCTCTGCTTATCCCCCACTCGTGCTCTCTCTCTCTCAAAAATAAACATTTAAAAAACAGATACAAAGGTCTCATAAAGGAGTTCAGCAAATCCCTTTTCAAGAAGCTTGCTTATCCAGGTTTTTTGAACGACAGAAGCAGAACGTTGCTCTTTTTCTTGTTCTCCTTCTGTAAGAAAATGCAAACCTTCCTTTTGGACAAATCATTACCTGAGGCAGACTAGTGCAAAGATTTCTGCTCAGGAAGACAAAAAGTGAGAAGTACTTCAGAAATTGACTCCTATTATAGAACCACGGCTATTGCCTTCCAGGAACTCATTGTCTTCTTTTAGCATCTGGTACTCCAACGTCCAGGTGACTGGACTGCTCTGATGTAGGTAGCCCTGGGAAGTTGCCCCACAAGCTCTTGATTTGGCATCAGTGGCAGATTACTTGCTTTTCAGTCAAACTTACCCTCTTCCACCCAGTGGGATCTCCCTCCTTCCTCTTCCTCTTCATTATCCTTTTCTAATTATTGGGTTTCTTTTTCTCTCTGATCTGACACTTGAACTTTTATATATGTGAGCATTCATTCATTAATGTGATGATAATTATTGCCATAATTTGTTGAGCTCTATTACAGAGTAGAGATGAGAAAGGTCTTTTTATATTGGTTTTGTCATTTAATTTAAAAGATCTCCATTGTATGGGACACCTGGGTGACTCAGTCAGTTAAGCTTCTGGATTTGGATTTGGGTTATGATCTCATGGTTTGTGAGTTTGAGCCCTGCATCTGGCTCTAAGGTGACAGTGTGAAACCTGCTTGGGATTCTCTCTCGTGCGACCCCTCCCCTGCTTCTTCCCCTGCCTCTCTCCCTCTCAAAATAAACAAACTTAAAAAAAATCTCCATTGTATATAGGAAGAAACTGAAGCTCAGAGAAGTTAAAAAGTAATTTGTTACAGGCTACAGAACTAGGACTTGAACACAGGTTTCATTGGCCTCTAAACCCATTCCACTAAGGCACACTGTTCTGAATAATAATGTAGACTTCTGTGTAAAGATTTTACATAAATTGAATGATCCTACAATAACTCTGAACATGCAACTCAAACATTGTCTTATGATGACTAGTCTAAAAACCATTTGAGGGAATAATGGGGAACTCCTTTTCAGAGATGAATAATCTTTGATGCAATTCTATTAAAAGTGCTGACTAATGGTCTGATGACTGCTTATTTTGAATTGTTGTTGGTAAAGAGGACAGTACAAGTCAGGAAATGGAAAGAAGGTCACAGATTTTAGCCACTCAAAATTGCTAACAGTGGAGGTCTCCATATTATTTTGGTTCCAGCTTTTTTCTGGGCTGAAACCCAGACTTCTTCCTCTTCCATTCTTCTGTTTGGTTCTTGCAGGCCAAATTATTTCCCCCTTTGCTGTTTAGGTGATCGTTCATTTTTAAAATCATACTTAACTTCCCAATTTTTTAGCATCTTTCACCATTCATCTTATTCCCCCTTTTCTTCTTCCTGTTTTCCTCTCTTTCTCCTGCTTTGTTTCTATCATCCTTACTCAGTGTTTTGCCCCATTAAGTCATTGAAAATAAAATATACTGGAATCTTTATCTCTAAAATCCTGGCTATCATAAGCAGTGTCCTTTGACGTTTGCTTTCAGCTTTGTTCTTGGATGTTCATCCACCAATTACACTTGGATGTTCATCCACCAATTACACTTGTGCCATTGTAGCATTTGGGGGTGGTTTGTGGAACCCTGCCGGGGTATATTTTTTATTCTGTGAGGTTGACTGAAAGGTAATGTGTGGCTCAATGAGAAAACCTGATGGAGCATTCACTCGAGAAAACAAACAAACAAACAAAAAAAATGAGTCAGTGTGTGTGTCTTTGGGATTGAGAAGGAAGATGAATCCTACCAA
Source organism: Puma concolor (assembly GCF_028749965.1). NCBI lineage: Eukaryota > Metazoa > Chordata > Mammalia > Carnivora > Felidae > Puma > Puma concolor. The sequence continues at coordinate 86,936,638 of NC_141674.1, forward strand.
AAGAATGTATAGTTATTTGCTATGAGTTACTTCTCAGTATCCTCTTGAATCAAGGTAGGCTTTAGTATCAAATCAAAATGATGATTCAGAGGGGTTAAGTGACTAACTTTTTAAAAATATTTTTGAAGATATATTTTTTTAATGTTTTATTTATTTATTTTGAGAGAGAGAGAGAGAGAGCAAGCAGAGAAGGGGCAGAGAGACAGAGAGGAAGAGAGAGAAAATCCCAAACTGACTCTATCCTGTCAGCATAGAGCCTGATATAGAGCTTGAACTCACAAACCCGTGAGATCATGACCTGAGCAGGGATCAAGAGTCAGATGCCTAACCCACTGAGCCACCCAGGTGCCCTGAGTAACTGACATTTTAAGGATTAGGGAAGAGAGGGAAAAAAAATAAAGAGAATTTTCAAAAAAAGACTGTATAAACTAAAACTAAAGCATATTTAATCTCTTTCCTCTCCTGCTGATGTTCTCCTCTTCCCTCTGATTTCCTTGAATGGTTTGTCCTTAAGGGAGAATGGGGAGGATTCCTATAAAGCTCCTCTTTTGAGAACAAAGAAAGATCTTCACAGGTTCCTGTTTCAGAGGAAGTGAATGGGTGGGGGCAAATCCTTTATGGCTTGGAAGAAGCTAAGGTTAGTTCCTCAAGTTTCTCTGTTATTTTGAGATACAAGATTTTTTTGTCCTCAAACTTCTGTGACTTTTCAGGAAACTTCACTACTAGTGATATCACAGGCACTCGGAGGAAATGAAGCCTGATTCGATACCACAATTATTGTTGGGCACAAGGTGTTAGTAAAGACCAATTTCGATGTGTATTCTTTATTAACTGGTCAATTTTAAGAAATTATTTGTATAAACAGGACTATCCTTGAATCACATATCATCTGTACCTATGTGTTTATTTCATATTCATGTCATTTAATTCATGAGTCCCATGAAGAACACATGTACAGGTGACCTTTAAGTATTTAGAACCATCCTTGACATCTAGACTGAGGTGATAAATAATGGTGCATGTATCTGACTAAGACTATTTACTTTAAGATCCTACCAAGAATTGAGCAGAGAGGTGGGATGTCCAGATGATCTGCTTCTGGTATCTTCCCCAAGGAGTCTACTTTACTTTCTTTGGATGCAATGCTATATAATCCTGCAAGAATTGACAGGGAAAAAGAAAATGAAATTGAAGGGCAGCAAAATATGTGATCACAAAATAAGCCACTTTGGCATGTGGATTATTTTGAGCTAAAGGCAATTATGACCGAACAGATTCAGGAAAAACTTTTACCTTTCCCTTAACAACTACCTAAAATAATTTAGATAGGGGGACTGGCCCAGAAAGAGAGCTATTACCAAAGATAACTTTTTGTCTGAAAGATCTATTTGTATTCCCAAACATCTGCTTTTCCTATTGTCCTGTGAATCACCTTCCTCCCCTTTAATGCCCCGGGCCCCTATCCCCTTTCTTTCTTTCTTTCTTTCTTTCTTTCTTTCTTTCTTTCTTTCTTTTCTTTCTTTCTTTCTCTCTCCTTCCTTCCTTCCTTCCTTCCTTCCTTCCTTCCTTCCTTCCTTCCTTCCTTCCTTCTTTCCTTTCCTTTCCTTTCTTTTCTCTTCTTTTCTTTTCTTCCCCACCCCCCTCCATCCCATTTATTAGCTAAGGATGGCATACAAGCTTCCACTGACTGACTTGTCCAAGGATCTCATATATATTATGGGAGTCCCTTACAAACATAATTAAATCTGTTTTTCTCCCATTAGTCTGTCTTATGTCAGTTTGATTCATAGACCAGCCAAAAGAACCTAGAAAGAAAGAGAAAAAAATTTTCCTCCCCTACAGTTGGTGACTCAGATGGGACAAACTTTACTGGCTGGACACTGCTTGTTCTGAGGCTGTTGCAGCTGAGAAATCTTTGACAAAAAAAGCTAAGAATTCTTACAACATCAGCCTCTGAGATCTCTGCCTACAGGGAGAATTGGAAACAAGAGAGGTAAGAGTCTTTTTCTTCCTTTTCTAAATTTAGAGTAGCAGGAAAAATATTTGTGGAAATAGTTCTTTGTGTATAGTAACCCTGGTAAAGATTTGATATGAGTACTCTTGATTTTTATTCATCCTTTTCCTCCCAGAGATAGTCACTGTTTTTCTTTGTCTTTGTCATAAGGATAAAAGCTGTAAGGTAGAATACAATCATAGGCCCTATAAGCCTGTCTAACAGACTGATGAGTTCACAGTTCTCACCATGACTGATGTCTATTTAGATAAACTTTGGTGTGGGTTAATGTGCACATTAGGTAAAGACTTGCTAAAGGACATCTTAGAAGCTAACACCACAAAGTTGGTGAGAATGGGTGGAGCACATAAAAGCTATTAAAGTACTCATCACCTAACTCAAAGACTCTCTTGTTAGGATAACTTGGTTATGGAACAAGTTAGGTTGATACTAGGTTACCCACCAACCTCAAGAAAATTTCTGTGCAACAAGGTACTCTGTAAAAAAATACCACACAATCCTCAAACTAGAAGCACATCCCTTTTGAGTATTTGTTTGACTCCAAAAGACTCAAGGCTTAGCTACAACTGCTAATGTGCATATAAGAAAAATCAGATGAGGTTTCCCTTTCATCTTGTTCTATGCTTTGAGAGCTTGGCTTTATGACCAATGAGAGTATTTTCTCTGGTCCACCAGTTAGAGGATGCATGCATCTGGTGGACAGCTGAATAGACTGTGGATCTGATAAGCAGTGTTCTCTTTGTCCAACTGTGCCAGCTGTCAGGGGAGTTTGTCATAAGAGGTCCCAGTCCTTAAGGGGTCTGTGTCACCTCAACCTTCAAATTAGTCATCACCAATTTGTGGCAACATAAATGTGAACTGCACCCCATTTGCAGCTAGATCTTTCTTAGGCTAACTTTAGGAGTGCACTTTCTGGACCTTGTGAGAGCTGCTTCCCCCCGCCCCCCACACTTTTCTTTGGGAATACCTCTTGCACCCATGTGTAAGTCATAAAAGGTTTACTGGTTTGAGTTGCCATTGACATTAATATGAGATCCTACTCATCATTGGCTAGATGATGGATCCTTTGAACTGGCTGTGTTTGAAAGAAAAAAGAAATTAGAGAGCTTTCATCCTGAACAAATTGTCTTATTGGTACACAGGGAAAGACCAAATTAAAAAGAACACAAAGAGATATAATGGCTAACTTTAGGAAATCCATTAAGAAGATGATAGCATTGAAATTAGAAGAAGAATTAAATCCCAAGTAAATTCACCTTCTCAAAATATGGCCACATCTGCCATATTTAACTTTCATTTCCCTATAAAATTTACAGAGAGCACTTCAGCCTGATGCCCAGGCCCAGGGTATACAGTTTACGTGTAAAAATACCAAAAGTCAGAAAGTGAATTTGGCAGAAGCACCTGGGACGGGCAGTAGGGATCATTTTGCTGAGGGCTATAACCAGGCCCTGCCAGCTTTAGGTCTTCCTATGCAATGTCCTTCACAGATGTACCCTAAACTGCCACCAAGGAGTTCAGGTCTCCTGGAAAGAAGAAAATAAAATTTTATGTTGTTCCTTTCTTTACAACTCCAGACATATTGATTATTGATCCTTTCCCTCCCTGGGATAGCTATTGTCTTCTTTTTTTTTTTTTTATTTAAGTTTTTATTTAAATTCCAGTTAACACACAGTGCAATGTTCTTTTCAGGTGTACAATTTAGTGATTCGACACTTACATACAACACCCAGTGCTCATCACAAGTGTACTCCTTCATCCTCATCACCTGTTTCCCCCACCTCCCCTCTGGTAACCATCAGTTTGTTCTGTATAGTTAGGAGTCTGTTCTCGGCTGGCTGATCTCTCTCCGTCTTAATTACCCTATGCTTGTTTGTTTTGTTTCTTAAATTCCACATATAAGTGAAATAATTTGTTTTGTTTTTCTTTGACTGACTTCCTTCACTTAGCATAATATTCTCTAGCTCCATCCATGTTGTTGAAAATGGCAAGATTTCATTGTTTTTTGTGGCTGAGTAATTTTCCATTATATATATATATATATATATATATATATATATATATATATATATATACCATATTTTCTTTATCCATTCATCAACCAGTGGAAATTTGGCTTTCTCGCTTATCTAGTTGTTGTATCCTAAGAACTTGGCTTGGCTTTCTGCCTGTCCGGGGCATGCAGATTTTTTATTTTCTCTTTTGGCTATCTTTGGGAGTAACTCTGGATCTTGGAATTTCAGTATCCTATGCACCCTCTTTGGGGATCCCTCTTACATCCAAGGTGGGTTGTTCAAGACTGCCAGAAATATTTACTTTTGGCCCTGCTGAAAACTGATAAGATATTTAAAAGGAAGAATTTTTTTTTTTTTAGGTTTTTCCCCCCTGAAGCAAAAATGAAGCTAAATGTACCTAGAGGAAAAGAAAAACCTTCTAAAACCTTTGTCATAGGATTTATTAAAATATTCCAAAATTCCATGATATAAAAAAAAGGTAAAATGAAAACAATGTAGTTGGGTGAGTGAATCCCCTAAGATGTCACTTAGGCTGCAACCTAATTATTTGAGGACTTGAGAGCTGCTTTCCTTATCATATAAGGGTTATAAAGTTAAGTTTTAAAATCAGTAATGTGCTTATGTAAAACTAAATCTTAATTTTCTTTCATTTGCTAAAAGGACTAAGTTTTCTTGTACTGCTCCTGCTAAGGGATTATGGAAGTTTTGTCATTACCCTTTTCGTTTGTTTGTTTTGTTTTGTTACTTTTTTAATTTAGGTTTTTAATTTTATTTATTTATTTATTTGTTTACTTATTTATTTATTTACATCCAAGTTAGTTAGCATATAGTGCAATAATGATTTCAAGAGTAGATTACAGTGATTCACCCCCTATGCATAACACCCAGTTTTGTCTTTACCTTTCAAGTTTTTTGCCTAGAAAGCAAATATTCTTTGTTTTCTCAAAATAATTTTCTGTGCTTTATCAGGTCTTTTATTGGTTTTGCTCACAACTACGTAACCTTTTGTATTTGCCTTAAAACCTTTTGTCACTTTGGTTAAATAGAAATTGAGTATTGTTGGGGCGCCTGGGTGGCGCAGTCGGTTAAGCGTCCGACTTCAGCCAGGTCACGATCTCGCGGTCCGGGAGTCCGAGCCCCGTGTCAGGCTCTGGGCTGATGGCTCAGAGCCTGGAGCCTGTTTCCGATTCTGTGTCTCCCTCTCTCTCTGCCCCTCCCCCGTTCATGCTCTGTCTCTGTCTGTCCCAAAAAAAATAAACGTTGAAAAAAAGAAAATTAAAAAAAAAAAAGAAATTGAGTATTGTTTCATGATGATCTATGATCTTATTTGGTAAAGTGTCTAAACCTTCTGATATTTTTGACAAACTTCCCCAAATCATTTTCTAAATGAAAATTTTTTAAAATATTTATTGACTTATTTTTAAAGACAGAGAGAGAGAGCATGTGAGCAGGGGAGGGGGCAGAGAGAGAGGGAGAGAGAACCCAAGCAGGCTCAGTGTTGTCAGTGCAGAGGGTAATGTGGGGCTCAAACTCACTAACCATAAGATCATGACCTGAGTCAAAACCAAGAGTTGGGTACTTAACTGACTGAGCCACCCAGGCACCCCAAGAATTTCTAAAACAAATGGAAAAACCTGATTCAAGCAGAACAAACATTAATTACATGGAACTGACTGAACTGAGGTGGATGATTATAATTATTATGACTTTTTTGTTTGAAACATTGCTGGTTCCTTATGTTTTGTTTCTCCAGATTTAAGGAAAGCTTTTCTCTTTTTCTTTTAAGCTATCAACAACTTGGCAAGATATGCCTTTGTGAACAAAGATGACATAATTACATTTTCTCCCTAACTGATCCCTCCTGAATTTGAAAAATATTGACTATTCTTATATTTTCATGGCAATATACGTATTTGTGTAAGTTCAGTAAGAATCTGTTCTTGTAATAAGAAAATTAGAAACATGGGTTATATTACTAATGCTTTAACTAAAATGTCATATTTGAGAATGATGTGATAAACTCAGGTGACCAAATAGCTTTAAGAAACTAAGGTTGACTTTATGGAATTAATAAAGCCCCTTGCAAAAATCTCTCTGCCCTGCTTTTGGTTTTTGACAGTCTTACCAGGTGAGTAAGGAAGATCACTTTCTGGCAGGCACAGGAACCTTAGCTTAATTTGGGGACCTCAAGAAGAGAGGAAATAACCGAAATCTGTAAGTTTTTCAGGCAAACTCTGATGGCAAGTCTTTGGCTTATCTTTCTAGCCTCAAGAGGCTTTTAAAAAGTTGGAATCTGAGATTCCTTATGAAAAATGTCTAGCAAAGTAGATTTAAAAAGCCTATATAGTTAATAACTATTCTTGCTGTACTTATATAAATAATCTGGCAAAATATATTGAAACTAGACTGACTTTGCAAACAAATTAGACTTATGATCATTTTCTTTGATAGAAATAGGGGTTACCAGAGACAGAAAAATTATGTTCTAATAGAAACTATGATAAGCACTTGTGGACATCTGATTCTAGTATTGCTCATTGCTTTGAGGTTTTTTTCTACCTATACACTGGAATGGATCCTGAATTCTTCAAGTTTTCTCCAGTATTTGGCTACAACTCTCCAAACTAACATTTCAAATTTTATCTCACCCTTCTGACTTGGAGTCATGGAGAACTAAAGTTGCTTTTTTTCTAAAACCCTGCAAGCTATGCTGGACAACTTGATATCAACTTCAGAGAAATCATGATAATAGTTCATGTATGGGTAATCTTCATGCCTGTTGTCCTACAAGCCACTTAGAAAGATCACCAGAGATATTCAAATTACAAATCAGGAAGATCTATCATATTGTCACTGCCCGCCCTCACTCCATCTGAAGATGCTTCAAGCTGGACATCTAGAAGTCTTCTCAACTGTCTGCCTTCAAAACTCATAAACTGTGACTGTAGTCTGCTCTGATCATTAGCCATTGTTTTTCTTTTGTTTCCATAGAAATATCTCTTATTAAATACCAGGTGGCTTGCACCACAGGCCTAACGTGAGCCCACTTACTTCTCCGCATCCTGAAATGAGACACAACTGTTTCACTGAACTGACCTATTCTCAGGACTAAGAGACTAGTTCAATTAGGTGAAGCAGTCTATCAACTTAACTTCTGGACTGCAAAACTTCTTAGGGAAGTTTCAAAGGAAAACAGGAGGAGCATGATCCTGAAATATGCCACTTTGGCATGTAGATTATTTTGAGCTAAAGGCAATCAAGACCCAGCAGATTCAAGAAAAACTTTTACTTCTCCCTTAACTATCTAAAAGAATTTAAATAGAGAGCCTGGTCCAGAAAGAGAGCTATTACCAAAGATAACTTTTTGTCTGAAAGACATATCTATATGGCAATGCAAACATCTAATTCCCAAACATCTGCTTTTCCTATTGTCCGTGAATCTCCTTCCTCCCTTTGATGCCCTAAGCCCTTATCCCATTTCTTAAATCAGGATGGCATATAAGCTTCAGCTGACTGACTTGTCCTTGGGTGTCATATATTTTATGGGACTCCCTTATAAATGTAATTAAATTTGTTTTTCTCCAGTTAATCTGCCTTATGTCAATTTAATTCATAGACAAACCAAAAGAATCTACAGTAGTAGTGGAAAACTTTTCCTCCCCTACACAGTGAATATGCTGATCCTCACGAAGAAGAGGTCATCAATGCACTTGGAATGGGGATATATTCCAGGTCATGTTTCTAATTGTGACCTAGGCTTAGACTTACCATTCATCCTCCTTTACTAGGCCCACCCCCACCCTTAACCAGTAATAAGCATTTGGATTAAAGTTAAGAAACACTAATTGGCTGGTAGGGGTCTTCAAATCCAGATACATGCGGGGGTAATTAGAAACAAACAGGGAAGGGGGGCCGTGCCTGAGTGGCTCAGTTTGTTAACCATCAGACTCTTGATATTGGCTCAGGTCATGATCTCACAGTTCATGGGACTGAACCCTGTGTCAGACTCTGCAAACACAGCACAGAGCTTGCTTAAGATTCTCTCTCTCTCCCTGTCTCTCTCTCCCTCTGACCCTTCCCTCAAAATAAATAAATAAGCATTAAAAACATTTTTTTTAATTAAAAAAAATAGAAACAAACAGGGTGCATAGCAGATAGAAGTTAAGGAATAAAACATACATTTTAGCCTCTGAGTGTGTTTTCTTACGCTTTTACTGTTTTTCTCTTTGATTCAAATTAGGGTCTTATTCAGCGTGCAAGGAGTAGCTTCCAAAAGAAAAGTTTAGATCTATAAAAGTCTTAGACTTTTCCTATAAATCAAATAAGCATAATCTGTTCAGGAAAATACTCCCTGGAAACTGTGACAAAGTAGTACAATATTAGGGAGTTTGGCCAGTAGGGTGTCAAAAAGCCTGCAGGACAAATCAGGAAACATGATTCTAGTGGTTCTCTGGCCCTTTTTCTTCTTACAGGAATTAGGAATGCTCCCACTCTCTCTCCCCATCCCACTTCTCTTAAAAATAGCGCCTTCAGGGAGGTTTTGCCAGCCCTTTTAGTTGTGATCTCCAAAGGAAATAGGGAGATTGAACAGGAAATGTGGGATGCCAACGTTCAGGTAATTTTCAACTTCAAGAGAGAGAAATAGGAAAGAAGATTTGCAGCAATTTTAACCGTATGCCTGTCATTGTCGGCAGGCTTAACTGTATCATATCTATAAGAATGTAGGAGGCATGTTAACTCTAGAACAGAGAACTAAATTTATAGAAGACAGAGATGAGTGCTAAAAAGTACTTGGCTATTTGGTTGTCAGGATAACTTTTCCTGATTGGAACATGACTGACACATGATACAAAAACACTGTTAGTTCCTCTGAGCACATGTTTACCATCTCTCTTCTTGTGCCCAAACTTTAGGGAAAGAAAGAGTCAAGTTTTCTTTCTCATTGTATGAAAAGATGCAACAGAGGTAGAGTGGAAAAGGAGACAATTTAGGGGGTAGAGGAGGCACTTACTGCCTTCTTGCAAGAAGTCAGCCACAGTGGGGAGCTGCTTCTGGCACTCAAGTAGTTAAGAGATTGGAGGTCAAAGCCACAAACACTGGAGTAATGGGGGAACCATGCATAGGCTTTTAAAAAATCAGAGAGCTTCTTTGAGAAGAGAACAGAAATTAAATTAAGTTAATGTTGGTTAACACATGAAATTTGTTGTTAGTGATTTACAGAGCCCAGAAGATACTTAGCTCGGCAAGGCATTCCAAACTCAGACCTAGGGTTGGCAAATGTTAAAAAGAGCAGAGGAAAGACTGACCAGAGCAGAAGAATGGTCCAACCTCATGTCTGATACAATTATAGGTTGCAAATGGGAGGAGGAACCATGGAATCTGGTTGTAAATGACAGGGTTTACCAGGGACCTGATACTGGTTCTAAAATTGACTGTAAAAGTTTTACAGAAAAAATTTTTTAAATAAAAAATTTACACGGGGTGCCTGGGTGGCTCAGTTGGTTAAGCATCCAACTTTGGCTCAGGTCATGATCTCGTGGTATGTGAGTTAGAGGCCTGTGTTGGGCTCTGTGCTGATAGTTCAGAGCCTGGAGCCTGTTTTGGATTCTGTGTCTCCCTCTCTCTCTGCCCCTCCCCTGCTCACACTCTTGGTCTCTCAAAAATAAATAAACACTGAAAAAAAATTTTTTTAAGTTACAGAAGTAATGCATATAGGAAAATTAATAGCTACTGATAAAAATTTTAAATAAAAACATCACTTTTCAAAAGTCAGAGGTAACATTATAGCTGGCATATAATATCCACTTAATAAGTATTAGCCATTTAAAAACATATATATATATATATAATGTATATATCTTTGAATACATATCTACTTATTGATCTATACTTTTAAAAACCTACATTTATTGTTAAACAATATATTAGGACTATACTTATATGTCAATAAATACCTTTTGTTTTATTTTCTTTGTTTTACCACTAATATCTGTATGCTTTATAATATAATAAGATATAATGTTGATTATCTTGGGTGTATCTGGAAATCAACAGACCTTATGTGTAAGTGCAATGAAATCCTCGCTAGTCGGGGAAGAGATTATAAAAACAGAACTGCAAAGGGAAAAGGTACGGCAGAGATCAAAATGTGCGCACATTGAATATATGCAAAGGGAGGAACTAAAGAAATGATCCATTTTGAGCCCAGAGAAGAGAGATGAGCCTCCCCCTTCCTTGCTACATGTTTCCTCCTTCTTCTCTTTTCCCTCCTCCCCTGTCTGTCTCCCCAGATGTGTTCTTGCTGGCTAGGTCACTCCAGGATTTCCTGATTAAAATGAGGAAGCACAGCTGAGCACTCCAGTGAGTTCAGATTGAAATCTTGTCACCTTTTGACCTTTAGCCCCACCCTGTGTTACTGGTCTAAAAACTGGCACCCCTGACTGTAAATGGAAGAAAAAAGAAAGAAGGCCAAGAAGGAAAGCAACATATGCCCGTGGCTGTTAGCTCTGCAAAGCCACACCTTGTTTCTCTCTTCCTGTTTAATATGAGAGGCAGAGTCTGGGACCATTATAGTTTAGGGTGGGAGCAGGACTGCAAGGTACAAGCAGATATTAACCTACTCAAGGCAATTATATTTCGTTGAGAAAATAAAGTAAATCTTTGGGAACGTATTTATTCTACCACCCAATCATAATTCTGCCCACATCTTTCCCCATCTTTCCTCATGGTCCTGTTCTTACCAAAGGCTAGTCTCTCCCATTTGGCCCTGAGAGCCATTGCCTCTGCCAGCTAGCCATTGACCCTTGTCCTTCTCTTATCTTTTCTCCAGCAGCATCCATATCTTCCCTCAATATGCAAACATACTCTAGTAGTTATCAAAATAAAAACCAAGCCCAAATACAACATGCAAAATCCTATGTTGAGCCCTTATCTACCTCCAGCTACTACCCCCACCTATTTTTATGTTCCTTTTTAAGTAAATCTCAAAAAAGTTGTGTTCGTAAGTAGTCTCCACTTCCTGAACTTCATTTCATCCTTCCTCACACTCTAAGCTGGCCTGTCTCTCCACTAGTCACTAAAACAGCTTTAGTCAGTTACCAATGATCTTTATGCTGGTAAGACAATGGATACGTGGTGTCTTACATTTGCCAGACTTTCAGCATCATTCCCCTTGGGGAATGATTCTATCCTTATTCCCTGATTTCAGTGACATCTTGCTCCCCTGGGTTTTCTTCTGCCATTCTTAGAGACGACACTTTTAGGCAAACAATTTCAAACAATGGAAAGGGTCCACAGTGCCCCCCCCACCCCACCACCCCAGCTGAATACTGACAGGCCCAGCAGGCTTCCCACCTCAGAATATCCAGAGGCCCTAACTGACCAATGGGCTACTTAGAACCAGGCACAGTTACTAAGAAAAGGGAAGCTTCCATACTTCACCAAATCTCCTCGACTTCCCCCTTCCATCCACTGCCTCATTGCAGGCAGCCTCTCCTCTGCGGACTTGCCAGCTGCTCCCTTGCAGTGTATTCAACAAACTTCTATCTCCTTTGTTCTGCCTCAGGAGAATTCTTCCACCTCAAGTGCCATTGGCTTCCACCTGGTTGTTGCCCCACACTTGAGGGCCCCCAATTGATCAGGCATACACCCCATTTAGATCCCACAATTCTGGCTGCTCTTTTACCATTTCTTTACCAGCTCTCCCCCTCTGGCTTCTAGTAGTTAGATTTAGGGTAGGTCCTGGGTTCTATTCTCTTTACTCTGCATTTTCTCCCCAGGATCCCATCCATGTCCATGGCCTAATTTATCATCTATAGGCTGATAACTCCTACTGGAGCCTGTAGTCTAACATCCAGATATTCCTTTCAGGACTACAGCACTCATTCTGCCAGATGAACTGTTGGCTGTTGACAGTTCACAACTGATTACTTCATTGAGTATTGTCTTCTGCTCAAGATTAGACCCTTTCCCCAGGAACAGTCTGCATCCAATGTTAGTTGAAGCAAAGGTACAAAGGCCTTTAGTTCAGGACAACTCTAGAGGGCCATACCAGTTCCAGAGTTCCCTGAAGAACTGGAGGAGGTCTCTGTTAGAACTACATCACAGTTTAACTTATGCCTCTGTCCAGTCATGTTTCCCCTACTCCCCTACAGATGTTTTCAAGAACATTCCTGTGGTAGACAGTGTGATGCACCACTCAAACGTCCCTTCAGGCATGGAGAACTAATTATGGTTGTTGGGAATGTAGCATATATATCATTAATATATACATACAACAACATTGTTTAGGTATATAACAGCATTGTATATAACATATACATACATGTATAACACACACACACACACACACACAAACATACAGACAGATGCCAAAAGAGACCTTATAGTCTATTCTAAAATTTTAGCTATCCATGAATCTGGTACAATAATACAAAAGTCACTAGTTATAAAATATGTTGAATCCAAATTGTGGTTTTGGTAGATGGAATAACTTGAATTTACCTGCTTAGATGACTATTTAACTATTATTTGTAGAGAAAACACTTTAGATTTTGTATTCACCTAAGTTTCAAATACTCTCCCCTCTTTTTCCCTTTTGATAAGAATTACCTCCCTGAACTTTGCATTTCAAAGAGATGGCCTAGATAAAGCTCAGTGGGGAAGATCAGGTAGAATATTTACATCTCAAAAGCATAGGAACAGAATGCCAATTCTCTAAGGCCAGACTTGTTAGAATATTTACAAGCCCTTTAATATAAATAGGGGGAGGTTTGGGGATTGATAAAAAATGGAGCCACATTTCTGGTTTCACAAAGATTTGTAAAATAAGGAAAGTTGTTTTTAATCCCTCAAAGAATTGGGTTGTGGCCAGGTGACATCAGGGGACTGATCTTCCAACCTATCACATTCTCATCAATTTGCTTTTTTATATCAGGGAGATTTCCAACTAAGATGGAAATAAAAAGATTTTTATGTTCTGGATTTAGAGCTTGTCTTTGGAATATTTTAGTAAATCCTCCACAAAGGACGTTTTCCTGGGATTCCATCTGCAGTCTCTGAGTGGAGTTTAAAGTGGAGAGTGTAGGTCTGATATCTACTAGAATTTGGCAAGGTTTCTAATCAATTTTTATTAATTTTAGGTTTAGTTTCCCTTGGCTGTTTAAGAGAATAATGTGGCAGTTTACCAGAGAATCCCTCAGAGTCCCATCAGCCCTGGGCGGGGCCCATGTGGGGGCTCTCCTTCATGGGTAGCTCTGGGGGTGTCTGTAAGTAGCTACTAACTTGGTGCGCTTTGGTTTATGGTCATGTGGTCTCTTCAGAGGGGAAAGAATTCAGATGGAGGATTACCAGAAGGAGTACTTGAGTCAAGAAAAATCGAGAGAGCAGTAAGGGTTGCATCCATCTCAGTGTTTTGTTTTAGGTCCCACATGTGTCTTTAATTTTTTCTTCCACGTTTTACAATGAGTTTTTCAGTGAAGGTGTTTTGGAGTCTTGAAGCCTTTAGGAAGCTTCTGCATGGCAATTAAATTAGGTATCCCATTCTGTTTGATTTGAGAGCCCTTGCTTTGAAGTGTACTGCTTAAATGGATAATCTTGTCTCATTGCAATATTCTCCATAATGGCCACCATAATTCTGGGCTGGGATTTCCCTGAAGGCTGGTGGTAGTTTGGTAGGATCCTTAACCACAAATGGAGTTTAACTCACATTTCTGTCCACAAATCTCTAGCTGCAAATGGGGGTGCAACCCACATTTCTGTCCAGCCATATTCTGGGACCCCGAACCTGACAGTTAGCAAGCCAAGTTTAGGACACAAATTTAATACAAAATTTGCCACTTTTGTAGATATTCATAGCTTCCAGGATCACAGTTTTTATACATAAAGTAAGCAGATGTGCTGGAAGGTAGCATGCTCAACTCCTTGGAATTTAAGGATCCCATTTTTTTAGCTAAGCCTTTGGGTCCCCAGAAACCAAGCTAATTCTTAAAAGGGATGGGCCCTGAGGCTGGGGATTGTGTGGTGCTTTACAGTGTATCTCACTGCATGGAAATTTCTTGAGGTCGGTGGGTGACCTAGTGTCAGTCTAACCCGTTCTGTGACCAACTTATCCTAACACGGGGTCTTAGAGTTAGGTGGTGAGTGCTCTGATAGCCTCTACTGCTTGGCTCATGCCCACCAATTTTATGGCTTTTGGCTTCCAAGAGTCCCTTAGCAGTAGCCTTAAATTATACAAAGCAAGACAGACAAACATGCTCATAGCAACATGCCAGGAGTAACCACAGATATTACTGACTGGTCAATAGAAAGCCTTGTGTGCACGACCAGCAATTCCCAGCATCAAACTGAGGTCTGGGGAGAGGACTGAGCCAGCAGAAATCAACAGCTGGGGACTATGGACTAGGATTCCAAACAAATGGGGAGCTGGGGACTGAACCAAGGACTAGGGACTCAAGTTCCAGATGGAACTGTGTGCCTGCTCAAGCTCACCTGACAAGCGCTGGACTGGAAAGCCAGTTAAATCAGGAGTGTGATGCAGAGAAAGTGGAGCTCAGAATCCAGAGGAGCTAACCCATGGCCTTCAGAAACAGTGAGAAAGACAGAGAACTCAAAGGGTGTATGGGGACCATGCCTGTGTTTTTGTTGTCCCCCAAACTGTTGAAAGTCTCTTTCAGATCCCACAGCTGCCACCAAATCTGTTAAAAAGCAAGAGTTATCCTAGTAAATTAAAAAAAATAATAACTTTTATTTATTTTTGAGAGAGAGAGAGAGAGACAAACAGAACATGAGCAAGGAAGGGGCAGAGAGAGAAGGAGACACAGAATCTGAGGCAGGCTCCAGGCTCTGAGCTGTCAGCACAGAGACTGACACGGGGCTAAAACTCACAAACCACAAGATCATGACCTGAGCTGAAGTTGATCGCTCAACCGACTGAGCCACCAGGCTCCCCTATCCTAGTAAAATTTAAAGTTCTTATTGGCTTTATTCAATGATTGATGAATCGGGCAGCATCTCATCTAGCAAATAGAAAGGAGCTCTGAAGACTTGGGCAAAATGAAATATTTTCATGGGCAGAAGGGGACAGGACAAGGAAGTCATTAGCAAAGAGTAGATTGTTTGAGGCAAGGTCACCTTCCTTTAGGGGAGAGCGGAAGTCCATCAGGCAGATTACCTTAGTGCTGATGAAGAAATTCCAAATTAACTGGCCCAAGTCTACTTCTGGGAGAGGTTGAAAGTGTAATTAAGTTCGGTATTAAGTCTTGGTTTGGTGACGTGGGCTTAGCACAAGTGACTCCATTTGGGGCCTGTTGTCCCTTTTTTAACATTAGCAAGCAGCAAGTCAGGGATTTGCAGCCAGTTATTCTGTCTCTAGAATCTATGCTTCTAATTAGAACACTATGCTGCCTTTCTTTTTCTTAAAGTTTTTATTTTAACTACAGTTAGTTAATGATGAGGGAGCATAATGCAAGCTGAGACTCAGCAAACACATCCCTCCTCCTCCCCAGGTCCTTTGTGGGATATTCCTCTAGCACTTCTGGCTGCCCAAGAACAAAGGAAAGGGGGAAAACAAATGGTTAACTGATAGAGATCACAATCATGTAAGGCGGGAGTCTCCTTAAGTTTACAAATATCTTAGTAAATTACAAGAAAAAGGCAATCTTCCGGGAGCCCAGGTGGTTCAGTTGGTTAAGCCTCTAACTTGGCTCAGGTCATGATCTTGTTTGAGCCCCGCATTGGACTCTGGGCTGACAGCTCCGAGCCTGAAGCCTGCTTTGGATTCTGTGTCTCCCTTTCTCTTTAGCCCTCCCCTGCTCTCTCTCTCTCTCTCTCTCTCTCTCTCTCTGTCTCTCTCTCTCTCTCAATCTCTCTCTCAAAGATAAATAAACATGAAAATTTATTTGAAAAATTTCTTTATGACCTTCAGCTCATTGACAAATACTCGAGGCAAACACAGAGTATAACATTTCTCCAGGAACCCCCTATTGTCTTTTTTTTTTTTTAATATTTATTTATTTGGGGAGAGTGTAAGTGGGGGAGGGGCAGAGAGAGGAGGACAAAGCAGGCTTTGAGCTGATGGGCTGACAGCACAGAGCCCAATGTAGGGCTCCAACCCAGTGACGATAAGATCATGACCTGAGCCAAAGTCAGACCTCAGTCAACTGAGCCACCCAGGTGCCCCAAACCCCCTACTGTCTTAATGTCAGTGCCTTACTAGAGGGAAAACAACCTTAGCTTGATAATAGCAAGGCCCCTGGCATCTTAAGAGTCCCTTTTAGCATATGAAAGTCCTTCTGGAGGCCTTCGTATACCTTTACCTCCCCCAACTCCATAGTATATAACCAGTCATTCTTTACAACCCCAGTACAGCTCTTCCTTCCCTGAGTCCTGTTCCTGTGCTTTAATGAAATCACCTTTTTTGCACCAAAGATGTCTCAAAAATTCTTTCTTGGCTGTCAGTTCCAAATCCCCATCATTCCAAAACCACATCACCCTGTGCTTATAACAAGTGCATGCCTTAATTCCCATCATTTATTTGATCCATCCCTCTACCCCCCTCTCCTCTGGTAACCATCACTTTGTTCTCTATAATTAAGAGTCTGTTTCTTGCTTTGTCTCTCTCTCTTATTTTTTTCCTTTTGCTTGTTTTTTGTTGTTGTTGTTTGTTTCTTAAATTTTACATATGAGTGAAATCATATGGATTTGTCTTTTTCTGACTCACTTATTTCACTTATCAGAATACTCTAACTCCATCCATGTTGTTGCAAATGGCAAGGTTTCATTCTTTTTTATGGTTGAATAATATTCATATATATATATATATACATATATATATATATATATATATATATATATATATATATATACCACATCTTCCATATCTTGGTTGTTGTAAATAATGCTGCTGTAAACATATGGGTGCATGTATCCCTTTGAGTTAGTGTTCTTGTGTTTTTTGGGGTAAATACCCAGTAGTGCAATTGCTGGATCATAATAAGGTAGTTCCATTTTTAACTTGAGAAACCTCCACATTGTTTTCCACAATGGCTGCACCAGTTTGCATTCCCATCAACAGTATATGAGTATTCATTTTTCTCCACACCCTCACCAACCCCTGTTGTTTCTTGTGTTTTTGATTTTAGCTATTCTGACAGGTGTAAGGTGATATCTCATTGTACTTTTGATTTGCATTTCCCTGATGATAAATGAGGATGAGCATCTTTTCATATGCCTGTTGGCCATATGTGTGCCTTCTTTGGAGAAATGTCTGTTCATGCCTTCTGCCCATTTTTTAATCGGATTATTCATTTTTGAGTTTTGTAAGTTTTTTTATATATTTTAAATACTCTTTTATCAGATATGTCATTTGCAATTATCTCCTCCCATTCCATAGGTTGTCATTTAGTTTTGTTGATTGTTTCCTCCTCCTCTTTTGTTATTTTGATGTAGTCCCAATGTTTATTTTTGCTTTTGTTTCTCTTGCCTCAGAAGACTTATTGAGAAAGAAGTTACTATAGCCCATGTCAAAGAAGTTATTGCCTGTGCTCTCTTCTACATTTTTTTTGGTTTCAGGTCTCACATTTAGGTCCTTAATCCATTTTGAATTTATTTTAGGTCTTTAATCCATTTTGAATTTATTTTTGTGTATGGGGTAATAAAGTGGTTCAGTTTCATTCTTTTGCATGTTGTTGTCCAGCTTCCCCAGCACCATTTGTTGAAGAGACTGTCTTTTTCTCATTGGATATTCTTTCCTGCTTTGTCTAAGATTGATTAATAATACAATTGTGGGTTTTCTCTTCTGGTTTCTTGATCTGTGTATCTATTTTTTCGTCTGCCCTCTACTGTTTTGATTACCACAGCCTTGTAATACAACTTGAAGTCTGGAATTATGATACCTCTGGCTTTGATCTTCTTTTTCAAGATTGCTTTATTTACTCAGGGTCTTTTGTGGTTCTACACAAATTTTAGGATGACTTGTTCTAGTTCTGTGGAAAATGCTTTGGTATTTTGATGGGGATGGCATTAAATGTATAGATTGCTTTGGGGAGTATGGACATTTAACAGTATTTGTTCCTCCAATCCATGTATGCTGTCTCTCTTTTTAATAAAAAGTGAAAAAGCCACCACTCTACTGCTTAACAAACTACAATGGCATGGGTTGCACACAGAAGACAATTTTAACTCGTTTTACAGCATTTACAGGCCCTCATGATCCGCTCCCTGCCACACTCTCTATAGACAAAAGCCACATTGACCCCCTGCCTCTTCTTTGATAGGCCTGTTCTGGGTCTTGTTGTTCCCTCACCTCTTCTTCAGGTCACTTCATGGCTGGCTGTGTCACATCCTTCAGATCTCAGTAATGTCCCTTCATCAAGGGGCCTTCTCTGCCCATACAATTAACTAGTTCTCTTCCATCTTCCTCTACCATAACATTCCATTCACCTTGTTCATAGCATTCAATGCAACCTGTACTTATTTTCATTATTTGCGTGTTCTTTATTCAGCTCCTCTGAAGAGTATAACCTCCTTGGGGGCAGGGACATTTTTAATCTTGGCCTTTGTTGTATCTGCACTTATCACAGTACTTGGCTAGCAGTGAGTACTAGGTAGCATTTGTTGAACACATACAAAATGAACGAAAAGCAGTACTGAAAGGTGAGCAAGAGCTTGGCTCTAGAATCAGACAGACCAGGGTTTGACTTAAGCTTCTGATCTTGGGAGATTTGTGAAGCCTCTGGAAACATGTTTTTTGTCTTCTGTAAAAGGTAGATAATAGTAGTAGCTACTTCATAGCATTGTTGTGAGGATTAAACGGAGATAAGCTATCTACTAGGCATATTGTAAACACGCAACACATCACGGCTGTTATTATCACCACTGTTGTCATCATTCCCAGGCTGCATTGCAGCTCACTGTGCAGCCTGCGGGTTGACAGCCCTTGGGTGGGATCCTATTCCTGTCCCAACCTGCTCAGGTTGGCAGTGCCAGCTGGGGGAAGACTTATTGGTGAGCCTGTGGATGGGACAGGCACATGACTGTCATGCCCGTGAACGTGCTAAAGCCAGGAGCACTTCTCACAGAGCCTCCTTCCCCTTCTCCATTGCCTTTCTCAGCCTTTCTCCCTTCCCACTGTTTGTATTCCTCTTAACCCTGGCTGAATTAAGCCAATCCTTTGCTTAGCTCCCTTTCTGCCACTAGAAAGCATTTTGGGGAGTGTAAAATATTCTGTTTCTTCTGTTAATGATGTATGCTTGGCAGACACAGGTATCTGATGTTACAGTAAGATAGGTTAACCAGGCTTCTGAGGAAACAGTGGCTTGTATAGCCCAGAACTGATAACCTCTGTTTTCTCTTCTTCCTGGGTCACAGGAAACACTGACTACTCCACCCTTCCCAGTGGTTACAGGCAGAAAACACTGATGTGGATTAACATGTAGGGTATATGCAGAAGACAGATGGAAAAGAAAATGCAGACAGGGAATGATCTATTTTCATTGGTGGAAAAGCATTGAGAATTGGAAAATGGGAAAGGGAGGGTAGGAAGCCTTGATTGCCTTATGTTTAATAAGGAGAGAGGGCAGAGGCATTTGCTTTTCTAGGGATCAGCTGGAGAAGACTTCCTGGAAAAGTACCGAATTATCCAGGCTCACATCTGCCATTTCTTAAAGACCCCTGCCTGCAGCCTTTCTGAGCTAACTTGTAGTTTTCTGAGCATTTTGTCTAAACTGTGTGATGCTGTCTTCTCTTCCAGGAATGGCTTTTTATTCCTTGCTCCCTTAATGGCCTCCAGAACTCATGCCCCTTGTAACTGTTCCACTGCAGATTTCAGTACCCAGCACTGTGCCTGAGACAGTATAGGCATCTCATGAATGTTTGTTGAATGAATGGTGACTATTCAGAAGCTTTTTGATGCACATAAAGATTGTAAAGTGGCAAAAAAGGTCAATGTTCAGTGCATACAATGGTTGCCCTACAATGTGGCTGAGTCTTGGGAAATAATTATCCCCGAAGGTGATATACGTTAATGAAGGAAAAATGTCAAAAGAAAGGCTGTGGTCTTGGAGGACAGTTGCACCCCGGATGACAGAGGGGAGCTTGAACTGGCAGAGGCTTGGGTGGGTGGAGACTGGAAGTGGTGCCTGCACAAGAGTCTGGCAGAGGGTACGTGCCTGGGGCTGACCCTGGGCCCTCTCCCAACTAGCTGTCTGCCACGGAGGGTGTCTGTGACAGCTCAGAAGATGGGACACCTTGTTCTAACTGGTCCCCCTGGAGAAGCTGAGTTTTTGTGATTTGCACAAAGTCCCAAGCTAGTGTTGGCCCTGGAGGAGCCTGTAAAGAAACCCTTGCCCCTCTGAGGGTCACCACCTGAACCCCTCCCTGGATAACAATGCTTATCTCTCTCTCTCTCTTTTTTCGTTGTTGAGGGACAGAAGCCTACTTGGCAGGTGAAGGGAAAGGGAAAGATTTTCCGTGTTGAGTTAGAATTCATACCTTTGACAAATCCTCTTAACTCTCATCCTTCCTTGATGGTTAAATGAAGTGTCATGTGGGTTCTCTCTTCGAAAAGAGCACAGATTGTCATCTTTCCTGAGATGGTTTCAGTGAGGCTAGGCTTGACTTTTTTTATTTTTTGTTAAAGTTTTATTTATTTAAATAATCTCTACAGCCAACATCTCTGTACAGCCAACATCTACATCAGGGTCATCTCATGACCCTGAGATCAAGAGTCCCAAGCTCCTTCAACTCAACCAGCCAAGTGCCCCAGAGGCTAGGCTTGACTTTATTTTTTTTAAATTTTTTTTTTAATGTTTATTTATTTTTTGAGACAGAGACAGACAGAGCATGAATGGGGGAGGGTCAGAGAGAGGGAGACACAGAATCTGAAACAGGCTCCAGGCTCTGAGCTGTCAGCACAGAGCCCGACGCGGGGCTCGAACTCATGGAGTGTGAGATCATGACTTGAGCCGAAGTCGGCCACTTAACCGACTGAGCCACCCAGGCGCCCCTAGGCTTGACTTTATTTTTTTATTTTTTAATTTTTTTTTCAACGTTTTTATTTATTTTTGGGACAGAGAGAGACAGAGCATGAACGGGGAAGGGGCAGAGAGAGAGGGAGACACAGAATCGGAAACAGGCTCCAGGCTCTGAGCCATCACATCAGCCCAGAGCCTGACGCGGGGCTCGAACTCCCGGACCGGACCGCGAGATCGTGACCTGGCTGAAGTCGGACGCTTAACTGACTGCGCCACCCAGGAGCCCCTCGGCTTGACTTTAAAGAGATATACTTCATGTCTCTTACAACCATCCATTATGATGTGATTCTAGGATTTAAAATTTACATATACTGAATATTCATATATGCAATCAGCTTTGATTATTCTGGGGCAAAGTGTGTATATTGATTGGGTTAGTGGCCCATTCACAATCACTTTTGATTTCAAGTTCTTGTTAAGATAATCACAGACTCTGCTTAATTAATTCCTTTGTTGAAATTATTACTGTCGGTGTTTATTCCTACATGGGAGTTAATGCAAGAATGCTTTTCTCATGCAAAGCAGTGCTTTCCCCCATCCTTTCTCTGATTGCCATTTCAGGAAGAAAGAAGGCGTATAAGACCTGTATGTCTTAGTCTAACAGGGATGCTGTTTGTGAGAGGCACACGATGCAGTGGAAAGCAGACAGATGAGGTGTCGTTCATTTAACAAATATTTATTGAGTGCAACTAATCCAGTACTGAGCTATGTGTGCTGAATTCAAATCCTAGCTCTGTCACTTACTAGCTCTAGGACCTAGGGTGACAAACTATCTCAGTTTCCCCAGGACTGTCAGGAAAACTGGAATAGTTACTTGCTACGTCACTTGCCTTTATCTGTAAAATCAGGAAATTGATTCTTTTTTATATCATGAGTTTAGTGTGAGGCTCAAATGAGATAATGTGAAAGAACACTGTAAGTTGCGAACTGCCATATGAATATAAAGTACTATTTGCTTTTTTAACCCGAGGTATGTGTAGTGAAAGGCTTGGATCTAGAACTGGAGTTTTACTCTGGGGCTCAGGCAGGTACTGAGGGGTGGGGGAACCCCTGACTCATCAGCTACTGGGATACATTTCCATCTGACCACAAAGTTTGGTGCCCAAGGGTGCTGGCAGTATTACATCAGAGTCCTGCAGGTAAATTGTAGAGAGGTCCAAAGAAAGAGGTAATGGGCTTCTGTGTGTTCTCAAGGGCATCTATCTGCAGGTAGGTGTCAGGGAACCACTATAGGGCTACGAGTCTGGGAATCTCCATGGGAGGGGATTAGTAAGAGCAGCCCAGGTGGTCCAATAGAGGGACCTGGGGTGCTGGGTAGGTACCTACAACATGAACGGGGTTGAAATAGGGCCAAAAATGGCACCAAAGCAACGCCCTGTTATCAGACAAGACTAAAGGTTGGAGATGGACACTTAGTCAGGATGACTCAAAGGCTGGGCCACAGAACGTCAGACTGGAGCTGGAAGTAGGAAGAAAATTCTGGGGAAGGAATGGAGGTAGAAAAGAGGACTTTACAGCTCTGCTGGGGCAGATCTCTGCATGGATTTACTTTTTTTTTTTACAGTTTGGTATTCCAGAGAGGCTAACACTCCCAACACTTTCTTAATTCACACTACTCTTTTTTTTTTTTTTTTTTTGTAAACAGTCTCCTCATTACCTTTCTGCTTAATTTTTCTGGTGTTTAATACATTTTCATAAGTGCTTATCATGTGCCAGATCTTGGGGATGTTCACAAACACCTGTCACATGCTGTATCATGGTAGTGTGTTCTTGTGAGGTAGGTATCATTTCCTCCGTTCTACAGACAGGGAAATGAGGCTCAGAGAGATCAGCTAACTAGCGTCAGTATATACTCATAGAGTTAGGATTTGAACTCCATTCTCCTTTACTCAAAAGCCTGTAGTAATTCCATTCTTGGATCCAGCTTCTGGATTTGAGCCCTCAAAGACTTAGTTCATGCATCACTCTTTAAGCGTCTTAGCTCTTCAGCACCTTGGGTTACTGGTTTTTCTTACAAGCATATATTGTCTTCTTCCTTTTCCTAGCCCAGCATGACTGAACTTTTTCACTTGGATCCAAATCATCATCAGATCAGAATGGACTTTTAATTAGTGCCACTCATGGTACTGGTCTGTAAACTGCTGGTTTCAGGTCCACAAAGATAAGGCACTTGAGCCAGAATGGAAAACGTAAAACAACTACCTCACCAAACACACTTGTTTCTCTTTAAAGCAAGGCTTTCTTGATGAAGGAAGAACTGCCTTGGGTTTACTTTCTAGCAAAAGTTCTTATCTCATAGTGGATCGCTAAAAACAGGTGGAAGACTGACTCTCATCCAGACAGTGGCACTGGTCCAAGTACAGCACTTTGAAGAACATCACCTAGTTACCATCACGTCTCCTCCCTCGCGGCTGTCAACTCTGGATTGTTGCAACAGTCTCTTGGATGGTCTCCCCGCTTGTAGCTGTTTTCTCCCATGCATTCTCCACTCCTCTGCCAGAGAAATCTTCTTATTTATTTATTTGTTTGTTTACTTTTGAGAGAGTACAAGCAGGGGAGGGGCAGAGAGAGAGGGAAAGAAAGAATCCCAAGCAAGCTCTGCACGGTCAGCGCAGAACCCGATGTGGGGCTCCAGTGCAGAACCCGATGTGGGGCTCCAGCCCAGGAACTGTTGAGACCATGACCCAAGCCGGAATCAGATGCTTAACCGACTGAATCGCCCAGGCACTCCAGAGAAATCTTTCTAACTTGTAAATCGGTTTGCGACATTACCTTCCATAAAACCCTTCAATGATTCCCACTGTCTCTTGATAAAGCCCAAGCTTCACGTGGGACCCGAAGCTCTTTGTGACCTTGCTCCGTGTACCCTCACCAGCTTTCCTGCCTGCTGCTTAGGTCCCAGTTTGATAGAATTATATGTAGTTCTCCAAATAGGCCGCATGCTCACTTCACGATTTTGTACATGCTATTCTGTCAGCCCCTGTTGATCTCCTTTCCCTCATTAGCCTGTCACACGTGCACACACTGTCTCTGCGTGGTCAAAAGCCACAACAGCCACATGGAACTTCACAGAGGGTATGGGAATAGAGAGATTTTGTTTCAGTTTTAGGATTTGACCAGGAGGAGAGGAACAGGGAAGGCTAGACTGGGAGTATGCAGGATGACTTAGGGAGATATTCTAGAAGGCTGCTGCTGAACAGGAAGTGATAATGACCTGCCAGTGGAGCAAGGAAATGCTACAGTAAGATTTCCAACAAAACTAGGTGGGTACTCACTGGCAGTAAGTCACAGGTAGAGGGATTAATTTTTTCAAAAAAGGGGATGCAGTATAGTAAACAAAGACAGTTCCTACAGAGAAGTTCCCTTGGGATGTTCTGGAAGTGGCCAAGCAGCTCGTAAGAAAGACTTCTCTCCTTTGGCTGTCAAAGCACCCATGACTCTGAATAGCTTCCAAGCATGATGTTTAGGCAAGGAATGGCTGCTGTTATCTTGGCAGAATGGTGGTGAGCTTGGCAAGCTAGTGGCGGAAGCAGTTAAACTTTATCCATTCTGTCCTCCCACACACTCAGCGTGGAGGCTGTGGACGGCGAGGATGTCAGAGGCTGAAGAAATATCCAGCAGCCCAGGGGGAGAGTCTCTGGGTCTTTTCCCTTATCCGGGACAGGCAAGGCAGACCGAGGGTCACAGCTCCTGCCTGGCCTCTGGTAGCCTCTGATAAGCAAAACCTTCAGTGGGAAGAGATCATTCTCCCTTTTGTCACTTACGCAGATAGAGTAAAGTGTGTGCCCTTTTCCCACTTCTGGGAGGCTAAGATTTATTAAAATCTGCAAATTGCCTCCTTCAAGAAAACATTATATAAAAGGATTAGCTTCCTGGCAGGTGTTTAGTCTGATGCGGGTTCTCAAAAGACATGAATGGGAATTTGTCCATTTTGTGTTATCCAAATGCTCTACAAAGATTAACTCATTCATCCTCATTGCCTGCTTGTGAGGGTTGTTATCCCTTTTTTTCAGCTGTGGAATTGAGACAAAGTGCTGCGCTGAGCGGCCTAGCCCGAGGCTACGCAGCTGGTGGATGGAGCCACCAGGCGCTGTGCTGGCAGGCCTCACAGGCAGGCTTCCTCTCTGAGGTAAGGGCAAGCCTTGGGCCTCTGTCGAGGTAGCTGGCACAGCCTGCAGTGAGCTGCTAGAAGCCCGGAGCCTCAGGAAGACAAAAATCCGAAACACACTAATGGCGGGTGCCAATCAACGAGAATGTGTGATAATGCAGACAGCAGCTGGGTTGAAGTTTGCCTTCCAGAGTTCTGTGATAGCCATGAAGGGACGGTCAGATTAATAGTGCTAGTGACATTGTTAAGCAGTCTGTAGGCGAGGTGTGTGCATGGCTACAGCTCTGTGATGACTTCTACACCATTGCTTTGCATTTGTACGGTGCTTTCCGGTTCTTTTTTTTTTTAATTTTTAAAAAATGTTTATTTTTGAGACAGAGAGAGTGAGTGCATGAGCAAGGGAGGGGCAGAGAGAGAGAGGGAGACAGAGAATCCAAAGCAGGCTCTATGCTGTCAGCACAGAGCCCGATGTGGGGCTCAAACTCAAGAACTGTGAGATCAAGACCTGAGCCGAAACCATGAGTCAAACGCTTAACCGATTGAGCCACCCAGGTGGCTTTCCAATTCTGAAAGCACCCTCACACGTACAATTATTTCCTCACAATTGTTCTTTGAAATAAGTAAGTAAATATTACAGGTTCAATTGTGTTCCCCACAAAATTTATACAGTGAAGCCCTAATTCCCTCAGAGGTATTCCCATACCTCAGAATGTGACTGTATGTGGAGGCAGGACCTTTAAAGAGGGTCGTGATCCAATCCAACCAGTGTTCTTATAAGAGGAGGAAATGTGGACACAGGAGGAGACAGCAGGGGGAAGCACATAGAGGGAAGGATGCAGGGAGAAGGTGGCTGTCTGCAAGCCAAGGAGAGAGGCCTGGGAAGAAACCAGATCTGCTTACTCCTTGATCTTAAACCTCCAGCCTCCAGAAGTGTGGAAAAGGTAAGTCACTCAGTCTGTGGTATTTTGTTATGGCAGCTGTAGCAAACTAATACAGTAGACTATTTTGGAATATCCTTAAACATTTTAGAAGTACTCATTCCCAATCAGAAAATGGCCATATTCATCAGAGGACTTTCACACTGTCTCAATAATAACATTAGAAATGGATCACACCGAGCTCTCACTGTGTGCCAGGCATTGTTGTAAATGTCTTACTTCATTGCATCCACCATTATTTACTTGGGGGGGGGGAGGGAGGAGGAACAGTTTTTCCTTCCAGTAAAATTCTGCTTAATAAATGCAGAAGGAATGAGAGAAATAGAAGATTGCCATTGGGCAAACACCGCAATAATAATTGTTGCAGATGAGACCCAGTGATGGACACTCCAATTAGTGGGTGAGAGTATGATGAGAAATGGGGTGCTTGCATAGCCTCAGAGTATCTCCCCACAAGAAATTTATTAATTACAAAGGGAATAATAGTAACTTTACGGTGGAGAAGCCCCCCGGACACCACCTAATCCAAGTTACCAAGGTTAACCTCACCAATAGTCAGACATGTAGACATCATGTACCCCCAGCTATGATGCACTAAGAGGGCAAAGCATCTCATCTGGGTATCCTTGCCAAAAATGCATAACCTCCATCAACTCATGAGAAAACATGAGGGACATTTTGTAAACAACTGGCCTGCCTTTCCAGAAGTATCACAGACTGGAGGAGATGAAGAAGACATGACACTTAAATGCAGTATAAGATCCTGGGCCAGAAAAGAGAAATTGGTGGCAAAACAGATGGAATCCAAATAAGGTCTGTAGGTGTAGTTAATAGTATCACACTGATGTCAATTCCTGGCTTTGATCTTTGGACTATGTTTATGTAAGATGTTAACATCAGAAGAAGCCGAGTGAAGGGTGTGTAGAAATACTCTACAAAGTTTTCAGCTTTTCTGTAATTTTAAAGTTATTTCAAACTAAAATTAAAAAAAAAAAACTTCTCAAATAGGTGCTATGATTATCCTATTATTAGTAGGTGAAATAACTTGCTCAGTCACCCAGCTTGTTAAGGGTGAGGCGATGATATGTATCCAGGCTGTCTCATTCGAGAGCTTATCTTAAATCCTGAAATATATCGTCTTAGCACCTCAGGGAGACAATGGAGTCTTATCTTAGTTTTAATTTTTCATATACTTGTATCAAAAATTATATATTTTTAGTGATATTCTATAGAATACTTTTTTCTTTTTTTTAAGGACTTATAATCCTTTTTTTTAAATGTTTATTTTTGAGAGACAGCAAGCGGGGGAGGGGCAGAGAGGAAGGGAGATACAGAATTTAAAGCAGGCTCCAGGCTCTGAGCTGTCAGCACAGAGCTAGACATGGGGCTTGAACTCATGGACTGTGAGATCATGACTTGAGCCAAAGTCAGATGCTCAACTGACTGAGCCACCTAGGCACCCCTACAATACTTTTTTCTAAACCATTCTGCCTCCCGTTCCTCCCCATTAAGGAGATTTTGGCATAATTTTTAAGTTGGAAGAAATCAAAAGCTGGGGAGGGCACTGTACAAAATACCATTACATACATGAAGAAGAGGCCGACTCCTCAGAGAACTTACAAATAGCTGAGGCCTATGAAAGATAGACAAATCTATGGAGCGGAAAACAAGCACCAACCAAGTAGTATAGGCCCTGTGGGGCATTGGAGGACAGAAGGGAGGGAAAATGCACTTAAGCCTGATATGACTGAAAAAGGAGGAGGTGACATTTAATCTGGGCCTTCAAGAATGAGAAGGTTTGGGGGTGCCTGGCTAGCTCAGCCAGTTAAGCGCTTAAGTGTCAGACTTTGGCTCAGGTCATGATCTCACGGTTTGTGAGTTCAAGCCTGCATGGGGCTCTGTGCTGACAGCTCAGAGCTTGGAACCCGACTGGGAATCTGTATCACCTGCTCTCTGTCCCTCTCCCACTCACACTCTATCTCTCTCCATCAAAAATAAGTAAACATTAACAATTTTTTTTTTTTAAAAGGACACATCTCGGAAAAGAACATTACAGATAGAAGGGTGATATAAGAAAAGATAGGTGGAGGTGAGAGAGCTCAAGATTGTTGAGTAGACCAGTTAGATTGCAATTGTGGAGTTACTGCATATTTAAGAAAGACATTTTAGCAGAGATCTCAATCTCAAATGCCTTCAGGGGCCATGCAGAAATATGGAGGAAACTTAAATATCTTTAATAAGATATTAAAGAGTGGTGCGGCATCTGGAAAACTGGAGAGAGCCTGTTCCACCTAAAGTCATTGTGGATGAAGACAAAGCAGCACAACCAAACAAACACTGACCTAGGCAAACACATTGCTGCTGACCAGATTCTGCCCAAGGGCTGCTGGTTGCAGCCTACTTTTTGACACCAGCGAAAGCATTCTTGGCTGTTACAATAGAGAGCATAGCTTATCAAGACAATGACGAATTGTTTGGAATTTGCACTAATAATTCTTTCTGGGTCTCAAGACTGTGTAACCAGGTGGGGCAGTTGTGTAATAATTGTTTCACGAAGAGCTCTGTAGACCTACTGCTTTATTGTTGTTGGGACACTACTGCCACCTAGTGGTCATTGGGGCTGTGCCAGCATCGACAAAAACCTTACAGAGTTGCTTTCTATATATGGTGCTTTTATCTTCAAAATGTTTGTCTTGTGACTCATGCTACAAAATACCCAAATAAACTACATAATCCTTTATATTTTGTGGTTGATAATAAGGTGATTTTTCACAGATGGTAAGGGTTATTGTTATATTTTCAATACTGTAACAGTGAGGGCTGTGCTTATTTATTTGGTGTCCGGTCAATAATCTTTCTGTGCCCCTGGTGTGTGCTTGTATTAATTGTATCTTTTTGGCATGGTCGTAGGAACTCAGCAAGTATCTGAGATGCTACATAGAAGGGATTAAATGTCTGAGGATGCATAAAAAAAAACAAAACACTGAAGGAAGAATCAGGAGATTTAGGTTAATTTGCAGCTGTGTGACTTTGAGCAAGTTACTTGGCCTCTCTAGGCATCAATTCTGGCTGTTAAGGAATGTGGGGTTGACGGGTGCCTGGCTGGCTCACTTGGAAGAGCGTGCAACTCTTGATCTTGGAGTCGAGAATTTGAGCCTCATGTTGGGTGCAGAGATTACTTAAATAAGTAAATAAACTTTAAAAAGTAAATAAACTTAAAAAAAAAAAAGAAAAAATGTAGGGTTGAAAAAGTTTAGCAGGTCTCCAGCCAGATCCCATGGTGGCATCCTCTGAGGAACTTCATGGGATTAAAAATTCTAATGGTTCTTTGTCCAGGGGTGGAGGTGTAGGCTAAGGGGGGGGGGGGGGGGGGCAAGGTGAAGCCCAGACTGCTCCAATCAGAATAGTTCTACTACAAAAAATTAATTGCAAAAAAAAAAAATTAATATTGGATAGGTGATGCATGCCCATGATTCAAAATTCAAGAGGTACAAAACAGTATGTGGTGACTAGTCTTTTTACTAACCTGTCTCCAGTTCTCTACCTTAAAGGAAACCAATGTCACCATCTCTGGTCTGTTGTCCAGAGATAGACTACCCCCTCCTCCTACCATTGTCCCATCTCCTTTCTTTTATTAACACAAGTAGCAACATAGCATACACACTGTTCCACAGTGCCTTTTTTTTTTTCTTTTTATTTGAGAGAGAGAGAGAGGAGAGAGAGAGAGGAGAAAGCACAAGCAGGGGAAAGGGACAGAGAGAGAGACAGAGAGGGAATCTTAAGCAGGTTCCATGCTCAGTAAGAAGCTGGATGCAGGGCTCAACCCCACGACCCTGG
Organism: Puma concolor; assembly: GCF_028749965.1. Lineage (NCBI taxonomy): Eukaryota > Metazoa > Chordata > Mammalia > Carnivora > Felidae > Puma > Puma concolor. The sequence continues at coordinate 86,966,580 of NC_141674.1, forward strand.
GATCATGATCTGAGCTGAAATCAAGAGTCAGATGCTCAACCGACTGAACCACCCAGGTGCCCCCCTAGTGCCTCTTTTAAAATCTGTTTTATGTTGGAATTTCGTTGAAATTTCACTTAGATTTCATTATACTGAGATTATCTACCTAGGAAATATTTGACGAGCTCATCTATAAATCTTCCTTTTCACTAGGGCATTTCATGACTCTTAAACCTACATTTTGATTTGATCAGAAAAGAAATGACTCATGGACTTGGGGCTCTGTGGAGACAAGCAAACTTTGAACCTGCTCATGGTGTCAGGCTTCTGGGAGACAGGAAGAAAACAATCTCTTGGAGAACCCCTTGGTCAGTGCTTTCAGCTTTAGGCCATTTGGCTGCTGTAAACCATAATGGTGATCTACAGTTAGCAAAGTGTAGGGGGAGCACAGTGAAGAAACTGCTCAGGTACTGGGAATATCAACAGTAAACGGGATTGAAGAACTGGGAAGGACAGAGCAAGAGAGTGAGGACTGGTCAGTGTAGAAATCTCTTTAGGTTTTAAGTTAACTGGAGATAGACTCCTTATTTCAACGATCCCCTATTAGATTTTTGTTTCCTATTTCAACTGGATCAGATTTTTTCAGACAGTGGCTCTTAGCCCTACCTGCTGTTAGAATCATTTGGGAGCTTTCAGAAACTTCCACGGTCAGGGCCCCACCAGCAGGGATCCTGATATAATTTGCCTGGGCGTGGGACCCAGTGCCTGGAGTTTTGGGAAAGCTTCCCAGATGATTCTAGAGGCAGCCAGGTGACAGGAGAGCTGTAGATTATCAGTGAGTGGCCAGTGATGCAGTGCCTTCCTCCTCCAACAGGTGGTTGTTCTGGGCAAATGGCCAGATTCCTTCTTAAAATCCTTTAAGCTAGCCTTCCCTTCTTCCACTCTTTCTATTGCATTGTCACTGACTTGTTGCCTCTTTTGACATTCATCAGTCTTCTGAGCATATAAAACCCCTTCAGGTAGTTCAAACTAGAAATGATCAAATCCTACCTTTTCCAGTTCTGCTTGCCTTCAACTGCTGAAAACTTTACTTGAGCTCTCTGGCCCATCAAATTCTAGGTCAGTGGTTCTTGGACCAGAACATCAGCACTAAATAGGAAAATCCTTAGAAAATCAAATTCTGCAGCCCACCCTATACCTACTGAATCCGAAATTCTGGGGTTGGGGCCAAGCAATTTGTGTTTTGATAAAACCTCTAGATTATTCTGGTGTATCCCAAGTTTGAGAGCCACTGTCCTGAGGCCACTTCTGCCCAGGACAGGGCATTGTTTTGGTAGCCTTAGACCACGAGCTGTGGCATTCAGAATGCATTGTGCAGCAAGGGGTGCTCTATCCTGAGCCCTTGGTGTGCGTCTTGGGTGCCCACAGGCTGAGCCAGCTGCGGTCTCCCTCCAATACCCTCATCACTTCCATCTCCTCTTGGTGCTGGAGAATAGACTCAGCTTCTCAATTTCTCTGCCTTGTACCTCAGCACTTTACCATGCTGGGCTTTTCCCAAACCACCCCTGCCACCTCATCCCCTGGGACTCCTGACCCTGGGAGAGACCTTTGTAAATCCCCTGAGGCAGAAACAGATTTTTTTAAGGGGGCTTCCTGGCAGAGTTTATCTTTATACCCCGAAACCTCAGATGAGGCCACCCAGCAGGAACAAGTCTCCTCCGCCGTTGTGGGTCTGCCGGATGACTCATTTTGTGCTCTGAAGCCTGATTTCTTACCTAATTGGTGTTTACTTTTTCTCTGCCGAAACACAATCATATCAGATGTGATTAGTCAAGTGAGGGGGACTGATTTGTGTTTCGGCGACCCTGGAACTTGGGCATCCCAGGGAGTGCCATCCTTCAACGTACGCATGTCAGGAAGGTACCCATTTATTCCAACGAGGCCGTCATTGTGCAGAACATGACTGGGCGTGCTCTTCTGGGTCCCTGCTGCAACCCCATGTCTGATATTTATGGCTCCCCATCGTCGGGTTTCATCTTCTACCGCCGTCTCCCAAGTGCCCGTTGCTGCAACCACAGAACTGTTTGCTGTTGCTTGAACTCACCCTGCACTTTCACATGGCTGTGACTTTGTTATTCTTACTCAGTTTGGAATGTTCCTTTCGTTCCTTTCTTTGCTTATTGATGCCATTCATCCCCTAACTGCCGGCAAAACCGCTCCTTTTCCTATGAAGCCTTTCCCTGCTCTTCAAACCAGGATGGCTTGCTCTCTTCTCACACATCATGGTATTTCACTTTTGCGGGTATTAAACATGATTCGCTTGAGTACATACTGCCTTAAAATGTAAGCTTACCGGTGTCAGCGACCACGGGAAGAATCCAGTCCCCCCTGTGGCAGCTGACGAAGTAAGAAATCAACAGCTCTCTGTAAAGAGTCTCCAAAAGGAAAGGCAGGAGAAAAGCAATCTATTTACTGTCATAAATATGGCATTGTACCCAGTCTAATCACATACCTTAGTCACTAGAGCTGTGACTAAAGTCACAAAACACTTTTAGCCGTTTCACGTAATCATCCACCTCAAAGGATAAAGATTGGACGAAACTTAGGAATAATAAAGGATGTATGCCTGAGCAGCTAGTATGAAGGACATACTACAAATTTAAAGCAGTACTGATACTACTTAGAAACTACAGTGAAGGGGAAAGCATTCCTGTCGTTTGTTACAAGCACTCCCTTTTGCAGGAAGCATGCCGCCTGTGATTGTAACGCTCTGGGTCTTTGCAAGGGCTTTGAGTTCCCGAGGGAGGGAGAAATGTTACAAAGTTTAGCACCATCCCAGAAAAGAAGTACAAATGACCCCAGGTTTCCCTACATTAGTGAGTTTCTGTGGTTTCAATTTTTTGTTTTTACCACCCAAAGGAGAAATCGGATGAGCCCAGTCACTGAAGTAGCTCTGGGAAATGCAATTCAGTAGCCAATTTATGCTTCAGTGGGAATGGAGCACATACCCAATACCACACTTGGGATTCTTCCCTGCAGTATTTGGTCTCTTCCTTTTTTGTGGGTCATCTTTCACTAATGCTTTGGGAGTGCATTTGCATTCCCCTCTGTCTCTTCCCAGAATCTAAACTGGTCTTGAGTCATACTTGATGTGCTCAGATTTCCAGCTATCTTGCCGTACCACACCATAAGACTTGCTGTTCTGCCATGGTAAAGAATCCCCCTGCCGACTGCGGTATCCTACATCCTGATCCTCTAACCCTTCTGCCCAGGTTGTGACTCACTGTTTCCCGACTTGGTGTCCTCCCCCTCCTTCCCCTATTGCATACAAAGACAAAATCGCCTGCCTTTATTGGAATGTTTCAGTCTCTCTCCCCCTGTTCCAGGACTCATTCAAAATCCACTTCTTCCAGCAACATTCCTTTGAGAAATTCTAGCCCATTGGATCAATCTTTGTTTTACACTGTCTGAGAATTTATGCATTCAATTTAGAAACTCTATGATACAATTTCTTTTGTTGTAATCATTCTGAAGCTATTTTGTCTTATCGGATGTATTACATCAGGTAAAGAGATGAATTAAGATCTGATTCTTGGTGCCTTGTAGAACTCCGCATCTACACTCCATCTGCCATGCTGAAGTAACAAATCTCTTGGGTTCAGGATCATCAAGAAAGAGGGACTAGAGGTTGACATTATTTTTAAGAAGAGGTAACCTTTTGAAAGGTGAGCTTCCTCTAAATTTAGGAAGGATGGTTTAGTGGTAGACTATTCCAAGAGTGTCAGGGACCTCCATCACAGCACCCCTGGGATTAATAGGGCCACTGACAGGGACAAGTGGAAGCCAGGGTGGCCAAACACTAAAAGTGGTGACCTTGGGGCACATAGCAGAAGACCTCAGCCTAAGCTTGTTTTAGAGGGAGTGGAGCAGATTTAATTTGATTTACATACAGGAAAAACAAACAAATAAATCCAACAATGTGATATTTCTTGCATGTGAGTATAGTGGAATGAGAAACTTACCTTTTCATTCTGCCTACATTACAGTGATCTGTGAGTGATGGACTGACTCACTAGCTTGCACTTATTTATGGGAACTAGCACATCAGTATCTGTGTATAATTGCTATCAGTTCAGATTGGTGATTCGAAGTTAGATAGTAGGGGGAAAAAAAAGAAGTTTCCTTTGAAAATCATATATATTTTTTCAACCCATCACACCAAACCCCAAGCCACACTTGAGTTTTCACAATATTTGATCTCTTCTAAATTCATAAGCTCAGGGTGCTGCCTCAGTTGTCTGGTGAATCAGGTATCCGCCAACAAATATTTAGTGAGCATCTATAAGTTTCAGAGATGGGTCTAGGTTTCCTTATGGAGCTTTCATTCTACTAGGGGGAGAGAGACCAACAAGAAAAATAAATCCAAACCAAAAAACCCTACAGAACCCCCACCCCCAAATCATAATGAGAAAATTATATGATAATACATGCCACATGGGGAAGGTGTGGGGTTTGGGAATGCTGGGTGGGGGTTTAAGTGAGGTGATTTGTTAGTATAAGAAGTTGACATCTGAACAGAGACCCAGGGTTGCTGAGGCAGTTAGTCCTGTGGATTTCTGGGGGAAAGAGAGTTCCAAAATGAGGGACAAGCCAGTGCAAAGACCAGAAATGAGAGCATGTTCAGTATGTTCCAGAAACATCAAAGAGACCAGCATGGCTGGCACAGAGTGAGCAAGAGTGAGAGTGATGGAGAGGAGGTGGGAAGGCCTAATCATGTCAACACTGTGGGCTCTTGTAAGGACTTGGGCTTTCTTCTAAGAGACATGAGTACCTACTGAGGAGTTTTGAACTGAAAAGTGACATGATTGATCTGATCGATATTTGAAAGGATCAATTTGACTGCTGTGTTGAGACTAGGCTGGTGGAGGGGTGAGTGCAGGCGGGAAGCAAGGGGGGAGGCATAGAGACCAGTTAGAGGCCTACAGCAATTGGGGTGCCTGGGTGGCTTAGTGGGTTAAGCATTCAAATTTTGATTTGGGCTCGGGTCATGATCTCCCGGTTCATGAGTTTGAGTCCTGCACCAGGCTCCATGGTGACAGTGCGGAGCCTGCTTGGGATTCTCACTCTCTCTGCTCCCTACACCCCTCCTCAGAAAATAAATAAATAAACTTGAAAAAAAAGCCTACAGCAGTAAATCTAGACTGATAGTGATTTGGACCGTGGTGATGACAGTGCAGATAATGGTGAGAAGTTCTAAGTTTCTGGATACATTTTAAAAGTGGAGTCAATGGGATTTCCAGTCAGATCAGATGTGGGATGTAAGAGAAAGAAAGTAATGAAGGATGAATCCAATTTCATGGACCAAATAAATAGAAGGGTGGAGTGGTCTTCAGCTGAGATGAAGAAGTCTGTGGGAACAGCAGGTTTGCTGGGAGTGGGTAGGTGGCGGCAGGTTGGAATTTCATGAGTTCAGAATTGGTTATATGATGTTTTCAATGTTCCGCTAATTCTAGATAGTTTTGTGATACTTGTTTGCCTACAGTCACACAAACGTCATAAAAATCCATGAAATCCCAAGCGCGTGCCACATTTCGAGCCCTTTAGGCAGCCTCAGGGAACTCCCCTGGCACACACTGCCACATGGGTACCCTGGCCAATGGGATCCTCTGAGTGAGCACCTTTGAGATCCCAGGTGCAAGAATTCTCTCTAGTGGGGGCAGTCTTCATTGGGTAGGTACTAACCCATTCATGTTCTCTCCCATGGAGAAATCTGATGCTAGACAGAAGGGCAGGCAGGAGGCATGGAACAAGAGAAGCAGGGGAAAAGCAGAGGAGGAGAGAGAAGCTTGTTCCTACTAATGACAGAGTCTACCAGAGGGAGAACCAGACTTACCTACTTCTGAGGGAGAGAAGACTGAGCAGGCCACCAGGATTGCTTTTGAATTCCAAACCAGCAAGGAACCTTTACTGATTTACTTTTGGGTCCCTCATGGTGTTTTACTCTGCAGTGCTGAGATACTTTCTTGCTTTCCTTTGTATATTTACAGTATTAAAATCAAACACTTGCAGTAGCCTACGATGTGGCTTATTTGCTATGGGAAAGCACCTTAATGATACACTATGATGTTGCGATCTCGTATGTGTTAAGATGATCTGGGAAATGAAACAGAGATGGTAGAGAGAGTTTAACCTTTGCTTTCCAAAGAGAATAAGCATAAGCCACAAGTGTAAGGATTATAAAGTAATACACTTGATTAATTGTTTCATAGTACCCTTATCCACAAATATTCACTCAATTCCACATGTAAGGCACTGTCCTAAGTCCTGGGGAGAAGCCAGACATGGCCCTATCACATACATCTTGATGTGTCTCGATGTTTTCATGCCTTTAAGTGAGATTTTCTTGTCTCTTTTTCTCCTAGATTCCACAAGTGTCTCCCTTCCTCTCCCCCCCCCCCCCCATTTCCCTCTCTTCTTCCCAGTTTCCTCAGCCAGGTTAACTCCCCCTGTCCCGAATTTGATTATTTTCCCCACCTTTAGCTCTAGCTCTCTCTGATTGCTTTCTTCTTTAGGATTTAACTAGAAGTGGGTGTCCATATAATTCCTCAGAATGGACTCTCCAGTAAATATTTGGAAAATGAACAAAATGACTTTATTTTCCTTTTGCACTTCCTTCGAAGTGATGAGGTTGGTCCTGACACAGATAAAGTAGGACACATTGAAAAAGGCTGACCCTGGGTGTTCATGAAACTTACTGCTGTAAAACCTTCAGTGGCTCCCTGTCAGTCTGTCATGGAAGAGGTGGTTGTATGTGTTTCTCTACACAGGAATTGTGGTTACCTTCGGGACAGAAACAAAGTCTTATTCTTCTCTGTATCTGTATTCCCACTGTGCTTTGCATGCAATAGGCACATAATACATGACCCTAGAGTATAATCTGAACAGAGTTGGATGAGTGGCTCATGTCAGGCATGATACGGTTTAAAACTGTAGGTTCAGAAGTCAGTTTCAGTCCCTGAGTGGCAGCTCCCAAAAAAGAAAATCTTTTATCTTACAAAGTTTTAGGGAGCTGATGATACTCACTGAGGAAACAATGATTAAGTCTCAGGAAGCAGAAAAGGAAGATAAGACGTGATTTAACATAATGAGTCCGGATGGGTGGGCCTGATGCTAAGGACTTCTGATGTCAGACCAACCTGACTCATAAACTACTCTTTTGAATAACATCCTTTCACTTCGCAATCTTTATCCATTTAAAAATATTTTACCTTGATTCCACTTTCTCACACCAACTCTTAGACCTTGTGATGCTTTTTGAGAATCTGTAGAAGAATCCACACCTCAGATTTCCCCAAACTGGTTGTAAGGTGTCCTCTCATAGCATCAAAAGAGACACATTATTCTGGATGGTATTCTAGTTTCCAAATGGCAAATTTCTACGTAGTCATATTCTCACGTTTATTAATTAATTTATTTTTCACAGTGAGAGAGGGAGAGAGCACAAGCAGGGGAGGGGCAGAGAGAGAGAGAGAGAGAGAGAGGGAGACACAGAATCTGAAGCAGGCTCCAGGCTCTGAGCTGTCAGCACAGAACGCGGCATGGGGCTCAAACCCAGGAAGCACAAGATCATGACCTGAGCTGAAATCAAGAGCCAGATGCTCAATCGACTGAGCCACCCAGGCGCCCCTCCACCCGTCACATTCTAAAAAGGAAAAGATGAAAATAATGAAAAGAGCCTACAAGTGGAAAATAAAATCAAGACAATAAGTCACACACTTGTATCCTTCCAAATCCAGCCTCCCTCCCCAGTGACAGGCCTTATTTGCTTGACATCATAAATATCCAGCTTCCTGCTCATCAGAGAGCTGCCATCTCCTTGGTTATAGTGCCCGCAATTGTCAATTCCTGAGAGCTTTGCAAGACTGTGAGAATGTAAAGCAGGGCTCTTTGGGAATTATTTCTAGGTACTTCTTGGACAAAGGTGAAAAACATTAAAAGAACGAAAAGACTACATGACTGGGGTTGGGAGGGAGATCCAGAATTAGCTGTGAAGGGCCTTCTATTTATTTCTTCATACGTCTAGAAACAGGGATCATTCGGGGCATCTGCGTGGTTCAGTTGGCTAAGCATTGGAGTTCGGCTCAGGTCATGATCTCGCCGTTTGTGAGTTTGAGCCCTGAGTTGGGTGAGCCCCACTTCTCTCTATCTCTCTCTCTCTCCTCTCTGCCCTTCAAGGGATTACTTCTCTCTACCCCTTGTTCACTTGCGCCCTCTCTCTCTCGAAAAGAAAAAAAAAAAAAGAGAAGAAAAACAGGAAAAGAAGCAGGGATCATTCGTTCATTCGGCAAACATGGCTGAGCTCCCACTATTGCCAGGAACTGCTCTAGGCACAGAGATACATCGCTGAACAAAACGGGGAAAAAAAAATCCCTGCTTTTATGGAATGTACATTCTACTGGGGGAAGTTCCTCCTGTCGTCCTTTCGTTTTCTCCGTGAGCAAGAGACTACCTCGTCACACAAACCTGAGGATGGAAGAGATTTATTCCCATCTTGCCTCTGCTTTTGCCTCTGCTTTCTTCTCCAATATCCCAGAGCCCTGTGATTTTCATGAGGACTCCTCCTGTAAATAAAGAACTGAGAAAGTAAGGCCCACTGTTTGCAGCTTCAGGAAAGGACTAGAATGGGCAAAGCTAACTCTCAGAAGGATGAACCCAAGTCATTTCATGCCAGAGGCAGAATCTTCTTTTTCCCTACTTCAGGCGAGGCCATTGTCCTTTGTTCCACTGGCAGCTACGGCAGCTACATTCAAGGTCTGAGGCTCATCCTTGGTGTCTTTCTCTTTTCACCCCCAAATCCAATCAATGGTCAAGACCTGTGGACACCACACCCCGTATCTTTCTCATTCTGCCCTCTTACCGGCACCAAGTTTCAATTTCCTCACCTGTGCTATTATGGTGATCCCCTAACTCCTCTCTCCTCTCAAATTCATCCTCTGCGGTGTTAGATTTCCCATCCAAGAACCAGCTTTAACCATGCCACTTCCTTGCCTTTCGGAAACTTCCACTGGCTCCCTACTTTACAGATCTCCTGATGCTCTCTCAGCTCTGTCCTAAACACCTTTAAAAATTCTTATCTCCAACATTGTCTTATTATTTATCTTAAGCTCCTGCCTGAGGAGCTGACATACCTTTCCTATGTTCCATGCTTTCTACTGACTAAACCTTTACTCCCACTCTTTCTTCCATTTGGAATTCCCCACATACATGGACGCCATTAAAAATGCTACACATTGGGGCACCTGGGTGGCTCAGCTGGTTAAGGGCCCGACTCTTGATTTTGGCTCAGGTCATGATCTCATGTTTGTGAGTTTGAGCCCCGTGTTGGGCTCTGTGCTGACAGTGTGGAGTCTGCTTGGGATTCTCTCTCTTTCCCTCTCTCTGTTCCTCCCCTTCTCTCTTTCTCTCTCAAGGATAAATAAAAATTTTAAAATACTACATATTGGTTAAGATAAAGTCTCAATGCCACTTCCTTCCTGAAGTCTTTTTTGATCTGCTTTGTTTCTCTCTCCTGGCAATTATCCCCCTCTGCCTTTTGTGTCTCTACTGGTCACCAAGTTCTGGAGGCAGGGGTCATGACTGCTTCTTCTGAGTCCTTATTGCTTTATATATGGCAGGTGTTTTGCAAGTACTTTCTGGATTATGGAATCATGGGTATTTGAAGCACATGGGTTGGCAAGATGAGGGGAGTGTATTTTTTTGGTTAGGGCCAAGTGGGTCAGAGGGATCTGTATTTTTTGTCAGGGGGGCTTTAGAGGTCACTTTTGTTGGGCTAGGGGTCAACCACCTGTGCAAGTTTTCCAGTGGGAAATGAGGCAAAGTGGTCTGTGTCCATGGAGATAAGGGGACAGTCTTTTGCTATACCCCTGATTTATGGAGAAGAACTGGAGAATAACAAGTACTGAGTCATGTTACCTAAAGCTTCCCCTGGACCTGGCCAAAAGAATAGTGGACAGAAAGAGAAGTCGTGTTTATTGAGCATCTAGAATGTGCAGTGCACGCACCTCATTTGGTTCTTTACACACAACAATAGCAATAATGAACAATTTTTGAGTGGTTACTCTGTGCCAGGCATTGCTCTCAGCTCTTTATCTGTGTAAAGAGCTCATTTCATTCTCATAACAACACCAAAAGTAGCAGTTATTATTATGAGGAAACTGAAGAACAGAGAGGGTAGTTAACTCGTCCAAAGGCACCTCGCTGGTAAGAAGCCATTCTGAACACAAGGAGTCGGATGCCAAAGAGCAACTCCTAACACCACTGCTATGCTGAATTTCATTCAATTCTTGCAACCATCTGGATGGCAGATAGTATAACCTTCATTTTACAGGTGAGAAAACGGAGTCTTCAAGAGGTTAAACAACTCTCCCATAGATGTACATGCAGTAAATGATCCACCTGGGATTTCAATTCAGTTTTATCAATTGCCATAGTAGCACTCATGAGGTACTATTTTTTTTTCCAATGCAGTTGGTAACGAATCATTAACCTCTTTTGAGAAGAGTCATGAAGCCTAGAAGAATTATTCCAGGCTGATGCCCAGCAAACAACTCTCTAGAACTAGGCAAAAAGGCTTCTTTCAAAAGAAATCCTTATGCCCTCTTCTTTTATCCTTATTACAGTGACAATGATTCAAGCATAATAGATTCCCTAGAAATGAGTGTTCAATTCTGGGTTAATGGCTTGACATGCACAATTGGGTCAGTGAGTGGACTTGCTGGCTGTGAATTCCCAGGAAACGCCCTGAGAGTGGATCATAGTTGCTCAGAGAAGGATGTTCCTTTTCCCAGTTTTTTAGCACGTTCCCAGAAGACTTCAGAAAGCCAACTTAATTTATCAAACTGAGAGATGCTCTGTAACTTCTGCCCCATTGTATACTTATCTCCTGATAATGTGTTCCGGATGCGATTACACTCCTAAGTGAGCATTTCTGTGCAGGCTGGATTTCTATAAGCAGCACAGCCAATGGCAATGCCATTTATGTGCAGAAATGTCCATTACTCACCACATAATTAATGAAATGACCTCTTTTATTCACTCAGTATCTTTTGAATTCTTTTTAAACATAAATTCTGCTCTGTTGGGAAGGCTTATATGTGGCCCTGATTAAAGATGGTAGATGAAACCATTGCCCTTCAATTCCCAGGGTTTGATAAGAGCCTGGAGGCAAATCAAATGGACCTAATTCTCAACTGTCTTTGACAGTAAGAGCTAAAATAGAGTTACTATATTGTCCACTCCGTGTCCCTAGGTCGACTCTGACCGAGAAATGTGTCTTTGAGAGCTAGATGGAACAATGAATGATGGTGGTGTTGGAAGGCTGCATTTTAAAGGTATACTTAGGTTGATCGTTTAAAGATGCAATGAATGGGGGCACCTGGGTGGCTCAGCTGGTTAAGCATTGACTCTCGATTTTGGCTCAGGTCATGATCCCAGGGCTGTGGGATAGAGCTCTGCACTGAGTGTGGAGCCTGTGTAAGAGTCTCTCTCTCTCTCTCTCTCTCTGGCCCTCCCTCTGCCCTTCCCCTGCTCTCCCTCTCTCTCTAAAATTAAAAAAAAAAGATGCAATGAATGGATAGTATGAGGGCTGGTAGGGACACGTTTGAAGACGGGCATGTAGCTGGGATTTGGGCTGGCTAAAACTGCATCAACACTATTTTGCAATATTGAATGGTGGGCTAAGAAAATCTATAAAGTACAAAGTATAGCTGGTTTGTGTGGTTACTTTTTAAATTAACAACCAAAGGGCAGCTCCTTTCAGTGAGATGGATTACTCCAACCCGAGCAAATTCTCACCTGGAGGTGGATCTTTCTCTCCCTCTTTCTTCAGAATCTTGAAGGCATGCAGGCCTGTGAGGTAGGTGTTGCTGGGAAAATATGTTTGAGGTACACCTGGCATCCCTCTTGTGTCACAGACATCAAAGTTGGACAGCTAGTGGAGAGACTGTAGAAATATTTGGGTGTGACCATACAAGATAAACCTCCTCATTTTATTTTCTTTCTCCCTACCTCACCTCAGGCTTTTAGACCAAAGGGCTCTAGGATATCAGAAGATGTATACTTGAGAAGACTTGAAATTATAGGAGAACCAAATCCTTTCATTCTCCTAGTCTTTTTGAGGCCATTTCACCAAAAGGGACAGAGCTCTCATACTGACAATGAGCTAGAAAAGGATACAAGGGTGAAGGTTATGTTTGAGATGCAGGGGCTGGTGTTTTTTTTTTTTTTTTTTTTTTTTACTTAACATACTGGGAATGTTCTCTGGGCACCAAGGATATAGTTTTGTGAGCCTGGGTATAGTATGAAGTTTGGAGCTGAGGGAGATTGCCTTACACTATGAATGAGGTTTTCCTTTTTAGAATCCCCGATTTCCCCTTCTTTATCCAAATTCCCCTCACATGCAAAGAAAGGGTATCAAGCAAGAAAAGCAAGGTCACATCATACACAGCCTCTGGGCACTTAGATTTTTTTTTTTTTAAAAAAAACAACACCTGATCCTTAACAGCGTGGAAGATGCACCTACCAGTTCCTGTGTTCTCCAAGGAAGCCTGCTGTGTGGTCTTGTGAGAGATCGCTTATTGGACCTCAGGTTTGGTGTTCTCAACAGCTACAGGGACTCCATCTCCTCTGTGGTTCCCACTCTTACCTGTGGATATTCCACCTGGCTCTGGCCAACATATTGGGTCCTCCATGAAGCAGATGGTAAGATGAAGTTAGGAGTAGAAGTGATTTAATGGATGGGATGCCTGTAAAAGATAAAAAGGGGAAGAAGCAGGACTGGGCAGGGAAAGTTTCAGACGACTATAGAGATCTGACCATCGGGCAACCCAGTTGGGAGTTCCCACGTGAGACAGAGTTGACCGTGTCCCGGGCCCCCTGCTGTGCTGTGTCATTGGCTGGGGGCTTCCAGGGATGAGACTCAAAATGTAGGTGAAGCCTGGAGTTGCTGACAGCTGTAAGCTGTCGGCTCACTGTACCCCTTGCAGCTGCTGACAAGGTATCTTCTGAAGGGAGATCTGATCAGTGCACGTCTGTGGTGGCCACAGCTGGCACTGTTGTCAGGAGACCCTCTTGCTATTATTATTCTGCCCCACCTTTTCATCATTGGGCTTATCCAAGGACTTTATCACAACACGTAGTGAAAACATGGGACAATGGATCCAGAGACCTGGGGACTACTTCCTATCATTTGCTAAAAAAAAATTGGGGACCGAGGACAGTTCATGCACCTGTGTCTTCTCAAATCTCTACAACCCCTCCAACTATGACACTTCAGTTTATGATTTGTTCTGGGATTGCCAGAGTTCAGCATAACATGCCTGCGGTTATCTCCTGTAGGACATGTGCCTTTTCATGCATGGCCTGGGGGCTGAGAGTAACGATGCTTCATGGCTTTAAATGCCCTTTGGGTTGGCCCCCTACTGCTCCTTTTCAGTTTCTGTGGATCCATGACACAGAAATTCTTCATCCAAGACCCTGTGTTCATGCCTTGTAGTTTAGGTACAGAGCACCCATTGTATTCTAGGCACTGTGCTGGATCTGAAGGTAAAGCTAAGGGCATAGTCCCTGCCCTCAAGGAGTGTAGTGGGAGGGCCCCATGACCATACAATTGCCATGGGTGTGTGGAGGCTGTGGTCTGCCTGGATGCTGCAGTGGGAACACTGTAGCATGGGTTCCTACTCAGTCTTACGGAGGGGCGTGGCGGTGAAGGGAGCTTTCTGGAGACAATATTGAAGTTGAGTCCTCATGGACTCAAAGGTTCAATGGGGAGAGAAGGGAAACCTTAATTATTTAGAGTATCTAAAGTATGAAGCGATTAGAAGGGGTCGGGAGGTGTGATACAGAATCCTGCTAAAGAACATATCCTGAGGCCAATGAGTGGCCACAAAACAGTCAAAAGCAGCAGCAGCAACAAACACCTGGCTTTCTCACACCTGCTCTAACACGCTGGGTTGCAGGGAGAAAAGTTACCACAGCCACACCTGACTGTGCTCTTGGGCCATAGATCTTCAGAAGGCACGTGGGTGTGGCTGGTGAATGCAGCCGGAGACTTGGGTTTGTGAGTGTGTGTGGTAAGTCTGCCTATCTCAGCAAGATTCTGACGTGTGTTTTTCCCCCTGGGTGGCAGTTAGAGCTGTTACACACATCAAGGGCATGTCAGGGTAGTTAAGGCTCAGCACAGTATAATGGAAAGTGCACTGTTGGGGGGGTTCAGACCGCTCAGTTCTCATTCAGATGGTACCACTTACTACCTTGAGTGACCCTGACAAGTGGAAGCCTTTTTCAGTTTACTGAGCTTTCTTCCTGCTTTAGAATAAGGTCCACTAATTTTATAAAGTGCCTTCCTATCTCACCCAGTGCCTTATGTATATAGAGCAGTGGGTTCTCGAACTGTGCTCCCATAGCAGCATCACCTGGGAACTTGCTAGAAATGCAAATCCAAAATTACTGAATCAGAAACTCTGGGGGCGGGACCCAGAAATCTTGTTTTAACGAGTCCTCCAGGCGTTTCTTGTGACCGCTTAAGTTTGAAAAACAGAGATACCGGGTAAACGTTAATAAAAATTGGCTGCACCGAAGGGGAAAACACAAGCGTTCTAGCTCTACTTGCTGCAGCTTCTCAGTAGCACCAGGAGAGGGCGCCGACGGACCTGTCTTTCCTCTTGCCTTGCGGCAGAACCCAACGACAGGGTAAACACCAGAACAGTAAGTTCTGTTGCAGAAGTAAATTACAAATATATGAAAAAGGACTTCAAAAGGCTGTGGTATCAAAGTGGCAGTTAAAGGGAAGGCAACGCTCAGAGTCGCAGCTGCAGAGGGCAGCGGCTGCATCAGCACCCTAAATTCCGGAAGCATCTTGGGCTGAATCATTTCTTTGCAGCATTTCTTCCAGCCCCTTTCCTTTGATATACAGGAGCCTTCAGACTTTCCTTTGTTCTTTTTTTTTTTTTTTTTTTTTTTCCACACGTCAGGTTTTAGCGCTGACAAACTCCCCCGGCGTCAAAGGCGTTAGATCTGCTAGCTGCCCCAGTCATCTCGGTTCCGCATTGTTCTGCAGCTCTTTGCAGGGTTCACTGCCAAGCGTGAGCAGGGATTGCCCCGGCTTTCCTGCTTCCTCATTCAGACCCCCAACCTTTACTCAGCCGCCGCAGCCCACCTTTTGATCTTTAGTGTTGCCTTTGTGTCCCCGCCTGCCTCTTTTCCCTTTATTCCAGCTTCATGGGGGGGGGGGGGCTCCCTCATTGTGGAGCCATTCACAGCCTGAGCTCCCTCACCGAGGGCTTTTGCAGCCACAGAGGTGGTGGGGCCAGCACCAAACAAGGCTCTGTATTCTGGGGTGCAAGAGGACCTTTCCACGCTTCCTTTTCACTCTCCCTGGCACTTGCCTAGCTGCCCTTTAAACTGAGTCACACATCAGGAAATCTGAGGACAAACACTTGATGACTTAGGGTTTTGCGTCTGTCTTAGCTATTCCCAAAAGAAATAGTTAACTCAAGAAAAGAAAGGACATATCAGGGGCTTATCACAGTGTGTGTGCTATTAAGTGGTTTAGAAACCTTTCTGCAACTGTGTTCTGTAAATTTCATCCCAAAGCAAATGAAAAGATTGCATCTTTCAAAATAGCATAATTCAAAATAATGAGATTTCATTAGTTATTTTTTAAAGACTGTTTCTTAGAGCAGGTTTCAGTTTACAATAAAACTGAGAGGAAGGTACAGAGATTGCCATAGACTCTCTGCCTCCACAGGTGCATAGCTTCCCCCATTGTTAACAACACTTCTAAGATGGTCCATTCTTTAACAAGACTGAACCTACACCAACAATCATAATCACCCAAAGTCCATAGTTTACTGTAGACTTATCTCTTGATGTTGTATATTTTGTAAGTTTGGACAAATGGATAATGACGTGTATCCACCATTATGGTATCATACAGAATGGTTCCACTGCCCTAAAAATCCTCTGTGCTCTGCCTGTTGATCTTCCCCCTCCCCCTTCCTTGGCAACCACTGATTTTTTTTTACTGTCTCCAGAGTTTTACCTTTTCCAGAATGTCATGTAGTTGGAATCATACAGTATGTAGCCTTTTCAGATTTGTTTCCCCACTTAGTAATCTGCATTTAAGTTTCCCTTTGTCTTTCATTGGTTTTTAAATGTTCAAGGGTTCTCCTACTTTGGGGGAGCCAGAAAGGGGATTGTGCAGGGATCTGCACTAGGAAACAAATACCTATAGGTGTAAGAGAGACATATTTTCTATTTTCAGAATATATACAGGCACCGTTTCTCAGTTTATACTGAGGTAATCACATATCTTACTCTAAACAACAAATTCCAGGGGCACCTGGGTGGCTCAGTCAGTGAAGCATTGGACTTTGGCTCAGGTCATGGTCTCATGGTTTGTGGGTTCAAGCCCCGTGTGGGGGCTCTCTGCTGTCAGCACGGAACTGACTTCAGATCCTCTGTCCCCCTCTCTCTGCCCTTCCCTGCTTGCATGCATGCTCTCTCTCTCTCTCTCTCTAAAATAAATAAACGTTTTTAAAAATCTTACTAAACAACAGATTCCAATGGAAAATGCTCTACTGTTTTCTGTGAGGGCAGGAGAGGATAGGAAAAGGAAGGATGAAATCACTGAAAGCATGGTTTTGTGATGACAGATTTAATGCACTGAACTCATATGCTGTTTTGTTCCTTAGGGCTAGGTTGTCTCCAGTTTGCAGTGAATATGTATTTAAATGATGGTGTGTAACTGCAGAGTTGTTATCTTGCCTTTAGAATAATAGAAAAATATAGAAGATGTATGGGCATTCCATAGCTGTTCTTGATTTGTCATTATGACATTACTGAGGTTTTTTGTTGATTAGTTTTTTGGTTTTTCCAGTCCCTGACAAAGAGTCTCTCCTTGACCAAACTCTGCACAGGCTCCTTTGAGCTCTTTTTCAACTAGGCCTTGACTTTTGGACTTCCCTGTTTGTCTTCACGTGGTCCAATTTTACCAAGAATCTTTAAGTCATTTAACCAGAACCCCTCACCCTCAATACCCCATCACCGTTGATATCTATCCAAGTTCCTCATTCCTCATCATCCCCAGATGGTGTCTGATGACCCTGGCCTGCCTTCAGCAAGAATCCAGTCAGGTTTGGGGCAACTGTGTGGCTCAGTCAGTTAAGCGTCCAACTTCAGCTCAGGTCATGACCTCAGAGTTTGTGACTTTGAGCTCTGCATCCGGCTAGCTGCTGTCAGCACAAAGCCTGCTTTGGATCTTCTGTCTCCCTCTCTCTGCATCTTCCCTGATGTGCGGGCTCTCCCCACCACCCCTTCTCTCTCTCACTAATAAATAAATATTAAAAAAAAAAAAACTTGTTGGTTTTCTCTTGCCAGAATCCCCTCTTACCCCTGATGTTTCATCTTAGTAATTTTCTACCCAATGACACAGCCCCCCTCCAGCCCCTTGACTATAAATTTCCACATTTCCTTGCTGTATTGTACTTGAGCCCTGGATGCACCTGGTCCTCTGAGACCGTACTCAGCTGCCCATCGGTCCTGTTGGGTGCGCAGGGCTTCGTGACATTGACACTCCCAGGTTCGTGTTTCTCTCTAATACTGACTCAACCAAAGAGATCTCTGTGCCTTCAGATCTCAGCTGTCCTAGGTTTGGCCCCATCACTCTAGTCTTATCCCCTCCAGGCTTCTTTACATAACCTTTAGACTGACTTGCTAAAGGAGTATGTGATCCTATACCATTTGGCTTAAAATTCTTCGACTCTTCAAAGGCCCCTTATTTCCTTTGGGATAAAGTTCAAATTCCAAGCGCTAGTAGCCCCTTACCAGACTGTGGTGGTGCAGTTTTGTGTAGGGGTTAAAGACATAGACCTTAGAGTCAGTCTTCCTGTGTTCAGATACTGCCTATGTCACATGCTAGCTGTGTGACCTCGCTCTCTGGGCTTCAGTTCTCTTACCTATAAAATAGGATAAGATATTCATTCACAGAAGGGCACCTGGGTGGCTCAGTCGTCTGAGCATCCGACTTCAGCTCTGGTCATGATCTTGTGGTTTGTGCATTCAAGCCCCACATTGGACCCGCTGCTGTCAGCCTGTCAGTGCAGAGCCCGCTTTGGATCCTCTGTCCCTCTCTCTCTGCACCCCCTGGACTTGTGCTCACCCAAAAATAAATAAATACTAAAAAATATATATTCATTCATAGAGGTGTCATGAGGATTAAATGAGTTCTAGCCAAAGCATTTAGAACAGAATTTGGCATATGATAAACATTATGTAAGTCATTACTGTTATTTATCTTTTAGTTTTTTTAGTGTTTATTTATATTTGAGAGGGAGAGAGAGAGAGCACAAGCAGAGAAGAGGCAGAGAGAAAGGGAGACAGAGAATCTGAAGCAGGCTCCAGACTCTGAGATGTTAGCACAGAGCCTGACATGGAGCTTGAACTCATGAGCCATGAGAGCATGACCTGAGCCAAAGTCGGATGCTTAACCGACTGAGCCACCCAGGTGCTTCAAGATTGAGTCTCAAGCCATTCATTCACTTTTACCACACACTCCATCCAGACCGAACTACTAGTGTTCCCCTCGAATGTGCCCTATTTTGTGTTTACATTTGTACATGTGCTGTTGCTCTGCACGACACACTTTTCCTGTTTCTTCAATTAGTCTGACTTCTATTTGCCTTTCAAACTCAGCAGGATTTCATGTCAGGAGAAGCCTTCCTTTACCTACTATAGGATTTAGATGAATCTACCATAGTGTGCCAGCAACACCTAGCATCACATGGATCATGCTGTCTTTTAACCTGTAGTTTACTACTGTTTCACTTGCAAGACTGGAAACTTTCAGAGGAAGGGATGCTTCTCAGGTTTTGCATCTCCAGAGCCTAGAACAGTGTTTGCAGAGAGTAAGTGCTCTGCAAATGAATCCCATTACTTGTGAAGCTATGATTACGACTGTGGTCTCTTTGGCCATCTCGGGATCCAAGCTGACTTTGATTTGGTGTAAGCCCAGAGTAGTTAAAGCCAGAGGTGTCTCTGACAGTGACTCAGATCCTGGGTGGTGGACTCGTTGTCGGGGCTTTAGACCCTCCGGGGGTTCTTCTCCTGTGGGTACTAAAGCTTCTTATCTCCGATCCATCCAACCCATGATGCCAGTACTGCCCACCAACCTTGAAGAGGACATGCTGTACTCTGGGGACAAAGAGCTGAAGAAAGACTTTCTTGCTGCAGAATTGTGTGATAGTGATGTAATAGGAAATATATATTTGCATAAGAGACTCTTAAAAACTGAGAACAAACTCAGGGTTGATGGGGGTGGGAGGGAAAGGAGGGAGGGTGATGGGTATTGAAGAGGGCATCTTTTGGGATGAGCACTGGGTGTTGTATGGAAACCAATTTGACAATAATTTTCATATATTAAAACAAACAAACAAAACAACAACAACAACAACAAAAAGGAAATATATATTTGGAGTCTAACCACCATTCCTGACACAGGGCTCCTAAAAGCCTTGTGATTTCCTGAACAGAACGGGTGGTAAAAGGGTTTTTTGTTATAACTGGTCTTAGTTCCTGCCAGAGAGCTTCCTAAGACCCTTGGAATCCTGGAGCGGTGAGTGTCTTTTGGAATGTTAATGAGATGACTGGTGGCTAGAAGCACCTAGATGTTCAGGATGAGGGGTACTGGTTGCCAGAGGAACCAACCATGTGACTAAGGGTTAGAAATTTCAGCCCTCTCCCATTGGAAATGGGGCTAGAGATTGAGTTCAATCATCAACTGCCGATGACTTAATCAATCATGCTTATGTAATGGAGCCTCTGTAAAAACCCTGATAGAAGAGCTTCAGAGGGCTTCCAGGTTGGTAAACACGTTGGGTTATGGGGACATGGTGGGCCTGGGGATGGCATAGAAGCTCTACACCCCTTCTCACATGTCTTGCCCTATGTATCTCTTCTATTTCACTGTTCCTAAGTTATATACTATATAATATACTGGTACTAGTAAGTAGAGTGTTTCCCTGAGTTCTCAAGCTGTTCTAACAAATTATTGAACCTCCAGAGAGGGTTGTGGACCTCCTGATTTATAGCCAGTTGGTCAGAAGTGTGGGAGGTTGGGACTTGGTGGGGGACATCTTGTGGGACTGAGCCTTTGTCCTGTGGGGTCTGCACTAACTGTGGTTGTTACTGTCCAATTTTAATGGTAGGACACCCAGTTGGTGTCTGGAGAGTTGGAGAATTGGTGTGGGAATGCTCCCCACTCCCTGATTTGGTGAGTAGTGAGTGGAAGAACACTTTTCCTTTTAGCAACCATGACTGACACATTCGAAAGAGATCACCAGAGTGTCTAAGAAGAAATACCCTGAGTGGCAGAGACTTCTAGTTATGTAAAAGTATCTATTTTTCCTTTTACTTAGTAATTTATTCAGAATGGCAATGAATCCAGTCTAAAGACCACATTTTCTCTACACTTTGCAGTTAGGAGTGGCCTTATGAGTAGATTCTGGCCAGTGAAAGTGTTGCTTGATAAAGTATTGCTCCATACTTCTGGTAAGCCTTTGTAGAAGGGGAAGAGCAAAACTTGCTTCCTCCCTCCTGCCATTTGGAATGTGTGTGTGATAGCTGCAGCTGTAACAGCTATTGTGGGTCAAGAGACTAAGGCCCTTAGCCTAGAGGTGGAGTGAAAAGCTGAAAGGAGCAGGTCCCTGATTGCCTTAGAGCCACTGTAGCAGCCCTGGTTTGCCAACCTCTGGCTTTTTCCAAGGATCTTTTTGATTATCTGTCCCATTCAGTTAAACCTAATCCAACTGATCTGGTGTGTGATTTGTTCTTGCCCTAGCAGAAGCACATGGAAAACTTCTGAGTGAATTTGGCTCATGTCTCAAAATTAAGCCTCAGATGGACTCTCCAGTCTGTTCTGGGAGTCTGTGTATTCCCAGTCTGTGGAAACCTTTGGCAATCTCCTTGTCTTTGCTTATGTGTACCCTGCTGCCTCCTATGTGATTCCCGACCTCTCTCCCTCAGCTCTCTGGACTCTTCTGTCCTTCATTTGGATTTGCCCTCCTGTCTGGTGACAGCCCTACAGCCCAGCTTGTCTCACCACCAAGTCCTCAGACTCCAATCCTACCTCGTTGATCTGTATCTATAACCCTTAGATACTCTCTCAGTACTCACAGGTAGAAACAGCATAAATGGTGGGAGGGAACTTGTAGAAGTACTAACAGGAATTTCTTCTTCTCTATGAGCCCACAGGACTTGCATTTTTTACATGAGCTTATTATATTTAAGGTTGCTGTGTCCCAACTCTCAGATGGGCACTTTCTGTGTTGGGGGAGCCCACAGGGACAGCCAGATATTTAGAGCCTACTGTGGAAGGCTGGGGGTTACTATTTCATGTCTGCCTGCTGATTTACGAGGGAAGCCATTTTGCAACCGTCTTAAAGAGGCCATAAATTCAGGGAAAGCCACAGCCACCTGGCCTTGCACGCCGTCAGCGTGATCCCTGGCAGCTTGGCCTCACCCTTGGGACGTTTCCTTTCCCAACGCTAACCTTAATCACCAGCTTAATTAGAGTCTCTTAAAGATGATTACATCTCTCTCTGATGAGAACAGATCCCATCAGACTGAGGGCTAAACACCCTGCTCCCGGCTGCTCCCCACAGAATGACCCTGGCGTGCAAGGTTACCATTGCCTGGTTACACTTCACATGGGGGAATTTGAGGTGGAGTAACGTGTCTTTCTCAAAGGGCTCCCACATCCAGGGTTGTATTTTAATCAACTTTCAATCCCAGGCAAATATGTGACAGCCCGCTTGAGGGGTATAGGTTTGCTTGCTTGGCAAAAATTCAGGGGCTCCCTTTTAAGCTGGCTGGTGTTTCTCAATCTGGGTCCTTGGAAACGGGCCCGACAGCAGCAGCCAGGCTTCTCTCCACTTGCACAAAGGTGGCACAAATTGCTATTGTTTCTATGACAACGGATGGCTTCCTGCCCGCCGCTTCCCCCCCCCCCCACCCATTTCCTAAAAGCTGCCTCTATGATGGACAGCAGAATGTGGAAGAAATTTGCGAGGCAGAAACTAGCCTGGTAGATTGCAGAAGCGTGCACAACAATTTTATTGTCTTTCTTGGTCCTGGCTCTTTGTCTCTGTGTTCTGTTCCAGCGTTTGCCATGCAAGTCACATAGAAATAGGAATAATAGCTACTAGGCTGAACGAAGAGAGTCCCCAGCAATTTGTATGCAATCTCATTTGAACTCTTGGATTTGGGAAGGCAGTTTTGCTTCCTTTTCTTTCTTTCTTTTTCTTTCTTTCTTGTTCTTCTTCTTCTTTTTTAATTCTGCTGTTCAGCCTCTTGTACTTAATGAGGACTTTCAGAAGGGAAAGCCAACAAACAGCCAAACAAGAGTTCTCCCTTTAAGCAACTGCTTTCTAAATCCTTTATCAGAATATAGTTGTGCTATGAGGGTAAGAATGTCTATATTTGTAATCGACATTACATCAAACAAACCAGACGCTCTGGTGGCTGCTTTTTAACAGCAGTGGCATTTAACATCCCGTTTCATTAAGTGAGGAAACTGTAGGAAAAATT
Source organism: Puma concolor (assembly GCF_028749965.1). Lineage (NCBI taxonomy): Eukaryota > Metazoa > Chordata > Mammalia > Carnivora > Felidae > Puma > Puma concolor. The sequence continues at coordinate 86,989,200 of NC_141674.1, forward strand.
AATTTTCTGAGGATAATAATTACCTAATTAGTTAAGTAACTCTAGTCAGTGGTTCCCAGGCTGAGGACTGAATATCTGTGGAAAGACCTTAACATCAATGCAAAGTATGGCAAATCTATTTCATTAGAAGATCGGTATTGTCTATAGCCTGAATAGCTAGATAGGCTCCCACAGATTGGTAATTTTGTTTTTTTCAATTCTATGTGGATGCTGCTCCAGATAGTAAAATGCAAATTCATTCTAAAATGTGACGATGTCAGCAGCAGCTTTAGTCATTATTTTCTCAGTCAATTGAAAAAATACAAACACCTGCCACCATGGGAGAGGACTCTTGGTATTTTAAAATATTCAGTGAGGGTTCTCATAAGCAAACTGTTTTGGGAACTACTCTATATAGTCTGAAGAGGTTGGTAGGGAAGTTTCAAGAACATTTTAGTGGCTGGGTGTCAGACATCTCTGGAAGTATTTTGAGATCACATAAGGAATCTGGGAAGTAATGACCGAGATCATTTCATAGAGAGATCTAGGTATGAAAGGTTAAGTCTTGGGTTTGAGATCACACAGCCCAAGGGGCAGGGTGGGGATGAGTCTTGCATCTAGTTTCCACCCCCCAACCCCAGTTTTATTGAGAAATCATAAACATACAGCATTGTATAAGTTTAGGGGTACAACATGATGGTTTGATTTACATGTATTATGAAATGATTACCACGATAGGTTCAGCTGGCATCCATCTTATATAGATACAATAAAAAGGAAAGAAAGAAAAAAGGAAAAAAAAATATCCTTGTGATGAAAATTTTTAGGATTTACTCTCTTAACAACTTTCTTGTTATCTATAGTCATCACATCCCCAGTACTTATCTTCTAACAGGAAGCTTGCGCATGAGTTTGTACACATAAGCTGGAAGTTTTGACTTCCCTTCCCAACCCTCCACTTCTGGTAACCACAAATCTGATCTCTCTCTCTCTCTCCTTTTTTAAGTTTATTTATTTTGAGAGAGACAGAGATATTGTGAGCTGGGGAGGGGCAGAGAGAGAGGGAGACAGAGTCCCAAGCAGGCTCTGCACTACCAGTGTAGAGCCCAACTCGGGGATTGATCTCACTAACTGTGAGATCATGACCTGAGCTGAAACCAAGAGTTGCAAGCTTAACCGACTGAGCCACTCAGGTGGCCCCTGATCTCCTTTTCTATTATTATTATTTTTAAAGATTTCTCATATAAATGAGGTCATATAATATTTGTCTTTCTCTTCTGACTTATTTCACTTAGCATAATGTCTTCAAGAGCCATCCATCTTGTTGCAAATGATAGGATTTCCTTGCTTTTTTTGGTTGATGGATATTCATCCATTGATGGACACTTAAGTTGTTTCCATGTCTTGGCTGTTGTAAATAATGCTGCTATGAATATGGGGTACAGATATCTTTACGAGTCAGTGTTCTTGTTTCCTTTGGATATATTCCCAGAAGTGAAATTACTAGATTTTATGGTATTTCTATTACTAGATTGTATGGTATGAGAATTTTGCTTACTGTTTTCCACAGTGGCTACACCAACTTACATTCCTATCAACAGTGTGCAAGGGTTGCCTTTTGCCACATCCATGCCAGCATCTGTTATCTTTTGTCTTCTTGATGATGGCCATTCTAACAGGTGTCAGGTGATGTCTCATTGTGGTTTTAATTTGCATTTTCCTAATGACAAGTGATATTGAGCATCTTTTTATGCACGTGTTGGCCTTTTGTACATCTTCTTCAGAGAAATATCCATACAGGTTCTTTGCTTATTTTTCACATTGGGTTATTTGGTATTTTGTTATTTAGTTATATGAGTTCTTTATATTTTTTGGATATTAACCCCTTATAAAATAGATGATTAACAAATATTTTTTCCCATTTCATAGGTTGTCCTTACATTTTGTTGATAATTTATGTTCCTGTGCAGAAGCTTTTAATTTGATGTAGTCCCACTTTTTAATTTTTTATTTTGTTTTTATGTTTTAGGTGTTGTATAAAAAAATTATTTTGAAAGCCCAAGGAGCTTTATTCCTATATTTCAAAGTTTCAGGTTTTATGTATAAATCTTCAATCCATTTTTTTAAATTAAGTAGGCTTCACACCCAGCACAGAGCCCATGGCAGGGCTTGAACTCACAACCCTGAGATCAAGACCTGAGATGAGATCCAGAGTTGGATGCTTAACTGCCTGAGCCACCCACGCATCCCAAATCTTTAATCCATTTTAAGTCAATTTTTGTGAATGAGGTAAGGCATGGATCTAGTTTAATTTAAAAAAAAAATATTTATTGATTTTGGGGAGATCACAAGTGGGGGAGGGACAGAGAGAGAGGGAGACAGAGGATCTGAAGCAGACTCTGCACTGACAGGCTGACAGCAGAGAGCCCGATTTGGGGCTCAAACTCATGAATCATGAGATCATAACCTGAGCCAAGTCAGATGCTCAACCTCCTGAGCCACCCAGGTGCCCCCAGCTTCATTTTTTTTTTTAACTTGTGAATATTCAATTGTCTCAACATCATTTATTGAAAAGACTGTCTTTTCTCCATTGAGTATTCTTGACTCCCTTATCAAATGTTAGTTGACTGCATATGAGTGTGTTTATTTCTGGGCTCTTTATTTTGTTCCATTGGTCTGTCTGTTTTATGTCACTACCATACTGTTAAAAATTTTTTTTTTAATGTTTATTTATTTTTGAGACAGAGAGAGACAGACCATGAATGGGGGAGGGTCAGAGAGAGGGAGACACAGAATCTGAAACAGACTCCAGGCTCTGAGCTGTCAGCACAGAGCCCGACGCGGGGCTCAAACTCACGGACAGTGAGATCATGACCTGAGCCGAAGTCAGCCACTTAACCGACTGAGCCACCCAGGTGCCCCACTACCATACTGTTTTGATGACTAGCTTGATAGTATAATGAAATCATGAAGTATGAGGTCTCTTGCTTTGTTCTTCTTTCTCAGGATTTCTTTGGTTATTCAGGGTCTTTTATCATCCCATATAAATCTTAGAAGTGTTTATTCTACTTCCATAAAAAATTCCATTGGAATATTGATAGGAATTGCATTGAATTTATAGATGACTTTTGATAGGTAGTATTGACATTTTAACGATATTAATTCTTCCAATTAGTAATCATGGAATACCTTCCCATTTGTGTATTCTTTGATTCCTTTCCTTAATGTCTTGTAGTTTTCAGAGTAGAAATCTTTTATCTCCTTAAAGTTATTACTAAGTATTTTATTATTTTTGATGCTACTCTAAGTGGGATCGACTTCTTTATTTCTTTTTCAGAAAATTTGTTGTTAGTGTATACAAATGGTACTGATTTTTGCATGTTAATTTTGTATCTTACAATTTGACTGCATTTATTGATGAGATCTAACAGTTTTTTGGTTGTCTTTAGGATTTCTATATATAAAATCATATCATCTGCAAAAAGGGACAATGTAACTTCTTCCTTTCCAAATCTGATACTTTTAGTTCTTTTTTTTTGCCTGATTGGCAAAACTAGGACTTCTGGTACTATGTTGAATAGGAGTGATGAGAGTGGGCATCCTTGTCTTATTGCTGATCTTAGAGGAAATTCTTTTACCTTTTACCATTGAGTATAATGTTACTTGTGAGCTTGTCATATATGGCAAGGTTATTATTATAATAATATAATTAAGTTATATTATTATGTTGAGATATGTTCCTTCAATGCCTAATTTGTTAAGAGGTTTGATTTTTTTTTTATCATGAATGGATGTTGAATTTTGTCAAGTGCTTTTTTTTCGGTGAGATGATCATGTGATTCTTTCATTCTACTAATGTGATGTATCACGTTGATTGATTTGTGTATGTTGAGCCATCATTGCATCTCAGGGATAAATCCCACTTGATCGTGTGTATGAATCTTTTAATGTGCTGCTAAATTTGGTTTGCTAGTATTTTATTGAGAATTTTTGCATCTTTACTCATTAGGGACATTGGCCTATAGTTTTTTTTTTCTAGTATGTGTTCTTTTCTGGTTTTGGTATCGACTAAATGCTGGTCCTGTAAAATGAATTTGAGAGTGCCTTGATTCTTGGAAGAGTTTCAGAAGAATTGAGGATTCTTTAAATGTTTAGTAAAATTCACCAGTAAAGCTATCTAGTCCTGGAGTTTTCGTCATTGAGAGATTTTCTTTTTTTCATTACTGATTCACTCTCCTTAGTAGTAATTGATCTATTCAGATTTTCTTTTCTTTTTTTTTTTTTTCTTATTCAGTCTTGGTAAGTTTTATGTTTCTAAGAATTTTTTCATTTATTCTAAGTTGTCCAGTTTTTTGGCATATAGTTGTTCACAGTGGCCTCTCAGCCTTTGAATTTCTGTTATCTGTTGTGATGTCTCCTTTTTCATTTATAATTTTGTTGATTTCAGTACTTTTTCTTTTTCCCTTGATTATATAGTTGAAGGTTTGTCAATTTTGTTTATCTTTTCAAAGAACCAACTCTTGGGGTGCCTGGGTGGCTCAGTCGGTTTAACAGTTAAGTGTCCAAATATGAGTCAGGTCATGATCTCATGGTTTGTGAGTCTGAACCCTGTACCAGGCTTAAACTGACAGTGCCAAGCCTGCTTGGGATTCGCCCTTTCTCCCTCTCTCTGCTCCTCCCATGCTCACTTGCATGCATGCCCTCTCTCTCTCTCAAAATAAATAAATTTTTAAAGAAAGAACTAAATCTTAATTTGGTTAATCTTTTCTATTTTTCTGTCCTCTATTTCATTTGTTTTTGCTCTAATCTTTATTGTTTTCTTTCTTCTGGTAACTTTAGGCTTAGCTTGTTCTTCTTTTACTGGTTCCTTAATGTGTAGATTTAGATTGTTTATTTGAAATTTTTCTTTTCTGTGAATGTAGGTGTTTATTGCTGGAACTTACCTCTTAGAACTGCTATTGCTGCATCCCACAAGTTCTTACTTGTTGTGTTTCTATTTCCGTTTGTCTCAAGAAAAATTTTTTCAAAAATTTTTTAATGTTTATTTACCTTTGAGAGAGATAGAGAGACACACAGTGTGAGCAGGGGAGGGGCAGCGAGAGAGGGAGACAAAGAATCTGAAGCAGGCTCTAGGCTCTGAGCTGTCAGTACAGAGTCTGATGCAGGGCTCAAACTCACAAACTGTGAGATCATGACCTGAGCTGAAGTCAGAGGTTCAACTGACTGAGCCACCCAGGCGCCCTCAAGAAACTTTTTAATTTCCCCTTTAATTTCTTCTTGGATCCATTGCTTGTTTAGGAGAGTGTTGTTTAATTTCTATGTGTTCATGAATTTTCCAGTTTTATTCCTGTTATTAATTTCTGGTTACACACCATTGTGGTTAGAGAAGATACTTGGTGTGATTTCAATCGTCTTGAATTTGCTAAGGCTTGTTTGTGGCCTAACATGTGATCTATCCTAGAAAATGTTCCATATGCACTTAATAAGAATGTATATTCTATTGTTGGTTAGAGTGTTCTTTGTATATCTGTTAGGTCCATTTGGTCCATAGTGTTGTTCAAATCCACTTTATCCTATTGATTCTCTATCTGGATGATCTATTCATTGTTGAGAGTGAGGTATTAAAGTCCCCAACTATTATTGCATTACTGTTTATTTCACCTTTTAGCTCTCTTAAATTTTGCTTTATGTATTTAGGTGCTTCAATGTTGGGTGCATAAATATTTATCATTGTTGTATCTTCTTGATGTATTGACTGCTTTATCATTATATAGTGACCTGGGCATGGACTCTAGGGCTGGCAAAACTCCTTATCTGAGGATTCTAATGAGCTAGAGCTATACTTCACCGAGTGCCTGGTCATAATGTGTCCCTGGCTTGGTTCTGCAGATGAGCAGAACTTCTGGTTGGGATTATGACTTGAGCACTGCAGGTATGAACTTGGTCTGCCAAGATCCATGTGCTGGTTGTTTCGAGGTCCTCCTCACTTCGCTATCACACTCAGATTTCCAGTGGTTGAGTCCCACCGATTCCCCTAAAACCTCCATGGTGCAAGATCAGAGTAGCGGCTCCTGCAAAGTGACCCACAACACTGAAAGTCTGCTCAGAAGGAGACTTCATAACATTCAGAGCCCTCCACGGCCTACCTTTGTATCCTTATCTCTCTTGGTTCAAATTCTTGGGCTCTTCCCTGCAGTCAAACCAATCTACTTATAGTGTCAGGTCTATGGGTTCTTTCTCACTTAGTTTCCTGTCACCTAAATGGGGACACACTAATAGCAGAGCAGAAAGACTGACTTAAGAGTGGTGTAACTTCTCTATGCTTCCGTTTCCTTTGTAAAAGAACAACAACAACAACAAAAGATAGAAGGCATACTTGTAAGTTTTGAGGTATACATTAGCTAGTAGAGGTATTGAGCTGAGTTGACTGGTACTCATATAATGGACATTCAGTAATGAGTGACCTGTAATTACTGAGAGCGCCCTTCTTCAACTATGACCATTCAAGCCCTGCCATTTCATCAAGATTTTGCCTCAACATTTTTAAAATTGGAAAGAGCTTCCCAGTTGCTCCTAGCCCACAGTGATCTTTTACTGTTCTGAACTATCCAGTGCACTTATTTGACAGTTAACCTGGTAATGTTTTATGATATTTTTGTACTCTTGTGTGCACAGACGTTTTAATTCTATCTTTTGTTAGATATAACTTTCCAGTGGAATTTCCTCTGTTGCCTGTAAGATTCTGAGACCCTTGTGACTGTGGCTTAAATATCCTTTAATCTCTAGTGTCCTGCAATGTGCTGGTTTCTTGGTAGGTGTATCAATAAGAGCTGTTTTACTTAATAAATGAATTTCTAGTGTTGATTGTTGCAGTCTTAGAGTGAAAGGATCTTGTTGGGGACATGTGGATAGTCTTTTGTGCAGGTTTTGAGGTATTAGAGGTATTACTACTCAGAATCTAAGCTCATGGTTATGAAAGAATTGATGGAGCTGGGAATGCTGAGCCTGCTGGCATCTCAGCTCCCCACCAGGACCATTTGAACACTTCACATTAGTAATAAGTTCCTCGCAGGGTAGTGTGGGCTTCCCATGAACAGCTAATTAGGGGGAGCAGGTTCATTACTGCAAAGTGGTTGAGTTTAGAACAAGCTAAATAAGAAGATTAAAATCATTTCAGAGGAAACATTTCATGGGATATTAATACATTGGCTGTAAATAATGAAAGATAATGAGAGCATTAAATCCTAGCAACAATACATTAACTGCAAGGGAACCAATTTGTAAATGAGTGCTTTGCTTCTCTCTGAGACGTGTTTTCATGTGCTGACAGGAATGCTGAGAATGGCCACCAAGGAAACACCTTTGGTAAGATTTGAGAGTAGCTTCTAATAGCTTAGTTGTCTTGGGCTCATTGCAATGTTTGGGCTTGGATTCTTTAGCAGTGAAAAATAAATACCCTGAAGGGGAACGAAGACAAAGGTTTTGGTTCTTTTTTTTTTTTTTAGGAATTAGTAACATTCCCTTAATGGAGATGAGAAATTCACTGGATGCTTTCTCATAGTATATTTTTCATGTCACGCCCAGGAGTAGATGCCAAGTGCAGGGCTGTTACGGACATCCATAGGTGGGTAGGTATGGGACAGAGGAACGTCGGTGGTGGCAGTTTTCCAGAGTCTAGTTTAACCCTTTTTGTAACAAGGGGTAGCAAGAGTGGGGCAGGTGCTTGGGGGAAAGGAGTTGGGATGAAGACAGGTAAGCCCCCAGGCTCTCTTCCCTTGTCCCTAATTTGTTCCAGAAGTCACCTCACTGTGAAAGCAAGAAGGGACTAGGTATCCAGAAGGGCTAATGGAGTGACAGAAAAAAAAAAATCACTCATGGTTTGTGTGGCTGGGCTCTGACCATACTTTATAATGAGAGTTTAAAGACTGTTCTCTAGAGCCTATCAAAAGAACAAGCTGTGTTTTGTGAAATCCGGTGTCAGTGGGTAAAGGGAGGTTTGAGCTCTCTCTGACATTTACCTCCCTTCCTTTTTATTGACCTCAAATTTGAGTTAAATTACTATTACTTAACCTAGTCCAGCTCTTTGCTCTTCTTGCTAAACATCCCTCAACCTCTCCTTTAATTTTATGGAAGCAGACATAGAGACATGAAGGTAGATTAGTGATTTACTCTGGCTACAAATTAGTAGCTGAACCAAGAATAGAATACAAAACTAGGGATGAGCAGTTATTTGCTTTAACAATCACATGTTCTTTGTTATCAGCGAAGGACTTATTATGTTGCTAGGATACATTCTGGTCACTGTTGAAGGGCATTGTTCTATGTACAATGAAGACACTTGGCTTGATTCATTGCCTTGGAGTCTTCATAATTATATTATTTCTTCCTCCAGTTCACAAAACTTTATAATTCATCATGAGTGTTTTAGTCAATATTACAAATGAGAAAGATCCTATAGACTACAGGTTTCCTGCGGGACCTTCTTTGTTGATTACAAATCCAGTTTCACTAAATCTTGGCAAGGATAAAGCCATGATCTCAAGTTCATAGAAGACCTCACATTTCTCTTATTGTTTTCTATATTGTCCAGGAAATTCAGTATTATTATTGGAATGTCAGATTATATCTTTTGAGTTACACACACTCCAATATACAGGGATAAACTTAGATATTTAGTAGAGTCTCATTTTAAAGAATCAGATGACTCCCTGAACATTTTCTTTGCATCTTAAACAATCAGGCAGCAAGAATTGGGAAAGGAACACTTTCCAAAGCAACACTTTCTTGCACAGAAATTTGAATGCTGATTTGTTCTGTAATCGGATTTTATAGGAGTCTAATGCAGTTTGGTTTATGATCCTTAAAAAAATAGTATTAACTATTTTCTGTTTTTTATCTACCCTTTTGTTAGATAATGAACGGTAAGTAGGTTTTTTCCCCCCTCTCTGTGAAGAGTAAAGACAGAATGTTCCAAGCCCATAAAAGCACTAGTACCATTTAGAATCCAAAATGTGAAAGGTTCAATGTAATTAACACAGAGTGTCAGTTTGCTTCACAGCTTTTTAAAATTGACATATCATAGACAGTTGTACTGTTCCTCAGTTTGGTAACATTAATAAACAAGTGCTTGTAATTTAAGAGTAATTATGAATCCATCCATGTGTGATTTTCTAATGAAGTCAAATAAAGAAATCAGCAGTTGGGAGGCATTCTTTAGTTTTTAATTAGGAAACTAGCAGCAAGTTTAAGGTCTCAATTTTCATCCAATTCTTCCTATTGTATGGCTCTTATGTAATGGTATGATAAAGTCATTGCATTAAGAGAATGCTGAGTTTGACAGCACAATACTTGGAACTATGAAATCTTTTTTTTTTTTTCCTGCCACATTCAGAAGCTGTACTATTAATCATGTAATATATTTGCACTTGGCAGAAATAAAATGCTTTGAGATCCTTGGACAGAAAGTGCTGTAGAAAATCATAGCACACTTCATTCTTCCAAATACTTTGTGAGGAAGACGTGTGGTATTATTGGACTTGTTTTGTATCTAGAGACATTTGACAACGTAACTGACTTAACCAAAGTCACAGTGTAAGATAGGAAAAGAAGATAGGTGTTGATTCTTGACACCTTCAAAAGACCTATCGATCAAAGCTGATTTATTACTCACTGAAATAGGGAGAATGCCCCCTTGATAATGTCTAGGATCTCAGAAGAGAAAGGTCAGAGGCAGAAATTTATAGGATTTGGAAATCTGTTTGAAATTAGAGCAAATTTCAGGGTGGGGATCTGAATAAGATATGGTAAAGTGCAAGTTATGCTTTAGGATTGGTGGACTAAGAATGTACAGCCTTTATACCCTTGTCTTCCTTGGCAAGAATTTTCTGGAACAAATAGTAGAAGCATATTAATTTAAGAGCCTTCTTTCTGTTGCCCCTTCCCTTCAGCATAGAGGGTGACAGGTGGGAATGGCATAGTGAGACAGAGGTAAGTAACCTTTATGTTGTGCCAGGTGTTGCTGATGGTTTCTTGCATTATTCAGTTCTCACAACCAATAGAATAATAACTAATGCACAAATTTTTCTGTTAACCATAGCATGACATAGTGTAACATTCCCCATAGAATAAACAAGCAAATTCCCTACACAGCAGTGTGAGCCACAAAAGTAGGATTTATTTAATGAATTAATTTATTTATTTTTAAGACTTTATTTATTGATTTTGATCGCTTCTCGGCCTTTTGACTAAGATCAAGTGTATTTATTGATTTTGAGAGGGAGAGCACATGCATGCACAAGTGGGTGAGGGGCACACAGGGACGGAGAGAGACAATCCCAAGCGGGCTCCACCCTGTCAGTGTGGCCCACATTGGGCCCCATATCAGGCTTCACACTGGGCTCCGTGTGGGGCTCCAACCCAGGAATCATGAGATCATGACCTGAGCTGAAATCAAGAGTTGGAAGCTCAACTGACTGAGCCATCCAGGTGCCTCTGTAAGTAGGGTTTATTTGATCCTCATAATAATCCGAGAAGTCACACAATATTATTATGTCTATTCTACCGATAAGAAAACTGAGGGATTTCTTTCTGAGCTCTAGTTTATCCCTTAGAATCAGGTTCCGGCTCTCTTCCAGATACTGTTTCCAACCTTACCCTGGTGAATTTTTGTGTTCTGCTCAGATTATGAAATCTTCCTTCCACCAACATGGCTTCCTGGGTGTATAATCTCTTCCAATTAACCTTTCTTGATCTCACCCTACTGTATATAGACTTTCACAAACTACGTTATAGAGTTTTCCAAATGCTCACAACTTCTCTTGCTTTGAAATAGTTTCCTTACCTAGGTGAGCCAAATCAGCTTATTGTCCTTCTTTCCTACTCCACATACTTTCCCTACCTCTGCTATTCTTTGTCAGGACTTTGCCTAACCTTAGAGCTAGTCCAAGGTCACTATAGCCACATAGCCAAGCACAACATGCTGGCATCTATTCAACAGCAGTATTAATATATCCTGCAGCCCTCAACTCAACACAGTTCTACATCTAGAAGGCAGCCTTATAGAGTTAAATGTGATGATTGAATTAATGTTTTGACTTGACTGGATCATAGGGTGCACAGATATTTGGTCAAACATTATTTTGGGTGTGTCTGTGAGGATGTTTCTGGATGAGATGAACATTTGAATTGGTAGAGCAGATTGCCCTCCCTATTGTGAGCCTCATCCAATCAGTTGAGGGCCTGAATAAAACAAAAAGACTGAATAAGAGAATTCCTTTTTCTTGACTCTTTTTGAACAGAGGTGTCTGTTTTTTCCAGCCTTTGCACTCAAACTGAAACATCAGGTCTTCCTGGGTCTCCAGCTGAATGCCTTCAGACTAGAACTACACTATTGGCTCTCCTGGGTCTCTTGCTTCCTAACTGCAGATCTCTGAGCTTAGAGGCAGGTGGGAGGTAGTTATAAGGAATTGGCTCAGGGGCGCCTGGGTGGCTCAGTCGGTTAAGCGTCCAGCTTCAGCTCAGGTCATGTTCTCAGGGTTCATGGGTTTGAGCCCCATGCCGGGCTCTGTGCTGACATCTCAGAGCCTGGAGCCTGCTTTGGATTCTGTGTCTCCCTTTCTCTCTGCCCCTCCCCTGCTTGCACTCTATCTGTTTCTCTCTTAAGAAAACAAACTTAAAAAAAAAAAAAAGGAATTCGCTCACATACACAGTGATGGAGGCTGAAGAATGCAAGGCCTTTAGGCTCTGTCTCTACAGCTATGCGCAGTTCTTAAAAGCAAGGGCAAACTCTTTGCCACAGGCTTCAACGACTTGATTTGACTCCTATCAGTTTCCTCAGCTTTACCCCACACAATGCTCCCACCAAGCACCACCTCCCAACCATGGTGCTTTTTGCCTTGAAGAAGACAAATTCTCATACTCCCTAGGGCCTTAGCATGTGCTGTTGCCTCTTTCCACTGGAGTTTTCCCACATCCTCTTCATTGGGTCGGCCCCTTCTCATCTTTTATGTCTAACCTCCACTGTCATTCCTAGGACAGTTCTCCTCTGACTGGTCTATCCAAAGTGACTGTGGCTTATTCCTCCTGTCACATTATCACCTTGCCTTGTTTATATATTTTATAGCAGCTCTCACAATCCATAATTTTCTTAATTAATGTAAGATCCATGAGGGAAGATATCATGTTTGTCTTGTTTTCAGTTCTGCGGTACTTATCCAAGGCCCAACAAATAGAATGTGCCGCAGAGGCATGTGTTGAATGAATTATATTTATTGTGTACCTACATGTTCCTTTTAATTAATACACTTTATCATATGCCCTCTGAGAACAGAGCCCAATGTTAGGTACATGGAAAGACATAAATAAAGTGGTGTTATTGGGTCTTACATTACAGGAACTTGGACAAGTCTTTTTACCTTTCTGGAGCTCATCTCCTTTGTAAATTGAGAAGATTAGATGCAAAAAAGAGTACAGCCTTTTATTTCTTCCACACATTTATGGTCATGGCACATTCCCCTTAGTAATTTCTCTCATTGAGTGCAGTGAATTTTGCAGAATTGTTTTGTGGATTCTTCAACCCTTTGCCTTAAAAATAAATGGACTCTGTTATCCCCCATGGTTCTCAGAACATTTGTGCTACATTTATGATACCTGCTTTCATACAAAAGTAGTTGTGTGAGTTATCCTGTAGCCATTCCAGGATATTTTATCACATTTTCAGTGGCAAAAATATAAAATACAGGTGAAATACTTTATTTATTTATTTATTTTTCAACGTTTATTTATTTTTGGGACAGAGAGAGACAGAGCGTGAACGGGGGAGGGGCAGAGAGAGAGGGAGACACAGAATCGGAAACAGGCTCCAGGCTCTGAGCCATCAGCCCAGAGCCTGATGCGGGGCTCGAACTCACAGACCGCGAGATCGTGACCTGGCTGAAGTCGGACGCTTAACCGACTGCGCCACCCAGGCGCCCCTCAGGTGAAATACTTTAAAAACACTTCTTTATTAAGAACATTCTTTATTAAGTGATCTTTATGTGCTAAATATTCTGCTAGGTTCCTTGGAAAGAGTAGTGAAAAAAACACATCTAAAGCTTACTCCTATGGACCTTTTAGATAGGTGGGTGAGGTAGACATTATATAAATGATTGTAAAAATGGATGTATTATTATAAACAGCTAAGTTATCTGAAGGAAGGATGAATTTCTGTGAAAATGTATAACAAAGGAGCCTGACTTAGACAGGGGTGGCAAGGAGCCTTCTGGGAGAAAGTGATGAAGCATAAAGGATGAGTAGGCTGCTAGCTTGGCTGGAGGTGGGAGAGAAAAGAGGAAGGGAGAATATTTCATGTAGAAGGAGTGGCTTGTACTAAAGCCCTGTGGGAGAAAATAATTGCTGAACTGAAGGAAGGTGTTAGTGGGGTTGGAGACTAGAAAATAAGAAGAAGATGGTACTATTTGATGCTTGAAAGGTGGGCAACGTGCAGGAATGTAGGACCTTGTAGTCAACATACAAGATATTGGTATTTGTGATTTGTGGGAAGTCAATAATGGCTTTTATAATGGTGCCACCATGATCAGCTCTTGGTTTGGAAAATGTCACTCAGGCTGCTATGTGGGGAATGTGTTGGAGACAGGTTAGTGTGTAGGATGAGCAGTTGGTAGTAGACCATTGTAGAAGCTTTTGCAAGAGATGGTAGCATAGATTAGGGCATGGCAGTGGAATGGGTTAGCAGTGGACATAGTTGAGAAATATTTAAGCTAGGATTCTGGTTTGTTGCCATTCACTAACATTGAGAACACTGGAGTAAGATCAAGTTTTAGGGGCAGATCATGAGTTCAGTTCTGTACATGTTGAGACTGAAATGCCTGCAAGCTATTCAATTGGAGATTTAGACGTATTATTAAACCTATTATTTGGAAGCTCAGAGAAGAGGTTTGATCTTGAGAGTCTTCGGGACTGGAAATGCTAGTCAAAGACATGGGCCTAGATGAAATTGCCCAAGAAGAAAACAAATTGTAAGAAAAGAAGGTGGTAGAGAGCACAATCTCAAGACACGCTACCATGGATCCTGTTAAAGGACAAAAAGATAGCAAAGGAGGCAGAGATCCAAGACTAGAAAGGAAGGGGAGGGGAGTGGAGTGTCATGGAATCCAAGAGAAGGAGTGTTTTAAGCTGGAGAGACTGGCACGTGCTGTCAGGCAGGCTGAACACTAAAAAAAAAATTCTCTCTGGATTTATTGATATGTAACTGGAAGGCTTTTTCAATGGTGTGTCGATCATAGAAGCCATCTAGGTGTAAGTTTTAGTAAGTGGGAGGTGAGAAGTGGAAATTGGATTTAGTCAACTCTTAAGAGACTAGCTGTGAAGGAAAGTAGAGGAATTAAATGCTGTGGAGTGATGAGGGAATTTTTTTTTTTTTTTAAGATGGGATAATCTTGAACATGTATAATTGCTAATGGGAAGGATCCAATTGAAAGGAAGAGGTTGATTTATATAGGAGAGAGAAGGTCTCAGAAACAGGGGAAGGTAAAGCCTCCACAGAGTAGAGCTGGCCTGGGGAAAGGGTCACTTTCTCTAACATAAAAGGAAGAATGAGGCATAAATATGAGCATACACATTTGAAAATTCATTGATTATTTCTTCTTTATAATTATGTACTCATTGTTGTAATTCTTCTAATCCTTGGCTTTAGGGGAGGGAAGAGATCTTCCCCAGTTATTTTGCTTCCCTTTTATTTTAAAGAGCACTTACAGCATCATTAAACCTTCTGTTTTCTTCATTTTGCTTCCCAACAGCTTCATTAACATTTTCCTTTATTTGAATTCTCATTCATGACCTTCTATATAGGATGGAGACAAATTGCTTAATACCGCAAAATTAGCCCCTCTAACAAAATATTTATGCTGTTTTCAAAAAGATACAAGACAAAAAATAGACATGTGTAACTTTTTCAGAAAGTGTATAAACATGACAAGTGACTAAAATTCTGGATTTGTAATGATTGCCTTTAGTTTCTAGATTAAAGCAAGCATTCTTGCTGGTTGCAGAGAAACCAATTAAACAGGCAACTTATTGAAAGCAATTGTGAGTTTGGGAAGGGACCAAGGGAATAGAAAATTGTGTAATTTCAAATATATAATGCCTCAATTCTTTGTGTTGGTTAAGTCTCTTTAACCTTCTGTGATAGGAAACCTGCCTAGAATTCTAATTACTCCTGTGTCCAAAAACTTCCAGGGATACAATCCAGTCAGAGCATTATTTGCAATTTGAGCACTGAGCAATTGATCAGTTCCATACAGGGGTGGGCCATTTTGTTTCCAAGACAACACAGAGTTGGACTTCAAAATCATCGATCTGGTTGCTTTGGCTGCCTTAATGGTGAAATTAGATTGATGGCGCATGATCTGACAATCATTTGGTGATCTCTATTAGTCTTGGTCTTTCCACTGTAGGCTTAGCTATGCACCACCCTACATCTTTACCGTCAAGGTGAATCCGTTCTGCTGATCATCTTTACAGAGAAGACGTTTTAATTCTAACATCATTTCCTTACTCCAACTTCAATACCTGATAAATAGGCTGTACACTAGAACTCAAGGAGTAGAATCATCCTGTCTCTCAGCTACCCTTCATTGTCATCACCAACTCCCACACCATTTCCCTTTAAAAGATGACCTGGCTGCAAAAAAAAAAAAACAATTACTCAAGGAGGCATCTGATTTCACTCTCTTTCTACTCTTGACCAATCGTGTGATACATTTCCAAAAAGTTTGTCAGATTTTTCTTCAATGTTTTTTCTTCCGAAAATGGCAAATCTCTGGGGATAGCTTCAGGCTGAAGTTCCACTCGAGTTTATGAATGGGACAGGTCACCATGATGTGGAATTGCAGGACAAACTTTCATGGAGAATAGTCAATTTGAATTTAACTTTGAAGATGGCCATGGGGAGAGTAGACAAAGTGAGAGAAATGGGTTTCCTAGATGGGGAAAGAGTATTATCAGAACATCCAGTGAAGGAATGGCATGGCAGTTGGGGAAGACAGAAAGTCAACCAGATTGCTTGAACTAGAGAAGCAGAGACAAACAAGGAATAGTCAGTAAGTGTTATCTTGAGCACCAACCTGAGGTAATTGGCATTGGCTGTCTGGAATGGTATATGGAAGAGATTCTGAAACAGACTCTGTGCTGTGGAATGAGTACTGTGAATGCTTTGTAATGTCTGCCAAGGGCAAAGTGGGGAGGCATTGGCACATGTGCCATACATATGGTATTCCTGCTATAGATATCCTACTAATGGAAACTATGAAAAGAGGTGTGCTTATAGGATATTCCAGAGAAGGTTTGGAAGCTTGGTTCTTTTTTCCACTTCTTATCATTGGAAAACACTAAGTAATTTTTCTTCTCTATGCTTCATTTTCTTTCTTAGAGTCACTTAAAAATATCCTTACATTGCAAGATAAGGTAGATGAGGTTTTGCTACACATGCACACACACACACACACACACACACACACACACACACACATAATTGGTGTGATGTTTTTTGTTCTCAGAATGAGTTCCTATTCTAGATCTGAAGATGAAAATATTTGTTAAGACAAAAAAAAATTAAGTATCAGCTTGCCCAATCATTTTATTTTACAGAGAAAATAAGGTTCACATTGATACAAGTAGCCAATATATAGTAAAGTTGATAATGACCAGACATTCTACAATGAGGTATATACTCTATAACCTTGCTTCTCAAAGCCTTTGCTGTCACATCAACATGTTGAAAATATTAATACTTCTCTTGATGCAAATACCAGTTCCTCAAATATCACCCATACAACCTGTTGATAAGATGAAGCTTAGTTTATTGTTTACACCGACACAGAACTTTGGTAGCATCTTGGAACAGAAAGGCAAGATCAGAATTTATTGAGAAGTGGAATTTTCATTTAGTCCATGTACCTCAATAAAGAAACATCAGTGGGATTGGGTAAGGATCATGCTACAACAGTCCAGGACTGATGGGAACACCAAGGCAAGGATTTTAAGGCAGCAGATTCCAGGACTCTTAGGGAACTCATTGTCTGCCAATACTTTCCATCGAAGAGTTGATGAGTCTTTTGGAAAGTTTCTGTACTGAACAACCAAATAATTCATCTGACCAAGAGGCTCCTGAGAAGTAAAGCAATACTAATGTAGTGAAATAGCAAAATCATGTTAATGTGGACAATAAGATCTGGTTTCTATTCTCAGTGTCTTGACTGAGTGTGAGAGTAGATAATTTCAGTTCTTATTTCATAGCATGTACTACCATAAGCTGGCGAGGTAGCTCATGGATGCAGTGGACCGGTAAGGGGCTCTGGCAACCCAGGCCGTGACCTGGCCAAATCTGAGGGCAAGAGAGATATATTTACCATCATACCCATTTGTGCCCCAACTGGTCAGCATACTGGCTTAATGTCTCTGTCTTAGCAAAGAGATAAATACAAACATTTCCATGGCAGTATTGTTTTTAAGAACATAAAATTGGAAATAACTTCAATACCCATCTTCAAGAGAATGAATTGATAAGTTGTGATATATTCAAATAGAATGGGATATTGGACAATAGTGAAGAAGAATGAGTTACAGCTACACATATCAATACGTGACTCGTAAATAGAATCTTAAGGCAAAAAACCAAGTTGCCAAAGAACATATACAGTATTATAACCTTTACATACACAAAACTTTTGTACATTTTGGGTAGCATAAACACCTGTGAATGCATGTAAAAGACGAACTGTGGATGGTGGTTATCTCCTCAATCTGGGAGAAGCTCCACGGGGGACTTCACCTGCAATGCTAATGATACTTGTAAAGTTAGATGATAACTTCACAGGTTTAACATATTCTAATTTTATACCTTTCATATACCTTAAATATTTCCTAATAACTTTTCAAACATTAAAAAAATTTTTTTTTAAGATGCCAAGGCTTAGATAAGTGAATAACTTTCCCAAAGCCCAACAAATCAGACATCTGGGTTTTTGCTCCTCTGGGGAAAAGTGCCTTAAGTCCTAGTGATTAGCATGTGTGTGTGTGTGTGTGTGTGTGTGTGTGTGTGTGTGTGTGTGTGTGGTGGATCCAGGAGGAGGGAACACATTCATGGTGATTCAGTCAACACTGTTGCCAGCCTCTGGGCACCAGGTTTTCCTGTATGTGTCTTCAATTGTCTGCTGCAGAGAGGTTAGTAGTTGCCATAATTCTCTGAGGACAACTATCCTGGGAAAGAGTTGGAAATAGATGGGAGTGGAAAAGAGATTTGAACCCACTAATATTTTATGAGACAAGACCATCAATTGTTCCTTGTGAATTGAGAGAGTGATCTAATTTGGGGGCCTGGGGCTACAGGTTGCCTGAGTGAAAACTTCTCAAGCCAGAAATCAGGTTAGGGTAGCCACAGTTAGGCTACAAATGCAACATTTAAATAATAAGCATGAATAAAACAAGAAGAACACCTGGGATGCATTTAAATTTTTACTGAAATGTCCAATAGAAATGCCTGCTGGATTCCTATTGATTTTTAAAATGAGTTTGGTAGTGTTTATCAATGCTATTTTAGTTCAATGAATCTACCACTTAACTTTCTACAGCATAACAAAGGGGGAATAAGTGAATGTTCGTGCAGAGATTGGCTTGCCTCCCACTTTGACATGGAACCAGTGCTGCTGAAGCTCCAGCAAACTTAGGGTGATTGACAGCACATGCATAAAGCAATTATTTTCAGTATCTCTACTTTGCAATTACCTTAAAATTTGAAAACGGATAATTAGTTCCTAATTCTTTAGTCAATAATAATAATAATAATAATAATAATAAACCAAACCTCAGCCTTTGAGCTAGGCTGAGCATGGCAGTGTTATTCTCAACCTTTCCAAACACTCCAGTTAACCTGTTATATGCCAAGTGGCTTAGCTCAAAAAGGTATCAAGTATTTTAACTTGTAATGATGTTAAAATACTTGATATCTTTTTTGGTATCAATGCACATATATCCCAACAAATCAGATGAATTCATTGGGGTATGTGTGCATTTGATGCATATGGTAGAACAATCTTTTCTTTGTCCTCTTTACCTAACTCTTAAACACTGTGGATTTATGAGCCCAAAGATCACAGTTAAGGCTTTGTGGAGGGAGAATACTAGGGTTCTTAGAACTCACGCTAATACCTTTCACAGAGTCTTTGAACTCAAGGAAGGGTGGCATGTGTGAACTCATGCTTCCTTGACAGGTGCTCTAACCCACAGTAATTTGTAGATTTTTCACTGAGGACTGAGAGAGCAAAAAAGAAAACAATATCTTCACAATAACAGACTGTATCAAATTTAAGGTGATTTTGTGAAGAGTTCACTGCCAAATACGAATTACCAAATAAAAATCAGCCAATGACATAAAGACATCTCAGGAATGCTCTTTGCTTAGAATTTTGGTAACAGAGGGAGTCTTGGTATATTATAAAATGAAGATCTTAGAAATACTTAGCTTAGATTAACAAAGACTAGCAGTAACATTGCATACAGAAAGCTTGAAGTCCCTAAGCAAAAAAACAGTACAATTCATTTGGAAGAAAATGCATCACTGCTGTGACGTTAATTACTAATTTCCAAGTTCCAATTTTTAGTATATATGCTGCTGTCAGTGCAAGCCCCTAATTTCCCAGTTGCTTAATGTGACACTAATAATTTGTAACTTGAATTATGTTCGTGTGGTTTTTATCTTTAAGCAAATAATCTTTTGAGTGTGATTTATTTTGCACATACGGATTCTTTATCAAAGTTCTAAACAAATGTTACTTTTCCTCCCTGGCTCTTTCTCTCTTTTTTCCTCCCTTCTTCTTTGCTGACTTTCCTTCCTGTCCCATCCCTTGTGCTCCTCACTCATTTGTTCTTTGGGTTCCATAACTAAATAAAATCTCAACAAGCTAATGACTTTGTATTTCCAGCAGATACATAGTCTTCAATGAACAAAGTTAGTGGAGGAATACAGGCAAGAATGACAACCGGGGACCTGCCTCAACCTACTTCCCAGGACTGATGGTAGCCCCAAGAATTAGCTCAGGAATAGCTAATATTTTACTTGCCCATCCTGGCGAGAGGGGAACTGGGTCTGGATTTGATCTGACTTTTTAAAGATCTCACTTTTGTATCTTTTCTGTATCTCACTTATTGGGAGGCGATCTCACAGGTTTTACAAGCAAAACAAAACCTTGTAGAGCCCTAGTTTATCTAAGAACCTCTAGTTTGCCCCTTTTCATTAATTAGACTTAATCTAAAATTAATCTAAATCTAAAATCTAAAAACACTCAATATTACCAGATGTTATAAGCAGTGACTTCTGCTGACAGTGTGATTTCTCCTTGATGTTTACTGGGACTCCCTCAGTGAATACTAATGTTATATTTAGGTTGGAAACTGTGAATCACGTAAGTAAAGCACAGTCTTTTGCTTTTTTTTTTTTTTTTTTTAAGTAGAAGAGGGACAAACAGTTTTGTTTGGTTATGCAGTCTCCAAAATATTGTTAAGTTTTTTTTTTTTTTAAACATTTATTCATTTTTGAGAGACGGAAAGAGACAGAGCACCAGTGGGTGCTCCAGTCTCTGAGCTGACAGCAGAGAACCTGACCTAGGGCTTAAACCCATGAACCACGCGATCACGACCTGAGCTGAAGTCAGACACTTAACCGACAGAGCCACCCACTCGCCCCTATTGAGTCTTAATACATACTTAATTATGATCTTAAAGAGGGAAATGAAAAAAAAAGAGCTTAGAAAGCTTTTTATTGATTACTGCAGAAAGGTCAATTTGTATCAGAAATGGGCTTGCTTTGGCATTTCAGTTATTTTGTAATCATTTATCTTCTTGTAATTTAAATAGACTATATTAGAGTCAGAAGACCTGTGTAGTAAATTTAGATTTGAAACGAACTAGCACAATTAAGAGAACTGTGCCTGGACTATGCAAAAAAAACCTCAGGTATAATAAAGAAGTTATGTGCCCAAATGGAAACCCTACAGTGAATTATCCAGTACCCACAGTGAGCCTTCAAAAATGTAAATATGATTTCCTTCGTTAAAGCAACTTCTTAGACAAATTGATGGCAACCACATGTCAAAGTTTAATTTCAAACTTGCCATAAGGAAGAGTCTTCTGAAAAAGCCAATTCAAAGACTCCCCCTTGGCAGAGAGATTTTATATGAGTGTTTAATTGAAGGCGATAAGAATATTAGGCTTCTCACAAGACCTGTTTGTCAGGTAGGCGGGTGATGGGTAATACCTTTTCCAGAAGGAATTCTTAATTTCAATAAAGTCTACCAGAAAACTGTTTAGACGTTTTTATTAAGGATGACATATATTTCCTAGAAGGGGTTGCACATTATATCTCATAAAATCCATGTTTGGTATAATTTTCTTTCTCATGTCAGTTCCCTGTTTGCAACCCTCAAATTGCTTCCCCTACTACATAGAATAAAATCCAGATCCATAGAAGACCCCACACCCTGCTGATGTCATTACCCATTACTCGACCCAATTCCCATTTCTCATTTCCGATTACTTCCTTCATGTTTCTTGAATGTGTCAACGATGCTCCAACCTCAGGTCTTTGTCCTGGCTGTTCCCTCTGCCTGGAATGTGTGTGTCTGATATAACTACATGGCTTACCCTCTCTTTATTCATGTCTCTGTTGAAATGTGAACTCATCTAGAATTATAGCCCTCCCAGCTTCATCCCTTAACTGTCACGCTACTTCGCCTGGCCTGTTTAGATTCTAAATGCCACTATCTGGCATTACAACCTCTGTTTACTGTTTATTGTTCCCACGAGAGCATGAATAAATTCCATGAGGGCAGGACTTTATTGCATTTGTTAATATATTCCCAGGGCCTCGTTCATAGCACGTTTGGGCTAAATTGTAACCCCCCCCCCCCCCCCAATGCATATGTTGAAGTCTTAACGCCTCCAGTACCACAGACTATGACCATATGGGTCTTCACAGAGGTAATTAAGTTAAAATGAGGTCATTGGGGTGGGCCCAAATCCAATAGGACTGGTATTCTTATAAATAGAGGAAATGTAGACACAGACACATATAAAGGAAAGATGATGTGAAGACACAGGGGGAAGACAGGCATGCCCAAGCCAAGGAGAGAGGCCTGGAACACGTACCTAGGTCATTGCCCTCAGAAGAAATTAACCCCACCCATACCTTGATCTCAGACATGCAGCCTCCAGAACTCTGACAAGAGAAATTTCTGTTGTTCAAGCCACCCAGTCTGTGGTCCTTTAATGACACCTCTAGCAAACTAATACAGTACATATGCCTAATACGTGTTTGTTAAATTAATAGATGCATGGTTTGGAACATTTTTGTAAAGATAAAAGGTAGTGATAGTGTTGAACACTTATCCAGAAAAGGAACATAGTGGAAGATTTCTCAATAGAAAGTAAAAGTTGGCCTGGAAACAAGGTATTGACGTGATGGAGAGTAAGGATGCTTCAGCCTCGGTGTAGCCACTGAGAGTTCTGATCTGACAAGGACAGAGCACCCAATACATTCAGGTCTTGGAGGTAACTTCATCTCTCAGAGGTTTGAGAATACAGTGCACTGCTACTTGGGCTTGACTATTACCAACAGAGGGAACATAAGGGTAAATGATAGATGGTATCCTGATGTTAAAGGAAAAGACTGTCATCTTGGAGTGTGTCATGGTCAAAGATGTGGGTTATTGTCACTTAGGAAAATCAGACAGAAAACTGAGAAAGGAAAAGATAGGTATTAATTCCATTACTTGAAAACACTGCCTGGAAGAAACACAGGTGGGTCTAAAAAACATAACTCCGACATTGCAATTACAGTGGACTTCAATGAGGGTGTAAACAGGAGCCCAGATAAAGGATCCACAGGCAGCATATTCACAAAACACAGAGGGAGGGTCACATGGCTAAGAACAGATACAAAAGGGTGGCATAAATCAATAAGACCAGGGCTAGGAAGGCTGCCCGCAAGAATGCTCTGAGATTCCAAAATGCTAAGGACAGCAACATTTCAATTTTGATTTAACATGTTGGCGACTCCAAACCCGGGAACATTTCTGAGATGCCCAAAGCCTGCTTCTTGAAACAGATGCTGTAATGCTAACTGCCCATGACAAAGGGAAAGCAAAACTGTTCAGGTCTGATTTTATTTCCATATTCTTCATCCACAAAAATGATTTCAAAACTGGAAAAGCCCAAGCAAGTGACGTTAAGAAGGAATTGCAGTTCATACTAGGTCAGGATAGTAAATGAAGAATTAATTGTATTTAATGAGGTCAAATCCCAGACCCAGATGAATAATATCCCAGAACCGCGAGAAGATGTGCTGGTGTGCTGCCAGACTATCCTCATTCACTTTTGAGGAATAACAGTGACTAACAAAATGGAAATAGTTACAGATGTGCAGTGTTATGCCAATTTCCCAAGATGGGGAGAAGATAATTTCTGAAAATTATGCATGATTGAACTGACCATTGATATTTACTATTAAACAGAATGTTAGGCAGATGGTTTGTAAACACTTCAGGAAGGAAGTAGCAGTCACTAGTTGTCATCCACCGTCATGACTGTTTATACATGCATTGTCATGACATCCAAGTTGCTGAAAGTAATGTGGCAAATCGAGCCCATTTATTTTTGGAAGTTACCCACTGGTGGATCAGGGGAACATCTGAGACATACTTGATCTTGATTTTATTAAGGTATCTGTGTCCGATGACACCCATTTTTTCTTCTTCCTTTCTTTTTATTGAGGTATAGTTGACATATAACATCATCTTAATTTCAGGTATATAAGATAACAATTTGGTATTTGTATATATTGCCAAATAATCACCACAATAAGTCTAGTTAACGTTCGTCACCATACATAGTTACACATTGTGTGTGTGTGTGTGTGTGTGTGTGTGTGTTGAGAATTTTCAAGACTTACTCTCTTAGCAACTTGTAAATACTGTAATATGGTATTATTAACTATAGTCTGCACATTACACACCCATGATTTATTTATTTCATAATTGGAAGTCTGTATGGATTTTCTTTTTTGATGACAGTCTCTTTTAACTGCCTTGTAGGAAGTCATTTCCTCAATCACAACATGACAATCTTCCTCCACAGAAGCTTTTCCTCTTTATGGCTTAGTTAGAGGGGCCACTGATCTTCTAATATAGAATTCTTAGTAACCTTTGATGCTTTGCTCCTTTTTCACCCTGAGCCTATTGTCTTACCTTTCTCTCACTGCTCTGGATCATACTCTGTGCTGCCACCAGAGTTATCTGAAAATAGAACTGATTACGCTCAGAACTCTGCTGGCTCTTTAACATTCACAGGATAAAGACCCAGCACCTAATACAAAACCCTGGCTTTGTCAGCAAAACAATTCCTTTCCAAAGCACTGTGTCCCATCTTTGATTTTGCTATACTGAACTTTCCCTTACTGTTATTTTCATACACCATACTTTTAATTCCTTGCCGTTATAAATGCCATTCTTTCTGGTTACTGTGTCTCATTTCCTTTTTTGTTTGGCGAACGCCTACGCCTACTCCAAAGCCAAGCCATTGTCACCTGTGTGAAGTCACTTCTGACTCTTCAGGCAGAGTTAAGCATTTTCTTTTTTATGTTCCCACATGGCTTATTCATATTTTTATCATTGAACTTACCTGGCGGTAGAGAGGCTGCTTCTCCACCCCTCCTCTGCTAGCCATTCCACTGCATCTTCCTTAGCTGCTCTTTGTCAAATACATTTTACTTTTTTCTTTTGAGCATACACATGCTCAATTAATGTTAAAAAGTCAGATAAAACAAAAAAGGTGGAATGAATCTTTTTATTGGCAAGATGGAGACATTTGGATTCACAGTTAGCTGAACAGTGATATCCAGAGTGTAGTTTAATGGATGATTAAGACCCTGCTACTTGAATTCTTTCATGTTGCTTTGTTTCTACCTAGAGATTTTTATTTATCTTCATTCATTATTTCCAAGGCCTCTCAAATCATTATAAGAAGTATCTTCACAGTTAACCCTTGCATCTATACTTTCTTTTCCTTTTTAAAGTTTATTTTTATGTATTTTGAGTGAGAGATAGAGAGCAAGGGTGGGGGGTGGGGACAGAAAGAGAGAGGGAGAGAATATCCCAAGCAGGCTCCACACTGTCAGCACAGAGCCTGACCCAGGGTTGGAACTCACAAAGCTATGAAATCATGATCTAAGACGAGGTCAAGAGTTGGACGCTTAACCGATTGTGTCACCCCAGTGCCCCTGCATCTGTACTTTCAGTGTGTATCTGGGACACCTGGGTGGCTCAGTTGGCTAAGCATATGACCCTTGATTTCGACTCAGGTCATGATCTCACAGTTGTGGGATCGAGCCCCACGTCCCGCTCTGTGCTGACAGCTGGGAGCCTGCTTGGGATTTTCTCTCTGCCCCTCCCCCACTTACGCACATGTTCTCTCTTTCTCAAAATAAATAAACATTTAAAAAATCTCTTTGAGTCTTTTAGGTTCTACTGTATTTGTGTTCTCTCAGTAGTGAGAGGCAGAAACACAGGATGCTCTCTGTCCCCTGCTCATTTAGGGGCCACAGATAGATCCCTGTCTTCCCTCCCTTCTTTCCTAACAGGACTTGATCTCTCTTGACTCTGCCTCTATCCCGGCATATACCCCACTCTTACCATCTGTCTGTAGCACTGCGTCTGTCTTTATCACTGGTGCCATCCTAAGTGGTTTACCTGAGGTAACTGACTGACTTCTTAATCACCCTGACAGAGGAGTGAGTCTCATGCACAGGATGTGTAGGTGAGCCTTAAGCCTGGATCTGGTGAGTTCCAGGGGATCAGCCCTGCCCCCACTGGCTCACTTCAGCCCCCTCTTCATATCCTGGTCCATTCCTTTTGCCAACCCTCCTTTCAACCTCCACATCCTGTTTTCTGCAATTCTAGCTCTTTTTTTTTTTTTAATTTTTTTTTTTAATGTTTATTTATTTTTGAGACAGAGAGAGACAGAGCATGAATGGGGGAGGGTCAGAGAGAGAGAGACACAGAATCCGAAGCAGGCTCCAGGCTCCGAGCTGTCAGCACAGAGCCCGACGCGGGGCTCGAACTCACAGATGGCAAGATCGTGACCCGAGCCGAAGTCAGCCGCTCAACCGACTGAGCCACCTAGGCACCCGCTCTTTTCTCTTTTTACAGCCAAACTTCTTGAAAGCACAGTCAATTCTCGGTATTCACTCAAGGTCATTTCTTTGAATTTGCTTTCTGCCCTGTCACCTTAAACAACTCTCTTGAAGGTCGCTAACAGAAACAGTGATCCTTCTAATGGTATTTCCTTGATCTCCATCCTTCTCATTTTGTTTAGAGCTTGAGACACCATTTATACCAAACCTTGGAAACTTTTTCCTTCTCTGTTATCTGTACATCCTAGGCCTTTCCAAGCTATGATCACAAGAATAATCTTTTACATTCAAATGATCATGGCTTGCCCAAAGGAATTCTAGTGTTTCATTGAGTTTTCCTTCCAAACATCTTCAGAGAGTTCCAGGGAGTTCTTTCACACGTCATAGATTTTACTCTGTCACAGGTCGTACTAGCTGGCCAACCCAAATGACGTCATTTTTCAGCACGCACCTTTTTATCATTTCAAGTTGGATTGTCCTAGATTTCTGCCATTCTCCATGTCCTATTTTCTTGTCTCCTTTTTACATTGCTGCCTCCACGGCCAGTGACCTTGGTAACTGATGTCCTCTGCTGGTGACTGCATTTACTTAGCCTTAGAGGGGGGACTTTCTCTTCCCTTAACTGCCCTTTTTCCCAGACGTGGAACACATCCTCCAATTACTACTGAAAGTGACTCCTCTTGTGGCCTAAATGCGGGCCTAAGCCTGACTTCAGAAACCCTTACTGGCTTCTACCTTGGGAATCCCTTGCCCATAATCAGTGCTCCTCTAGAGACTCATGCCTTCTTTCCTCTCCATAAAACATTTATTTTAGAAAGCTTCTTCATCTTCCCTCTTTTACCATTTTTTAGTCTACGAGCAAGGTCCGTTACCCAGCTTCTCTTACCTCTGTATCTTTTTGTTCTTCTCAATACCTCAAATATAACTTCTATGTAGCTAATGAAATCCATCTAATTCTGATATTCTCCCTGAACTCCAGATATACCTTTCTAGATAATTTACTCGAAATTGCCACTGAAATGTCTCGTAGGCACCTTCAAGGCAATGTTATGGGGAGCTACTTCTTTCTGGTGTAGAGAGCTATGGCAAAACTCTATACTCTGGGGCTTTCAAAATTATGTTGCAGGTGAAAACCTCTTTCCTTCCACCATGTTTTGTACTCTTGATCGATTCTGGGACTGGAGCTTTTACACCTTGGCCTTGCACATGGCTGAGTGCCCAGTTGTGAGCTGTGGCCAGTGTTCCCTGCTGGCTCACTCTTTCTGCTTTTGTCCAAAACTCCTGGGGACCATGGACCTTCAAGCTGCACACAAAACCCCTACAGGCATTCAGGCAAAGATGGGGTAGCTTTAGTCAAGATTACTGCATGGGGAATTCTTGTATTACGTGGAAATTTTTACTACATCACCTTTAAGATTCTCACCAGCTCTAAGAATTGGTGCTTTTATAGGATAAAATGTTAAATGTTTTCTTATATGGCTACATTCCCTTGATTTAGTTGAAAGTCTCTGTCATTTATATATGTGTTTTAGGCTGATGTTAAATTTCCTTTATGGATTTGTTTGAAATGAATGGGTCATTACTTGCAGCTTGGACAGTTTTTGACTTATGTGGCTTATTCTGACTTTGATATTTCTTTTGGCAGAGAAAAATTCCTGATTAGCACTGTGGCAGAAACTGTTGGTTTTCTTGCACACTGTTCTCTTTCCTCCATAGTTATTACTATTTTCAGCTGGATATATAGCAGTCTTTCTGACCTTCTAAGCTCCTTGGAGTTGGGTGTGACTGTTCTAAATATGAGAAATATGATTTACAAAAGTTTCGTGTGTCCTTGCATAGGATATGACTTGCTTTTCCCTCCCTCCGATGGCTGCAGTACAGATATAGTAGCAAAGCATCCTAGACTATCAACGTTAAGTGCAATAGTCTAGGGATGGATGAGCGATCATGTAGTAGGAGCCTGGGTCCCACATGTGGAACTCCTACCATGTAAGCCCAGTTGGTGAGAGGAAAACCTTCAATCTTGTTTAAGTATATTATTTTGGGTCTTTATGTTATTAATCAATTAAAATTTTATCCTAAGAAAATACAGCAGGTTTGTCTTCTTTTCTTTTTTTTAATTATTCCTTAGTTAAAAACTTTATCTTCTCTCTATCATTTTGGTAACTGCTATTTATATATGTAAACAAACAAAGCTGCATATTGAAAGTAGATTATCTTGGTGGGCCCTGAAAACTGGACAAAGATTTTATTTTATATTTTATTTTATCTTATTTTTATTTATTTATTTTTTATTTTTTTTAATGTTTATTTATTTTTGTGAGAGACAGAGACAGAATGCAAGTAGGTTAGGGGCAGAGAGAGAGGGAGACACAGAATCTGAAGCAGGCTCCAGGTTCTGAGCTGTCAGCACAGAGCCCAACACGGGGCTCAAACTCACAAGCTGTGAGAACATGACCTGAGCCGAAGTCGGACACTCAACCGACTGAGCCACCCAAGTGCCCCTATTTTATTTTATTTTATTTTTTAAATGTTTGTTTATTTTGAGAGAGAGAAAGAGCCCCCAGCAGAAGTGGACAACAACTTGCAGAAGACACTGGAAAATGTGGGGGGAAAGGAAGCCACCTGGAGGTGAAATTATGGTGGACAAAGCCTTGTTTTTCTAGTATAATACTGATGAAGGTTCAGTGTGGCCCGGGAAAATAAGGATTCTATTGGAATGGTTACCAGAGAATTTAGTTGTTTCCAAGGGGAAGGGAAGTTGGAGAACGTACAAGTTAAAAATTGTAGAAGCAAATTCTTTAGACAAACAGGAAAACTTGAATTGAGTGTTTCTCCTTGAATGAGAATCATGGAGCATGACCAACAATCCCCAATGGCTCAGGAAGGTTAGGAGAGACTGAGACAGCCTTGAGTTTGGGGAGTAGAGAAGGCACGGGTAAGGGAGGGAACCAGCACAGGAGTACTGGGTCTCAGGAAGCACGTTAAGTTGGATGAAATGACTGGACAAGGACATCTGGAGCGCAGGGTCTCCAAATAAACACCAGTGGTTCAAAGCTGGACTCTAACTATATCCTAGGGTTGGGATTGCTGACCTGGGTATAGTCTATAACCTTTTATAATCTCAAGCTCCAAGAAAGTAATATTGTGATTTTTCTTACAGCTGAGTTGACCATTTTGCTCTCATTGCCTTATACCTGAGGAGAAAAGAACCAAGACATTGCCTGCGAGATGTTGACCACAGAGTTTGCTGGCCCTCAGTCCCTCCTCAGTGGAATGGCCCTGCTTGCAGCTACTGCTCAGGAGACTTCTCTATACAGATTGTGTACTTCTATTCTACTCCCTAACTCTGCCTACCTTGTAGGCAGACAAGAGTGGGTACTTGACCCAAATTTGGCTGTTATAATATTGACCCAGGAGTTGACCATGTTAGTTTTATATCTTCTTTCAGATATTGGAAATAGAAAATGCTGAGACCACTGGAAGTTGGTAACTCGAGCTGAAGCTGGAAGTATGCACAGAGGGGCCAGGAGGTTGAGTGAATTCTATGAGGTTGGTGAGGGTCCATGTGGGGTTATGAGTAAGAGGACAAGCAGGCACCAGTGAAGACTTTCTTCCAGAGAGATTATATGGTCTGTGAGAAAGTGCTAGAGATGTTGATGGTCTCTGCAATGGCCTTAGTTTCTGATGGCTTTCTGGTTCTTGTTCCAAGCCTACTTCTACTCCACAACTATGTTTATAAATAAACTAATTTCTTGGGGAAAATTGAATGAGTCTCTTCCTTGCAATAGAAAGAGCTGGGATCAGGCACAAATAAAGGGAAAAAGATCACAGGCGAAGAAGGCTTCCATGTCCTTGGCTGGTGAGAACACAGGTCCATCAAACAGTAATACTAGCATCTGTACAGAACTGCAGAGCTCTGGAGCCTGTAGACATTTCACAGCTGTCACTTTATTTGATCCTTGTAATGACCTTAAAAGGGGGTAGAACAGGCATTTTTCTCTTCATTTTACTGATTACAAAAGTTCATGCTCAAGGGTTTAATGACTTACTCTACGCTATGTAAATGATCACTGGCAAATTTGTGACTTCCAATTCAAATGTGACTTTCAGGTCCAAACTCACAGAGATGTGATTCCAGCTCAGATCCCAACTTCATTCTTCTCATTAGCTCTGTTCTCTTATCCAAGGTTATATATACATCAGAACTGCCTGCAATGCTTGTGGTGCTTGTGACCTAGACTTAACCTTTGACATTCTGATTCTACGAACTTGGGGGATGGTCCTGAGCACTAGTGGGTTTTATTTTTTTTTAGGTTTATTTATTTTGAGAGAGGGGGAGGAGGGGCAAAGAAGAGGGAGAATCCCAAGCAGGCTCTGCGCCATCAGTGCAGGGCCCGATGTGGGGTTCCAACCCACTAACTGTGAGATCATGACCTGAGCCGAAACCAGGAGCCGGCTGCTCAATGGACTGAGCCACTCCGGTGCCCCTGCACTAGTGGGTTTTAAAGATCCACAGGTGAGTGTGAGGAACATCCCTTGCTGAGAAGTACTGTGCGAGACAGTGCGGGCTCAGCAGCAGCTCCATCGTGGACGCATCCACGAGCTGGCTCACAGCCCTCAGCCCTGAGGAAATTCCACAGGCTGGAGGGAAGATGAAGAAATTAATTTTCACTAAGGATACGGAGAGTGTTTAGAGAAACACTGAAGCTGTAATGATGTCAAAGAATGATTTGGGGCCTTTCATCCCCATAATCTCCATAAATTGCCTATTCTTTGATAAGGAAAATGGAAACAATGTTATGTATTATGTAGATTATATCTACAAAAAATCTTGCTATTTAAAAAAAAAAAATGATTCGAAACGTATAATCCAAACCCAAACCATGGGCTTTCTATGCAACCATAGCTTCAAGGCTGGTCTCTTAACTCCCTTTTCAAATAGATTGTTACCCCTAAATCCCTTCTATATGGACCTCCTGAAGCCATCAGGGAGGATTATATGTGAGGTTGAAAGAAGTTATTTCAATGTATTGAAAAGATATATAACCTTAGGGAGAATTTCAGGGGTCTTCTTGGTCTGGCACCTGGCTAGTGCTCCAAAGACCTGGGAACCTGCCTGGGCAGAGGCTGTAGAAGGACAATGCTTCCTGGGTTCCTCCTTAAAAGGATGGTGGTGGATTTGCTGACACCAAAATGCAGCGTGTTCATAAGAGAAAACTGCCCAGATAGTGACAAGAGGGTCACAGAAGTACAAGGAGATTGGAGATGGAGAAATTAGAGGAGACCACCCATTTGGATCCCCCTCTGTGCACTCCCCCAGTTTCACCACTGTATTGCCATTTCATCCCTACCACGGTGCACACTAGCATCTTCCACTTCAAGGCTGGTTTATTTCAGAAAATTTTTTTTATAAACTTATTTATTTTGAGAGAAAGAGAGAGTGTGTGCAGGAGGGGCAGAGAGAGGGAGAGAGAATCCCAAGCAGACTCTGCACTCTCAGTGTGGGGCCTGATGTGAGGCTCCATCTCACAAACCGTGAGATCATGACCTGAGCTGAAATCTGGAATCGGCTGCTTAACCGGCTGAGCCACCCAGGTGTTCCTCATTTCAGAACGTTTTAAAAGGAATGGATAGAAATCAGGTGGGAGGGAGAAGGATTGTAAATTCCTTCACATTTAAGAAGACTGGTTGGGTCCAGAATGGGTGTGAGGAAACTGAAAGGACATTTACTCCACAGGAAGCAGGACAAAAGGTAACACTAGAGAAGGGAGCACATCCTGCGCAAAGAGTGTAGAGGGGATGCCAGAAATGCCAGAATGTAACAGCCATGATGAGGATGTCAGTTTAGAATATAGGAACTCACTAAGTAGCTGTTAGTCCTGAGTGTAAGCTCATGAAGGAATAAGGAGGAGAGATGGAAGAATGTCAAAGCCACAATGAAACAGCTGGACGCCATGACCTGAGCTCAGAAACTCAGTTTGGAGGGTGGTAGCTTTGTGCTGGGTGTCTTGACTTTGAGAGCTGGCCCCTGGACTTTACCCCATTCTCCTCGGAACTACATTTACCTCCTGTGCTGAGGTAAATATTAAAATTAAAATGCATTAAAAAAGGCATTAAAAATGCATTATAAAAGGCATAATTCAGTCTCCACCACTAATTTTTTTAGAGGCAAATGGTTGGCTGGCTTTTGAAGTATAAAACTCTCTTTGTATGGGTTAGTTGGAACATTAAGATATATCAAGTACTGCTTCACGTGAGTCAATGCTAATCCAGATTGGGGTCCCATGTGGCCAAACCTGCTTGAATTATTCTGTTTATGTAAAATATGGTGCCCACAGTGGATTGATTGGTGTACAAAAGTGCAGTTTTAGTCTTGGGGCCTATTTTTAAATTTCTAGTGATTAAGACTTACGCCTATGTTATTGTAACCAAATACCCAATATTAATAAATATAAGTGGTTGGATTTAATGACTCACCTCTTTAGGAATAAGGAGATCCTACTGTTTGGTAGGTAAAAACATAAGGGGTCTGAGTAATTAATTTGTGTGAATAATAATCTAATGAGATTTTAAGAGTAGATTTCTATGTAGCTTGATATATGCTTATTAATTTATTAATATGTAGATCATGTAGCCCAGATATGATGTAGTATGTAGTTTTTGAAAACTGAATTTTTTTGGTACATATATTTGAAAGTTAATGCTTGTTTAACCTATTTGAGTTAGTATGCAATAGCCAGGAACATGGGGAAATATTTAACCTTAAAAGTTAAAAAATTTGGAACCAAAATGGTAGATGGAACCTCAGGAATGTCCTGAGTCCTGAACCAGAAGAGCATCATGATTTCATAAAGGTACTGATGACTGATGCATAATGTAGAAGTGTGTGATAATCATGAGTGTGGGCTGTTCTGCTAGATGAGTGTGCAAGAAGACAGGCCTCATGTAGAGAAGTCAAATGCACGAGCATACTTTTGTCTGCTGCCATCTGCCTCTCCTTGGACTGGTCTATTTTCAATTCTTTTGGGAACCTGGGGCTTGTACACAGCATGTATTTCTGTATTTTTTGTGTGATTGTAATAATTATAATATAGCTCTAAATATCACTTCTGGGTTCTCCATAGGAAAGCTTTGCTGGCATTTATTAGATGGCAAGTTAATCATCTGTAGTTTTCTAGGCAGAAAAATCATTCAGGGCAAATAAAATTTTGCCAGTAAAACAGCCTGGTTCTGCTCAACCAGATACCATCTCTCTTTCCTCTCTCTCTTGCTCTCTCTCTCTCTTTAAGTTTTATTTATTTTTTTAAGTAATCTCCACACCTAATATAGGGCTTGAACTTACCACCTTGAGATCAAGAGTTGAATGCTCCACTGACTGAGTCAGCCAGGCAGCACCTGATACTATCTCTTTTAAATAAGAATTTATGGTTTGTCCAGAGGGGGTTTGGAAGTTAGGGAGATACTCAGATATGCCTTTTTTCTTTTTTCTTTTTTTTTTTTTTTTTTGGTGTGGCTTTAAATAATAAACATCCTGGAAAACAGAAAGGTTATTAATATGTCAGAACCTTAAGACCCTAAGTTACTGGTGATATCTCAGTGCTCTGGTCATCGGGACATTCTAGGCTCTGGAAGCACTGAAGTTTGAGTTTGCAATTTGATTTCTAAGCAGTATTGCTGATATAGAGCCAGATGCATGCAGTCCAAAGCTTATGAGAAGAGAGACCATTCTCCCTCTAGCTACTTGGTTTAGGGACCAGTACTACCCAGCATACCATGAAGATAAATTTGTATTGTACCTAGTATTTATTGCATGTTTACCTAGTGCTAAGAAGTACACTGATACAACGTCAGTTACATAAAGGCCCCGGGACATAGCTCATTCAAAAATGTACAGCTAGCCAATGGTAGAGCCGAAACCAGCGCATGTGTCTCTCTGACTCCAAAACCCATGCCAATGCTCAGCTGGCAATCACAGAAGTTTCTGTATCTTTTTTGTGGTCACTTGACCATTTCTGTCTCTGGCTTTTCTCAGCAAGAATAGTCAGTGCTAGAATTGAGAGAGAAAGTCCTTATTTGTTTATAGAGAAGCCCAGACACAGTGCAAAATGAGTAACAAGGGAGTAGAGCTCAGATAAAGTGCTGGACAGAGGACACATGCTAGGGAGACCTGGTGGCCCATTTCGAACTTCGAAGGGGCAGTTCTGTGGGGTTTTCTTGCAGCCAAGCCTGTAAACTTCCCATTTTTGTGACTTGACTTGGCAACTGACAAAGCTTAGTATTCACCATGGAAATTAAGTGCAAGGGCCTGCTGACAGATGTTCCTTTTTGCCTTGAAGGAAGATAAACATGTAGTTTAATAGACCAAAACATATGTATTGGCTTCTTCAGAGAGTAAGCATATGGATACTCCCAGGCCCCTCCAAATAGATCGTGTTTATCTAAGGCCTAGCTTGTGGTTGCCATTAATTGCAGGTGACAGCCTCTGTTTTTCCTAGCCTCACTGAATGGCAGATGCTTCAAGTCTTTAACCTGACTTTTCCCTGGGCCAGGGCCTGGAGTCAGAGCTGACCAATGCCACTGAGACATCATGAAAGAATCTTGCTCTGGTAGGCTTGCTCTTGGTGGAGTAAGTGGGGTATACATGAATCTCTCAGGCCTCAGGTTTCCATCATCCTCCCCTAGGTGTCTGGCCTGTCTCTGGATTGCACCTGAGGGCTCCTCCTGGGGCCGACACTCAGTCTGAACTCCTGAGCCTCTGCACGTCAAATCCTGGTTAGGTCTCTAAAATCTAACAAATCGGCTGGATTGGAAACACCATTCCTCTACCTTTCAGTCTCTACCCCATGCCACCCATCAGAATGAACCCCTTTGGGCTCTGAGCTTTATTGGAGGAATGACTCTGAGGCCGTGGTGTAGATGACTAGCCATCTTTCCCTGTGTGGTCGGCTCAGCAATTTGTTTTACTTTCATTTGTATCTGTTCCCACCTCTCTTTCCTCTTTCCATTTATTGTCCCACTGTGGTGATTTTACAACCAATCTCTTATTTCAAACTTGTATGACTGAGTCATTCATCAGTTATTTTTGAGAGTGTCACATTTTTGGAGTCTCACATTGAGAGTGTCTGACACTGTGCTAGGCCTTGATGGATCAAAGATGAGCAGGTCACGGCTCCTCACAAGTACCTCACAGTCTAAGGGGGCAGTTAGTCTCCTAAACAGATGATCACAACATAATCTGGTAAGCACAAAGACAGATATATGTGCAAACAGGAAATGATGACTGGACTGGGTACACAACTCGGTAACCCATATAACACAAGAAAGACCTTCGGGCATTACAGGATGAGATGGAGATAATGTAAAGGAGATTTCAGGTAGAGAGGAAGCATGAGCAGAGACCTGGAAGTAAAAATAGCATTCTTCAGGTAGGGAATTCTGAGCATTTCTGTCATGCTGAAGAATAAAGACAAATTAGGGAATCGTGAAGAATGAAGTTGGAAAGGCAGGCAGGGGCCGTGTCATGAAACACTTCATAAGTACCGTGACCATGTAACCCAGACACTGTTGAGAGTAAACGGAGTCTCAAAGATTATTCTAGGAAACAACTGTAAAACTAGGACTGTCTCAGAAAAACTGGGACATACCCTCACCTTGCTTCTATGACAGCTTTTAAAGAACTTGTACTCTATGCTGCAGGCAAGAGAGATTATTGAAAAGTATTATGTTTGTGGCTACTTGGCATCTACAAAAACTTCCTGTTTCTGGAGGTGGATATTCCCTCCTGCAGGGGCAGATGTTCTATTGCACAGGTACCAAGCTGGTCTTGGCCACGTGTGTAACCCGGGCTCTGCCAAATGGATGTTCCAGCCTGGGACTTTTCCTTCTGAGAGTGACAAGGGGTTGAGTCTGTAGGTGTGGTGGTGAGCCGTGGTACTGTGTAAAAAGTGGTGCTGGACCAGGGTTCGAAGCAGACCATTTTTATGCCCCCTCTTGGCTGTACTTTGCCTTCCCTGACACATGTCTGTGTCTCTAGGCTGTACATTGGATCTCTGAGCTCTCTCTCTGAACCTTCCAGTACTTTCCTTTGCTACTTAAGTAAGCAGAGCTGTGTCTGTTTTGTGTGACTGAGAACCTTTGTTTGTAAAAAGTCAAGTCACAGGCTCAGGCTTGTTTTGGTTGGGTTGCCCTAGCAGCCATGCAGAGGTTGGAAATGAGGTGGCAATTGAACATGCTGTCCTCACAGGCTGGAGTGGCTCTTCTGCCATGTTTTGAGAGTGATGGAGTTTTGGAGTGGTAGGGGTCCAGAGCTGATGGCCAAGAAAGAATTCTTGAGACATCTTTGGTGCAAAAAGGTGATTTTATTAGAGCATGGGGATAGGACCCATGGGCAGAAAGAGCTGTACTGGGGTTGTGAAGAGTGACTGCTTATATACTATGGAGTTGGGGGAGGTAAAGCAAGAGGGAGGCCTCCAGAAAGACTTTCATATGCTAAAGAGGACTCCTAAAATGGCAGGGACCTTGCTATTGTCAAGCTAAGGTTGTTTTCCCTTCTAGTAAGGCATTAACATTTGGAGAGCAGGGGTTTCTGGAGAAATGTTCTACTCTGTATTTGCCTCAAGTATTTGTCAATGGGCTGCAGGTTATAAGAAAATTTAATTTTACCTAGCATTTCCTTCTTGTCTTTGTTCCTCATATCACTGTGGAGGGGAGGGTGATGTTGGGGCTCCAGGAAACAGTCTATAGGTTTCTGGAGATTAGACTATTGATAAGATTGCCTTTTTCTTATAGTTTACTAAGACATTTATAAACTGATGGAGACTCATGTCCTGCATGACTGTGATCTCTATCCATTAATCATTTGTTTTCTCTCCTTTCCTTTGTTCTTGGGAAGTCAGAACTGACTGAGGAATGTCACACATTTCCCACCTGGTGGGTGGCAGGGTGCTAGTTTGTGCTTTGCCCTCAGCTGGCCTTATGCTCCCGCATCAAGAGCAGCTGTTAGGGCTGTTCACAATATACCAAATGGTCCTCTTCCACACCGAGCAGAGCTGAAAGAGAACAGGGCCTCCCATTAATGTTCTTCTTGGAAGCTTTGAGTGACCACAGAGAATGGCAATGAGCAGAGGTGACCCTGTCTGGCCCTTCATAGCTGCTGTTGGGCTCACTGACAACATAGAGCAGGGAGTCTGATCGAGGACTGTGGGGATGTTTGGCTTGAACTTTTCAAAGCCCAAATTATGCTGGCCATAAAGAAAAGGCACAACAGCCTTGCAGTCTCCAGGGCTGTTTCTTATGTGTGTAGTAAATTCTCTTCAAGAAGAGGGGATGGATGACAGCATTAGGCAAGTATAAATAAAGATGCCATTTTTATCCCGTCTTTAAAGGTTTGGCTTAAAAAAAAATCCAGAGTATGTTTTCTGAACTTGCCTTAATTAGGAGAAGCACTGATGCTGTGCTTCCCACAGCTTTCCTCGTGGTTTGTGTGCTCCCTTTGTAATCCATTAAATTTTATGGCATTAGCAGGGATTTGAAGCACCCGATTTAATCAATAGCCATTTCTCCTGCATCAGCACTTTCACACAGTGCTCTGTATATTAAGCAGTATTTTAGAGCGTTGTCTGACCTTTACCTCTTAGACTGCACTTCCTAATTATAACTTCTCCTGTTTGACCGTGATACATATCTAAGGTCAGAGGCTAGTAATAGCACTTGTGAATTTCCCCCAAAGGATCACAAGAAGGCCCCGATGAGGAAATCAGGGTTGTCTACGCATGTGGATCTGGGCACAGTTTGGCTGGCAGTCTGTGCCTGCTGATGTTAAGTTAATTTTTTTTCCTTTTAAAAACGTTCAAATCATCTCACATATGCTACTTAGGATTCTGACCCACTCCTGGGTACAATTCAAGTTTTAAACATGCTAAACCATCAGAGATGAGGAAAATCATCTGATTTTTCTTCACACCCCTGTTTTCCTACTGAAACCCAACACTGAAAGCCCCTGCTGTCTGTGTCATTGACAAACTGTTTTCCAGTGAAAGAAGTCTAAATCTTAAGAGACCCATTTCCTGTTTTCTCTCATGAGGACAGAGTCCTCCTCACTGCATGCAGTGCCTACTGGTTTTGGAAACGTTCAGACCTCTGGGCTGTACGTCATTAATCTGCATCCGAGAGGATATTAAGAGACTCATTCTTGTGGCCTCTGTCACCTCTCTGAGTAATATGGGAAAGAAACTTTAAGCTAAAAGATTTGGCAGCCAATAGGCTTTGTTTATCTCCAGAGCAACTTCTCATTATGAGTCAGATCTGGGAGTTTCATAGGTCGCCTTATTCTCAGTAGCTCAGAAATGAGAATTTTGCTTGTGGATGTGCCTCAAGTCCTCATGAAGCCAATGTTTCAGCTGCCAGAATAGCCTCTCTGATTATACCTGTGCCTCCATGTCTCCCTTCTCTGACTTCAATTCCCCTTGCTTCCAAGCCCAGCCTGATTATTTTCATGTGACTGGTCTTCCAATAGAATCCCTTTCCAAAATATGACTCTCCTCAAAGGTCTTCTGCCTTAGTACTTCAGTCTTGTCTATTCTGAAAAGTGTAAAGCCTGGAGCCTGACTTGCATATCTCAAAATTCCCTCCCAGGTCTGCCTGCTCCAGTGCCTTAATTGGTGTAGTCTCTCAGAGGCATTTGTCATGTGCATACCCATGCACTCTTACAACTGGGCTGTAATCTGGGCATTCACTATAAACAAAAAGTATTGCTAAGTGGGAGGAGGAGACCAGCTATATGACCTTGAGCAGGATTTTTGTTTTGTTTTCTTCCCTAAAACATCTCTAAGCCTTGGTTTCTCTATCTC
The DNA here is from genome assembly GCF_028749965.1 of Puma concolor. Taxonomy (NCBI): domain Eukaryota; kingdom Metazoa; phylum Chordata; class Mammalia; order Carnivora; family Felidae; genus Puma; species Puma concolor. Next base: position 87,028,266 of record NC_141674.1, read on the forward strand.
TAAACTTGGGATAATATGAATAGCTTGTTGAGAAGATTCAGTGAAGTAGCATATGTAAAGCACTCAGCAGTGTTAAGAACTGTGAATGGTTTGAGGTTTTACCTCCCTTGCAAACTCACAAGTTAACCTGCTACAGTTTCACAGATGCTGGCAAAAGACACAAGATTCTTGGGTCAGAGACAAATGACTTTATTGCTCACAGCAATAGCAGTAGTCAGAGGATCAGCAATTACGCTGGTTTCCTGAGCTCTGCTTCCCACAAGGTAAAGCTACCAGGGCCAGGTGATACCTGCACATGCAGTGCATTTGTTACGGAGAGAAATTTGGATCTTAGGGAATTCCAATTGTTTGTAATGGGCAGTAAGCAAACCTGCTCCTTTGCTCTGGCAGAAACAATCTCTGTATCCTCTAAGACTGTTAGCTATGCAAATATTCTTGAAAAGACAGTCTGGAACAAAAGCAGTCAGGGCCTCTGTTTGCAAGATGTGCAGGCATGTGAGAGACCCATTGAGAATTGTCTCCCAAAGCACTGTACCCAGCTCTGAAGAGCTCAATGAATTTCAGCTGTCTTTATTGTTAATAAAGTACTAATGTAGTATTTAGCATATCATAAGTTCTCATAAAACAGTAGCTATTAAGAGTATGGATGTTTACCTGAAAATGATGAAAGTCAATTTTGGCCAGTGAACAATAATGTATATTCAGAACCTATCTCAGAGCTTGATACACAGTAGATATTTAATATGTATTACAGAAGAAGTAGGTATTATTTCAAAGTGAGAACATTTTTAAAATTGTACTAACCAAATATAAGATGTGATTATCAGGCTGCAAACCATAAATCTTTTTCTTCTTTCTTTTCTATCATACAATCTTTTTCAGAATATTTTGCATATAGTTAGCTTTTAACAAATACTGTTTGAAAGACTAATATTAAAATAGATAAAATTCATAAACAGTCCTCAAATTTTAATTATAGCAATGATTTCTTCTTTCTTACTATACACTGTAGTCAACTGCTGAAAAGATAAAGTAACTAGGATTTTAAATTCCTCTCCAAACTCTGGTATTTCATTATAAAATTGTGAAATGTATTCCTTACCATGCTATTGTGAAAGTTCTGAGGGCAATAAAATGGTGAAAATGGTAGGCAGCAAGAGAGAGAATTAAAAATATAAATAACACACACTGGATAAGCAGCCCTATAATAAATTGAAAGTTGATGTAAACTCAGGATAGTACTCCTATTTTTTCCCATGGCAGTTTACCAAAATCCATGCATATTTTGCAATAAAAAATGTTTGCCAAATCACCCCTGAGTATAAATCTTCTAACTTCTGAAATTAAAATGTAAGGAAAACTCAGGAGTCACATTAAACCAATTGCACAAGCCAGTTCGGTCAGCATTTCCCATTGTCTAGATGGAAAGAAGGATCCGTTTGGCTGGGGGTCAGATAGGAGTCAGGCTGATGATTGAGTTGAGGGCTGGCTCTGGAGGTGGGGGAAGCTGGGGGAGGAGGGGAGGGATCTAGGCATATTTCTCCCCCCCAGGCCTCTCCTGTGTCCCTGGGAAGGTCTTTCTGTCTCCTGAGCTTGATTCCCTCTCTGCAAATCAGGGAGGATGCTGCTTGCTGTGTGCTTTAAAGAATGCAGTAATGGATGTGGGGAGGCAGAGCACAGCGGGTCAGACTGATATTATTATTGCACAGATTTGGTATTCATAAGGTCATAGTACTGGGCTGCTGTCTGTCAGTTTGGTTAGTTTTTTTTGAATCTCTGAGGCAAGTAATGAATAAAAAAGTAATAATGTGCTGGGTACCACCTGCTGTTCTTTAAACTATAGTTAAATTTCCCCTGATAATTTCTTTTCCATTAATCCCTTTTTCTCTGTTTGGATATCTTTGGAAAATTGCTGACTTGGCAGCTGAAAATATTTTCTTGGCAAGTCCTTTGAAAGTGTAATTGTATTAAAGTGACTTTTTCTTATCTTTGCCTTTAAATAACTTTTGTGTGTGTGTGGTTCTCTGTTGAAGAAAGAAGAATAAAATAAATGGTGCATCTGTATCCTCCACACATCATTATATTTGAACCTTTGGGGACCAGTGATATTCTTTATTGTGAGAGATTTTAGCCTTAAATCAACAGCATGTCAGGGAGCATTAGGGAAGCACCACAAGACACACATACGCAGATGGGTCTGGCACCTTCTGGATGACCATGAAGCATAAATGAGCTGCCAGCCCAGCCTGCTCCAGAAACAAGAATCCCTAATTCCCACCACTCTATCCCCACATATTTAGTCTCTGGGGACACAAATACAATATGCCAATTATGGGAACACTTTCTGACCTCAGTTTATCAAGAAATACAAAATTGCGCGCTCAACATTTTGTGGAGCTACTATATCAAAATTGATTTTTAGGCAATGGTTACTTGTGATTCTTTTTGCTTCCACTGAGAATTTGGGGTTAGGAAGAGCCATATATTTGTCTTGATGCCTCTCTTGGATAAGTAAAGAAGAAAATGGGAGGCCAATTTCTAGTTGGCCTCAAGGTCTCTCCCAGGAAGACTCATTTCGTCCCACCTCCCCAGGGCTTATACTTGACCTGTGTTCCTGGCGAAGACAATCACAGAATCACAGACGGACTCTGAGAGCTGCAAATAGCCTGCCCTCGTTTGTGAGTTGTCCTTGATTCAGGCCAAGGGGCTTCAGCTCTTGCTGGGGCCCAAGGAAATGATTCTGGTGTTTTTCTTGGGCTTCCTAGTTCAGTGTCCTACAGAGCAGTGATTTTTCCACCCACAAACTGTTCTAGATGGAAGCGCTGAGCAGGAGCCCAGGGAAAACTCTTCCAGAGCTCACATTTGTTACAAAATACTGAATTGCTAAGTACTAAACAAGACTGTTTCCATTTCCTGCTCTCTGGCAGACAAGAAACAAATGCACCCTCCTGTAGAGGACAGAATTAGAATTAGGGGTTGGAAGGAGCAATGGCAGTTGGAGATTCTGCATCAAGGAGCAGAGGACCGACCCTAGGGCCATAGGCACCTAAGGCAGGTGACTCAGGTGGATGGTGGGTTTTTCATTCTACTCTGTAGTCCTGTGTAGTTACTAAGCTGCATTTAGGTCTTAGCATTGCCATTTTATTAGCCGGGTAGCTTTGGGCAAATTACTTGATCACTCTGTGTTTGCTTCTTCATCTATAAAGAGAAAATAACACTTTTCTGGGTTACTTAAGGATAAATTGTGTATTTATGTAATGTGCTGGTGCATCGTAGATGCTACATTAATGCCTTCTCCCTTTCTTTCTTTATTCATGGCCTTTATTTTTTTTGAGAGAGAGAGAGCACATGCATGCAAGCAGGGGAGGGGCAGAAAGAGAAACCCAAGCAGGCTCCACGCCCAGTGCAGAGCCTGATGCAGGGCTCGATCTCATGACCAGCCATGAGATCATGACCCGAGCCGAAATCAAGAGTTGAGTGCTTAACTGACTGAGCCACCCAGATGCCCTTCCTTATTTATGCCTTAATGGCCAATCATATTACCCTTGCTAGACTGGTTCTCCAGACCCCCTTCTCCACCCTAGTTAGAATGGGACAGAAAATTATTGCTCTGGATTTCATAAGAAATGCTATCTTTTGTGCCAAACTGCCAACTGTTTCAAGAAATGAAAATAGATAGGAAGCAGGCTCTTCGGAATCAGGAGTTACCTCAGGGCTGGGGGTAGGATGTTAGACCTTAGAAGCTACATAAACACAGGGCAGAACTTGTTTTTGCTAGAAGGCTACAAGGACACATGATATAACAGACCCAGGTGAAGGGAACAAATGCATTTGAATTCTTGGTAGCCAAAGAGGGATGAGGAGAGACCTAATGAGGGCAAATGGGAAAGAAGTGCCTTAGATCTAATTTCTATTTCTGTGTCTTGACTTCCTTTTCATCAATTTGTACACAGAGGTGGGTTGTACATATACTGAAAACACATACAAATACACTAAAGTAGGGATACAATTTTTTGAGTTTGGAAAGAGCATGGTGGGTGTAGAATTTGCAAGTCATTGTAACATATTAGCACTTTACATTTAGTAGTTTAGAGTCTTAAATACCTATCTCCCATTTAATCAAAGAATCTAGGATATCTCCTGTATTATTTTCCTACTGCTACTGTAACACATCACCATAAGTTTGGTGTTTAAAACAAGACAAATTTATTATCTTACATTTCTGGAGGTCAGAAGTCCAAAATGGATCTTATGAACTAGAATCAAGGTGTCACAGAACTGTGTTTCTCCTAGAGGGTCCGGGGGAGAATCTGTTTCCTTGTTTGTTACACCTTCTAGGGGCTGCCTGCAGCCCTTGGTTTGTGGCCCCTTCTTCCATCCTCAAAGCACACACCTCTAGCCTCTGCTTCCACTGCCTCATGTCCTCTGACTCTTACTCTACTGCCCCCCTCCCCCCCGCATTGGGATGCCCCTGGATGACCCAGGGGGATCCCTCATCTCAAGGTCCTTAACTTCATCATATCTGCAAAGTTCAGTTTTCCATGTAAAGAAATGTATTCATAGGTTCTGAAGTTTAGGGTGTAGACATCTTTGGGGGCTGTTATTCAGTCCACCATGCCTCCCTAAACCCCCCAATCCTGGTGGGTGGGTAAGCATCTCTTTTTGAACTTAAATATTATCTGACTCTCGTTTATTAATTAAATGAAGAACCAAGTGGTGAAAGAAGCTCTACCATCTCATTCTTCCTCTTCACTGGTAAGGTGGAGGAGGCCAGCATGAAGTGGGCACAACCAGCGTTAGGAATATTTGCTACAGTTTTGGTCATTACCTTGCATCTTGACAGTCAGGTTTCCAAGAGAACAATATTTGGCTTGCTCTGTGTCAAGAGGGCCATGCAGTGTATACATGCATTTTTTTTTTTTTTTTTAGCTTCTGATGAAATAACTGGGCATCATTATCCCTAAGAACAGTTTCTCTGATTAATTGTAATGCATGTACATACAACTGCTTAGCTTAAATACAAATTCTTCCAGTGTTAGTGCAAGGGACAACCCCAACATCGCCTTGAGCCAGTTCAGATAACTGCCAATACACAGTAATATATTTATCCATTGCTTCGTGCAGAATCAGTGGGGAGCCTTTTTCAACCCAAGGCTGTCCATTTTCAAAGGGGTAATGGTACAGTAAGCGGAGGATTCTTGCAGCTCTGACAAAGACTGTGTTCTCGTTTGTTTTTGTTTATAGAGCTATGACTATTCAAACAATTTCAGAAAACTCTGTCCTGCTGACAGTATCTACAGGTAGTTCCCTCAAGTCCATTTAGTTCGGTCCTGTGATGTACGAGGTACTTACAAAGGATAACATTTTCCTGCGTAAAATCTATTTTTCCCCAAACATGTAGAATTGATTTTCTCACATATTACCTGACAACCTCTCATTAGAGAATTTTTGTCAAACACCAAATCAAGCAGAATGTCTACCCATGCCACTGGTCCTATTAGCAGAACACCAAGGTTGATCCAACTCCTCTAGGTGGTCCCTGCTACTACCATATGCAGCCACTGGGCAGAATTACACCCTGTTGCTGTTGCTTTGCTGTTGCTGTGGCTCCTACCTCAGTCTGATGGTATTTTACATTCATTTTCCCCAATTCTCAAGAATTTATTAATCACTATGTCTTTTTAATTTTTTAAAATGTTTATTTACTTCTGTGAGAGAGAAAGGGAGAAAGAGACAGAGCATGAATGGGGAGGGGCCGAGAGATAGAGGGAGACACAGAATCCGAAGCAAGCCCCACGCTCTGAGCTGTCAGCACAGAGTCCGACGCGGGGCTCAAACTCACGAACTGTGAGGTCATGACCTGAGCCGAAGTCAGATGCTTCACTGACTGAGGCACCCAGGTGCCCCCAAATCACTAGGTCTTTTTAAAAACCAGTTTCAGGGAGGCCTGGGTGGCTCAATCCGTTAAGCATCCAACTCTTGATTTTGCCTCAGTTCATGATCTCATGGTTCGTGAGTTTGAGCCCTGTGTTGGGCTCTGTGCTATCAGCACGGAGCCTGCTTCAATCCTCTGTCCCCCTCTTTTGCTGCCTCTCTCTCTCTCAAATAAAAATAAACATTAAAAAAAAAGAAGTATAAAAAGCCAAGCTACAGACTGAGATAAAATAATTACAGTGCATATATCTAATAAAAGGCCTATATTCAGAATATATATAGAAATCTTGCAACTCAGTAATAATAGGACAACCTAATTTAAAAATGGGCAAAAAATGTTAACAGATATTTACAGAAGAAGATATCTGAATGGTTATAAACATATGAACAAACACCCAAAATGATCAGTTATGAGACATGAAAATTAAAACCACAATGACGTCTTATTGCACACTTGTTAAAATTAAAAATTTAATACCAACTACTGGCCAGCCCCAACACAGGTCTGGAACCCACAAACCACGAGATCACGACCTGAGCTGAAGTCAGACACTCAACCAACTGAGCCACCCAGGTGCCCCTGGCCTGTTATATTTCTTAACATTGATTTTTAACTCTGATGATGTCTAATGTATTAGTTTTCTTCCTACAATTACTCCAACAAATTACCACAGATTTAGTGGCATAACACAACAAAAATTTATTATTTTAAGATTCTAGATGTCAGAACATCAAAACAGGTGGGCAGCAAGGCTGCGTTCCTTTGGAGCATCCAGGAGAGAATCTGTTCCCTGGCCTTTGCCCTCTTCTGGAGGCTGCCTGCATTCCTTGCCTGGTGAGGCTACATCACTCTGACCTCTCTCTCCATCCTCACTATACCTCCTCAGACCCTGACCCTCCTGCCTCTCTCTTTTAAAGACCCTTGTGATTGCCTTAGGCCCTTCTGGATGATCCAGGGTAGTGTCTCCATGTCAGGATCCTTAATGAAATCACACCAACAGAGTCCCTTTTACCATACAAGGTAATTTAGTCACAGATTTTATTTATTTTTTTAACTTTTATTTATTTTTGAGAGACAGAGAGAGACAGAGCATGAATAGTGGAGGAGCAGAGAGAGAGGGAGACACAGAATCCGAAACAGGCTCCAGGCTCTGAGCTGTCAGCACAGAGCCTGACGCCGGTCTCGAACTCACAAACCACGAGATCATGACCTGAGCCGAAGTCAGATGCTTAACCGACTGAGCCACCCAGGCACCCCATCCATCACAGATTTTAGAGATTAGCATCCAAGACATTCATTTGTTATATGAATACTGATGAACTTTCTGTCGCACAGCACAGACTGTCCTCACGGTGGTGTTGCAGATATTCACAGCAGCTACATTCAGTTGTGAAGAATGGATTGGATGTAGGAAGGATGATAAAGAGCCAATTTTTTATTTAGGCAAAATGCCAATTAAGTATTGTTATATAAAGGGATATTCTAATAGACATACCAGAGCTTTTGGTAAAAATGAATTTTAATATTTCATATGATAGCCTTAATCGTTTTCCATCATACCTGGGGAATAGTTAATCTGATTAATAAAATATTCTGGTTAATAAGGATCCTTTTCTATGTTTTGGATTTAATCAGGCTAAAGGAGGACAAGGAACCAGTGCTTATTTAGGATGGCCAATGTACTGGGTACTGAACTATGTACTTTACAAATGTCTCAAATCCCCAAAAGAAGCTTGCGATATTGGACTGAAGATGATAATACCCACAGAGGTAATACAAGCTGGTTATGACCACATAGTTAACAGAGGAGCCAATATTTATACCGAGAGGTATCTTCTTCTAGAGTCTGTATACTTTCTACCTCCTTAAAAAATTACTACATTCCCTTACTACTAAAGCTAATTTCAACTTTATTGGGTAATTCACAAAGAATCTATGATTTGTAGTGACTCAGGGTGTCACTAGTTTACTTGAAAGTTGCTCTTTTACTTGAAAGGGAGTAGATATGTTAGTCTTCCCAGTCAATAGAACTTCCTGTATATTTTAAGATGGTGTGATATCCTGTTAACATCGAATTTGTGTTGGCAATTGGAATTTTAGGATGTCTCTAAAATGCTACCGTACATAAAGAATCCAGGAAAGCCCCAATTCAGGCCCCAAATTGTAGTCATTTCTCCCATTGAGTGTACATGGTGTGAATATTCCCGAAGGAGATACATATAAAAGGAAACATAACTGAGGGAAACAGGATGTGATTTTTATTGTTAGGTATGCCCATAATCCTCAAAGCAGAACTCAGTGGAAAATATGGCTAGTATGGGGCTCTAACATGGTTGGGAAATTCTTCTATCTTATATTCTTTTACTTTTAACTTTTTTTTTAAGAGACAGAGAGAGAGAGAGCATAAGAAGGGAAGGGGCAGAGAGAGGAGACACAGAATCCCAAGTAGGCTCCAGGCTCTGAGCTGTTAGCACAGAGCTTGATTGGGTCTTGAACCCATGAATATTGAGATCATGACCTGAGTTGAAGTCAGATGCTCAACCAACTGATCCTCCCAGGCACCCCTCTTTTACTTTTAGTTAAAACATTTTTTAAAAAATCTACATGGGTTTAAAACTCTAGTTAGGTTTGTTGCAGTGTTTTCTGGAGGAAAAATCTATCAGAGCACCAAAGAAGTCCACCTTGAGGTCCATCAATGGTTTCCTCGTCCATATTACTCTGAAAGCACTAAGGGGTATTTTAGCTGAAGACATAATGGTTTTTGATGTTGCTCCCCAAAATTTCTGAAATTTTTCAAAAGAAAACATTGATTATTTCCAAGACTTTATAGGTTTGGTTAAAACTTATCCTATTTCCCATCTCAAAATATATGCAGCTTTAGTGTCTGGGCTACCTTAGCAGAGAAGTTTATACATCGTGTGCTCATGACAAAATTCCCCAAGTAATGGGATGCCAAAAATAGAAAAATGCCCCAAATTGGAACAAAATGTAATTCTCTACCTCTTGTTTCCAAAGAGAAATTAAAGCCCTCAAATAGAATTCTTCTATTGGGGAAAATTAGTCTCAAAGAAATAACTTTTCATGTATTTTTTCAATAATAGACATTTGAGTGTCTAAATGGGCCTTGGGTTTCCAAGTACAGTCTTGTTTATCCTACAATGAAGCTAATGTGTTGTTTTATAGCATTTCCATAGTTGGATCAACCCAACATGTAGCATCTTCACCTGTTCTGCTTTTCCCCCAAATCATGAAATATGAAACAAAAATGTGACCCTAATTTCTCTGTTGACAGGAACTTTGAGAAAAATCAGAGGAGTTTAGGAAATATAAAAAACTGAGAAGGGATACGTTAGTACTGCACAAGTTTGGGAGATTGAGAAAATCAGCCAAAGTACAGTAACTTATCAGAGGCAAGTCAGGTAAGAAAGCTGTTACTCCAGGGAATTTTGTCCAGGCAGAGGCAGGAGTCTGAGTTCAGTGGGCAAAAGATGATGGGCAGAATCCAGAGGAGAATCAACCTGAGCTTTAGGGGCCTTAGGGAACATTTATTTTTTTTTATGAGGAAGTATTGGTTTTGGCTATAAACATAAAACTGGTTTAAACAATAAGAAAATGATTATCTCACAGAGAGGTAGGAGTCGTGGTGGGCCCAAGAACAGTGTAATCTGGAATGAGTTCATTGATATTTTCAGGGACCCAAGGTCTTTCTATCCCTGTGCTCTTCTGTCCTCAGTGTGTGTGCCATCCTAATGGTGATTCCCCTTATGTTAGCAAGATGGTTGATGCTGGCAACAGGAGCTGCTTGCTTCCTTGTTTATGTCCAGCAGAAGAGAAAAGAAAAACCTTCTCCTTGACCAAAGAATATAATTCATTCCCTTTAATATAATTGGACAAACAGATCACAGGCCCATCCATTGGCCAAGAGCTATTCCTGGGTCATGGCACTTTGGTTGATCTGTAATATTCTCTGAAAGTAAAAATGGAGTGTATAACTGAACAAAAATGGGGCTTTGTTGAGAAGGGGGAAGAAAAGACTAGATGTTGGGTAGACAATCAAAGTGTTGACTAGACCGTCCAATGATGAGGGACTGGGTAGTTCAGGGAATAGTGGCATTGGTTGCATAGTCAGTATAAAATCATAGAAGTGTTGGAGGCTTGCTTTTCTATGGTGTTGGAAATGTGGAACAGGCCTGAAAATGTCAGGATCAGGATGAGTTAGGGTAGAAATGGCTTCATGTGCATCAGAATCACCTTGAGGGCTTATTAAAACACAGATCACTGGGCTCCACCTCCAGAGTTTCTGATTTAGTAGTTCTGGAGTAGAGTTTAAGAATTTGCATCTCAACAAGTTCCCAGATGCTGCTGGTGCTGCTAGTTTGGGGACTTTGAGAAGGGCTTTGAGAAGGGGCTGGATTAGAGGAGTATCCTATTGAAAGCTGTTCAGTAAGTGTTTTTCAACTTGTGGGACAAGGGCCATCTATGTAAGAATCACCAGTAGAGCTCACTTGTTAAAGATGCTGGTTAGATAGGCCCCGCTCCCACAGGTTTGGATTAGTGGTTTTGGAGAAGAACCTACAGATCTATTTTAAACAAGTTCCCCAGTGATTTTTATGCAGCTAAGGTTTGTGAACTAAGTGATTAAGGTTGGTGACACTATACCAGCTTGTTAGCCTTGTAAGCTCTGTTAAACTTTGTGAAGTTCTTTTAAGCCATAACTTACCCCCATGCACTCTGTGTGGTAAATAGACTATTGCAGTGACACGCCCAGCCTTGGTTGGTATTGCTGTGGCTTAGATTAAGCACTGAATTTTTGGAGCTTGATGGAGTCAGGTTCAGGTGCTGTGTGTGCCACTCCCTATTTGGGTGACCTTGGGCACTGGGTCCTAACCATTTTGGAGTAATGAGACAAATATTACATAAAAGTCACTTAATGTAATGTCTGATACTTAGTAAGCAACTGATAAACACTAATTCTTCTATGATTTCCTCCTATTCCCCATTCTCAGTAGCGTCATAGCTGATTGACTGACTAGATGTATCTCTTCTAGGGTAGGGGAAACTGTCTTTGCATTGGTGGTTTTATATGCTGATTGACCTGAATCAAGGAAGGCATCAATAAGAGGTGAACAAAAGGAAACACTTAAAAGGACTTTGGGACTCAAAAAGCAGAGAAAGGAAACTCTCTTCTCCGGGTAATGCTGGTGAAAAATGAGCTGATAGGGAAATTTATTTTGAAGGTTGTCTCTTGCCTGTTTGGTTGCAACTCCTGTCCCTACTCAGAATACCACATATGCTCCCAGTTGTACCCTCCAGAGTTCTGTCTGCAATGGACATTTGCATACACTTAGAGGAGGGATATGCATATCTGTACACACTTAGAGGAGCTAGAAGAGTAGTGGTCAGGAAAAACGAGGAAAATTATTTTGTAGCTCAAAATAGACAGTGAAGTCAAATCACACTTGAAGGTATTCTCAGTGTGGCCCCAAACCCTGGCACTATTCGTTGACTTACTTTATTTCCCTGCATCTCATACACATGTGACGGGGTAATATTTTTTTCTGAGTCCTTGTAGTGCAAGGCCAAGTAGATAGACTCTGGTGACTGTTTTGGCCTCATCCATTCAACTGATCAAATAGGTTTTCTCAAAGAGCCATTATTTTCTCTTGTCCTTTAGATTTTTTTTTCTTTCATGTCAAAATGTACTTGGAATTTAAAGGACAAGATATTCTACTTTTGGTCTCAGATAAATCCTAGCTCTTTTCTCGATTGTACTGAGAAAATTTGTTATACATCTATAATATTTGTTATACATCTATAATATATTCCCTTTATGAGTTTGGAACACTCATAATATCAAATAAACTTTAGACAAAAACTTAAAATTCAAAATGAAAACAGAGTAAAGACAAAAACCTGCCCTCTACTTCCTACCCACATACACTGGCATTTCTCATCAGAACCAAATCCAAAATCCTAGTGTTTTCAAACTTGAAGGGAATTACAGACCAGGGAACTGAGGCTCACAACATGCAAGGTGGACGTTAGTGATGCTCATTTAGTTGGTGTCAAAACACCGATCTTGTGGTTTCTCTCTCACCCAGCTCCACACCACCACTCTTGATTTGAACCCACAACTCCATAACTACAAAAATCTTAAAAGAATTCAGAAAGGCACACTTGCAGTTTTCGCACTCTGTCTTTAACACCTGTCAGAGTGTTCATAAGTTGGTGAATGAATCAGAGTAAATTTTTTATTGATGACCACTCAAGTTCCCCACCGTGGGGCAAGGTAGTCAAAAGCCCTCAGTGAATGGCTTCTTTTGCAAGCCTAGCGTTGCCTCCTTAATGGTGATGTATTTGAGCCCATGCCTCCTGCCATGGTCAAAGGCAGATAAGACTAATTTTTACCTACTGTATTTTGTATTACCTACTGTATACTCTATTTTTGTATTTTTTGAACTTCTGAGCTAAAGGATAAAATTGGGTTAGACATTTTCAAGGATAACTTTTTAAAGATCATATAAAATTTTATTTTTGTTTCATCAACTTAAAAAATGTTTCCTCACACTTAAAAACATGTCAGTGCAATACAGTGCATTCACATAGTTATAAAATAATAAAAAATTGGCAGTGTCCTGTCCTATCCTTCTTTATCCCTGAGAAGACCACTTTTAACATTTTTTGCTCTCTCTTCTGACATTAACTTCAGTATACTGTTTTCACTTGATTCCTAGGTTTTAGACATTTCCTACTGGCTTCCTCTTATGATAGTTGAGAACTTGGCTCTCTACCACCCTCCAAATTTCTTCCTTTCCTTTTCCTTTATGATGGCCATAATTTTAGTAAAGTCAAAACACAGTCTTTATATTATGATGATGATGATGATGATGATGATGTAAGTAAATACATTTTACTGAAGAAGCTACTATTCTATGATTACATTTCCTTTCTTGTATTTTTTTAAGTTTATTTATTTATTTTGAGAGAGCGCGTGCAAGTGAGCATGGGAGGGGCAGAGATAGAGAGAGAGAGAGAGAATGAGAATCCCAAGCAGGCTCTGCACTGACAGCAAGAGCCCGACTGACACTGGGCTCAAACCTATGAACTATGAGATCATGACCTGAGCAGAAATAGTGCTTGATGCTTAACCCACTGAACCACCCTGGTGCCCCCTTTCTTGTATTTTCAAAAAATTTTTATTGGAATTAAAAACTGCCTTATTTTGGGGCGCCTGGGTGGCTCAGTCAGTTGGGCGTCTGACTTCGGCTCAGGTCATGATCTCATGGTCCATGGGTTCAAGCCCGGCATTGGGCTCTGTGATGACAGCTCAGAGCCTAGAGCCTGCTTTGAGTTTTGTGTCTCCCTCTTTCTCTGCCCCTTCCCCACTTGAACTCTGATTATCTCTCTCTCAAAAATAAATAAACATTAAAAAAAAACAACTGCCTTATTTTTTTCAGTCCTATGCTCTCCTATATACCCACTCTTATTTTTTCCAAATGCTCCGCTAGATGTGCTATACACATTTAAGAATCTTTCCCTAAACAGTTTCACAAGTGTGATCAGCTATTAGTTATCACTCTCTCCTCTTTATCCCCTTATTCTGCTCTGTGGAGTGTAGATCCTTCTGCTCTGATCTTTTTCCCCCAGACCTGTTGCACGTGGTCATCTTTGGACCTCACCAGTCTTCCGTGTGGGTCTTGTCTCCTTGATTCTGTGCTTCCTTCTTCCTTGTTTTATTCCCTTATCCTTCTGAAGCAATCCTTCATAAATTAAAGCTTAAATTAAGAAAAATTGGAAGTCATGGTGTTGGATGAATTCCTCTTGAGAGGCAGCAACATTCGATATATACAAGTGAACAGGACACTCTGTATCACCCAAGTCGCTGACACCAGCTTCATAGGAAGGCTTATCTTGGATCTTTCAGTTACATGAACGAATACATTCCATTTTCAGGGGACATGGAGTTGGGTTTCTGGCACATACAAAATTTTCAGGCGGACAAGAAGTTTTGGCACAATGATTTTAGAGCTTTTTTTTTCATCCAAGATCATAGTACTTAAATTAATTGATTCTTAAATAAACTTGCTGTTTGTGCTATTGTTATCCAAAAGGTGAAGTATTTAGTTTATGCTATTCAGGTATGAATACTTAAAATAATGTGATGTTTCACTCCTTTGAAAACTTGCTTCCTGTATAGTACCAAATATAAAGATTAAGATTTGACATTCAATAGGAAAACTATCTTGTTTCATTAGGAACTATACAGCTTTGGTGGTAAAGGGCAAACCATGTCTCTTAATCCCTCATTATATGAGTCCATTATAGCAGATACAGCATTTTTTTGGTATCGCAAACCAGTAGCTAATGAAACATTTGATAACTAGAAATTGTGCCCATGAATTAACACGTTGGTCTTCGTATAATTGTAAATCCCATACTAGCACTTTCATTTGAGAGTTCTTATCTTAATTACTGACAACATGGGCATTTTTATAACTTTTTGCATTTTCTGAATTGTATTAACAGAAAAGGAGAGATCAGTTTGATGTAAATGATTCAGAAATGCTATAAAAATCCCTGCCTGGTCACTTTTTTTTTTATATGGCTTCATTCTTCATGGGGTTTTTTGCTTTTTTACAGTACACAGATCCCAGAAACCTGCAGCTTTCTAAATAACTTATTTCTAAATAACTCATAATTCATTTTACAGTTTTATTTTCTCCTCTTAGATCTTTATCCCCAGAAGTTAAGGAAATTAGGCTTTATATGAACAATTTATCAATGTGTTTATAATGAAGTCTTCCCATTAATCTTATTTATACTGTACTTTACATGTTTTTAGTAATCATCTTCTGAAAATATTATGCAAAAAAAGCTTTGAGCTGTGGGGATCAATGAATTTATCCATCTAAATGGTTATTAATATACAGATTAAAGTAATATAAAGATGGGTAGAATGCTTCCCCTTAATGACAAATAAAAGCATAATTGTAACTCAATTTTAATACTAATCATCTCAATTTTACCAGTAGGCTGGGTGAAAATTTTCAACTACGTAGTCATTTTAATGACGGCAATAATAATTTTTAACTCTCAGGGATTTTGACATGATTTCTACCCGTTCATTTTACTAGCCTCCTAAACCTGGCTATGGCAGACTGTGTTTCCCAAAAATGGCTAGATATATATCCCACTCCCTATGGGCTTCTTACATTGAGATACTCCTCTCACTCCTCTGTGCCCTTGAATGTTTTGTTTTTTTTTTTTTTTTTTTTTTCCAAGGGGGCTTGGGACTGCTGCTTGGTCTGATCATGTGCAGCAGAGGTGCCGCTGTGTGACTTCGGAGGCTAGCCCATAAAGAGAATGCAGCTTGTACATGACTCGCTCTCTCTTTGAATATGCAGCTTGTAAATCCCAAGCTTTCACGTAAGATGTCCAGAAATTCTGAAGTCACCATGCTGGAGAGACCATGTGGATCCACCAAAAGGACAAAGAAAAATGTTAGAAAACCCCCAGAGGTTCTAGGCTTCCCAGTCTGAGTACCAGACATCTGACTGAATGATCCACCCTCTGCCTGTAATTAGGTGAGAAAGTCTGAGGGAGAACCCCTCAGCTGGTTCCAGTTAAGTCCCAGAACCATGTGAGAAAATGTTAAATTTGATTGTTGTTTTAAGGCACCAAGTTTTGGGGTAATTTATTATGTAGTCATAGTAAATGGATTACTGGCCCTTCTCTATGGTTCCCTCATTCAGAGGATAGCACCATCATTTATATACAACCCCCAAATTTTCACATCACATTATTTCTGACTTGTCTGAGATCCAGATGGGGAGTTCCAATTGCATATGCAAATTTCCACCGTCTCAAATGTACCTATTAGGAGATTACAAATCACAAAGCAATAGGCAGTGATGTATGTGATCTATTCAGAGAGAGGAGCCAATAGCTACTGCAATCAGAAGTCTGTTAATACAATAAGAAGATACCCATTTTTTTTTTTTTTAATATCTATGTGGTGACATGGAAAAGGACTGAACACCAAAGTATCAACCTGACCTGGTGTCAGGCTGGAAATGTAAAAAAGTCCAGTTCTCCTTAAATTTCTGTAGTGTTTGGGGGACACCCGGGCGGCTCAGTCGGTTAAGCGTCCAACTTCAGCTCAGGACATGATCTCGCAGTTCGTGGGTTCAAGCCCTGCGTCGGGTTCTGTGCTGACAGCTCAGAGCCTGGAGCTGTGCCTCTGTCTCTCTCTGTCCCTCTCCCACTTGTGCTCTCTCTCTCTCTGTCAAAAATAGATAAACGTTAAAAACAAAACGAAACAAAAAACACCCCTCTGTAGTGTTTGAATCTTCTTGCAGAAGATTCCAGGCAACTGAAGGAGACTGGGGCTGAGAGTTGCTGTGTGCCACCTGCAAGGTTACTTAGGAATGAGTCACAGAGCTAGACCTAATTCAGAATCATTTGCAATGTGTTGGGTCTGCTGTTTGCCTTTGCTTATCTATACGTGCCTCACTTATTTTCCGGTTGTGATTTGAACATGTACAAAGGGAGATGGCCATATGGACTGCATTTCTGGCTCTTTTCCTTTAATTCCAGGCTCTGTGTATGAGGCCATAGTTATTTACTTTTGCTTTACTGCTCCCTCCTGTCCTCCTTCAGGTTATTGACAAAGTGTTGATGCCAGGAAGATAAAAAAAATCTTTGTTGTTAGTCAAGAAAAAGAAGCTGCACGTCAGGTAGAACTGACCAATAGTCTTCTCAGAGAAATTAGCACGAGCTAATAGATTTGTGTTTTCTCTCAAAGAAAGTATCTGTTTTCAGGATTTATTTTTTACTTCTGGGGATTAGTCCTGAACATACCTTGGCTGGAACTGAGAATTAGGGCTCCTGATTCAATCGTCATTAATTTGCAAATTGTCTCAAGATATCCCTTCTCTTTGCTTACTTAGTTTTTATACACAACAAGAAAAAGGAGAGATTAAAAAAAAATCCACATTCAAAATGGGGAATTTGCAAAACAGGAAAGTTATAGAGTTGGCCTACACAATTCTTTGATTTCCACCAGGCTTTTCTCCTGGAATTCTTTTAAATAGAATGAGTCTAATATACTTGGGATTTTATTTATAGATCACAAAGAAATGGGAAGTGGTGATAGTGAAGAAGAGAGAGCAGAAAAGATAAAATGATTTAGGAAATCACAGTGATTAAAGATCAATAAAAGAATTTTAAAAACCCACTTGGAAAATTTTTGGCCACCAGAAAAATATTAAATTCATAATAACTTAGGAAAATTGTGATAGAAAATGAAACCTTTTATGGTTTGCAAGATGGAGAGTGTCTTTTCCCCCGAAATAAAAGCTATCCTTTCGCACAGAGGAGAGGTATGGTAGTGTACTTTGTGAAAGCAAGACATGCAATAAATGATGAAGGCTCTATTTCAGCAAGTCACAGGCAGAAAACAAAGCCCCAAACAATTGGATAGAGCTACAGCATTGTTGAATGCACGATATTGTTCCATTATTCTCTCATACCCTTTGAAATCTAAATGTTATTGCTATATATATACAAAGGTGATCTGTACATTTGTATGCTGAATAGCATGCATTCTTAATGCCTTTGGGTGATTTTGTTGTAAGAGCATATTTAGCCTTTGCTTTCATTTTTACTATTGGAGCAAATTAAACCATCCATAAGGTCCTTAACAGCCAAAGCTCTTCTTTCCTGTTTGCCAGGGAGCACTAGCTGGGCTCTTGGAAAAAAGACCTTTCCTGCTTGTGTAGGGAGGCATCTCCGGTTTGCAGAGATGACTGCAGATGCACAGACTGTGTAGGAAATACCAGACTATGTTATGCATCCTCAGAATAGATTTAGGAATCTGGGGAATTCAACTGTTAGGGTTTTTTTGCATAACCTGGTAATCGGGGCCATGGTCTCAGATCAGAAATGAAGAGACTGAGTCTGCTGTACCATAGTGTGTTAGAAAATCTCCCATCCTTCCTTCCTAAACAGCAAAATCCTTATTGTCATTTTCCCTCCGATGTAGAAATAAATCTGCTCTTTGGGGAAAAAATAATTACATATAAAGTAGAAGATGAAATCTCTTCCCCCCCCCACCAATGTCATCACCTCCCAGACATAACCCATTGTTAATATTTTGTTATAAATCATTCCAAATATTTTCTATAAATGTGAATATAATTTTACTTTTCTGAAACAAAAAAATGCAACACCTTTTTGTTTTGTAATGTGATCTTTGATCTTAATACCATATATTGGGCATTTTTCTGGGTCTTATCTACAGAACTACAGCTTATCCTTCAAACAGCAGTACTGTTACTACTTATTTAACAGATCCTTCAGTTATGAGCATTGCCCCCATTACATAGGGTGGTCCAAGAAATATTTTTTCACTTACATCTTTCCACACTTACTCCTTCATTTCCTATGATATTTCATTCCCCAAAGTCAAATTGCTGGGTCAAACAGTATGCATGATTTACACTGTAGTATATATTGTCAGTGGCCCTCCAGAAATGTACCAGATACACTCCCACCAGATGTGTACAAAAGCTTCATATACCTTGGCCAAAACTACATTTTATCAGTCTTTTTTCTCTTTCTTTTTTTAATGTTTATTTATTTATTTATTCTTAAATTTTTTTTTTAACGTTTATTTATTTTTTGAGACAGAGACAGAGCATGAACGGGGAAGGGTCAGAGAGAGAGGAAGACACAGAATCTGAAACAGGCTCCAGGCTCTGAGCAGTCAGCACAGGGCCCGACGCGGGGCTCGAACCCACAGACTGCGAGATCACGACCTGAGCTGAAGTCGGACGCTTAACCGACTGAGCCACCCAGGCGCCCCTTAATGTTTATTTATTTTTGAGACAGAGAGAGACAGAGCATGAGGGGGGCAGGGACAGAGAGAGAGGGAAACACACAATCTGAAGTAGCCTCCAGACTCTGAGCTGTCAGCACAGAGCCTGATGTGGGGCTGGAACTCACAAAACGCAAGATCATGACCTGAGCTGAAGTCAGATGCTCAACCCACTGAGCAACTCAGGCACACCCATATTATCAATCTTTTTAATGTTTGTCAAACTGATAGGCAAAGACCAATGTCTAATTTCATTTTAATTTACGTGTTTTGTTTTCTTTCTGAATTCAGATCTAGTTGTGTTTCCTGCAGTCAAAGGGCTCTATTATTTAACTTTGGGGACCCTCCCCTGCTCCCAACCTCTGCCCTGTCCGCTCTTCACTGCATTACTGGTCATTGTTGGTTTCTTGCTGTTGTCTATTTCCCTACCTGAGTAGAGGGGGAATTGCTGTCTGTCTCTGACATAGATTCTCATCTTATTTACACACACACAGGATCACAAATCACGATCACACATATACTACATCATACACATGTACACAATCTCCCTCTCTCTCTCCCTCTCTCTTGCACACACAGAAACACACACACACACACACACACACACACTTCACATCACATACAAAATCACACATGCAATCATATCACACCCACCACATCCCATGATAGGGTGTCACTGTAAAGCAATCAAAATGAAATCTGTTTCTGCTAACCAGTTCAAAGGCCTATCACATTTCTGGGACACTTCCAAAGTTCCCAGATGACTGTGCCTTTCTTGGGTGTCAGGTTTATTACGTCAGCTCTCTGGTACATTACTCCTGCAACTTTTCTGCAAGCTGAGAGCTCTTTCTTCCCAGCTGGGCACATTTGCACTCTCCAAGCACAAAGGCTGCTGGTAGAAAGGTGAGAACAGCAGTTCTTGGATACAAACTCAAATTTATAAGAAATGGTTGAAATCTGTTCTCCCCCTCACCCAAACTGATATTATTTCCCCTTGAATGTTTCCACATGGATTTTGAAGAACTGTGGGGAGGCATAAGTAGATCCAGTTTGCCAGGTTTATGCTTAAAGCATTCTGATTTACCATTAGTCCAGTGTTTCTTTCCTAATGCACAGTTTTCTTCATTGATTTCTGCCCCCTGCCCTCCCCCCGCCCCATCACCAGCATTGCTCAAAACAGAATGGCTAAAATATGCTGACCTCTTTTCTTTCCTCAGAGGTCCTTAGCAATAAGACATATACAGAACATATCAATCAAATCTACTATTTAATTAAAATACAGAGTTAGGTTGTGGAAATATAAATAATAGAGCTTGTAAGCAATTTGTACATGAACACAACTTGTCCTTCTGGTTTTCTGTGTGTGAGCCTCGATCTAACTCTTTAGAGAGGAGCTTGTGTGACATAGCTCGGACCCAGACAGATCTGGGTTTGCATCCTATGTCTCTGTGAACCCAGGATAATTTCCTTTTCAGAGCCTTGATTTTTTTTGTGTGTTTTTTTTTTTTTTTTGGTGTATAACATACAGTTAATAAAAGTACCACTATCCATGAGGATTAAATGAAATCCATGAGGATTAAGAAAAGGAATGAAGACAACGGTTTTTATTACTGCTAATTAAAAAAAAATTTTTTTTAATTTTTAAAATTTAAAATTTTATTTTCGAGAGACAGAGCATGAGCAGGGGAGGGGCAGAGAGAGAGTGGGACACGGAACCCGAAGCAGGCTCCAGGCTCTGAGCTGTCAGCACTGAGCTTGAGGCAGGGCTCGAACTCATGAGCTGTGAGATGATGACCCAAACCGAAGTCAGATGCTTAACCGACTGAGCCACCCAGGTGCACCTACTACTCCTAATTTTTTAATTATAAAAGTTATATTTACTTACTGAAGAACATTTGGAAATCTAGAAACATGTAGTGACAAAAATCACCCCTAGATACTGTTAATAGTTTGGGATGATTCCTTTAGTCCATTTTAAGACAGTGCATGGGATTTTTAAAAAACATAGTATAATCATTGTATTTACACATACATGTATATGCATACATTTGTGTGCATATATAAATATATATGTATATACACATGTCATATATATGTACAATTTTGTGTGGGTAGAAAAGGATTTTGTTAAGATTCAAGGCCTTATGTGCTAGTTACTTCAATCAGCCCGAGTCTATTGACTTCTGTATTGAATGTCTGTCATCAGAGTTGTGTTTTAATCTAAATTGACCACTTGGGCATCTGTTAACCTTTCAACATTTCTTTGTGATATAGGTACAATCTCAAATCTTTCCCAACTCAGTCTTGTGAGTCTGCACTTTCCCTGACATTATTCTACTGTGTTAGTGCTAGAGCATGGGGGATTTCTCTTCTCTCACGCACTCACAAGTATCTCAGTCTCTTCAGTGCATCTATTACATGGCACTTCTCCGTGTCCTTTTATCCTGCTCCATTTTCCATACCGTAGTAAGGAACTGAAGCTCTGAGAAGGCACATTAGGACAGAAATGGAAGAGCCACTGGAAAGGTTACCATTGTCTGGGTGTGAGATAAATACCCTTCCCGGAAGGATTCACTATAAATGATGTTGCCTTCCTGCTGAAGGATTGATGTGCTTGATCACATGGAGAGAATGTGAATGGAAAATGAATGGAATGAATTGAAAATGGATGGAAATGAATGAATGGAAAATAACAGAGAAACACTTGTAAGCAGAGGGAGTGGTGGGGAGCAAGATAAGTAGCATTTGGACCTTGTTTTTAGGGCAATGACTCTAGGCCTTTAGAAGAGTGATTGAAATTAAAATAAGAATCTTTGCGTTTTTCTCCGGAACTCTTCGTGTGATTTCTTTTGAGGAAAGGATACTAAATGCAATAACTGAAAATACTGGGAAAATTATCGAGAACACTTTTATTATAGGGAGTCTTCTTCTCCCTCTTTAAAGAAATCTTTTACTATCACAGTGGATATGCAGTTCCCTCTGAACTGTGTATAAGGGGAGGGGAAAGCCCTCATTCCTGTGGAGATAATTGGAGTTGAAACATTTCATATGTTCCGGAGTAGAAAATCCAGGAACTAAATTGTACACAGAGAACAAAGGAGGATAGGCAGTGTGTATACTTCCCCCACTATGTTGGCTATAAGCCTTGCCTATGAGTTGAAATTAAGCTTTGCCATAGCGACATTAAGAGTGAAGAATTCTTTCTCTTTTGTAAGAGAAAATCTGGGATGATCCGGAGTGGTCAGGGGTGAATGAGGATTGGAAGAAATGCGTTGTAACAGATAGGATCCTGAAATGCAAATTTAGACTTCTTCTAATTCCCTAGCTAGACTTGGTGATAAATGCCCCTTTAATCCCATGTACTAAGTCTTTTTCATACTGGTATCTTAGACTGTTCTGGTATGTTGGTGTGGATTCTCCAGATTTTTCCTTTGTTTAGGCAAAAGTGTCCATCCATAAGTTCTAAATCTCCCTAGGTATTAAGCCCTTGTAAAGGAGAACTATTTAATCTTGTGTATTACTACTGACTGATGTCAATGTGTAGTTCTGGGGTTAGCCTATGGCCAAATCTGATCCACTACCTTTTTCATTAATAAAGTTTTATTGGAACCCAGCCAGCTAATCCATTCATTTTTACGTTGTCTATGGGTGCTTTTGCACTATATCAGAATTTAGTTGTGACCCACAAAACCAAAAATATTCACTATCTTGCCTTCTACAGCAGAAGTTTGCTAAACATTGCTAGTTGATTAGACCATAGTGAAGTTGGAGTCCTAGATTTTAATTTACATTTCATCCATCCAGCTCCTTAAAGCTTCCTTGTAAATGGTTGTGGCTGGTTGATAGTCATCTTCAGTGTCTTTCCATTAGTGGAGAACAGCTTCCTGTATGTGTTCTGTAGACTTGACCCAGAGTCAGTAAGTTGTGCTGAGTAAACACAGGATTTTGACTTTCAAAATGAATCATGTATTAGTTTCCCATTGCTGTTTTAACAAACTACCACGAACTTAATGCTTTTTTAAAAAAGTTTATTTATTTTGAAAGAGAGAGACAGAGCAAACACAATTGGGGGAGGGACAGAGAGAGAGAGAGAAAATCTGAAGCACCCTTCTCACTATCAGTGCAGAGTCCAACTCAGGGCTTGATCCCACAAACCATGAGATCATGACCTGAGCCGAAATCAAGAGTCAGATGCTTAACCAACTGAGCCACCCAGACGCCCCATACCATGAACTTAATGTTTTCAAACAACAGAGGGTTATTGTATTCTGGAGATCTGAACTCTAAAATGGGGTGGCAGGGCTGTGTTCCTTCAGGAGACTTCAGAGAAGACTTTGTTTCCTTGCCTTCTCTAGCTCCTAGAGGCTGCTTGCATTCACTGGCTTGTGGCCCTGGCTCCTCTTCTTATCACTCGGACCTTAGCTTCCATAGTCACATCTCCTTCTCAGACTCTGAGCCTCTTGTCTCCCTCTTACAAGAACTTTTACATTGGAGCACCTGAATAATCTGAGATCATCTCCCTGTCTCAAGATTCTTAACTAATACATCTGCAGAGTCACCACTGCCTTGTAAGGCAATGTATTCATGGGTTAGAGTGATCAGGATGTGGACATCTTTGGGACCCCTGTGATTCTAGCTACCGCAGATGGCAAATGCTTACTTTCACCTCTGGTCAGATATCCACAACAACTTTACACATTGCCAAGCAGGGTGATTCTAAGATAATAAAAACAAACAAAAAAAGCAATAAAAAAGTGGTTTGAAAGTTCTTATAGGTGTTTTCTATACATTTTGAATGGGAAGCATGAGATACATTTGGTACTTCAGAGAGGACAGTAAGATACTTAGGAGATTATTGAATCTTGATTGTATTAGAAAGTAAATTATTTATTACATAAGTAAAATGCATAATGCATATTTGCAGAAATAAAGCACTTTCCAAATGAATATATTCATTTTCCACCGCATTTTCTAAACAAGAGATTGACTTCACATTTTCTAAATATAAGACCACTCCCACCCCATGTAAGGTAGTCTCTGAAAGTTACTGTATGTAGATGCAGAATGATTAAACATAGAAACACAGAGTTCATAGATAAACATCTTCACAGAATATGTTGCTGATTAATTGTGCCACTGTACTAGAGGCATCATTCTCTGTTCTCTAAAATGGGACCTGCCTTTCAGCCATAGTAGGGCAAGTATGGTGAGTTTAAGTGAAAATAAGAATTTTTTTTAAGCATTCACATATCTTCAATGAACTGTTCTCTAACTCATTGAGGACCTATTTGCAATTTCATAGCCTGGAAAAGTCCCTGGGACCCAAATAGTTTCAGTATATGTGGGTGAACATGTTATGAACCACAGAATATTATTTGATTTGAGTATCTTTACAGCTCTTTAATATCATCTCAAATTGTTCTTTCTTTACTTTCACTGAGAAGTGTTCCAAATCCCCACTTCTCTCTCTCTGGGGCGCCCCATCACACCCTTGGTTCACCGTAGCCCCTTTCTTGCTTGCCTTTTGGTTTCTAAGTCCCTGATTACTTCATCCTCCGCTCCCCAACACACTTATTATCATTATTTTTTTATTTTTTTTTTTTAAATTTTTTTTCAACGTTTTTTATTTATTTTTGGGACAGAGAGAGACAGAGCATGAACGGGGGAGGGGCAGAGAGAGAGGGAGACACAGAATCGGAAACAGGCTCCAGGCTCTGAGCCATCAGCCCAGAGCCTGACGCGGGGCTCGAACTCACGGACTGCGAGATCGTGACCTGGCTGAAGTCGGACGCTTAACCGACTGCGCCACCCAGGCGCCCCTCATTATTTTTTTTAAATATACATCTCATTTAGCATTTCCTGGGTCCCTAACTACACTGTGTGTTCTTCAAAGGCAAAGGCTGTCTTCTCTCTGTCTTGCACACTTAGTGTGACAACATCCTGCACAGAGCGAGTTCTCAGAAAACTCCTGCTGATGATGGTGTTATGTTGCTCGTGAATTTTCTGTTCTGCTCATGCTGGTGGTTTTATTCTCTCTCCCTTTATCTCTCCTTCAAATGGAAGCCACTGTACATGGCTTAAACTGTTTCAGCTGTGTTGCTTTTTGTTAGTTTCCCCCTCTTTTCGTTTGACTTCCTGTTTGTCTACCATGTATAAATCATTCTCTCTTCTGCTGGACCCCAAGCACTACCGTGCCTTACTTTGATCTTTGAGTGTCTACCCTTTCTCCAAGAAACCTTTGTGGAATTTCTGTAATCATTTTCACCTTGCCAGCACCATCTAGGGGCCAAGTTTATCTCTGACTCAATCCTGGAGTTATAGCTTATTCTTTTGTGGGGGTGCGAGAGGGGGTGTGGGGAGACAGTGCTCCCCACACTGTCTGTGGTTATGGCTAAAAAGCTAATGTTGGGCAAACAGTTCTTGAAATTTTCCTTGGTCACCCTCCTACTTCCTCAGGTTCCAAATGTTACTCACTTACAGTTCTCGTTGGAGACTTCTTTATTCTGCATTATGTTATAGTTGGTTATTTCTCAACCCTTATTTGATTTTCAGAATTTTGTAAAAAGAGAGGATGGGCTTATCTCTGTGGCATACCAGTATAATACTGGAGATGGGTTTATGGTAGGTATTTGATAGATGTTTAGAATTTAAATAGAACAGACTTTTCTACCCTGGGGCCAAGTTTGCTTTGTTTCTATCATGCAAAGAGCTGCTGTTCTCATATAGTATAAAACCATCATCTGGATTCACTGCCAGCCCAAAGCCTTATTCAAAATGAACAATTTTGTTCCTTAGTTCTTAAAGCATAGGCTCCTATATTGGTAGAATGAGAATTACTCAGTAATGCTAAATGCTTCAATAAATGTATAATGTGCTTTACATATTGAAAAAGTATTTATAGAAATGTTTATAATTTAGTTATATAATTTGGGCAAATTAACCTCTCTGTCTAGATTTTTTATTCTGTAAAATGGGGACAAGTATTGTGGGCAAGCTTCATGATGCTTTTTCTTTTCAGTAATTCCTGGAAGTTCTACCTACATTCCATAGTTTTCCTGTACCCAAAGTAGATACGGTCTAATCTTTCTGCTATTCCCAGGATTCTCCAGATTTCCCCTACACATGAGGACAGCATGTCCCAAATGGCAATTTTGTGTGTGGTAAGACTGCCAGCTGCCCTTACCTTTGTGTTCTCTGCATGCTTTTATTGCAATCAAGGTAAATATCAGAAAGTTGGGGTGATAGAATTTGTCTGAGGAGGGACAGAGGAATGATTTTGTGGCAGTTAAGTCATTTTTAGAAACAAACAAAAAAATGTTAACTGAGGCCCAAGATATAAATTTGTAGTTAAACTTCCCTTTGCTGGGTGAGATGTGTCAATCAGAAAGTATCCATCTCAAGTTTTACTAGAAAGAGATCAAGGTTGACTTAAGATGCCCATCTTGGATCAAAAGTTTTGGACACCAGCAAGGGTCAGCACTGTTAATGAAGCTGACCCTGCAGGTGCAAGGTTTGTGGGTTTCAGTTCCAGTTTTACCCTTCAGGGATCGGTGAGAGCCACCCTGAAGCACCATCTGCAGGCCTATGGGAAAGATGTGTCACATTCAGAGTACGTGGGAAAGGAAGAAGTTAACTTTGAAAGTTGACTTCATTATACTATCTGCTCGCACAGAGCTTCCCCTTTGCTCCTCTCACCTCTTTTCTTACCCATGCTGCAGAACAATTTTGGCATTTGATTCTACCCTAAATTACTGGTTCCTAGTTTCAATTTCTGTATTTAGTTGGGAGATACAGATGTGTTGCAGGAAGTTATTTTATGGTTCAGTGTCTCGCCGGGCTCAGCAGATACCTTTCATGAGTGAAAGGTTACTACTGTTCATGTCTGATGTCTGTGCCTTGGGAGTTCAAAGTATTTTGTCAATGTTGTCACATTCATTTTACCTGAAATAGGTTGGAGGCATGTATTATTGTAAAATTTTCTTTAAAGCTCAACTTTGGAGTAGAAGAGAGAGATGAAACTACTGCTTATATATCAACTAGCCATATTTTAAAATATGACACAGAAAAAAGCTGGGGGTTTTAATGATAATAAGTTTCTTTCACTCTCTTGAGACAGTAGGATGTCATGGGTGATCCAATCACAAGGCAGGCTTCACTGAGGGAAGGGATTCTTTTTTCTAAGTTTATTTATTTATTTATATTTATTTAGAGAGCACATGCATGTGCAGGAGGGGCAGAGAGAGAGAGAGAGAGAGAGAGAGAGAAAGAGAGAATCCCAAGCAGGCTGTGTGCCATCAGTTCAGTTCTCCCAATATGGGGATCCGTCTCACAAACTGTGAGATCATGACCCAAGCTGAAACCAAGAGTTGGCTACTTGACTGTCTGAGCTCCAACTCAGGGTAGGGTATTATAAAGGAAGAGAATAAAGTGCAGAGACATGCATTTAGTTTAAAGAGGGTATGTTATATATGTATATTCTTTCAATTTAAAAATTTAAAAATAACAATTTAAAAATTCCTACTCAAAAATCTGCATGTTTACGGTAGAGAAAAATGAAAATAGATTAAAAAATAATGAAAATGGTGCATAGTCTCACCACCACGTTAACATCTTGATGTATATAGTCTCCGACATTTTTTTCTGAAAACACAAACACACGCACACACACACACACACACACACACACACACACACACACACACTTTAGTTATGTTAGTGACATCTTGAAGGGTATTATGGTTAAGTGCTTATGAATGGGCACTACTAGCTGTTTTCCCTATACCAGCATTCTGAGGACCAGAACAGCCCTTTGCTTTCTCCTTTGAGTTTTGTGTCTGTTCATCCAGGTTTGCCTCGGTTGGACTTCTTCTGGCCTCCCTCTTGTCAGAATTTTTGCCTTTCTTCCCTCTCTTCTCATTTATTGATTTGACTGACTTTGCCTCCCAGAGAGGTGGTGTCTGTGCCTTTTATCCTGTGGTTCCTTGGAAGGGATTGTGGCTTATCCAGAGTTAAACATTTATAGGGCAAACAAAAGCTAGCATTATATTGATGACTTTAATAGTATAGATTTGATACTTTACTAGGCTAAACAGATTTTCTATGTCTTTTTTCCCCCTACCTTAAAAAGACATAAACAAAATAAAATAGAAAAAAAGAATCACCAGCACAACCGCAACAGTGACATAACAGCAAAATGCAAAACTCCTCCCACCAGGAAGAAGGGAAGAGAAAATAAGAAGGTGAGGGAGGAAAAAAATTATGATTTGCTTTATATTCACCTGTGTAAATATTTTCTTAACATGCTTCCTCTCTCAACAATCTAGTTTAAAAATGTGATCATGGACACCTGGGTGGCTCAGTGGGTTAAGTGTCCACCTCTTGGTTTTAGCTCAGGTCATGATCTCACAGTTTTGTAGGTTTGAGCCCCACATCAGGCTCAGCACTGACCTGGAAGAAGCTGCTTGCAATTCTCTCTCCCTCTCTCTGCCCCTCCCCTGTTCACATTCTCTCTGCCTCTCTCAAAATAAATAAACTTTAAAAATATGTGATCATACTTCATATGGTTTGAAATCCACTTTTTCACATAATAAATCTGTCATAAACATCTTCCCTCATCATCTAACAAATATCTACATCATATTTTTAATGGTTGTATATTCTTGCATTGAGGAGAGATAACCTATCTAACTTAACCCCTATTATTGTTTTTGCTGTTATAAAAAACAATAATTACGTTGAATGAACAGACTAGGGTAATGGTGTAATTATATATGGCATTTTTTTTGTTTTGTTTTGTTTTGTTTTTTTTTAAATTTTTTTTTTAACGTTTATTTATTTTTGAGACAGAGAGAGACAGAGCATGAACGGGGGAGGGGCAGAGAGAGAGGGAGACACAGAATGGGAAGCAGGCTCCAGGCTCTGGGCCATCAGCCCAGAGCCCGACGCGGGGCTTGAACTCACGGACCGCGAGATCGTGACCTGAGCTGAAGTCGGACGCTTAACCGACTGAGCCACCCAGGCGCCCCTATATGTCATTGTTTAGAGTCCTTTATGTCCATGATAGGTATGTGGCACATATGTGGCCATAGCCCTGGCAGATATTATTAGGAGATTGTGACCCTGTCACTGAGCCTCTTAGCACAGTGCTCCAGGTAGCCACAACTGACTAGAGATGACAACCATGAGAATGAACAGAATAGAATATTTGTGGGCAACATGACACTGTCATCAGCAGGGGTTTTCTGAGAGCTCGCTCTGTGAGGACATTATGTGTCACACTAAGTTGGTAAGTCAGAGAGAAGACAGCCTCTACCTCTCTGGGTCCCCGTCTTGCCAACTTCAGGAATGAAGGGGTATTAGAATCTGTTTCATATTGATGAGCACATTAAGTTATTTTGTATTATATTTATATAAATTCTACTGAGTTGGCAATATGCAGAAGAGATAGTTGGTACCATGGACTGAATGTGTGCCACTCCCCCACTTGCTTCAATTTATATGTTGAAGTCCCAACCCGCAATGTGATTATATTTGAAGAGGGGGTCTTTATGGATGTAATTAAGTTAAATGAGGTCATAATGGTGGAGGACCTTGTCTGATAGGACAGGTATCCTCGTAAGAAAAGGCATGAGAGCCCTTTCTTCCTCCCTCCCTCCTTTCCTTCCTCTCTCTCCCTTTCTTCCTTTCCTCCTTCCTTCCTTCTTTCCTTCCTTCCTTCCTTCCTTCCTTCCTTCCTTCCTTCCTCCCATCCTTCCATCCTTCCATCCTTCCTGTCATGTAAAGACAGGGGAGAAGGTAGATATCTATAAGCCAGGAAGAGAGCTCTCACCAGGAACTGCACTGGCCAGCATCTTGATATGGGATTTCTAGTCTCCAGAACTGGTGAGAGAATAAATTTCTGTTGTCTGAACCACCCAGCCTATGGTATTTTGTTATGGCAGCCAGAGCTAAGACACTTGATGCATTATCACTATAGTTAAGAACCAAATATCAGGATTTTCCCTGAAGATGTGGTTCATTTGGCGAAACATGAACTAATGTTTCTGTTTGAGAGTCAGAAATTTTGAAACCTTATGATTAACTCTGTTGCTACATCACATGAACAAATCACAGAATCATGGGATTGATAGAAATAAACTTGTTCACTTGGTTCAGCCTATCAAGGCAGTAATAATTTTTTTTTCAAATATCACACAGGCTTTACTTGAATTTATGAAGTAACATGTCTTTATAGGAAACAGATCTACCTAATTATAACTGCCACTCATAGGAGCCAGTCTGCTGTCTTCACCTGACAAAACAACTCTGTTCTTTCCTCTACCTCTTTCATCTTTTCAGATGCTGCGATGGTTAATTTTATGTGTCAACGTGTCTGGGCCACGGTGCCCAGATACATGGTCAAACATATCTGGGTGTTTCTGTGGGGATGTTTTTGGATAAGATTTGTATTTAAATTGGTGGACTTTGAGAAAAGCAAATGTCTCTCCATAATGTGGTGGGCTTCATTCAATCAGATGAAGGCCTGCATAGAACAAAGGGTTGACTTCCTCTGAGCAAGAGGAAATTCTCCAGGAGACTGTCTTATTTTTTTTTTAATTAAAATTTTTTTTAATGTTTGTTTATGTTTGAGAGAGAGAGAGACAGAGTGCAAGCAGGGGAGGGGCAGAGAGAGAGAAGGAGACAGAATTCGAAGCAGGCTCCAGGCTTTGAGCTGTCAGCACAGAGGCTGACGTGGGGCTTGAACCCATGAACCATGAAATCATGACCTGAGTCAGAGTCGGACACTTAACTGACTGAGCCACCCAAGTGCCCCCAGCAGACTGTCCTTTGACTTCATCTACAACACGGGATTTTCCTGGTTCTACTGCACACTGCCTTTGGATTTGAACTGCAACTCTTTTCTGAGTCTCCAGCCTGCTAGCCTCCCCTGTCAGACTTGCACTTGCCAACCTTCCATAACCACTTGAGCCAATTCCTTAAAATAACTCTCTTATGATATGATATGAATAATACAAATATAAATACGTAATATAAAAATTTATACTGTACCTATAAATAAAAATAAATACAAATAGATATTCTGTTTCTCCAGAGAAGCCTAATACAGATACATTATATTTTTTCTCTTTTCAAAGCCATCCATTGGCTTCTCATCTCAGTCTTGTAAAAAAAGCCAAATCCGTATGATGAACTCAAGGCCCTACACAATGTTTCCCTTATCTCCTCTGTTTGGAAACCCTCTACCAATAGCTCTCTGACTTCACGTGCTCTTACTCTCTAGATCACACTAATTCAGTCACAGTGGCCTCCTAACTGAGCCTGTCTGAGTATCATTTGTAATTTCCTCTGACCAGAATGCTAGTCCTTCAGATATCCGCAGAGCTGGGTCCCACACTTTTTTCACATCTTTACTCAATAATAATCTCACCGAAGACTTTCTTAGTCCCTCTTTGAAATGATTCAATGTCCCTTCCCAACATTTCCCATTCCCTTCTTTACTTTCTTTCTCTTGACACTAATCATAATATATTGTACGTTATATATTTTACTTTCATCTTTACCAACTAATTTCCTCTCTAGAATGAAAGTTTCATGGGAGTTGGAATTCTTATCTATCCCCTAGAGCCATTCCTGGCATATAAGAGATAATCAATTTATATTTGTCAAATAAGTGAATGAGAATGTCAAAATTTTTTTTTTGAGATTTCCAGGTTGATCTTCAGTTCTTCAAAGTTAATAATTTTTTGCTTAATTTTGATATTTTTACACACTGATAATTATTTTGAAATTGGAATATGTTGTATATTAAATGTGTGCCTTAAGTACCTTAGTTTTTACCCCACTGTTGAATGCTGTTATTAAATCAATGAGGCATCTCATAAATAAGGGCACCTTAGAACTAAGACAATAATGAGCTTTCTTGGGAGAATTCTGTTGATAATAGCAATCTTATGTATCCAGAACTGTGAAGGGTCTGAGATTTTAACCTACTTGCAAACGAACAAGTTTCATGGATGCTGGCTGAACATATGAGTACCCTGGCTGAGGGACAAATCCTGGCTCAGGGATGAAGGAACCCATTACCCAGGAAGCAGCAGCAGCATGAATGCTGGCCTACATGTATCAGTTCTTCTTGCCCCCAAGTCTCGCAGAAATGATGTGGATGGGCCTGGATGGATGCCTATCTGTGCACTAGGATGAATTTTATTTATTTATTTTTATTGTAATACCAGTGGGTAGAGTTAACATACATGTTATATTAGTTTCAGGTGTACAATGTAGTGATTCAACACTCCATACATCACCCAGTGCTCATCACAAGTACCCTCCTTAATCCCCATCACTTGTTTAACCCATCCCCAACACCCTCTCCTCTGGTAAACATCAGTTGTTATCTATAATTAAGAATCTGTTTCTCGGTTTGCCTCTGTCTCTTCTTTTTTTTTTCCTTTTGTTCATTTATTTTCTTTCTTAAATTCTACATATGAGCAAGATCATATGGTATTTGTCTTTCTCTGACTGACTTATTTTGCTTAGCATTATACTTTCAAACTCCACCCATGTTATTTCAAATGGCAAAATTTCATTCTTTTTTATGGCTGAATAATTTCCATTGGGTGTATGTGTATGTGTGTATATATATATATATCACTTCATCTATGGATAGACATTTGGGCTACTGCCATAATTTGGCTATTGTAAATAATGCTGCATAAGCACAGGGGTGCATGTAACCTTTTGAATTAGTATTTTTTTTTTTTTTATTTTGGGGGTAGATATCCAGTAGTGCAATTATTGGATCATAGGGTAGCTTTATTTTTAACTTTTTGAGGAAACTCCATACTGTTGTCCACAGTGGCTGCTAAGTTTCATTTTTTCTTTGAAAGAGAGAGAGAGAGAGAGAGAGAGAGAGAGAGAGAGAGAGACAGCGCGCTTGTGTGTGTGCTCATGAGGTGGGGAGGGGCAGAGGGAGAGGGAGAGAGAGAATCTGAAGCGGGCTCCAATGCTCAGCATAGAGTTTGCTGGAGTGCTCGATCTCACAACCCTTAGATCATGACCTGAGCTGAAATCAAGCAACGGACACTTAACTGACTGAGCCACCCAGGCACCCCTGCTAAGTTGCATTTTAAAAGAAGAACCCTGAGGTTAGGGATCCTCAATCTCTTATAATGGACTGTAAGTATATCTGTCCTTTGCTCCAGAGAAAGACACTATCTCTGTTTTTCCAAAGCTGTTTGCTATACAAAGATCCTTAGAAGCAAAGGACTTAATCCATTAGTGACTTTGCAGAAACTCACAGAAACATGAAAGACATATGGGGAATTGTCTCTCAACAAAATCTTTATTTGGTTGTACCTGAGGCTGTAAGTTACACTGATCCAGGCACATGTATTTTATATAGTGCCAAATCCCCTAAATTGGTATAGTGTTTTATAACAATAATTATTATATAAATTATATACAGATATGATTAATATATAAAATATATTCTATACATATATAAATTAGCACTATATAAATATTCATGGGGATGCTTAGGTAGCTCAGTCAGCTGAGCATCCAACTCTTGATTTTAGCTCAGGTCATGATCCCAGCGACATGGAATTGAGCCCCATGTCAGGCTCCTGCTCTGTGTTCAGCATGGAGCCTGCTTAAAAGTCTCTCTCTCTCTCTCTCTCTCTCTCTCTCTCTCTCTCCTCCTCTGCCCCTCTTTCTGGCTTGCGCACTCTCTCTAAAAAAAAATGTAGTGTGATCGATAACTTTTTAAAATGTAAAGTAGGAAACTGATCAAGGATAAATGGGTATCCCCTTACTACTGCTATTGCCTGCCTGTTTGTCCATCTATCTATCATCTGTCTATCATCTATTATGTAATCTATCATCATCATCATCATAAGTGTGTTATTTGTCAAATAACGTCCCTTGAATTTTTACTGTATTAGCTAAAGCCTTGATATAATAATATCTGTAGCTTAAAGATAGGTATTAATTCTGTCTTCAGTATTGGTAATACAAAAAATTTTCACTAAATAGAGAAATGGAATAAAATATATTTAATGGGAACTATTGATTACAATGTCATGAAATCAAGAGTATTGCTTATTTTAATCAACCATACCATAGAAAAATGTTGAAAAATGTTGCTAGGACACGAGGATGAATAAGTTGTTTTAAATTTTTTTTTTTCTTTTTCAACGTTTTTTATTTATTTTTGGGACAGAGAGAGACAGAGCGTGAACGGGGGAGGGGCAGAGAGAGAGGGAGACACAGAATCGGAAACAGGCTCCAGGCTCCGGGCTCCGAGCCATCAGCCCCTGACGCAGGGCTCGAACTCACGGACCGCAAGATCGTGACCTGGCTGAAGTCGGACGCTTAACCGACTGCGCCACCCAGGCGCCCCTGAATAAGTTGTTTTAAATTATGACAGGAAATTTGTCCCTGAATTAAGAACACGCTTACTTAATCTTGTTTTTTTGTCTTGGCCTTCTCAGAATGACTCTGATTCAGCTGAAGGAAAGTATAAATATAGCAGTAGGTAATACAAGACTTCAGACAGATGACTCTTGTGGTGAGGGTGTGGAATGTACAGTGGGTTACAACTTTACTGAAATTATAGGATAATAGTTTAGGATTTCAGAATCACCTTCTTTGTGATCATCATCATGTATTAGCTGATACATGCATTTACCCTTGACACCGCTTCTAATGAAAGGGTGACTTTCAATCCAGTGTATTACATTTAATATTTACCTTCTAAAATTCAGTAGTTGGTTATGCTTGCTAATTCTGTCATAAAATTTCATTTGCTATAAAATTTTAACACTGGGGAATTTACATCTTGTGCTTGAAATTCAATGCATTAATATTACAAATATCAGGCAGATGAAATATTGTTAAAGAATAGAGTGACCATACAGAAATACACCTGAATTCCGTTACTTGATATTGTTTTTTTAAAACGATTATATGCCTTACCTGATTTGTTATTTTAGTCCATGACTCCTACTACTCAGGATCTCTGTGTAGACCTCCAAGAGTAATTTGAGTCCCTCTCTCTTGGGGAAGACCTAGTGGATACTTTTAGTTCAGACTGGCACCCTTTAGTCTAAGTTAGAACGGGATTGGAGTTAGTACAGAGGATGAAGTCACGGGGCTCCCTACTGATGTTCTCATTGAATTTTATTGCACTGGGGTGTCCAATTGAATAGACACCTATAGATTCCACAGAAACAGATGTAAATAACATGGAATTTTATTGACTCAATTGTGATTTGTAGGTCTCTACCACATACCTTATTCGAACCAAAATGCGACACCACGTGTTGTGAAGAATTGCCCTCAATATGGTAATATTTTCAAAGAGTGGTCCCCAAACTTCCTGCATCATAATCTCTTGGGTGCTTATTAAAATTTTTGATTTCTGGATCCCACTCCAAACTTAAGATATCAGAATCTTGGACGTAGGGTTCATGGAGGGATCAGGTATCTCATTTTTAACAAACTTTTCAGGTAATACTTAGACACACTGAAGACTGAAAATAAGTATACAGGCTGGGGCATCAGGAGAGCAGCCAGATGATTAAGGTCACTATGATTCTGGTGGGAAATACAGTATGTAGTGTATTACAGTGTGATGTAGGACAAACTGAATGTGATGATTAATTTTATGTATCAACTTGGCTAGGTAAAAATACTGAGATATTTGGTGAAACATTTTTCTGATGTTTCAGTGAAGGCGTTCTTTTGCGTAAAGTTAATATTTAAGTCATTAGACTTTGAGTATAGCAGATTACTTTCCATAATGTGGACAGGCTTCACTCAATCAGCTTAAGGCCTTGATAGAAAAACATTGACCTCCCCAGAAGAGGGAAATCTGCTAGCAGACAGCCTTTGGATTTGAACTGCATTTCTCCCCTGGATCTCTAGCCTGCTGGTCTACTCTACAGATTCTGGGCTTGCCAACCCTCCACAACCATGTGAATTTATTCATTAAATTAAATATCTCTCCTCTGTTGATTCTGTTTCTCTGGAGAATCCTAATATGCTGGGGTACAAGGATTCCCTTAGGGAGATGTGAGGACTTACTCTCTGGCTTTCAGAATGAGAATTTTAAAATTTTGTGTTTGCATCTAATGATAATTATAATGATCAAATATTTATATTCAGGATCATCTGGATGCTTACCTCCTATCAGAGGGCCATCATATGATTTCAGTAATGAAATTAGTGATTGGTTTATGATTGTGGTGCCAGTTGAGTGTCTGAAGTGATAGAATTTAATTTTTAGTGTATTTTTGAAACTTGAGGACATAGACCTTTATGTAGGGTTGCCAGATAAAATGCAGGAGGCCCAGCCAAACATGAATTTCAGATAAGCAACCAATAGTTTTCTAATATATGTACGTCCCAAATATTGTGTGGAGCCTATTTATACTAATCACTTTCTGTTGCTTATCTGATATTCAAATTTAACAGGGCATCTTGTATTTTAATTTGCTAAAATAAACCTGGAAATCCTAATTTTCAGGATGTATTTCCTGAGATTCAAAGCTTCCCAGATTTGAGGGTTTTCTTTTCATGTATTTGTGTGTGTGTGCGTTTGAGGTAGATAGGTGGTGCGTCCTGATAACCGCATTTTGTCATAGTTACTTCTATGGTACTCTTCATCCTCTGTTTCATCAATCTCTAGGAGATTTATTGATGCCAACCAAATTCTCAAAAGACCTTTTTGTAATTCAGAAAGTTAATATTGATTTACAACAGGAAATATTTTTGGCCCATTATAGTTGAGGTTTCTCTGTGGTTGATTCATTTAAGAACCAATTGTATAAGAAAATAGAGCTTGAGGAATTCAGACTTAGAGCAAAAGAAATGATTATTCTTTAGAAATGACTTGGATAGACATATATTGGCTTAATCAAGTCCCTTTCTTTTCTCTAGAATTTTTTTTTTGTTCCATAATTTGGACTAACAAAAAAACTTAGATTATCTCTTCCATTGGACATGGCTGAAACACATGTCTAAAATATTATCTTCTGGGGAGCCTGGGTAGCTCAGTGGTTAAGCATCTGACTTCGGCTCAGGTCATGATCTCACGGTCTGTGAATTCAAGCTCCCCGTCAGGCAGTCTGCTGACAGCACAGAGGCTGGCGCCTGCTTTGGATTCTGTCTCTCCCTCCCTCTCTCTCTGTCCCTCTCCTGCTTGTGCTCTGCCTTTCTCTCTCAAAAATAAATAAGCATTAATTTTTTTTTAAGTATTCTCTTCTGATTCTCCTTTCTACAGTCCTTGCATTGGCCCAAAACCCAACTCCTGTTTCAGTGTTCTACCTCACTGCGGTACCTTCCAAACATCTTACAATGTCAACATCCAATTTTACGGTGACTACCTTTTCAATGGACTGTCTCCTAATTGCTTCTGGGATGTTTTCTAGGTGCCAATGGATCCCATTCATTTTGTGTGGATTACTGTTAGTCTCAGAGAGTATGTCCTTTTCGTGTCCTTGCTCTTTCCACCTGTTCTCTAATTTTTAATGTCCGGGGTTAAAAAAGTAAAGGAGGGCATTTTACTTTTGGGCCTTAAGTATTCACTGTCTATTCTCTAGGTAAAGAGTAATACACATCCTTCTTAAAACTGGCATTATAGTTATATGCTCATTTCACGTAACCATTGCAATTGTCTTATAACCCATAATCTAGGCTCATAAGTGAAGGTTGATTCTGTATCCATAGGAAAAAATTAGTTTCTGTAGCATATGCATTAAGAACCATATGACTTTTTAATTTTATTCTTTTCTTTTGTAAGTGCTCCCATTCACTACAAAATCTAATTTAGGTGGTGATTTAGAAGAATGGAAACTATTAAAATAAAACCAACCAAAAATTAAAGTTATTTTATAGAAGAGAGTGAGAATCCCATAATGATTTCTTATTATAAGTGCTCTTAGTTCACAATACAACATAAAAAGTTAAAGAATGACAGTAGTGTTCCCAAAGAATTTCATATGTAGATATTGTCTTTTATTCTAGAAGATGAATTTTCCTCCAGAGTTCAGATTTAAAACTGAGATATTTTCTTTAACACTCAATCTGAATTCATACAATTAGAAATCTTGAGAGAGAAAAAAAAATGTGTGGGTGCTATTAAAGGTGATGCTATCTAAAGTCTTGTTTGGTCCAACTTACCTCTAATATTGTCATAAACACACACGCACACATGCACACACATTCATCCATCTTCCTTCTGATGCCCGTATTTTTATTTAGCTTTACTGTTTAATAAAGACACTCGGGACAAATAACTCCTCCAAAAACACACAATTTATCAGTTTTAATAATTATACCTTATACTTGGAGGTGCTTTGGCATTTACAAAAGCCTAAGAGGCACATAGGGCAGATATAACTACATTTTGTTTCCATTTTATAGGTAAAGAAGGTGAGAATTACAGAAGTTAAGTACTGTGTGTAGCTAAAAAGTGACAAGGTGGGAACTCTACGTCCAGTTGTTTTAACTCCAAATTCCTTTCTCCTTTCAATATAGTAAGAGTTGTCATGAGCTTTACAAGAGGTAATGTGTGAAAAATGTTCTAGAGTATTAGTTGCTACAATTTGTTCTCCAGCTCAGTTTCCAAACCTGACTCCCAGATTCCTTTGGGAATTTGTACCTTAAAAAATACTTCCCTGGTGATACTGACGATCAGCTGCAACGAAGAACAACTTGTTAGGTTGCATTCCCTGAAGACAACTGCCTGGTAATTCCAGTATACTGCTGGTTATGTATTTCGTCTAGACATCATGCTAATAAAAATTTTTATTTTTATTTAATTTTTAATTTTGTTTGTATCTTATACCTTCCACATGTAGGTGATGTATTAGATGCTGTTGGCATTACCTAAATGTAAAGAAGGTAATATTATTTCAATCTTGCAGATCAGGATGCTGAGGCTCAGGGAGAATAAGTAACTTTCCCAAAGGAAGTGCCATTTAATAAACTGATGTGGTTAACATAAGGTTGATTATTAGTTCATTAATGATAATGATCTGGAGTAACTGAAGCATATTCAAGTTCTGTCATAAGAGTTACTTTTTGAAAGGAAAGGCACACAAGGTATTTTATTTAAATATGTTTATTTAGAAAGTTTCCGAAGTCCTTCCTCTTTTTTATAACACACACACACAGAGTAATTTTTAAAAAAATATGAAAACTGATTGTCTTCTTAAAACTCTTATTCAACAGAACAATTTTATTTATATAATTGAACAACTTTAAAGGAATTTCCATACCATACTTTTTAAACCTTAAATATTTTAGTTCATCCTATGAAGAAACATTTGCTTTTCAAAAAGGCTGATGGCTTGAGTAACATACTTGGCTTTGATCCTATTTTCTGCCTGGGGAAGAGCATGTCTTATTCATCCGTCAATGTGTAAAGTTTTATTGTTACTCCAGAGTTAGAGGAGGAGAAAAATAACCGAGGACAACTGCAATTTGGGAGAGTAGCCAAGGGCTGGGAAGAAGATATGAGATGATTCTAGACTTGAAAATTATATTTTATGTTCAAAGTATTTTCTAGACATTATGAATTTGTTTACACACTTAGCTTAACTTTGAAAGGAGAAACTTAAATCAAAAAAAAATTATTTTAACTAAACTATGACTAGTTCAAAGCAATGTCCTGGAGTCAGCTATAATTTGAGCAAAACAGTAATAGTTATAGCAGATGCAGGTTTTCCCAGCAGCTTGCCCAGAGTCTTACTGTGTGCAAGTGACTGAATCACTCTTGTCAATAAGACCGGTGATCCCTGTCTCACAATAGAAATTACAAAAATCAATGTGTCACACCTCGCTTCCTTGGAAAGCTGCGTGAGGATCTATCAGTCAATAGCAACTACAACAGAAACAATTCGTGTCACCTGCCCCTTTCTCCTCTGTGTCCTGCACCTCCTGCAGCCTGAAGAGAGAAGCCTGGGTGATGGCCTCTCAGTGGCCCCTGCTGATCTGCCTCTTTACTGTAACAAGAGCCAATTAATATTTATTGAACACTTATAATGGGCCTGCATTGTGCCAGGTATTGGCTCCCATCTTAGGGCCTTTGCAGTTGTTCCCTCTGCCTAGAATGTTCTCTTTGATCTTCACATGACTGGATTCATCTTGTCATTCAATTCTTAACTGAAATTTTTGAATTCACCACTCCAAAATGGTCTTCTTTCAATCTGAGGTGAACATCTAGTCACATCTTATAAGATCATCCTATTTTAATTCTCTGCATAGCACTTATCACCTGTTGTTTTTCTTATTTTAAAACAAGTGTTTGCCATTATCTGTCTCCTCTTCTTATAATGGAAATACCACAAGAGATGTAAACTTCTCTATCTTGTTATTACTGTGTCCTCAGTACCTAGAATCTTTCCTGACACGTGACTGTTCAATGAGAGAGAAACCTAGGATATGACATTGGAACAAAAGTAGACGTGGTTCCTGATTTCATGGGGCTGGTTGTAGTTCAGTGAGAGCAATAGACAGTAATGAAAGAAACTTAGAATTACATGCAAATTTTCAACTATGATAAATGTGGAGGTGGAAGGGTTCTAGGGGGACTTAGGAACGGGGCAATTAACCACAAAATGGAGGTCATGCTAGAATCCTTGAGAAAGGGCAACAGGGTGAGATAAAATGTAAAAGAAGATATGAAACAGGGATGGGATGGGTAGGGAGATTAAGACCAAAAAAGTTGTATGTTTCAAATTCCAAGGCTAGAGGGAACACACCCATTCAAGAAAAAAGCCAGTGTGGTTGACTTGCAGAGGGAAAGTGAAGGCATGGCTTTGAGATGAGGCTGGGCAGGCAGGTGGGATCCAGGCCAAGGCAGGATCCTGTGGACAATGTCAACATTTGGATCATTGGCCTAGCATTGACGGGGAGCCTCTGATGACTTTTAAACAGTAGTGGAATGATGTGATCAGATTTGTAATTTGAAAGAGATCACTCTGTATTGTAGAGAATGGACTAGTGGTGGTTTAAATGGGAAACGTACTGCTACATTCAAAAAGAGATGTGGGTAGTTTGGATGTGACTTTCAGAAATCAAATCAGCAAGATGTGGTTTTGGAGTAGATATCAGGGTGAGGGAGAGGGAAGTGTCAAGGAGGATCCTGAGATTTCTGCTTTGCTTGCCAGAGTGGAAGCTTTTGTCATTCCTTGATAATGGTCACACTGCAAGACAACTATGAAGGTAGGCTATGGGGCTGGAAACAATGAGTTCAATTTTGTGGTATGTTGTGCTTGAAGGGACTTGGAGATACCCAAGGAGGAACAGTTAGTCAATAATTGGTTATATGAATCTGGAATATCAAAGAAAGATCTGTGTCTGAGACATACACATTTGTGAGTCATGCATGAATAGGTGAAAACTGAAGACATCGGTGTGGATATAAAAGCCTGAATGTAGAAACTGGGAAGAGAGAAAAGCTAAGACAGAGACTTGAAAAAGTTCCATCATTCACCATTTAATTATTGGATGGAGAAGGGTGATTGTGCAAAGTAGAGTGAAGGAAGTGGCAGAGAATAGGAATAAACCAGAAAGATTCATCCATGTCTGAAGCAGCGAAGAGAATGAAAAAAATGACTTGTCTATTTCCTCCACTATCCTGTAAACTTCTTATGTTCACTGCTGTCCCCAGAGTAACTAATAGCTTTGCCCATGGTAGACTTTTAATAAATAACCTTTTAATCAGTGAATGAATATTGAGCAAGAGGTGTGAAATCTTCAAGGAAGATAGGTATAGGGCATTAAGGGAAAATGGGGAAAAGTCACAATAAAAGGTGAGATTGAGGAGAGAATGGAATATTTCTGAAAACATATCCGTCATGATGTTTATAGTCAATTTTTGTGTTAGACTTAAAATTTTAGCCCATCGGGCTCCTGGGTGGCTCAGATGGTTACGCGTCCGAATCTTGATT
The DNA here is from genome assembly GCF_028749965.1 of Puma concolor. Taxonomy (NCBI): domain Eukaryota; kingdom Metazoa; phylum Chordata; class Mammalia; order Carnivora; family Felidae; genus Puma; species Puma concolor. The sequence continues at coordinate 87,070,036 of NC_141674.1, forward strand.
TCAGGTCGCATCATGATCTCCGGTCGTGAGATGGAGCCCTGTGTTAAGCTTCATGATGGGCATGGAGTCTGCCTAAGATTTTCTCTTCCTCTCACTCTGCCCCTCCCTTGTCTGCTCTCTCTCTTTCTCTCAAAAAACAAAAACAAAAACAAAAAACTGTTAGCCCTATATGGGTCACCTTTCCACCTTCTAAGCATTGTGTGGACATGATGACAAATTCCAGAAGGGACAATCTGGGAAACAGGAGCAGTGGGATCCTGTGTCGTTGCGGACAGCTTGCAGAGAAAACAAGCTGCAGATGTACGTGGCTGGAGCCCTATTTGACTTTGATCTTTAGGAATTCCAGAGCTCCTGGTCTATAACCATTTTAATGTGTAGGTTTCAGAACATGGCATTAAAGGTTGCTGCTTTGGCTAATATGCATTTATTTAATTATTGTAGTAAAGGCTTAAATTAAACTTGGTAGGTGCTGTCTGTAACAACACCCAAGTTTCATTGGCTTAGCCCAGTGGAATTTAAGTCTCATTCATATAGTATTTCTGTGCAGGTAGGGGAGGGGGGGTGGCCTTCTCTAAGGTGATTAAAGAGCTCAAAACCTCTCTATCTAGTGGCTCAACTACTCCTCCAAGTTCTGGGAGCCTCTGCTGAATTCTTGGTTTCCAGCCAGTCAGTGGGAGAGGAGAGAAAAAGAGGGCCTTATGAAGGAGGTTTTTTGCATGGGCTGGGCTAGAAGTAGTTTAGAAGTAGTGTCCACCCTTTCCACTCACATTTCGTGGTCAGAAGTCAGTCCTGGGGCCCGATTTTATTGCCCAGGAGGCTAGGGAATGTAGTCTGGCTGTGTACCAAAGTGGAAAGGGAAACAGGTTTGGTAAACCTGACCATCTATCTCCATTGGGTCTTTTTTTCCCCCTGTATTCTGCTATTTTGATGACCAAACTAAGCCCTAAAGCTTTACTTGCCAGAAAATTATCTTTTTTTTTTTTATTCAACATATTTTCTTTAAACTGTTTCTGCTTGCCTGCCCTTTTACTTAAATGCCTTTTCTCTTCAAGAGAAAAAAAGAAATACGATTTGTGGATGATTTCCCATAATTGTCCAATATTTATTTTCTAGTCAAAAAGAACCCACCTCTGGCAATCGAACTGGTTTCTCTAAAACTACTACTTTTCTGGCTTTACCTTTGAGGGTTTTTTTTAAGATATTTTTATGGGGTTGTAGCTTAACAAGATTCTGGGGAAAGGACTTATGGTTTGGTGTTTGTCTACAAGAATGGTTCTTCAACATTCAGAGTTGCCTGGAGGGTTGACTCTACTCCCAGAGGGTCTGATTCTCAGGGTCTAAGGGTGAGGACTGAGAATTTGCATTTCTAACAAATTCCCAAGTGATTCTCACGTTGTTCATTCAGGGACAACACTTCGAGAGAACCACTGCTCTAAAATAAACTGCTTTTTATTTTTTTAAAGAGGACATCCTGTTTTCCTAACTCTGAAATTTTATTCATCTGTGAAGATAACACAATAGGAAATGCATTTTAAAAACTTTGTTTTTAAATGCTTAGAAACAGAATGTCTTAATCCTTGCTTTGAGCCAGCCACTTTTCAAGCCAGTAGTATGAAACTGGGCAAGTCATTCTAGCACTTAGATTTTCCATTTCTTGAACTATACAATGAGGATAATAACACCTACTTTGCCTGGAACAAGAAATTTTGTCCCAGGCTAATCAGGAGCAGAACAGCCAGCAGATTTGCTTGTTTCTATGAAAGGGCGATTTATACTCCCATCAGAGAACTTCCTGGGGGGGGCGGGGTGGGCTGCCCACCTACAGGGAAAACCTCCTCCCATGAGGCTGCTTTAGTTTTCTTGAAGGCAGTGCTCACCAACCCTTGGACAGAATTTCAAAACCATGCACCAGCAATGGATGCTGAAAGGTCAACACCGCAGCCCTGTGATTCTCGATGAAGCTCTGTGACGGAATCACCTGTGTAGCTTTGGGAAAAAAAAATGCCCAAGTCCTGGCATCATGCATTCTGAGAGGTGGGGCCTGGGCATCCAGAAATGGGTCTTATATGGTTAAGACCTCCCTGTAGGAAACAGGTTTTCCTGGTCACTGAAGTAGTTGTGCTGTGACTTCCAGCTTATAGATGATGGGCACATTTTGTGCACTGCAAAGTTTGATTGCATTGGGGATATTAAATTCCCATGCAGTGAGCACTCTATCACAGGACAAATGAGAGTGTCAGAGCAGGCTTTTTAAGGCCCTGTGTTATTATGTTGAATGATAAACTGCTTGCAGGTGATTAAACTGCCTCCACAGGCTTAGAGGCCCTCACTTCTTTTGCTTTTCAGGTGATGCCATCTATCTTCATATTTTTTTTCCCACCAAAGAGGAAGTGCACACATGTTGAATTGCTGGAAAGCACCCCAGATACTAGAGAAGTAGATAGAATATCATGCTTTATGCTTAATTTTCCTAGTCACGCAGAACCGCATCAAATCAAATGTAGCTGTGTTGTAAGAAATTGGGCAGTTATAAATAATGTTGAGTTTTAATATTTAATTTTGAGGTTTTATTTTGGCTTTTATCACTAGGATAAAGGCAAGCAGAACCATAATTGCAAGAAGGAAGTGAAACAGGCTAGGTGGGAGCTACAAATGCCACTGTGGCTTGTGTTGCTTTCTCTGGATATACAACTTGGGTTTCCATTTTTCCAGCAGAAAAATGGGCCAAAGGACAAGGTCATTTATTTGATAAAAGATAGCTGAAACTTGCTTCCTGAGCTCTCCATGTTTGTACTTTTGAAAGGCTATTATTATTAACATACTTGACATTAAAGTAAATTGGCCTGAGTAATATTTATCTCAGAACCACTTTTATTTGGTTCACATATCAGCACTAAAAATAAATGACTTTCAATGATTCTAGAAAGAGGCAGTTAGAAAGTACAAATTGTGGGGCTTCTGGTGAACTGAATTCCATAGTTGAATGAACACTTTAGGACCAAGGTCTGTTATTTTCTTCAAATGTACTGATAAAAGAAAGAGCAACTTTGTCATGGGGCTGTTATTTTGATAATTTTGACCGTCTGGAGATGACGAAAATTTTTCATCAGATTCTGTGATCAACGTTCTCTGATACTTCTCTTCTCCTTGAAGCTTATTTTCTGATTGCCTCTTGGCTATACTTTTTTGATGACCTAGGTTTGGTTTAGATGTTTGCTTCTGGAAAAACTGTGTTAATGGCCCTGCAGGAAAAACTGATGGTATGGAGGCTCCCCAGGAGGGAGAGGTGGGGCAAGGTTCTGGTCCACATCACTGCAGCCTACAGGAAAGGGGGCTTAGAACCAAATAGAATCAGTGTCCCCGATGTGTGAGGAGGGCACGCAGGACAGAACTGGCCTCAGACCCTGGAAAAGGCTGGGAACAACTTATTTCAACTGATGGCACCTTTCCTAAGTTTCAGCACCCACAGACCTTGGAGAGAGCACATGTGGGGCTCCCAAGGCTGGTGCAGGGTCTTGGGCTCTGGGAAAAAATGTTGGCCTTGTATTGGGTTATATTAGAAACTGAATACAAGAAGCTGATGTTTTTATTGTTTTACAGGCAGGAGGAGAGGAAAAAAAAATAACTCATAAATCAGGTGGATAAAATTGAGAAATAAGAAAGATTTCCTTTTGAAGGCACTGTAACTTTTTTTCTCTTTTTTAAAGATGTCTGTTAAGAGTCAAGTTAGGCTGAATCCTCTTCTGTTCTTCAGGAATTCTTTTAAAAGTATTTTATTCTTCGTCTCAGATCAGGCTCGAAGATGTGACGTAGTACATAATTGTTATCATATTCTGTAGTTGACAGACAGACTCCAGAACTGGATGTGGCAGGGTGTAATTGTTCTGTTTAATTAGCCCTGGAAACTCGGAGTTCAAGGCTCACGCTGCATGTCCTTTGGCATGACATCAGTCCGCCATTGACTCTGATTGTCAGCAGGAGTTTACATATTTAAGCCAAAGCATTTTGCCTAGAGTTAATATTTGTGTACAAAGAAAACTTCTGTGTAAGGGAAAGAAACCCTTTTTGTTATCATTGTGCCCTCTATGGAATTAGCACTATCCAAATTAACCCTCTCTAACAGCTTACACTTCCCCAATACACTCACCTCTTAAATTTCTTTAATTACCAACAAAAATGGGAATGATAGTCTTTGTTATTAGCTTTCGAGAGATAGATCGGTCACACCTATTAAACCTAAGCTATAGCTAATGTGGAGTTTCAACCTAATGAATGAGCTGTAAGTACATTGCCTTTCTATACAGTGAGACTTGATGGAAACTCCGGTTCTACAAGTGCTGGTTATTGATTACATGACTGGACTGTTTTGACACTGATTATTTCTTCTCCTGTACACTCATCATCTTAGGCTTGGAAGTTATTAAAGTATCAAAGAGTTGTTAAAGGCCACTGTCCCCTTACCCATTCAATGCTGGTACCATCTTTACAACATCTCCCCCAAGTGGTAGTCTTGACGATGATAGAATACATCTAGTAGTAGATAAAAACAGACTTCAGCAATCAGACTCCAGCAAATTACAGTTGTAATTTGGAGTTACCCCTCAATGTACTTTATTTAAAATTATGGTGAGCTTTAGCTTAGAAGAAGACCTAAATAGATAAAGTGGCATAAAATGTGGTAAATGCTTTGATAGAGGCACAGATATGTTGTTTAGAAATAACTGACTACAAGGGAGAGTCTGGGGAAAGTATTCAGAGGGGACATTTGAATTTGTCCTGAAGGGTAACTAGGAGTGTGTGTGTGTGTGTGGGGGGGGGGGGGGGGTGCACGTGTGTGGCGGGGAACAGTATTTCCACAGAAAGGATAACAGGTACAAAGATATGGAATCTAGGAAAGGCTGTGTTAAGACTTGCTGAGCAGTGCAGAATGACTGGACAGGAGGGTTTATGAGATGGCATGGGGAAAGAGATGGCTTGCACCAGGCTATTTGGAGCTTTGCTTGCCCTATCAACAAGTTTAGATTTTATCTGATAGGGAAAGAGGAAGATGTCAAAAGGTTTAAAGCATAGGATCAACCTGATAAGATTTCAATTTTATGAATATAATGCAGTGGTGGTTTTGAGGACTTGTTTGATAGAAGAGAGCCTGATGCAAGGGTACGGACTGGATGGAAAACACTCTGCTTCGCTGGCATCCCATTTGTCCCAGTTTTGGTTCAGAAAATAAGGTCACAGTATGTAGAGCCAGCCTTACCTGGTTGTGTGGTGGAATACTGTAAAAGGTCATGCCTAATTTGCATGAATGTCAGCAAAGTAAAATGGAAATTTGTGAAACTGTGGCAATTACTTGGATTGTGCAGGGAAACAAGAATTGACCTGAAATAGCAAACATAAAGAATTGTAAGATGGGAAATACCTTGGTCATTGGGGAAGATTTTTGTTTTTTGTTTTCCTATGAAATGCTCAATTTTAATTTGATGAGACATAGTCTGAGGCACATACTCTGTAATTTGATGATTTCAGCAGTATGTTATTCCATGGTATCCCGTGGGTCAGAAAGTCATTATGGAATAGGACAAAATGAAATCACAGATGTATTATATTCTGAAAAGAGAGGTTGAAAGAATATTAGGAGAGGCACTAGAAATTTGCATGTACTTAACAACTTGTGTTCTATCGGCTGGAATGTGGGGATTACTATTCTCAAACCACCACAGATGATGCAATTTTGATCATCTTTCAGGAAATGCAGTGGTGGTCAGAAGGTGAGGACTTTGAACTCTCTGATTTTCTTCCACATTCACTTCTGCCTTATGGGGTTTACATCACCTGCCATTTCTGGCTTGCTGGCTAACCAGTTCCCATTTCCAGGCCGTAACAAATACTCCCAAGATGGATAATGTCGCAAACAGACATTTAGCCTATTTCAGAAAAAGATGGGGGAGGAATATGTCTAGATTAAAGCCATGAAACGAATCCTCAAATATCCTTGCTAATTGAGCATGAAAAATAAGCTTTCTAAATAGTTTATCTTTATTCATGTTACACATGTATTTAGTAGCATCCTCATGCAGAGGAAAGCAGATTTGTTACCGACACAAGAGTTCAGTCTGGACACTGGTTGTCTTCCCTGCAGGGTTGGGTGGCTTCTGGGCTTTGTCATCTCCCAGAGGTTTCCTGATAAAGAAATGTGTGCTGGGCAGAATTGATTTCTGGCATTCCCATCAATGGTACCCACGATTTGGCCCACACCGGCACATTCTCCTGGGACTGGTGTGTAACTGCATCCTATCATTTCATATTTTCTGCATGCTCCATCGAGCTAAAACGCAGCTGTTTATTATGCATGACGTGCTCTGTAGTGTGACTGACGGATAACTGCCGCATGCTAAGCCTTGTGCTAGATTCTCCATTTTGCCGCCAGCCTCTCCATTATATTCCATAGAAATGTTTTTTGTTTTGGACTGTCAGAAGCAAAAGTAAGTTGTTTTAGGGTCAGAGCCAAATGGAACCCTGAGAAGTACCTCTGGATTAGAAGGCCAGGGTAGATGTGGAGAAGCTGTTTAGAAGATGCAGTTAAAGAGCATCAAACATGCACAAAAAGTACTTTTTCTATGGTCGTGCATTTGTGGTTGTAGATAGAGTCCCTTCTGTGGAAGATGTGATTCAATAGGAGCTGGAACAGTCCTTTCTATGATGTTTGGAAAATGGTTAACAAAAAGACAAGGACGGTGAATGACATTCACTGAATACTTAGCCCATGTCTGGCACTTTGCTATGTTCTGCATGTAGCATGCCATTGATTCTCAACTCTGAGAGGCAGGGATTTTTACTTCAATTTTTTGGTAACATGTGAGAAACAAGTCCTGAGAAACTGTGTAACTTTCTTACTTTCTCCCAACTGAAACGTAGTGTGGCTAGGATTGAAACCCAAGTCAGTCTGATGGCAATTCCTGTGCCCTTTCCATGACCCTCTCCAAGCTCCCAGCTGAATGGCGCATCAGGGGGAAAGCTTTCTTAGGGCAGCCCTGGAGATTCTCAGAAAGGACTTGACGGGTCTCCAACAATTTGCTTCTGGAGGTTTCAGTGATTTAGTGGCTAGAGATTGTTCATCCTAACATAAAAGCAGACTTCAGTGTAGTTTATTTCTATTAATAAATTATGTGCACTGTGTTTATATTAGTAAATAATGTGGCAATTTGAGAATCATGTTTAGAAAATATAATTCTGTCTTAGGGTTCTGTAGAACACAGTCTGATAGCTATAAACTATACATATTCTGCTGAATATGTTAACTGATTTGACATGTGTGTCTCCCTTCCTCTTTTTACTTTGAACTCTTGACCTTCTTCCATTTACTCAAGGTCACTCATTATCCCAAGGAGGGGTTTTAGAGCATAGTTCTGAAACAAGAGTGAATTGCTTGGGAGTTGCCAGAATCTGGAATTTGGGCATCAGAGGCCTTAGCCCTGAGATCAGTAGGCAGAATTTATGCCCAAAGTGATAAATTTGGAAGAATATATTGTGGATCAGAGCCAGCTTTTCTGATATCCAGGTAGACAAAAATTCTGTGGGATGAGAGAGAGGAGACAAATCAAAAGAGAAGCACTGGGCATTGCTGATGGGTCCTCTGAGAAGGGTCCAATATTTCTTCCACATTTTGGGAGCTAAATATTTTTTAAAAACATTTTTAGAATAGAACTTACGTATATTTAAGGTGTGCAAAATGATGATTTGATATACATATACATAGTGAAATGAATTCTAACAGTCAACCTAGTCAACATGTCACCTCTTCACATAGTTATCATTTTTTGTATGTGGTTGAGAGTACCTAAAATCTACTCAGTGTATTTGCAGTATTTAATACAGTATCACTAACTATAGTCATTGTGCCTGTGTATTAGATCTCTAGATTTGTTCATACTACATAACAACAACTTTGTACCATTTGACCAGTATCTTCCATATTTCTTCACGCTCCAGTCACTGGCAACCTCTGTTCTACTCTGCTTCTACGAGTTCAACTTTTTTTCCCCTTAGATTCCATATATAAGTGAGATCATACAATATTCTTTATGTATCTGATTTATTTCACATAGTATAATGTTCTGCAGGTTCATCCATGTTGTTGCAAATGGCAGGATTTCCTTCTTTCCTGTGACTGAATGGTATTTTCTCTCTCCCTCTTCACTCCCTCGCTGTGTGTGTGTGTGTGTGTGTGTGTGTGTGAGTGTATCTCACATCCTCTTTATCCATTCACCCATCAGTGGACATTTGGGTGGTTTTTTAATTTCAGCTACTGTGATTAATGAATGTGGGAGTGCAGATATCTCTTTGAGATCCTGTTTTTATTTCCTTTGGATAAATGCTCAGGAGTGGGATTGCCAGATCATATGGTATTTATTTTTAATTTTTTGAAGAACGTCTATACTATTTTCCCTAATGGCCGCACCAGTCTACATTCTCACCAACAGTGTACAATGTATCCCTTTCTCTACATCCTCTCCAACACTTGTTATCTTTTGTCTTTTTGACAGTGGCCAGTCTAACAGATGTGAGGCAGTGTTGATTTGTGGTATTGATTTGCTTTTCCCTGATGATTAGTGATGTTGAACATCTTTTCTTTCCTTTCTTTTTCCTTTCCTTTTCCTTTTCCTTTCCTTTCCTTTCCTTTCCTTTCCTTTCCTTTCCTTTCCTTTCCTTTCCTTTCCTTTCCTTCCTTTTCCTTTTCCTTTTCCTTTTCCTTTTCCCTTCCCTTCCCTCCCCTCCCCTCCCCTCTCCTCTCCTTTCCTTTCCTTTCTTTTCCTTTCCTTTTTCCCCCAAATTTTTAATTTAAATTCTAGTTAGTTAACATACAGTGATGAATTCAGGGATTCATCAATTACATACCACACCCAGTGCTCACCACAACAAGTGCCCTCCTTAATGCCCATCACCAATCTAGCCCATCTCCCACCCACCTCCCTCCATCAACCCTCAGTTTGTTCTCTATCTTTAAAGAGTCTCTCATGGTTTGTTTACCTCTCTCCCCTCTCCTCCCCCCTCATATGTTCATCTGTTTTGTTTCTTAAATTCCACATATGAGTAAAATCATGTGGTATGTTTTTTCTTTGAGTGACTTATTTTGCTTAGCATAGTACCCTATAGCTCCATCCATATCACTGCAAATGGCAAGATTTCATTATTTTTGATGGCTGAGTAATATTTCATAATGGAATATTACACACACACATACACAAACACATCACATCTTATTTATCTGTTCATCAGTCAGTTGATATTTGGGTTCTCTCCATAGCTTTACTATTTATGATAATGTTGCTATAAACACTGGAGTGCATGTATCTCTTTGAATCTGTATTTTTTTGGTATCCTTTGGGTAAAGACCTAGTAGTACAATTGCTGGATCATAGACTAGTTCTATTTTTAACTTTTTGATCATAGAGTAGTTCTATTTTTAACCTCCATACTGGTTTCCAGGGTGCAATAAGGAGGCTGCACAGAGTGCAATACTGCAGGCTGCACAAGTTTGCATTCTCACCAACAGTGCAAGAAGGTTCTCCTTTCTCCACATCCTTGCCAATACCTGTTGTTTCTCATGTTATTAATTTTAGCCATTCTGACAGGTGTGAGGTCATATCTCATTTCAGTTTTTATTTGTATTTCCTTGATGATGAGTGATGTTGAGTATCTTTTCATGTATCTGTTAGCCATCTGGATGTCTTCTTTGGAAAATTGTCTATTCATGGCTTCTGCCCATTCCTTAACTGAATTATTTGTTTTTTTGGGCATAGAGTTCACTAAGTTCTTTATAGATTTTGGATACTAACCATTTGTCAGATATGGCATTTGCAAATATCTTTCCCATTCCATAGGCTGCCTTTTTACTTTTGTTTATTGTTTCCTTTGCTGTGCAGAAGGTTTTATTTTGATAAAGTCCTAATAGTTCATTTTTACTTTTGTTTCTCTTGCCTCTGGTGATGTGTCTAGGAAAAAGTTGCTCCAGCCAAAGTCAAAGAGGTTGCTTCCTGTGTTCTCCTCTAGGATTTTTATGGTTTCCTGTCTCACATTTAGGTCTTTCATCCATTTTGAATTTATTTTTGTATAAGGTATAAGAAAATGGTCCAGTTTCATTCTTCCGTATATTGCTGTCCAGTTTTCCCAGCACCACTTGCTGAAGAGACTGTCTTTTTTCCATTGGATATCCTTTCCTGCTTTGCCAAAGTTTATTTGACCATATAGTTGTGCATCCATTTCTGGGTTCTCTATTCTGTTCCATTGATCTATGTGTCTGTTTTTATGCCAGTACCATACTGTCTTGATGACTACAGCTTTATAATATAGGCTGAAATCCAGAGTCATGATGCTTCCAGTTTTGTTTTTGTTCTTATTTTTCAGGATTGCTTTGGCTATTTAGGGTCTTTTGTGGTTCCATACAAATTTTAGGGTTGTTTTTTCAAGCTCTGTGAAAAATGCTGTTCGTATTTTGATAAGGATTGCATTAAATGTGTAGATTGATTTGGGTAGTATAGACATTTTAACAACGTTTGTTCTTCCAACCCATGAGCATGGATTACTTTTTCATTTCTTTGTGTCCTTTTCATTTGCTTTTATAAGTGTTCTATAGTTTTTAGAGTATAGATCTTTTATCTCTTTGGTTAGGTTTATTCCTAGGTATCTAATTGTTTTTGGTGCAATTGCAAATGGGATCAATTCTTTGATTTCTTTTTCTACTGCTTTGTTATTGGTGTATAGAAATGCAACAGATTTATGCACATTGATTTCATATCCTGTGACTTTGCTGAATTCATGTATTAGTTATAGCAATTTTTTGGTGGAGTCTTCAGGGTTTTCTACATAGAGTATCATGGCATCTGCAAATAGTGAAAGTTTGACTTCTTCCTTGCCAGTTTAGATGCCATTTATTTCTTTTTGTTATCTGATTGCTGAGGCTAAGACTGCCAATACTAAGTTGAACAGTAATGGTGAGAGTGGGCATCCTTGTCTTTTTCCCAACCATAGGGGAAGGGCTCTAAGTTTTTCCCCATTGAGGATGATATTAGCTGTGGGTCTTTCATATATGGATTTTATGATGTTGAGATATGTTCCATCTACCCCCTACTTTGTTGAGGGCTTTTATCAAGAATGGATGCTGTATTTTGTCAAATGCTTCTTCTGGATCTATTGACAGGATCATATGGTTTTTATCCTTACTTTTATTAATGTGGTGTATCACGCTGATTGATTTGTGAATATTGAACCAGCCCTGCAGCCCAGCAATAAATCCTACTTGATTGTGGTGGATAATTATTTTAGTGTACTGTTAAATTCAATTTGCTAGTATCTTGTTGAGAATTTTTGCATCCATGTTCATTAGGGGTATTGGCCTGTAATTCTCCTTTTTAGTAGGATCTTTGTCTGGTTTTGAAATTAAGGTAATGCTGGTCTTGTAGAATGAGTTTAGAAGTTTTCTTCTAAAATTTCCATTTTTTGAAAAAGTTTGAGAAGAATAGGCATTAACTCTTCTTTAAATGTCTGATAGAATTCCCTGGGAACATCTGACCCTGAACTACTCTTTGTTGGCGATTTTTGATTACTGTTTCAATTTCTTTACTGATTATGGTCTGTTCAAATTTTCCATTTCTTCCTGTTTCAGTTTTGGTAGTTTATATGTTTCTAGGAATTTATCCATTTCTTCCAGTTTTCCCAGTTTGTTGGCATATAATTTTTCATAATATTCTCTTATAATTGTTTGTGTTTCTGCAGTGTTGGTTGTGATGTCTCCACTTTCACTTGTGATTTTACTTATTTGGGTCCTTTTTCTTTTCTTTTGATAAGTCTGTCTAGGGGTTTATCAATTTTATTAATTCTTTTGAAGAACAAGCTCTTAATTTCATTGATCTATTCTACTTTTTTGTTGTTGTTGTTTCTATATTGTTTATTTCTGCTCTAGTTTTTATTATTTCTCTTCTTCTGCTGGCTTTAGGCTTTATTTTCTGTTCCTTTTCTAGCTCCTTTAGGCATAAAGTTAGGTTGTGTATTTGGGACTTTTCTTGCTTCTTGAGGTAGATCTGTATTGCAATATACTTCCCTCTTAGGACTGCCTTCAGTGCATCTCAAAGGTTTTGGACTGTCATGTTTTCATTTTAATTTGCTTCCATGTACTTTTTTATTTCCTCTTTAATTTACTAGTTAACCTATTCACCCATTAGTAGGATTTTCTTTAACCTCTAAGTATTTGTGGTCTTTCCAATTTTTTTCTTGTGGTTGACTTCAAGTTTCACAGTGTTGTGATCTGAAAATATGCATAATATGATCTCAGTCTTTTTGTACTTGTTGAGGGCTGATTTGTAGCCCAGAATGTGATATATTGTAGGGAATGTTCCATGTGTGCTCAAAAAGAATGTGTATTCTGTTGCTTTAGGATGGAATGTTTTGACTATATCTGTTAAGTCCATCTGGCCCCAGTGTGTCATTCAAAGCCATTACTTCCGTGTTGATTTTCGGCTTAGATGATCTGTCCATTGCTGTAAGGTGTGAAAATCCCCTACTATTGTTGTGTTATTGTCAGTGAGTTTCTTTATGTTTGTTATTAATTGATTTATATATTTGGGTGCTATCAACTTGGGGGCATAAATATTTATAATTGCTTGATCTTCTTGATGGATAGACCCCTTAATTATGACATAATGTCCTTCATCATCTCTTGTTATAGTCTTTGGTTTAAAATCTGATATAAATATGGCTACTATAGCCATATATCAAACTATCAGTGGTCATGACTCCTTTAGTTTTTGTTTGTCTGGGAAACTCTTTATCTCTCCTTTTATTCTGAATGACAGTCTTGCTGGATAAAGAATTCTTGGCTTCATATTTGTGCCATTCACCACATTGAATATATCCTGCCACTCACTTCTTTCCAAATTTCTGTGGGCGAATCTGCTGCAAACCTGATCTCTCCCCCCTTGTAGGTTAAGGAATTTTTCCCCCTTGCTGCTTTCAGGATTCTTTCCTTGTCTATGTATTTTGTGAATTTGACTATGCTATGTCTTGGTGATTTCTGGCTTTTGTTGAATTTAATGGGAGTCTCTGTGCTTCTTGGATTTTGAAGTCTGTGGCCTTCCCTAGAGTGGGTGAAGTTTTCAGCTATAATTTGCTCACATAATCCTTCTGTCCCCTTTTCTCCCTCTTCATCTTCTGGGACTCCCATGACATAAATGTTATGTGGGTTTATGAGATGTGGATCTAGCCCATGAATTAGTGTCTTAGAGGACAGATGGTTACCTATTGTAAAATAAGAAGTGCTATGTAGAGGCAATCTCAAGGTAGATAATACTGACATTATAGGAAAGTGCAATTAATTCAGCTTTCAATATTTTTTGTAATTAAAAACTCTAGCTTGACTTCCATACCCTCATTGCATTGAAAATACTTTTGTGTGAGACACCAAAGGCCTTTATGTGGCCCACTCAAGAAATTGTTTTTCTGCCTTCAATTGACTTGGCTGCTAAGACCTCAGAATTTCATGGTTTTCCTCCTTCTCTGCTTCTTAGTGTACTTCTCCTCTACTTGACATCTAAATCTTGAAATTTTTCAGGACTCAGTCTTGGAACTTCTTTTCTCCTCTATTTGTATTCTCTTCTAGGTATTAGAATCTATACCCATGACTTTAAATTCCATCTATTATTTAGCTAACTGCTAAAATTCCATCTATTATTTAGCTAACTGCTAAATTTCTATCTCAAACCCAACTATTCCTTGAATTTCAGGCCTATATATTTGTCTCTGTCTATCTCTAGCTCGTCTATCTTATCAACCTGACATCTCACTTGGATGTCTCATGGGTACTTCCAAATAACACATCAGAGTTTGAATTGCTTATGTTATTCATCTGTTCTACTTCTAACTCTTCCCATCTTAAAAGCTGGCTCTATCCAGTTGTTCATGTCAGAGTAACAATAGTCACTCATGATTCTTCCTTCTCCCTCAACCTCCAAATGTAACCTATCAGCTTCTTTTTTCAACCTCTAAAATATATCTTGAGTATGTACACTATTTTCTATCTCCATTGACAACACTCTAGAACAGGCCACTTTATATCTTTCCTAGACAACTGCAGCAGCCTCCACTTGCCTCCTTGTTTCTATTCTTTGTCTCCCCAATATCTTCTACCTAAATCAGATAGAGTAAATTTTTAAAAATGCAATTTGTCTTATGACATCTTTGCTTAAAATATTTTGAAGGCTTTCCATCACATTTCAAATAAAAATCAATTTCTTACCATGATTTCAAACCTTTTCCCCATTGGGCTCTTGTTGATTTTTTGGTCTTTATCTGTGTCACTCCATCTTTGTATAACTGATGAAATACAAAGATTCAGAAACCCCCCAAAATACTAAGGATGATAAGTAAAAATAAATCCACAATTAGACATATCAGGGTGAAACTTCAGAAAATTGAAGACAAAGAGAAAAATATTTTTAAATCTTAAAAGTAGTCAGAGAACAAAGAGCTACACAAGTAAGACTGAGAACTGACTTCTGAACAGCATTAATGGGAAGTGGAAAACTATAAAATGATACACTTAATGTGCTGAAATATTAGCCAACTGAAACAACTAAGAACTTTCGTACCTACTAAAAATATCCTTTAACAATAATTTGAAATAAAGATATTTGCAACTGATAAAAAACTGAGATAGTTTTCCACAAGCATACCTGCAGTAAAGGAAACACTAAAGAGTGTTAGAAGAAAAAAAAATTAGAAAGCTAGGGCTGAGGGGAAGAATAAAAACAACAAAAGGGCAAATATTTGGTAAGTCTGAATGAACATTGGCTGAATAAAATAATAAACTATCAGGGCGCCTGGGTGGCGCAGTCGGTTAAGCGTCCGACTTCAGCCAGGTCACGATCTCGCGGTCCGTGAGTTCGAGCCTGGCGTCAGGCTCTGGGCTGATGGCTCAGAGCCTGGAGCCTGTTTCCTATTCTGTGTCTCCCTCTCTCTCTGCCCCTCCCCCGTTCATGCTCTGTCTCTCTCTATCCCAAAAATAAATAAACGTTGAAAAAAAAAAATAAACTATCTTGTGAGGTTTAAGGTTATGTATATGGTGTATAATAATATATAATGTATAATTATATGTAATATGTATATAGAATATAATATAGCCACAAAATATACATAAGATATAATTGCTATATGTATATGTTAACATTTTGTATTTAGCAATAATTATATGTATAATTAAAATATACAATGATAATATGAATGGGGGAGGGTTAAGTATATTAAGGTGTTCCTCATTATTCTTATATAGGTGAATCAAAAATATATGTTGTGATTTCCAAAAAATAATAGAAAAAGTATATAAAATCTCCAAAGCAGTGGAGGTGAAAATGAAATAATAAAAAAAATTTCAATCCAAAGGAAAATGAGAGAGGAGTTAAATAGGAATATTGAATATATAGAACAAATAGTATGTAATAAGATGGTAGATTTACATTAAAATATGTTTTTAATCTAATTTAATCTTTTTTTTTTAATTTTTTTTTTCAACGTTTATTTATTTTTCGGACAGAGAGAGACAGAGCATGAACGGGGGAGGGGCAGAGAGAGAGGGAGACACAGAATCGGAAACAGGCTCCGGGCTCTGAGCCATCAGCCCAGAGCCCGACGCGGGGCTCGAACTCACAGACCGCGAGATCGTGACCTGGCTGAAGTCGGACGCTTAACCGACTGCGCCACCCAGGCGCCCCTAATCTAATTTAATCTAAATAGACCAAATCCTTCAGTTTAAAAGGTGAAGTTTGACACACTGCATAAAAAAACAAAACAACATAATGTTACTTAAAGCACATCTAAATATTTTTTTGTCATGGGGAAGAAAGGAAAAGTTTTATTTTTTTATTTTTTTATATTTTATTGTCAAATTGGTTTCCATACAACACCCAGTGCTCATCCCAACAGTTGCCTACCTCAATGCCCATCACCCACTTTCCCCTCTCCCCCACCCCCCATCAACCCTCAGTTTGTTCTCAGTTTTTAAGAGTTTCTTATGGTTTGCCTCCTTCCCTCTCTGTAACTTTTTTCCCCCCTTCCCCTCCCCCTTGGTCTTCTGTTAAGTTTCTCAGGATCCACATAAGAGTGAAAACATATGGTATCTGTCTTTCTCTGTGTGACTTATTTCACTTAGCATAACACTCTCCAGTTCCATTGCTACAAAGGGCCATATTTCATTCTTTCTCATTGCCACGTAGTATTCCATTGTGTGTATAAACCACATCTTCTTTATCCATTTGTCAGTTGACAGGCATTTAGGCTCTTTTCATAATTTGACTATTGTTGAAAGTGCTGCTATAAACATTGGGGTACAAGTGCCCCTATGCATCAGCACTCCTGTATCCCATGGGTAAATTCCTAGCACTGCTACTGCTGGGTCATAGGGTAGGTCTATTTTTAATTTTTTGAGAAACCTCCACACTGTTTTCCAGAGTGGCTGCACCAGTTTGCATTCCCACAACAGTGCAAGAGGGTTCCCGTTTCTCCACATCCTCTTCAGCATCTATAGTCTCCTGATTTGTTCATTTTAGTCACTCTGACTGGTGTGAGGTGTCTCAGTGTGGTTTTGATTTGTATTTCCCTGATGAGGAGTGACATTGAGCATCTTTTCATGTGCCTGTTGGCCATCTGGCTGTCTTCTGCCCATTTCTTCATAGGATTATTTGGTTTTAGGGTGTGGAGTTTGGTGAGTTCTTTATATATTTTGGATACTAGCCCTTTGTCCGATATGTCATTTGCAAATATCTTTTCCCATTCTGTCGGTTGCCTTTTAGTTTTGTTAATTGTTTCCTTTGCAGAAGCACATCTAAATATTAAAACCATAGAAATGTTGAAAACCATTACTAGAAGCAGAGAATCTTACAAATGTTCAATTTAGTAAGAAGATAAACAATTTGACATTGTATTCACCTAGTAGCATAGCACTGAAACTTAAAAAATAAAAACTAACCTAACTGTAAGGAGAAATGGACAAATTTACAGTCAGAACATGGTCTTTTTTTGTAATGTTTATTTTTTTTGAGAGAGTGCAAGTGGGGGAGGGACAGAGAGAGGGGAACAGATCTGAAGCAGGCTCCCAACTGACAGGCTGACAGCAGTGAGCCCAGTGTGGGGCTCAAACTCAGTAACAGCATGACCTGAGCTGAAGTCCAGGCTCAACTGACTGGGCCACCCAGGTGCCCCAGAACATGACATTTTTTAAAAAGAATTTTTTAAATTGTTTATTTTTGAGAGAAGGAGAGAGAGTGCGAGTGGGAAAAGGGAGAGAGTGAGGGAGACTGAGGATCCAAAGGGGGCTCTGCTATGACAGCAGAGAACCCGATACAGGGCTCTAACTCACAAACTGTGAGAACATGACCTGGGCTGAAGTCAAGACTTGGATGCTTAACTGACTAAGCCACCCAGGCACCCCAGAAGATAACATTTCATTAAAAAATTTTTTTTCAATGTTTATTTTTTTGAGAGAAAGAGAGAGACACAGTGCAATTGGGGGAGGGGCAGAGAGAGAGAGGGAGACACAGAATCTGAAGGTGGCTCCAGGCTCTGAGCTGTCAGTACAGAGCCCCACATGGGGCTTGAACTCATAAACCGTGAGATCCTGACCTGAGCCAAAGTTGGCCGCTTAATTGACTGAGCCACCCAGGTGTCCCAAGCAAGACATTTTAATATGTCTTTCTTGGTAATTAACATAACAAGAAAAATCTTGAAAAATCTTGAAAGATTATAAAAGATTTGAATAACAATTTAGCAAACTTTAACTATTTTATATCTATATCTATACATGTGAAATAATACAATATACAATGCATAATATAACAATGGATATAATAGAATGTAGAACACATAATATGTATTTTATAATTCTATATTATATATCATATTTATTTATATAATATATACTGTATAATCATACATAATTATACCCTATATTATATATTATATATAATATTTACTATATTGTAGGTAACAGGTCAAGTTTCCTAAATTTGCTTAAATTTTTACTTAAATATAAACATACTGTAGTTTAGTAATTTTATTTAATAAATTTGCAAGTATATGTGTGTGTGTGTATATATATATATATATCCAAGGCCAAGTTTACTAATACATGTACACGTGTACTAAAATCTCAGTGGTTTATTAATTTTGTAAGACTATTTTTTACCATAATGCCTTGGTATACCAAATTTGTGTATTATCCCCGTAAAACAAATATTTTAATGGTCATAAATTTTAAACAGGATTTTCAGTAGCAGTCACAATAATGTCAGATCATTTCCCAGTGACATAATGATCTTCCAAAAGCTTTACTCTAATTTCTTCAGCTGGCTGAGAAAATCAAAATATTATTGCAATTAACTTATTTTCTTTTTAAAGTAATTGAAAATACTGTAAAATACCATACAACTGGCATCGGTTAACGGTTTGCAAGGGTCTGTTGCTGTTGCTGCTAATGGAACCAACATGTTCACAGCTATGGCTTCACTTTTTGAAGACGCACAAGAAAGCCTGGAATCAAAATGAGTGAAATTAATTTAGAAGAACAGGCATTTACTCTAAATGAAAAGATAAGCTTCACAGAGTCTTGTTTAAATGCATTTTCTGCAGCTACATGTGTTGGCTTATGATTTTCTAACTCAGTCTTCTTAGCTACTTTTGAAATAGATTCTGAGCATTCTTCAGGAGATCTGTGCCTTTTTTGTGTTCAGTGATATCACTACTACCTTCAAAGTAGATGGCAAATATTGGCAATCTTTGCAAATTACAGGGTCATCATTAACTTTCTCAGAAATAGATATGTAGTACTTATTTTTCTATTAAACATACAGTTCCGTTCTTCTGAGCTCATGGCCAACAGGGTTTGTTTTAAATTGGAAAGTAATGAAAAATAATAAAATAAATGGTTACACATTTACGATTCACAATGAAAATAATGACAAAACCACTGTAGCAAGTGCATTCAGTCTACTTGTGCTCAGCAGCAGAATAGCTCATCATCTATTTTTCACACATACTTCATGTAGATCTGACATGTAATTTCCCATCTTCCACTGACTCTGCTGGGTTGGCAACGTGTGGCTTCAGGCATATCACGGGCCTAGGGCATGGCCCAATGGACTGGTGGACCCAATAGTTGACAAGGGCAGTGGCCTTCTTGTTTGAGTGAATGCAGTCATTTCATCAGTAAGCCCTTGGCTTTCCTTGAAAGGAAAATGTTTGTTCTGTTGTGTATGAAGAAGAATTGAAAAATTCTGAATGCTGGCTGTCTCTCAACTGTAACCATGTGTTGAAGACCATGGAACATGCCTCACATACACAAGACAAAACCATGGCAGCACCCGGAAGTACACAATGGAGAGCTACCACACTCATTAGAAACCATGCACTATAGGTGTTTATTAGATACTTTTTATTACATCAAGGAAACTCCATTCTATTCTTTGTATAGCACTTTTTCTCCAAGATGGATCAAGGAAAGCAATGATGCAAAATAATGACCAGGAATAAAAAATGGGACATTATTGCATATCCTGCAGTATCAGAAAAGATGATGATAGGATATTACAAACACTTTATGGAAAATCTGAAAACTTGAATGGAATGGAGACACTCTTAGAAAATTACCATTTACCAAAATGAACATAAAAAAAATAGAAAATGTGAGTAGTTGTGTAGCTGTTTAAAAAATTGAAAAGATAACTTAAAAACTTTCCATAGAGAAAGTATCATGCCTAGCTTACTTAATTATTGAATTCCGTCAAGCTTTTGGGACACAAGTAACTGCTATCTTTTACAAACTTTCAGAGACTAGAAATACTAGTCTCATTGTATACGAGACAGCCAGCATTAACCCCTTTCTCTTTTTTCAATTCTTCCTCATACACATGATACATATATCATGGTTTTAATAAAAAATCTGAAGGACAAGAAAATAAAATAGGCAAAAATCTCCTATAAATGTAGATCAAAATATCCTAAATAAAATATTAGTAAATCTAATACTGTGATAAATAAAAGGGATAGTATATTGTGACCAAGTTGAATTTATTTCAGGACTATGTGGTTGATATAGAAAATTAATGACATTTACTACATTTGCAGAGTAAAAATGGGAAAATACCCTATGGTAATTTTAATAGATAAACAGAGAAATTTTTCAAAATTCAATATTTTCATTAAATTAAGAAAAAGACCTCAGCAAAGTAGGAATGGAATGGTAATTCTTTTATTTGATAAAAAGTATTTAATAAACACCTACAGCATATCATTCTTAATATTTAGTCGTTTGATGCTAGAGCTTTGTAGAATTTTCCTGTTTCTCTTTTTTAAGTTTATTTATTTATTTTTGAGAGAGAGAGAGAGAGAGAGAGAGAGACTCCTAAGCAGGCTCTGCATCATAAGCACAGAGCCTGATGCAGGGCTCAAACTCATGAGCTATGAGATCATGACCTGAGCCGAAATCAAGAGTCAGACACTTAACTGACTGAGTCACCCAGGCATCTCTTCCTGTGAGTTTCAAAGCAAGACAAGGTGGCTCATTCTCACTAACTGTATAGGATATTTTTTTCTTGGAGGTTTTATCTGGTACAATAAAACAAAAACAAAAAACTAAAAAACACAGAATCATCAAAACAACAAAAGTTATATACATTTGAAAAAAAAAACCCTAAAATTTGTATTATTCTTGGATGATACAATGTTATATGCAGAAAATGTGAGACAATCTACAGAGAAATAATTCGAATTAATGATCATTTGGCAACATAATATACAAAAGTACTTATATACACTACCGGCAGTCAGAAACTGAAGTTTAAATAAGATACTTGGTTAAAATGTCAAGTACCTTGAAGTAAACCTATAAATAAAACTATGAAATTTTATTAAAATAAACTGAAAACACTGAAATAAATGGAAAGATAGACACTGTTCATGGATTTGAAGATTCAAATTTGCCAAAATGTTACTTTTCCCTAAATCAATCTATAGATTTAATTCAGATCCAATAAAAATTCCACTGGTTTTTTGTTTTTGTTTTTATAGATTGTGAAAACTTGATTCTAAAGTTTATATGGAACTACAGTACAAAGATTAAAGAATAGCCAAGTTAATATAAATCTACATTAAGTTATACTCTGTGCTGTTAGCACAAGGGGAATGAATAGAATAGAGTATCTAGAAAGAAACCAGGCATATATAGACACTTGATTGATGATACAGTGACATGCAGAGCAGTGGGGGAAAGGCTAGTATTGTCAATAAATGGCATTGGGACAGTTGGACATCTTTATTGTAGAAAATGAAATTGGATTTCCTGTCACACCTAACACAGAAATCAATTCCAGGTGGATTATGGACTTACATATAAAAAACAAAACAATAAAACTTGTACCAGATAACAAGGGGAATATCTTCATGACCTTAGGTAGGAAATAATTTCTTAAACATGACACAAAGTTCTTAAACATAAACATTAACTAAAAGAAGATCGATAAAGTTGGTTTCATTAAATTTAAGACGTTCTGTTCATTGACATACACCATGAAGATAATGAAAAGGCAACCACAAAGAGGGAGAACATATTTGCAACAATTTTAACCAAAATATTCGGAATACACAGAGAATTATTACAAATAATTTTTAAAAGAAAAAAAAGACTATCAATCCAATAGAAACATGGGCAAGGCACTTCACAGATGAGGAAATCTAAATAACCAATGTACATTTTAAATGGTGTTTGGTGCACCTGGGGGGCTCAGTCAGTTAGTGTCTGACTCTCGGTTTCGACTCAGGACATGATCTCATGGTGTGGGGTTCTGGTGCCGCATAGGACTGGGTGCTGACAGCATAGAGCCTGCTTGGGATTCTCTGTCTCCCTCTCCCTTGGCCCCTCACCCACTTGTGCTGTTTCTGTTTCTCTCAAAATAAATAAATCAACTTTAAAAAGTTAATAAGTAAAATGGTGTTCAGCTCCACTGGTAAGCAAATAAAACCTGTCAAAACTTCAGTGAAAAACAATTGCATATCTACCAGATTGGAGAAAATTTGAAAGTAGGACAATTCCAAGGCAAGAACATGGAGAAATAAAGGATTCCAAAAACTGGTGGCATTGAACATCGATCCACACACTTTGGCAAATGCTTTGGCATTATCCAGCATGTGCAGATGTACACAAGCAGAAATTCCTCTCTCAGAGAGATATTTGCTATTAACTGAAATGCATACTTACGGGCACTATGGTACATTTGCCAAGAATGTGCAATGCTGCTTATAACAGCCCCAAATAGGATCCTGCCCAAGTGTCCGACGACAACAAAATAAACAAACAAATTGCTTATTCATGTAATGGGATAACATTTAGCACAGAAAACTTAAGAACTACAGCTATGTGCAACATATAAAAATTCTAAGAACATAATGTCAACAAAAGAAATGAGACAAAAATGGACAAAAGTAAACAATTTTTTTTGGTAAACCAAATTGATTAGAGATTCCTGCTTATGTGGCACAATTATAGAGCAAAGCAAGGATGAATTATAATGGGATACTAGGTAACCCAGAGTGGGGATGCGCTTGAGATCAGGAAGGGACATGATAGAGGCATTTTCTGACACTGATGATGTTCAATATTTTGACTTTGGTGAATGTTACACAAGGATCCATTTTGCTATAATTGTTAAATGGTGCAGTTTCTTATAATTTATTAAAGTGTATAGCAATATTTCATATATTTTATGCATGTCATATTTCACAATTAAGAAATATTTAAGTAGCTGTGGGATATTGAGGGTATACAAAGAAGGGAAGGGTCAAATGTATGGGAGGAAGGGATTAGGAAAGTCCTCTTAGGAGGTTTCTCCTGAGTTGAGATTTGGAAGTGGCTTAAGGAAAAGGACCTCAGTTTTTAATCCCAGTCATAAATGCTTATTTGTTTGTTAAAATGTCCAGATTGAAAGGACTCGTTCAACTCGGCTATATCTGGAGGTACAAGTTGGGGTGGTAAGATGCTGGTGATAAATACCCTGGCTAAAACATTCAACCAGTATAAGGTCCATAGGCAACAGATACAGTTAAGTGTTGTCCTAGGCAATATGGTTTAGTTGCATGACAATTATTAATCTATTCATTCAAAAAGTATTTTCTGAACATCCACTATGTGCCATGCACTATTCAAGGTTCTGGGGATATAATGGTGTATGAGACTAATGTGGTTTCATTGACCATGATTAGCATGGGTTATTGTGGGCATCTGCCTATTGCCCAGGGTAGGTTGAGTGATTTGTGATCCTAGAATCACTGTAGAGTAGAAGTGTGCTTCTTGATCTCCTCCAAAATTGCCCAAATAAAATATGTTCTTTGATGTAAGGTCTATTAGATCAAATGGGTTTTCCTCAGCCCAGCACATGCTATCTGAAGCTTCGCCTTGTCCCAGATTTGCACCCACAGAGCTCAGCTGAGATTGGCCAATGCTTTCAGTTTGGGAGTTTGGGGAAATAAGGTAATACTTATACATAGTACTTCTCCTGTGTAAGCACTTAGATTTCTCCACCACTTTAGATTCCTTTAGATTTTAACTTTACCTTCAGCAGAGTTCACTGAGACCACAATAGAGGGATATTGTTTTGTTTGTAATGGCTTTCTTTACAGAGGATAATTTCAAAAAATAGTGAAAAGTAAAATGAAACTAATCTGAAGACCAACTCTGAAGTAACTACTGTTTTAAACTGTTGCTTTCATTCTAGAAGTTAGAAAGTGAATTCTCAGAACATTTTACCCTCCAATAGTATAACATTTGTTGTATGTTGGACTTTACCAGATAGACCTGAGGAAGATCCTGAGGTAGAATTCTTGAACAGAAATTGTTTTTGCACATTTAGGTTAAAATACGCATGGTCCTCAAATTATGGTTTGACTTATCATTTAAAACATTTTTTAATGTTTATTTATTCTTGAAAGAGAGAGATATAGAACATGAGTGGGGGAGGGGCAGAGAGAGAGAAAGAGAGATGGAGACACAGAATCTGAAGCAGGCTCCAGGCTCTGAGCAGTCAGCACAGAGCCCAACGCGAGGCTCGAACCCACCAACTGTGAGATCATGACCTGAGCCGAAGACGGACACTCAACCAGATGAGCCACTCAGGAGCCCCTGACTTCTCATCTTTTGACTTTACAATGGTATGAAAGCAATGTGCATTCAGTAGAAGCCATTCTTTGGATTTTGATCTTTTTCCAGGCTAGTGATATGTGGTACGGTACTCTCTCATGATGCTGGGCAGTGGCAGTGAGCCACAGCTCCCAGTCAGCCGCACAATCACGAGGGTAAGCCACGAGTACACTGAGAACCATTCTGTACCTGTGTAGCCATTCTGTTTCTCACTTTCAGTACAGGAGTCAATAAGTTACATGAAGTCTTCAACACTTTATTATAAAATAGAATTTGTGTCAGATGATGTTTCCTGATTAGAAGCTAATGTAAGTATTTTGAGCATGTTTAAGGTAGGCTAGGTTAAGCTATGATGTTCCATAGCTTAGGTCTACAATTTTCAACTTTCAGTAGTTTCAACTTACGATGAGCTTATCAAGATGTAACTCCATCATAAGTTGAGAAAGATCTATACATGTGTATAATGCATGATGTGTCTTTACTTCATATTTCAATGATGTACACTAATTCTTTATTTTTAGTTTCAGTAACTTTGGCTTTTATCTGATCAAAAACAGGCCTCTTAGTTTGGTATACTGCTGACCTTCCCAGCATTTGATTGACAAGACAACTGATTCCTTCAGTTTCATGGCATATTCATTTCTCAAAGGTTACAAATACTCTTATCGTATTGGACCATATGTATTAACTAGAAGTGGCAATTTCTGAATTATTTGTCCTGCTATGGCTGTTTGTCTCAGCCTTAAAAGAAAGATCTTTTTCCAAAACTCCTTTTAAGAGACTGTAAACATACTAGCTAATTCAACAGATATTTACTGAGTGCCTGCTGTGTTCCAGACACTATGCTAGTTTTGAAAAAAAAAAAAAAAAAAAAAAGACAGGCAAGTAAGATGCAACACCTGACCCCAGGACTTCACAATTAGTTGCGAGATTGACAGACAGAAATTGTCAACAGTGATACGGTGTGATAAATGTGATGGTTGGAAGAGAATGCTGGTAAGAAAATAGGAAACACATTTAGCTTAGGTAGGAAGCAAAAATGAAGGTGTTTCTAAGTGGATGTGACCTGAGATGAGAACCGAAGATGGTTTAGGTCTGAGTCACTCAGGTAAAGTTGATAGGATGAATAGTGACCTGGGTGGAAGGAACAGAAGTCGTAAGACCCAGTGTGTGGAGGATGTGGTGAAGTCGGGACTGCAAGTCGTTTATGGTGGCTGAAGTGGCTGTGAAGTATGAAGTGGACAGAGAGCGAGACTAAAGGGGCTGGTAGAATCCAGGAAATCCAGGTAATTAAGGGCCTTATATATCATTCTGATGAATATTAACCTTATCCTGAAGATATCAGACAATGCCATGAAACAGTATTAAGTAGAAAAGTGAGAAAACACTTGTATTTTAGACAGACTTCTCTGGTGGTGATTTGGAGAACAGCTAATAGAGTGAAAATCTGGTGTTTGGGGATAAGGCCATCTGACCAGAAGCAAGGTTAAAACACTAAGCTGAAGAAATTAAGTAGCATAGAGAGTTAATTTTATCCCAATTATCTACATAGTTCAGATTTATCTTTGAAAAATCTTCAGACCAGGGGCACCTAGGTGGTCCTTGATTTTGGCTCAGGTCATGATCCCAGGGTCACAGGATTGAGCCCCATGTTGAGCTCTGTGCTGAGCATGAAGCCTGTTTGAGATTCTCGCTCTCTCGCTCTCTCTCTCTCTCTCTCTCTCCCTCTCTCCCTGTCTCCCTCTCCCTCTCTCTCCCCCTCTCCCGCTCTCGTGTGTGCACATGTTCACACACACATGCACTCTCTATCTCTCTCTCCGTCTCTTGAGTAAAAAAAAAAGAAAAATTTCCAGGTTATTGCTAACTCAATTTGCCTATAAAAGGTCAGCAGAATTTATGTAAATGAAACAAGATATATTCCTTCTTTGAATAGGGTACAAGATTTCAAAGACAAAAAATCTATAATGCTTTTCTAAGAATGTGAGATATAATGAGAAAAAACACAATGTCAAGAAAGCCCTGGCTTAAATTATTAATAAGCAAAGGTTAGGTGTTACTACAACCTGAATATTGTTTCAATAGTCACCAATATTTGGTAGCTAGTGATTTGTTCAATATTTTTCCAAAGATGAGTTAATGGCAATTTTGTAGATTATGGCAGGTGTTCAATCAGTTCAATCAGATTATGGCAGGTGTTCAATGTTGCAGGTGAGCAATATAATGTTGCTGGTTCTGTTAGAAATAATGTAGGAAGAGTGAGAAGTTAAGTGAATCTTCAAAATATTCTATCTATTAAAAGAGAGGACTTGAAGAAAGATTCAAGGAGAAGAATTTATGTGTATTTTCAGCTTTAGATATATTTGTAAATTAAAAGAGGGAAAGAAATATATATTGCTTATATATATAATATAGAAAGCAATATATATATTTATAAATTAAGAGGGAAAGCAATATATATTGCTTTACATATATAATATATTATAATTATAATATAATTAATAATATATTTGTAATTATAATATAATTATGTATATAATATAAATATACTATATATAATATAGTATATAAAGCAATATATATATATATATATATATATATATATATTATATATATAACAGATCTCCAAAGACAAGTTCCAATGTTTCCTCCTACTCGAGAACCATTAACTATTAACACTAAATTTCATGGTGATAGCTTAGGTTGAGATACCTAAAAGCATGTATATCTTAATTTTTTAAAAATGTTTATTTATTTTGAGAGAGAGAGAGAGAGAGATAGTAAGCAGGGGAGGGGCAGAGAGAGAGAGGGAGACAGAAATCCAAACAGGCTCTGCACTGCCAGTGCAGAACCCAACACGGGGCTTGAACCCATGAACCGTGAGATGATGACCTGAGCCGACATCAAGAGTCGGGTGATTAGCCAACTGAGCCACCCAGACACCCCAAAACATGTATGTTTTAAATGGTGTCCTAATATGATATCTCTCATTATAAAACACAGAAAATATCAGGATTGTTTGTGAAGGCCTAGATAGCACATATCTATGTTTAAAGCCCCGTGTTGTCCAGCTCAACTAGTCAAAGCTGGAAAGAACCAAATGCGAGATGTCTTATTTTGAACAAACACTTGACATTGCTATCAGATAAAATTACAAGCTAGAATTCTATACAAAGTCACATTGTAATTAAGCTGTTCTAATTGAATACTTTATCTTTTTTAATAGTTACCCTTGCCTTCAGTTTATTAGTAAACATTATCTAATAAAGTACTCTATTATATAGGAAAGTTTGAGCAAAAGGGAAATTGTTTGGGGAAATGAGTAAGCAATGGATAGAATCTGAAGTGAAATGTTATCTTGTGGCAGCCAGGCAATTATGTTCCTTCACAGAGTAAGTGCTTAGTATCCATTTTGTTCATGTAGAAGACATCTCTAGTGATTCAGAGGAGATAGAGAAGCAGTTCTTGGGTCGCTCCAGTTCCCTATAAAATGCTGAATTGAAAAGATTAATAAACACATAGTTGGATATTTATAGAATGAAGTGATTTTGTTTCCACTGCTGGTGATAAGGTGATGAGCGAAAGAATGGGCTGTACTTTGGATGTATGGTTTCTGGCCTTCGAAAGAGTACCTTAGGGTCAACTCTGTTACATTCTGCTTGACTGGGCTTTCGTGTAAGGAGATAGACCAGTCCCTTGACTATAATGATTCGCTTCCCCAGTTTATGTATCAGACAAAGTATGTGGCTTCTAAGAAAGTGGCCTTTATTTCCATCTCAGGAATCAGATGACCTTCTTACACAAACAAAAATCAGGATATGTGTTTTGAAAAGTAAGGATGTATTTAATACTACAATAGAAGTTGCTAGATAATAATTACCTACTGATGTGCAACAAATTATCCCAGAACTTAGTGGCTTACAACAGCAAACATTTATTATCTCAACGCTTATGTGGGTCAGGAATCTGGGTGTGGTGTGGCTGAGTGTCTCTTGCTCAGGGTCTCTCATGAGGCTGAAGTGAGGGTGGTCAAGGTCAGTTATCTCAAGGTTCAATCAGAGGTGGATCTTCCAAGTTCACACAAGTGGTTTTTGGATGGACTCAGTTCCTACTGGGTTGTTGGACAGAAGGCTTAAGCTCCTTGCCATATGAGACTGTCCACAGGGCAACTCACAACATGGTCCCTGGCTTCTTCAGAGTGAATGAGCAAAAGAATGAGGGAGTGCCACCAAAGATGGACGGCCTAATCCCAGAAATGACATCCCATTACTTGTGCTGTAGCATAGTTGTTAGAAACCACTTACTAGGTGCAGCCCACACTCCAGAGGAGGGGTACTCAGAGGCATGAATACTAGGGGATAGGGATCCTTGGGGTCATCTTAGAGGCTGCCTTCTGCAAACTAGAAACCTGGCAAGTGTGAGCTCTTCTTTAAGTCCCCCTCTCTTAGTCAAATTCCTGCAGCCAAGATTCTCGATATTCTTTTTTCATTAGGATCCCTGTCCTGAATCTTCCAATATTTTCACTTTTTATTAGGGGTGTTTCACCTAGACTGTTTTTGAGTATCTGCTCCTTAAAGCCATTAGCAGTGCCTAAAATTAGACTGTTATGACCTCAGAGATGAGTATACTAGCTGTGGCCTATGTTCTCTTGACCCAGCAATTTTGAGGATTTAGAAAAGCTTTAGAACCACCTTAGAATGTCTAAACATTCATTATCAATTTTAAATTCAGAGGATATGGAATGTGGTTGAGACTCCAGGACAGAGGATTTGGGAGATTTAACCCCGGCTTTGTTTGACTTGTAGGCAAAACTCATTGTCCTTCAGCCTCACATTACTGTTGTTCTTGACCTGCTTTATGGCAGGATTGCACATGAAGAGGAAAAATGTCTTGAACCTGCTACCACCCAGGCCATTACATCTTTCTGATAAATACCAGGCTGCAGTAACTTGTGAACATTTCTCTCACTAGGTTTGGGTAATTAATTGCTGAGTCTCGCTGCTTTCTTTTGAGAAAGGGGCAGTATATAAAACACATTTTGTAAATAAAAATATGTCTGCTGCATCTGCTTTGAGAATAAATGCTGCAATTTGGCAATGTGGTCTAAGTTTGTCTATTCTGTTATGAATAGAGCAAGGTCAACGGTTTAATTAGTTCAGCATTTATCAAGCACCAGGGCCGTCAAGCATGATGCCAGGGCCCGGGAGTATGAGGATGAGTTATACACATTCCTGCCCTTGTAGAGTTCTCAGTCTGTTGGGAGGAACGATCAGGTAAACCAATAATAACAACATAATGTGATAAAATAGAGCTGCACATGGAAAGCAAAGAGGGCATACAGAGGGCGTGTCTAACTCTGCCTGGGGATTTGTGTTCTAGAGCATCCCTTGGAATATAAACCTCAGAATATGTGATGTGTTCAGGAGGAGAAGCAGGTATGCTTGTAGCCTGTGCAGTCCTATCTTCAGGGGGAAAGGAGAATTATGTCTTCACTGAATTTTCCAGTGTTTTGTAATTACTAAGGTATTATCTCTAGAAGGTGGAAAATAGTTTAATTTTACTTTGGTGATTGTGTCTTTGAAATCAACTTCTACATGGGAAATGGCAAATTGAGCTTTTCCAAGAAACTATTCGCCAAGAAGCTCTTTCACGGGAGATGCTTTATTGACATCTCTGAAGGGGGTCCTAAAAGAGGGCAGAGGGTAGGTATGAGGAATATTTTGTGTTTAGCAGCATGCACCGTGATGTCAACTGCCTCACAATTTAATGCATTCGCGTGTGCCTCTAAAGTTTGTATTGACTTTCATGAAAAATAACAGTTATACTAGTATGAGTATAGTGTTATCGCTACTAGTACAGTGCTAGTGTTAGTTTCATAGGACTGCCAAACAAAGTACCATGTAGTGAGTGGCTTAAAACAGGGTGTTAACAGAGCCATCCTTCTTCTGAGGTTTCTAGGGGAGAATCCTTCCTTGCCACTTCCAGCTTCTGGTGGCTCCCTGGTGTCTCTTGGTTTGTAAAGCATCACTCCGGTCTCTACCTCCATATTTCCATGGCCTTCTTCCAACCCTGTGTCTCTGTATTTTCTCCTCTTGTTATAAAGTCACCAGTCATTGGATGTAGGACTCACTCTAAATCCAAGATGATTTTGTTCTTGAGGTTATTAAATTAATTTTATATCTGCAAAGACTCTTTCAAAATAAGGTCACATTCTCGATTCTGAATGGGTATGAAGTCTGGGGATCACTATTCAACTCAGTATAACTAGATTTATGGAAAAAGCGGAAGACATGTTTGTAGCTCAAGGCTAAAAGCATTATCCTTTTTCACACTTAAAAAAATGTGTATTTTTTCATATTGTTTTATACCTGGTGGTAAAAAGAAAACAAAACAGGGAAAGGCAGACTTTAAGGGCAGTTAGGAAAGATCATATAGAGGCAAGGAGATTTAACATGTGGAAGAATGTAAAATGCTTAGGACTGAAATATAAAGCATGGACTTAGCCTAACTAACCCAATGTTGTCCATCCAAAAATGTTTACAGATGTTTAGGATGAAAGTCAGCAATTTGATTCAAACAGGTAAGTTAGATTACATAGAGATGGGAGGGTAAGGGCCATTGAACTTTCCTAAACCATTGAAACTCTCTGTATTGACTTGGCCTTTTGAAAGTCTGTCCAATTTTTTCTAAGACATAAGTCTAATATGCCATCTGCTAAGTCTTATTTATACCCATATTTAATTAAATCAAACCAAATCAACAATTAGTTATTGAATAACTGCTTGCAAGGGAAGATACTATATTGTGTATAAAGAAATAGGAAATGCAGTCCTTTCTTTAAGAAGCTTAGCTGTAGAGATAATCTAAATACAAATGGAAAGGTAAATGGAGATATAAGCAGTAAATAGCTATGTTAAGGCCTTTATTGCAGTTCAGAGGAGTGAAAGCTACTGTGGGTATTTTGAGAAGGAGTTTAATGCAGGAAGTTGGAGGCTCATATAAATAGTGGGAGGGCTGAGGGGTGCTGGCTTTTAGCACACCTGGAGGTGAAGGGGCTGCAGGAAACTACTGCTGAGGAGCTCAGCTGTCTGCAACTTTGGAGTGGTAGGAGTGGCAGGTCTCAGCGTTCTCAGTGGTAGGTTTTTATTCATGTGGGGTTCTGAGTCTGCTGGGGGAAATAATCAGGTAAACCAAGAATCAGATACAATGCAATAAGTGATATGATAGAGTTATGTACAGGGTGCAAAAGGGGCCCAGGGAAGGCAGCACCGCTGGCCAAACCCCACATTTGCCAGCCAAGAGTACCCACTCATCTACCTGTAGATGCTGCAGGGGAATGGGGACCCATTCAAATCTGCCTTCTGGTTCTGTCCCTTGTTGGTAGAATCCAATGAATCCTGCTGAAAAGAGTCTGGATGTGTAATTTTCAGGATTTCATCCTCTTCTGT
Source organism: Puma concolor (assembly GCF_028749965.1). NCBI lineage: Eukaryota > Metazoa > Chordata > Mammalia > Carnivora > Felidae > Puma > Puma concolor. Next base: position 87,101,704 of record NC_141674.1, read on the forward strand.
AGAGGAGAGGGCTTAGAAGGGCAGCGGTGTTTCTGAGAGTCAACAGAAACGTCTGCTACAGTGGCCAAGAAAAGCAGCCTGGAAGAAGGACATAATGGGAGGCTTGAGGAAAGGTGAGATTTGGATTAAAAAGGAAGAATAAATGTATACAATTTAGGTGGAACTAGGGCTGCAGGTATCCCAGAATGTGGTCAGGGCACAGCGATTATGAGAAATTGACTGGAGTGACATGGGAAATATGAGTGAATGACAAAGTTGTAAATGTAGGTTGGATCAGATCAGGGAAAACTCAATGCTGGGTTTGGGGTATTGAAATTGATTTTAAGTCAGTGGAGTCCAGTTTGTGGGCCCGAGATCTCTGGGGACTCTGGAGTTATTACTGTAAGAGGCTCTCTGATCCATATCTATAGCAAGCATAACCTGGACACTGAATAGATGGGTCTATTACATGTATCTGAGCTACTATTTGTACTGGACTATGAGTCATGTGAAAAATACAAATTAATTGTATATGTCTAACTGATAGCATTTTATTGTCTATATTTTCACTTAAAGGGGTTAATAGTAAAACTATTATCATGAGGTGATCTGTACAAAATTGTTGATATTGTTAAGGGGCTTTCATACTTCAGAAGTTTAGGATCACTATTCTAGGCGATACGAATCCATTGAAAGCTTTTGAGCAGCGTAAAGACAAAGTGAAATGATGGTTTAGGGAAATCAATCTGATCGCACACCATAGATTTCAAAGTGGAGACTAAAGGCCACTAAACCAATAAGAAACCTCCTGTGGAAGTTCAGTTTGGGAAAACCAGTGAGCTGAGAATAAGCAATTCCTAAGCATGATGTGATGTGTGACAGTGGGTACACATTAAGAATGGTGCACCCACCATAGATTTATTACTTCTCAGCTACAAATCCACACTGTAGTGTCTGCTCTGTGAGAGAGGAGCTGACTCTGTTTGCCAGCTGACAAGGTGTTACGATTTGTCAGCGAAGGGTGCTGTAGGGACACCAGAGGAAGGACTACCTTTTATTGGTCCCAATGTGTGTCTCGCTCTGGATTCCTGCGGCACACATGGCTTCTCCAAGGTCTGGCTTTTGTCAGTGTGCAACGTCTCTAGCACCTGGTTCCTGTAGCATGAGTTCCTATAGCATGGTTCTTTTTTTTTTTTTTTTTGAAGAGAGAGAGGGTGCACAAGTGAGTGAGGGGCAGAGAGAGAGAGAGAGAGAGCAAGAGAGAGAGACAAGCATGGCTCACCTGATGCAGGACTTGAACTCATGAACTGTGAGATCATGACTTGAGCTGAAGTCAGATGCTTAACCGACTAAGCTACCCAGGTACCCACAATGGCATGGTTCCCTAGGCACCCCTTCAGGTGGCTTTGCAGCACAGCCACCAGTGAAGAACTACCACGAGGATGCTTTCTCTCAAAAACTTCAGAGCGCAATATTCCAGCAAATTCTGCTGGCACAGCACTTCAGCAACTTCTCTACCATCCAATGAGCCGTGACTGCACCTTCTCCAGTGAGGTTTGGATCAGCTCTGGTGGGGAAAATTCTTCAGCAGCGCTAGGTTAGCCCTAAGGGTAGTGACTGCTTCTTTATCTGCTCTGTTTTCCTTAGTGTTTCTTTCTTCTTATTAGTCAATACCCTCTTGAATTTAATAAACATTTATATTAAATGTCCCCAAATTCCTGTATTTCTGTCTCCTGCTCTGTCCCTGACTGATGTAAATGGTAACTAATTTTGCTGGACACCCATAATTAAGCAACATCTTTCACACCTCTCTTTATTTGAAAATACAAAAGGCTATGTGTTGTAGTCCAATAAGGTCATGTTATTAGCCATATATTTCTTGCTGCTGGGGAGCAGTAAAAGCAAGTATCATATAAGCTTTTTGAAGGCTGCAAACATGATGAGTTTCTTGAACAAGTTCCTTATAAATAGAAAGGAACAAATTAACATTGTTTTTGAAATATTTTCTATGGTTGATAGCAGGGTGATAGGAATTTTATTTATTAATTCTTCTAGTCATTAATCCATGTCTTCTCAGTTATATTGTGGCACTTTTTATTGTTATTGTGGAAATCCATCTGGGATTATGATGCTCAGGATTTCATCATTAAAACATATTTTTATACCCTCCTACTTTGGAATTTTAGCAGCAAGGTATCAGGTATTGTATTTTCATATGTTTGATGACATTTATTTATACCTTATGGTCTCAGAAGGCAAAGAGACTTCTGAGTTTAACTCATTCACAGATTTGCGCTTAAATACATACTTCTGCTTGAAAATTCCTGTGTAGCTGAGGCTTGTATAGATTGAAAAACACTACATATGAATATATATTGAAAATATCAGTAAATTGAAGTGAGTGTGTGTGTGTTGGGTGGAGGCTGTTTCTTTTGTTACTTGTTACTTTGATGACTAAAAATAGTCCAGATCACAAATTAGCAAACTTAGCAACATTATGCTTTTATTATGAAATAAAATGATACCAGTTCTCTTATGAGGATGAAGGCATGTACATATTATCAAACTTATACAGGTATCTCCTGCTTTCTGAAAGTTCATTGTTGCTATACTTTGCTTTTATGAAAGACCTTCATTAGTATGGTAGTGGCTTTTTTCATTAAAGCAAAAATCCTCTTCAGATTTCTTTCAGTTAGAGAACACAGGTGCCAATCAATGTAGATCTTCCGTAAAAGGAAAGCGGCTTCACCTAAGGTGCGGAGGGGCACCTGTAGTTAACTGGTGTTCATTCTTTCCCAAGACACCATTCTATACTAGGCCGGATAAAATTGAAATGTGTTTTTTGGCCCTGACTTTGAAAGGGCTATATACCAGTTTCAGAACTTTAGAAAATCTAAGGAATGCGTGAGTGGGATTTTCAAGGTTGGCAATATAGAATTCGAGGACGCTTCACCTTGCTGTGTCAGATCTGTTATGTTGGTGATGTTACCCAGCATGTTTGCTAGATGGCGCTAGAGTTCATGCCTCTTACCGAGACTTGCTTTCACCTGTCCTCTGTCTAAATGTAGAGGAGTTCCTTAGTTTTACAGTCATTATTGTAGGATTTGAAAACTTACCACCTTAAACATATTATCCACAGAGTGTTACTTTGTCTAACATCATTTAACATGCTATTTTCTTTAGTCTTTACATGAAAAGATCTGACAATACAATATAAAAACGCTTTCTTTGAATATTCATGTTAAGAGGGAGGCCTAAACATGTCCAAAAGGAGCTTTTTCAGAAAATAGTGAAAATTGAGCTTTCTGTATGGTTTATACTTGAAATTGAGTTGGGGAATTAAATAGTTACATGCTTATTTTAAACTTAAAAATATCAATTTTTTGAATCAATTATTTTAATGTTTTAGTTGAAAGGCCCCTGCAATCCATATATGCATATAAACACATATAGGGGGATTAGAAATGAAAAAAAAAATAATTTTAAGGTGTAGTTTTTGTGTAGTCATAAATAAATGCCACATTTTTGAAGAGGCAATACCTTACATTTGTTATTTTCTTCATCTGTTTTGATTTAAAATTATATTATAAAGATACATATATATAAAATAAGTCCCCTGCCCAGTTATTTCACTTTCCCTCATCTAGGCTGACTTTGTAGAGGTAACTGCTGTTAACAATTTGATGTCTGTTCTTTAATAAATTTTTCTGAACAAGACATAAATATATGTTTTTTCATATTTGTGGATTATCTCTCTATATCTTTATAGGTTATCTTCTGATCCGTCTATAATACAGTTTTAATCTTAGAATACCCAACTTTAACCTTTGTATACTCAGTCTTGCACAAAAATATTCAAACAAGAGAACATTCCCAACACATCATAAAATTTCTTTCAAAAACTTTTTCCCCTAAGTCCTTATTGTCAATATTGTTCTCACTTACAGCAATAATTTAAAGACTCACTCCATTCTTACCCCAAGCTTTCTAAATTTCTCCACGCAATTCACTCAAGACCAACCCTCTTCTCTGTCTTTTCTCCTCTCTCTGCTGTAGTTCTGTATTATGTCAGTAATTTTTTTTCTCTTTATTCAGCATCTAGATTTTACAAAACAAATTAGAGTCTTCTAGCTGACTGAGGAAACAAGTCAGTCATTTTCATCTCTCTTGTAATAGAGACGAAAAGGATAACATATGGTTAACATTAGACCATCTTTTCTTTTTATCCCTCTCAACACACACACACACATATATGTACACACACACTCATGCTCACATATCCAGATTTCTTGATCTTTTTTAGTTACATAAATGAAAAATCATACTACACATATTGTTTTGCATTTTGCTTTTTCTGCTCAACAATTTATTATGGACATTTTTAAATGTCCATATACATACATCTACTTCTTAGAAAACAAAATCAGGGGCGCCTGGGTGGCGCAGTCGGTTAAGCGTCCGACTTCAGCCAGGTCACGATCTCGCGGTCTGTGAGTTCGAGCCCCGCGTCGGGCTCTGGGCTGATGGCTCAGAGCCTGGAGCCTGTTTCCGATTCTGTGTCTCCCTCTCTCTCTGCCCCTCCCCCGTTCATGCTCTGTCTCTCTCTGTCCCAAAAATAAATAAACGTTGAAAAAAAAATTAAAAAAAAAAAAAAAAAAGAAAACAAAATCATTCCTTAACAAACTAATCCATAGTATTCCATGCATTGGTAGGTATGGATGCACTTTATGTAACTGTTTCCCTACTGGTATTTGAGTAATCTCTAATTTTATGGTATTATTCTAAGAATACTCTGCTAGACACATTTATGTATTTTCAAAGACACTTATAATAGGAATGGCTGGTGTGTAAATTTAAAATGTAATTGACAATGCTGTATTGCTTTCCTAAAAGGTCCTACTGATTTATGTACCCATCAGTAATGCACAAGCATGTTCATTTTCCAGTTGTCTTGCAAACACCGCTTAGCATCAATTCGTAACATTTTCCAATATGAATATTAAAGTTATCTTATTAAATATTTTCCACCTTTTAATCAAATTAATGAATGTATACATTTTATAAAGTAAAATAGGACCATAAATTTATATTTAAAAAAAAGCATTTTTGGGGCACCTGGCTAGCTCAGTCGGTTAAGTGTCTGACTTTGGCTCAGGTCATGATCTCGCGGTTTGCGGTTTGTGGGTTCGTGCCCCTCATCGGGTTATGTGCTGACAGCTCAGAGCCTGGAGACTGTTTCATATTCTGTCTCCCTAGCTCTCTGCCCCTCCCCCACTCACGCTCTGTCTCTCCCTCTCAAAAATAAATAAACATTAAGAAAATTTTTTAAATAAAAGCATTTCTTCCCCCGTTCTTGTTCGGACATTCCTGCTAGTCAAATGTTGAATCTCCTAGATTGACTTTTACTTGGATAGGCCAGATTTTGCTATGATAAATTTCTGTTGTGAAGTCTCAGTGCTTAAGCCAACAACTGTTTGTTTCATATTCATGTTCAAAGCGAGCTGAGTGAAATTAGATCTGCTCCACATAGTCACACACGTGTCCAGCTGATGGAGGCTCCACCACTTGCTGTGGGTTGGTTATTTTGACAGGAAAGAGGGTGGAGAACTTTCTCTCTCAGCCTAGAGGTAACACATGTCACTCTGCTCACATTTCATTGGCCTGAACTAGTCACATGATCCTGCCTTTTCCCAAGGACTCTGGGCACATAATGGAATATTTAATGAGTGTAACTATCTTTGCCACAAACCTAGAGGGCTCTCATCCTTTCTATCTAATTTTTCAAGTCTGGTGTTTCTTATGATACAGCCAAAATTTAATCTTTCCGCCTTGAAAAACTAGTTCTTTTAAATTTTTCAGTTACATTTTTAATTTCTAAGAATTCTTTTCTTTCATGGTCTTTGTTCTTTTTAAACATTTTTCTTCTGATTTCATGAATTAATTTTTTTTTCTTATTTCTCAGATTTTAATTTTAGTTTTAACTTCTTTGCTTTTTGCCACCTACCGTGACATTGCCATTGTTTCTTCAAATTCCCCCTTTCTGGTTTGTGGTGGAGGTGGGTTGATGGCGGTTTTTCTTTCCTATGGGAGGCTTTTCTAAAGTGGTGATTCTTGACTCTTTGTATCTAAGTCACTCCAAAGATGATTAAAGTCTCCATGCAGCTGGGTGGGAAGGCTGGTGAAGGGCTTGCTAAATGATGTGCAGGGCAGTCAGATGTGGGATATGTGTGGGAACCCCTGACTATTAAAGCTCTGTATTTGTGTGTCTTTTTTCTCTTGAACTTCTCAGTTCCTCCAGAAGACACTCTTCTAATCCCTGAATGTTTGAAGTGAAAAAGCCTGCCTCCAGTGTTCTGGTAGTTAATTGAAGAAAAAGAGAATGCAAACCTCCCATTCAGTACAAACAGTTTCACTTGACTGTCCTATTTTTAGTCTAGGATTGTGGCAGAATGACCAACTTGCCACCAATATTCATGCTTTCGTATCCATGGTACATGGAGTTATTATTGGAAGCAGCTTCCCAGCCAGACCTATATTTTCCAGCCCCTGTTATATCTAGGCACCTAGTCCATACAACTCTGCATGGGAGATGCTTTATACTCTTTCTTTTTTTAGTTACTTGTAGTGGAGCTAAACCTCAAACTTTCAAATTTACATTTTGAAGATGGCAGTGTTTGCACTTGGACGCCTAGCTGACTCTGCAGAAGGTATATTTATTAGTTTCTCGTTGCTGCTATAACAAATGACTGCAAATTTAGTGGCTTCAAACACTACAGATTTCTTATCTTACAGTTGTAAAGGTCAGATGTCTAAAATGGGTCAGTAGGGCTATGTTTCTCTTAAAGGCCCTCGGGGGAGAATCTGTTTCCTTCTTTTTCAGCTTCTAGAATTCCTAGGCTCATAGCCCTTTGCTTGGTGACCTCTGTTTCTGTTGTCACATCTCCTTCTCTCACTCTGATCCCTCCTGCCTCCTTCTTATAAAGACCCTTGTGATTACACTGGGCTGACCTGAATACCAGGATACCCTCTTCATTTCAAGATTTTTAAATTGGTATTATCTACAGAGTCCCTTTTGCCATGTAGGGTAACCTATGCATAGGTTTTGGGGATTAAAATGTCGATGTGTTTAGAAGGTTATTAGTCTGACTCCCACAGAACAGGACTGTCTTCTTCACTGTTTATGCACTAACTGCTGTTACATAAGCAAAACAAAACAAAACAAAACAATCCCAACCAACCAACCAACCAAACAAACAAACAAAAAACCCCAACATCTATCATGTAAAAGTAACAAAACTGGGGTAATTATCTGCTATAGCTTTTTAGCAATATGTTAACAAATACAGAATTGACGTGGGGTTATATCATAACAAAAACTTAAAATAGTAACATTGAGTTGGGGGTTCAATAGCGAATGGTGAGAAAACACAGATTTTGTGAAACTCTTATCTGTGATAACATGGAAGGCAGTCAGACGCAACTCCTACTGAGTCCATAACTCTGGTGAGAATGGCTGGGAGGAGCAAGAATATTAGTGTGCGTTGATCATTTATTGATGCATTTAGCACAGTGTTTAAAGAAAGAAATGAGTTTTGTGCAGAATTAAAGAGATTAGACAAAGTTCAGAAATTTGTGGCCTTTCAGATGTAGAAGAGGCAACTGCTTCTAGACACGAGACTTTAGGAAATAAAGACTACAAAAGGCTTTGAATGGCAAAAAACCCATTAAGAGTTCCCAGTTAAACAAATGATTCATCCTGGCAGCAACTATCACATTAAGGATATTACTTTCCCTTTATTTCAGATGGCCTCAAGGTAGATCCCATTAAGTTGGTAGAGAAAGAGAAATAGCCCTGAGAAGCAACAAATTATAGGAGGCTTGGATTTATGACTTTGGGGGTGGTTATGGGCACTAGGAATTGATCCAAAACAAATAGATCAGAAGTCTGTTAAGATTTTTGGAGAATTGTATAACTTAAGAAACTCTTACCTTGGCCTAAAAAAAAGCATGTGTTGGTAAAACAACCACAGAAACCCCAATATTTCACCTCAGACTGAGAAACTGATGCCCAAAGTACATAATTCCTAGCGTCTTTATCCACTTGCTTTTGTATCCACTTGCCTTTGCATGCTACCCATCTTCCTTTGACACCAGTTCCAGTTAGTTTCCCGAGTTAAGGAGATTCAATTGCACTAAACAACTTTTTATTTGGCAAAAAATTACAACAGGCCAGACAAATATAAAACCTTACACTCCATTATATCTAAAAATGTAGGTTCCTCTTTAGCTCCTATGAAAGGTTCCTATGGAGACCTTTCATAGAAGCTAGACTTTGCTACAGAACTTTCATAGAATTACAGCTTGGAAAGAGCTACAGAACAGATGGTATGTGTTCAGAGGTTGTCTCACTTTTTCAGACTTTATAAGAAATGTGTGCCACTTAGGACGACTCTACGTACTTTTTTGCTTTAGAGTTACCTGATCTCTGTAAGACAGATTTCATCACCTGGCACAGGACCACTCCCAATGAGTGAGTGCTACTAAAACATTGCCATACTATATGACAACGCCATGAGGTATTGGGCCAAAAATAGATTAATGGTGGATTCCTAATGACTGGGATTGGACTTGTGTTATAAAAGTTACTAATTATACCCACAAATTTTGTATAAAACTCTCATCATGAGTATCTGATGACCACCTTCAGAGTATTCCCTGACATTACACAAGGTCCGTCTGGCCCACTGGTTTCTCTACTCAGAAAAAAAGAGAGTTGTTTACATAGTTAAACTTAAGAATAAGAAAAATTGGAGCCTAGTTTACATTCACACTGTTAATCATTGAAAGATAATTTTGGACAGTTTTCTCCTACCCCCAACCCTCTTCAATTTATATTTTACAAAAGCCCCCAAAGATGTAAATAATCCTACATGCAGTGGTTCAAAGTATAGCAGAAGGGCTAGACAATGTAACTGAGGCTTGAAACCTACAGGAGAGGCTCCTGAAATTAGACAGGTGCTGGTCCAAAATGTTTAGGATACTGGCGTCTAGAGGTGGAATGTATGTTGTCTTAGGAGAAAAATGTTGTATTTACATCCTGACAGACCTCTCTCTAGGGTCTTTTATATTACTAAAAATATCCAGGAAACCAAGAAATGATGACATCAGGTAATTTGGCTTTTACTTCCATATCTGGTTTTGTGGGCTTTTTGGTTTGGGGATGGGATCTTTCTCTTGGTATAATTTGGGCAGTCTTGGCTCCTGCATTATTAGTGAATTACACATTCTGATTACTATCCTTCAGCTAGTATTTGTCTGTTTTCAATGCACAAATGTATGGTTTTCAGAGCCTTAAATGCTGTGGAAAAGTCAATGTCCCAGCAAATGATCCAATTAATGCATTGTCCAGCAAAATAATAAGAAAATCTGACATTTATTAGTGTTGGAATGACTACCATAAGAAGTTCTACACAACCAAAACATGTCATTCAACCATGTAGAACTGGATTAATCATGTGTTTATATGATAATGGTCTATCTTTTACCTCAGGAGGAAGAATGATCTAAAGGGGGACTATAGGGGCGCCTGGGTGGCGCAGTCGGTTAAGCGTCCGACTTCAGCCAGGTCACGATCTCACGGTCCGTGAGTTCGAGCCCCGCGTCGGGCTCTGGGCTAATGGCTCAGAGCCTGGAGCCTGTTTCCGATTCTGTGTCTCCCTCTCTCTCTGCCCCTCCCCCGTTCATGCTCTGTCTCTCTCTGTCCCAAAAATAAATAAACGTTGAAAAAAAAAATTAAAAAAATAAAAAAATAAAAAAATAAAGGGGGACTATATTAGTTCTCTATTGCTATGTAGCAATATTGCTATAAACTTAGAGGCTTAAACAAACACACACTTATTACCTCAGCTTCATTGGGTAAGGAATTTAGGAATGGCTTAGTTGGGCCCGTAGTACTTCAGAGTTTCACAGCATTGTAATCAATGTTTCAGCTGGGGCTGCAGTCTCATGTGAGGCTTGACCATGGAAGAACCCATTTCTGAACTCACATGATTGTTGACAGAATTCAGTTCCTGGTGGGTAGTTGGATTGAGGTCCTCAGTTTTACTGCCTGCCCTCTGGAGGCCCTTGTCTCAGGTCCTTGCTGAGTGGGTTTCTCAACATGGTGGCCTGCTTCCTAAAAGCCAGTAAGGAAGAAAATCTAGCAAGAGGGATGTTATAATCTTTTTTTTAAGTTTTTTTAAAAAATATTTATTTATTAAATTTTTTTATACATTTATTTTTTTTGATAGAGAGAGACAGAGCACAAGTGGGGAGGGGCAGAGCGAGAAGGAGACACAGAATCTGAAGCCGGCTCCAGGCTCTGAGCTGTCAGCACAGAGCCGGAGGCAGGGCTCGAACTCATGAGCTGTAAGATCACAACCTGAGCCAAAGTCAGACGCTTAACCAACTGAGCCACCTAGGTGCCCCCAATCTACTTATTTTGAGAGAGAGAGAGAGAGCACACATGCAAGCAGGGAAGGGGCAGAGAGAATCCTAAGCAGAATCCATGCTGTCAGCACATAGCCTGATGCAGGGCTCAAACCCATGAACAATGAGATCATGACCTGAGCTGACACCAAGAGTTGGAAGCTTAACCAACTGAGCCACCCAGGTGCCCAGGATATTATAATCTTATGTAACATAACCACATACATCCCATTGCATTTGCATATTCATTTGATTAGGGGAAAATCATAGATCATGCCCACACTCAGGGAGAAGAGATCATAAAGGCATGAATACCAGTAGTTAGGGATCATTGAGACCACCTCATAAAACCCAGGGGATGAGAATTAGAACCAATTAATGTCCTGTTTCTGTGTCAACTTAGACTATGACTGAGGATACTTCCTGCCCATGTTTAAGCCATAATAGGACTGGAAATATTTTTCTGCTTCTACCTTACATAAAACTGAGAACAAGTAAAAGTAATTTAACTACTTGATTCAGGAAATACTTGCTCCTGGAAGTTAAAACTCTGAGCCAACTTACTTACCAAAACCAGCAGTTTATCATGACTCTTAATTACGACCCTCACCTCTTTCTGCCCATGCATCTGGAACTATTATGCCATAAATGTCATTATGTCTCTCTTACTACCAACCAGATTCCATCAAGGTGTGGCTTGCCTTACAGCAGAAAGCCTAATAAACTTAGCTTTGTTTGATCATCTTTGTTCTGGTGGTCTTTTTTGAAGGGTTAATAATCAACATTATAACTTCATGGTTGTTTTGGTGTCAAATATAGTATGTATCCCTTGTGTTCTAAGAAAAAGACTAATATCAAAGCAATTTTATTTAGTCATACCTTAAAGATAAGGCCTTCTCTTCATGTTATCTTAGACCTTCAGGGTGACTAAGTTCCCTATCTTCTGTTTTGGGAGGAAAGCTTATGAATATTCTGAGATGGGGCATTGCCCTCATAGGAGAGGAATTAGGTCAGTGTCTTGGAATTCTTTCACACTGGTTGTCTGATAAAAGAAAGATCTTCTCATGACTGAGGTCCTTTGTGGGTGGCAACGAGGAGAACTGACTCAGCTCTCACACAGCCTCCCTTGCTGAGAGTGAACTGTGTCCCCGCTCCAGCAGGTGCTTGGTCTTTCACTTTCCTTTTCTTAGAGTAATGGGTCTTGCCCTTCTGTGGTCAACTTTTTATCTAGTGCCTCAGACATAAAAGATGTCATTTGGAAAGAGGCATCTGACTACTTTTGCTGGTCTCAGAGTAGCAATGGTGTTTAATAGTCAGATGTTTCTGATGATGCAATGAATCACTCAAGACTAGCTGTCTAAGTTGGGAAGCAGGATGGGGCACAGGGGAAGAGGCTCCAGGAGGAATGTGCACATTAACATTTCAAAATATTTGACCACACTATTTCCTCTCTACTACACTCCTCCCTCTTTATCGTGGCTGAGCATGTACATTTGAAGTCATGTAAGTTAAATAAATGTTCCATATGACTGTGTAGTTTCTTTTTTTTTAACTTGAAGACAAATTTTTATTTTTTAAATTTTTATTAAAATTTTTTTTAAGTTTATTTATTTTTCGGGGGAGTGGAGAGGGAGGGAGAGAGAGAGAATCTCAAGTGGACTCCGTGCTGATGGTGCAGAGCCTGATGCAGGGCTCAAACCCACGAACTGCTAGATCATAACCTTAGCTGAAACCAAGGTCTGGATGTTAACCAACTGAGCCACCCAGGCACGCCTGCAGAAAAATTTTTAAACAAACTGCTTACTTAAAAAAAATTTTTTTAACGTTTATTTATTTTTGAGATAGAGAGAGACAGAGGGCAAGAGATAGAGGGGCAGAGAGAGAGGGAGACACAGAATCTCAAACAGGCTCCAGACTCTCAACTGTCAGCACAGAGCCCGACACGGAGCTCTAACCCATGAACTGTGAGATCATGACCTGAGCCAAAGTCAGATGCTCAACCAACTGAGCCACCCAGGTGCCCCAACAAACTTCTTATTTTAGAACAGTGTTAGGTGTATAGAGAAAGGGTGACACTAATACAGAGAGTTCCATTTATTCCAGACCCAGTTTTCCTTATTATACATTATTATTATGTGAAGTCCATACTTTATTCAGATTTCCTTAGTTTCTCCCTACTGTACCTTTTCTGTTTTGGTGCCCCATCCAGGGTACCACATTGTACTTTGTCATCATGTCCCCATCTTCCTTGTTTTTGATGATCTTGACAGTTTTCAGGAGTAGTTGTCAGGTATTTTCTAGAATATTCCTCAATAGGGGTTTGTCTGGGGTTTTTGTCACATTTAGACTGGGCTTGTGAATGTTTTGGAGGAAGACCATAGAAGTAAAATGCCACTTTTAATCACTGAATGAGACAACTGTGTTTGTCAGATTTCTCTGTTGTAAAGTTACTCTCCCTCATATTTCTATACTGGTTTTTATTTTGTTTTGTTTTGTTTTTTGTTTTTTTGAGAGAGAGCACAGGTGGGAGAGAGGGGCAGAGGGAGAGAGAAAGAGAATATCAAGCAGGCTCCACACTCAGGGCAGGGACTGACATGGGGCTTGAACCCATGACCCTGGGATCATGACCTGAGCTGAAATCAAGAATCAGACACTCAACCCACTGAGTCACCCAGGCACCGCTATGCTGTACTTTTTGGAAAGAAGTCAGTATGCTTAGTCCATTCCAAAAGGATGAGGATTTATGTTCCATCTCCTTAAGGAATACCTACATAAATTATTTGGAATTCTTCTGTCTCTTCTTGCTCATTTATTTGTTTATTGAATTAATTTATTTCTGTCAGTATGATTCAGGGATATTTATTTTATACTTTGGGTTATCATCCAATGCTACTTAATTCATTTTGTTGCTCAAATGGTTTCAACTTTGGTCATTAGCAACTCTTTCAGTTGACTCTTGTGTCCCTTGACATACTCCACTATTTTCTTTTTTAAAGCACTTCCTTATTTTCTGCTACTACAAACCACGAAATGCTCCAGGCTCATCTTGTATACTTCCTGTATTTTCTTTTTAATTAAAAAAAAAGATACTTGAAAGAGCTGTCAAATGAGAGAAATTCAGAAATGCTCATTTTACCCCAACTAAACTATTTAGCTTAATACATATACCTTTTCTTGTAGAAATTTTCCTATCCTCTCCATTTTAAACCAATATAATGTGAAATCATCGGTAACATCATAAAAATAATATGATAAATCAAATTCATTTAACTTCAGAATCTAGGAAACTTGGTGGATCTGATATAGTTTTGTGTTGGCTATTGGTGAAGTTGACCAAGCAACTAGCTTTGAGTATTTGAAGTCGTCTGTTCCTGACTATTCATACCCTGATCCCCTGTAACTTTTGGCATAAGGTTTCTACTTTCATATGTACCTAAACTTTCTTGCCAGGCAAACAGGTAGTCTAGGGCTCTGAGTGGCCTGCAGTATTGGGAGAGATGGCTTCTTCTGCTTGAAGGCATGAAACCATGGGAAATTAAAGTCACCATTCTGGGAAGAGACTGGATTAAGATGCTATGTAGGACAAAGAATCAAATCTAGAAAGCAAGACTTCATTCTAAATCAAAATATTTGCAGCAAAACAGTGCAGAAAATAAGGTAGTTCTGGAAGTGAGGACTGGAGATACTCTCAGTCCAACAGTGTGAAGGGACAAAACCTTTTATCAGGTGCTTGATGGCAGGAGATAACTGTTAGAAGAAATAGCCTAGAAATAGCCTGGTTTCAGATCTGGCTATTTCTCTTACTAATTATGCGTTGTTGGGAATTCTATATACCCTCTCTGAGCCTCAGTTTTCTCAAATGTAAAAATAAAGCAAATACTGATACCTACCTCATTACATTGTTAAGATAATTAAATGAGATAATATGAAGAACGCTTAACAAGATACTGGACACCTAGGAAGATTTCAGTAAGTCAGCCATTGTTTTATTGTGTATTATGTAGAGTTGTAAGTCTCTTCCAACTAGCCCTTTGTATGATATAGCTCATTAAAAGAAATTGAAGGTGCGAAGATACAAAGGAACAGTTAGCTGAGAGTGCTAAGTAGCTTTTAGCATCTTTTCCATTTCCTACAACTTAGGTCTTGTTTATATGTTGAAAATAAGATGGAGATTCCATCATTCTTTAGTTAATTGATCAGTGTAGATAGGTATACTAGTCTTAGCAGGTTTTTCAGTAGTTGATTTATTTTATATATTATAAAACTTACCCAATTTTAATTTTTAGTTGATATTTTCTTCATTAGAAAGTTTCCTGTTTTCTTTATTAGAATGGTATTTTTAATTTTTTTTTAATTTTTTTTCTTTAACGTTTATTTATTTTTGAGACAGAGAGAGACAGAGCATGAATGGGGGAGGGGCAGAGAGAGAGGGAGACACAGAATCGGAAACAGGCTCCAGGCTCTGAGCCATCAGCCCAGAGCCTGACGCGGGGCTCGAACCCGCGGACCGCGAGATCGTGACCTGAACTGAAGTTGGACGCTTAACCGGCTGAGCCACCCAGGCGCCCCTAGAATGGTATTTTTTTAAAGAAAGAAACATGGATTAAGGTAACATGAAAAATAATGGAGTGTACAAAGGACATTTAGTTTACTAAGCATTTTCATATAAATTACCTCAAGAGAAGCATCTTGGATATATGAGATCCAATGAGTGAAAGAGTGAAACTTCCTTGTTAAATTCCTGATAGCAGCCTAGCTACAAAATACAGAGCTTAATTGTGAATAGCCTTTGTGTATTTAGTCAGGGTTCCCTATATATGTGTATGAATATATATGGAGAGAAGGAGAGGGAGAGATATATTATAAGCAGTTGGCTCACATGGTTATGGAGGCTGAGAAGTCCAGACCCAGGAGAGCCATCTTTTATTCTATTTAGGCCTTTAAAAGATTGCATAAGACCTGCCCACACTGGGAAGGGCAATCTGCTTTACTCAGTGTATGGATTCAAATGTTAATTTCATCCAGAAACATCCTCATACACATACTCAGAAATTACGTTTAACCAAATATCTGGCCACCTTGTGGCCCAGTCAAATTAACACATTAAATCAACCATCAAACTCAAGCACCGGCTCTTTCATGCTAGTGCTTTCAACAGAGCTTACTTAGCCTTGAATCTCAAGAGGTCAAGGAAATAATCTGTGGCAAGATGGTAAAGTACTATCATTTGTAAAGGAAAAAACAAATACATAAGCAGTCAACAATTGAAATATCGATGAAGATGTGTGACCCTTCAAAGTCCTGCTTTGGTTTAGCCCAACCCTTTTTTATTATGGGTAGAGAACATACCAACCAAGGCAGCTGACACTTGGTTGACATGGTACAGGGTTTTGGACAGTATCCTCAATTTCCTCCTGGGGAGTTACGATTGTAAAGTGGGATCCAAAGAATCTTATATAATATGATTTTGGAGTACAATCAATTAATATCAGCTAGGTCTCATATTTCTTCTAGTTTCATTATCTCCCCCACCCCCGATCCCAGGATCCTTCTGCTAATTAGGATAATATAACTCCAGTATGGCTTAAGGACCCTAAGATTTCATGCCTATTTCTTCTCAGTGACTCCTAAATCTGTATCTCCATCTTGGACATCACTTCTCAGCTCAAGACTCTATACCCAATATCTGACCCTTTCTTGTCACACTCACTATGCATCATGTAGGTAATGCAGTGATCCTCAATGAAACTGAATTCTTGATTAGGAAGCTTCTAAAGCTATTATATAAAGTTCCAGGCAGTTGTAGAACACAAGAGACAGAAACTGCCCAAAACTTTGCCTGTGCCTTGGATACTTGAGATTCCTTTAGAGACAACTGTATTTGTGTTCTGGGGAAAATCAAGCACAAGTAGAGAGCACTTTTAGATATGGTGTTGGACGTGCCCTAATGCAAGCCCCTAGTGATCCCCTCCTCTTGAGTGTGCATGGAGACTGTGACTTGATTGTAACCAATAGAATATGGCAAAAGCAATGGGAGTTAATTGTATTTCATTCTATATGAGTCCATTTCAGTAGAGTCTGCTGGCCTGGAGGAAATAACTGCCATGTTGTGGGTCACTTGTGGAGAGGGTCACATAGTAGGGAGCTGTGAGTTACCTCTAGAACTAGAGGGGGACTTCCAGATGATAGCCAGTAAGAAATGGACGTTCAGTCCTACAAGAGCAAGAAAATGAAATCTGCCAACAACCTGAGAGAGCTTTGAAGTGAATTCCTCATTCAAGCCTCTAGATGAAGATACAGTCCCACCCATACCTTGGTTGCATCCTTGTGAGTCTCTGATGGAAGGACCCAGCTAAGCCATGCTGGACTCCTGATGACACATGAAAGCTGTGAGATAGTAGGTGTGTGTTGTTTGAAGTTGCTAAGTTTATGGTAATTTTGTTGCTCATCACTAGAAAACCAATACACACATGTAGCTCTAAAGAAATTTCCTATCTTATGTTCCTGAGAAGATTTAAAAAAAAATTATTGAAGTATGAATGCACATCACAAAAATACAGTTCAGTAAAGTTATGCAAACTGAACACATCAGCACCCAAATCCAGAAACGGAACATTACCAGTCCTCCAAAATCCCTCGAGGAAGATTGGAATGCCAGGAACTAACTGGATGCAGGTGTTTCAGATGGAGAAGTTAAGTGCTGTGTGTATCGATGCTAATTGGGTAAAACTTTTAGTCATCTGTGTCTATGGAGTTTATATTTAGGGAAGATATTTTATAATCTGTATTTATTTTTGAGAGATCACAAGGGGGGCAGGGGTAGAGAGAGGGGGAGAGAGGATCTGAAGTGGGCTTTGTGCTGACAGGCTGACAGCAGTGAGCCCAAACCAGGAGATCACGACCTGAACAGAAGTTGGAGGCTCAATCGATTGAGCCACCCAGGTGCCCCAAGGAAGATTTTTTTTTTTAAATGAAGATGTAGACTGCGTTGAATCTGAAAGTTGATGCTTGTTTTTGGGAGCTGTATGTATTTGAGGAGCACTGATTTTAGAGTCTGTATACTCTTCCTTCATCTCTGTAATGCTTTATAGCATGCCATCCACTTTCTTAGTCATTATTTCATTGTATTCTCCCAACAGCCCTGCTAACTAGGTTTGTCAGATATTCACCCTGTAAGTGAGCCTCAGTTATTCATTAGTGCTTAAACATGCTTGGTATGAATCTCAAAGTCAGTACTGATTCCCACGTGGTAGGTGGGGACATAGGTTACTGGTTGGTTTAGGCTGACAGATTGATACCCATACTGCATATGTTAAATGTTTTGACTACCACTCTTTTTCTACCTAGAATAAATACCTACAATAAAATAATTTCAATCTGAACGAGTCCACGGAGATGATGTATTTCACATGTTTTCAGTAGTGTTCCTCAGACTTCATGGAGGAAGCAGTGGTAACAATGAAGGTGAAATGGGAGGTAAAAGAGAAGGTTGGAGAGAAGAAAACACCACACTCCATTCAGCTTCAACTTGAGCCATTTCAGTCTTGGCTCTTTTCAATATTGGTTTTGGGTAAGTTTTTACATGCAATAAAGGATTCTAATCCTTAAAAAAAAATCGAAAACCACTTAAGTATTGTAGCTCTACCATCTTACAAATTAAGACATTGAAACTTACAAAGGTTAAGTGACTATGAGAAAAATTACACAATTACATCATTAGATTGTAGCAAAATTTAGATACGAACTCAGGTTTTTGAATCTCAGACTTTTTCACGTGCTCCATCTTTGATGCCTAGAGAGCACAGGATAAAGAACTATAAACATATAAACATATATGTAAGCATATATAAACATAAGCCTAATATTATCTTAATATGTTTCTTCATGAATATGTATGCATATTTGCAAATTATTTGTTTATAGTGACCCTTAATTCATGAAGAATTGACATGGCTTACAACAACAAATTAGGAATTTGTAGGAGGGAAAGAAAGATGGACGTAAAGGCACAACATACCAGTACTAAGGTCTAGATGGTTGTACGGGTGGGCTATGGGTGGACTGTGAGCTTGGTAGAGGTCCGTGCCTAGGAAACCAATTCTGCACAACCTAGATTGGGTTTCTGGCATCTTGAAAACACATGAGATCAACAATTGACAGAAAAACACTTTCAGAATCTGGACAAACAAAAGTAACTGCTCCAGACTGTCAGCTCTTACCGTTCTTGATGTGCATAAGGCTTACTTATTTCCCTTTGCTCTAACATACTCAGACTCCAAGTGCCTGAACATAATGTGGAGAGTTAAAATAGGAGTGCCTCAATTCCCAAAGTGCCTTACATCTGTCAGTTTAAGAGGAAACCATGGTATTGCTTTAATGTGTGTGTGAGTGTGTGTGTATGCGCCCGCACACACTTTTATTAAACATATGCTTCCAGCCACATTCCACTTGGCAAGATCACAAGTACATAATAGCTACAAGCTGTAAAGAAAAAAATAAAAGAGAACTTAACCAGTGTTTTTAAAAATAAGATAAATACGACCTCCCCAGCTACTTTAAGCATTCATTTACACATTCTTTGAGTGTGCACACTAGCTTTTCTTCTGTCTCCAAGTCTCTATTTATTCACTCCTGCCCAAAGATGAATATTGCAATTGTACATGGTGCAAACATTGGAAATCTGTGTTTACGTTTGTGTTTCCAACTGAATATGCTAATGGTGTTTAATCAGCAGTGATGTTGCTTTATATCAATGTTTTGTGCCACGTACAGCCTCAGTGATAATGTTGTGATAACCAAAATTTTCCCCACATCAAAACTTGGAGACCATCCCAGTTTTTTTTGAACAGCCATTTGATTTCAAAATATGATGAAATCCTTTAATCGTCTTCAGGATTATTTCTGTGTTTTCAGGAAGCATTCGATATCCCCTTAGTTTCAGTAAGGGGTGGAGGTGGGGCTTGAAACAGATTTGCCCTTGCAGCAGTTCAGAGATTTTGGTATTCCAAACAAGCTCACCAGCTGTCTCAGAGGACCTGCAGGAGTAGGCTCCAAGGTTGGTGATGCCGTAGAAGGAAATGGCTGCAGGCTACTTGGAGTGCGATTTGGGATACTCTGTGGTGAAATCCAGCAGCACGCTGGCCAGAAAAACAAGAATCCAGGGGCAGTTGAGTGTGATGGAGGTGGGAAATGACAAGCTTTTAGTCGCGAATTTACAGAACATATTTCTAATCCTCTAATAATCTAGCTAAGGCATGAGAGGGCCTGCACAAGATTTGATGAGTGTCTGACCCTAGGCAAAGAGCTACTCTGCAGATAAAGTATGTACTCTTTTTTTTTTTGGCAAATGTATTCCCTTATTCAATCTGGGCCACAAAGACAGAAAGTACACGAGTTTGTTTCTTTTGTATCCTAATGCAAACCAAAAGAACAACAGCAAATTATTTAAGGCCTATCAGTAAATGCAGTAAAAGGTCATACTCTTGAGTCTTAAGACACACACATATCCCTCTCCTCTCAAAAAAAAAAAAAAAAAAAAAGGAAGAATAGCAACCCCAACCCCCAAACTTCCTTTTATAGAGTAGAAGTATTTCTTATTCTTTGTGTATGTTCAAAGTTGGGACTGCTTTTTTTTCCCCCCCTCAGTGAGTCTGTGAGAACCCTGCTGGGCTTTTTTTTAACAGAAACATGACATACCTTTTAAGGAATACTGTCATCTGGAAAACAACCCACCCTTTCATTTTAGCCTTGTTAAATTGTATCCAGATTCTCTTTAGTGCTGCTTCTCTCACAGGACATAAAACATTTTGGTTCTTAAACACTTATGAGAGGTACACTGCTTGAGATGTACAGATAGCTTTCATTAGCACTAATGGGAGCTATGCTTCTGCAGGAGAGAATAGAGCCCGAAGATTTTAAATTATGCTTGATGCAGATCTTCCAAATGGAATAAATTACGAGGGATGCTTAGGGGGAAAAGGTCTAAATATCCCCTAAAGCCATAGTTTAATAGCAAAGCAATACTTCTGAGTAACGGAAGTGAAGTCAACAGTAATGGCTTTGCTCCTATCACCATGCTAAGTAGCTGATATTGACTCTTGAAAATTCTTTATTGGATTAGTACTGCACTTGAATTCCATTATTTTCCAAAGGACCTGAGAGATAGTTGTCTGTCTTGAATAGTCCACTAAAATGGATTCAGTTCAGTGCAGTTTTCAAGGCCATTTATCTTAAAATCAGTAAGTTTCCAATTGGCGAACATAATACCAAGATCTTTATTTTTGTTTCTTAATGACCCATTCTGAAAATAGTGCTCCCTGAATCTTTCTTTTTGGGGCATATCTTTTATTTTGTTTTTTAAAAAATGTCTACATTCCATTTTTCTTTGAGAACTATTGCCCACATCTCTGAGATCACTGAAATTGTTTCCTATATTGTTCATTTTGTGACATACCTCCTGTCTTCTTATTTTAAAATTTGTCACATTTTCTTTTATTTGAGACTTCCTCACCCTCCCTCTCCTTCCTCCCACACCCCATCAACCCTCAGTTTGTTCTCAGTTTTTAAGAGTCTCTTATGCTTTGGCTCTCTCCCACTCTAACCTCTTTTTTTTTTTTTTTTGTTCCCCTCCCCCATGGGTTTCTTTTAAGTTTCTCAGGATCCACATAAGAGTGAAACCATATGGTATCTGTCTTTCTCTGTATGGCTTATTTCACTTAGCATCACACTCTCCAGTTCCATCCACGTTGCTACAAAAGGCCATATTTCATTCTTTCTCATTGCCATGTAGTACTCCATTGTGTATATAAACCACAATTTCTTTATCCATTCATCAGTTGATGGACATTTAGGCTCTTTCCATAATTTGGCTATTGTTGAGAGTGCTGCTATAAACATTGGGGTACAAGTGCCCCTATGCATCAGTACTCCTGTATCCCTTGGGTAAATTCCTAGCAGTGCTATTGCTGGGTCATAGGGTAGGTCTATTTTTAATTTTTGAGGAACCTCCACACTGTTTTGCAGAGTGGCTGCACCAATTTGCATTCCCACCAACAGTGCAAGAGGGTTCCCGTTTCTCCACATCCTCTCTAGCATCTATACTCTCCTGATTTGTTCATTTTGGCCACTCTGACTGGCGTGAGGTGATATCTGAGTGTGGTTTTGATTTGTATTTCCCTGATGAGGAGGAACGTTGAGCATCTTTTCATGTGCCTGTTGGCCATCTGGATGTCTTCTTTAGAGAAGTGTCTATTCATGTTTTCTGCCCATTTCTTCACTGGGTTATTTGCTTTTCGGGTGTGGAGTTTGGTGAGCTCTTTGTAGATTTTGGATACTAGCCCTTTGTCTGATATGTCATTTGAAAATATCTTTTCCCATTCCGTTGGTTGCCTTTTAGTTTTGTTGGTTGTTTCCTTTGCTGTGCAGAAGCTTTTGATCTTCATAAGGTCCCAGTAGTTCATTTTTGCTTTTAATTCCCTTGCCTTTGGGGATGCGTCAAGTAAGAAATTGCTACGGCTGAGGTCAGAGAGGTCTTTTCCTGCTTTCTCTTCTAGGGTTTTGATGGTTTCCTGTCTCACATTCAGGTCCTTTATCCACTTTGAGTTTATTTTTGTGAATGGTGTGAGAAAGTGGTCTAGTTTCAACCTTCTGCATGTTGCTGTCCAATCCTCCCAGCACCATTTGTTAAAGAGACTGTCTTTTTTCCATTGGATATTCTTTCCTGCTTTCTCAAAGATGAGTTGGCCATACTTTTGTGGGTCTAGTTCTGGGGTTTCTATTCTATTCCATTGGTCTATGTGTCTGTTTTTGTGCCAATACCATGCTGTCTTGATGATGACAGCTTTGTAGTAGAGGCTAAAGTCTGGGATTGTGATGCCTCCTGCTTTGGTCTTCTTCAGAATTACTTTGGCTATTCGGGGCCTTTTGTGTTTCCATATGAATTTTAGCATTGCTTGTTCTAGTTTCGGGAAGAATGCTGGTGCAATTTTGATTGGGATTGCATTGAATGTGTAGATAGCTTTGGGTAGTATTGACATTTTGACAATATTTATTCTTCCAATTCATGAGCATGGAATGTTTTTCCATTTCTTTATATCTTCTTCAATTTCCTTCATAAGCTTTCTATAGTTTTCAGCATACAGATCTTTTACATTTTTGGTTAGATTTATTCCTAGGTATTTTATGCTTCATGGTGCAATTGTGAATGGGATCAGTTTCTTTATTTGTCTTTCTTTTGCTTCATTATTAGTGTATAAGAATGCAACTGATTTCTGTACATTGATTTTGTATCCTGCAACTTTGCTAAATTCATGTATCAGTTCTAGCAGACTTCTGGTGGAGTCTATCGGATTTTCCATGTATAATATCATGTCATCTGTAAAAAGTGAAAGCTTGACTTCATCTTTGCCAATTTTGATGCCTTTGATTTCCTTTTGTTGTCTGATTGCTGATACTAGAACTTCCAGCACTATGTTAAACAACAGAGGTGAGAGTGGACATCCCTGTCGTGTTCCTCATCTCAGGGAAAAAGCTCTCAGTTTTTCCCCATTGAGGATGATATTAGCTGTGGGCTTTTCATAAATGGCTTTTATGATCTTTAAGTATATTCCTTGGAGGAGTTTTTTTTTCTATGACCCAAAGAGTCATTTCCTTTATTTCATTTCCTGTGACAGCACTGTCTTCACTTGAAAATTTTATTTTGTCTTCCAGGGGAAATCAAGCATTATTTTAAATCAGTATTGATGACTTTTATGGGTAGGAAAAGGGTAGGGCATAGGGTTAGTGAGAGGAAGACAAGATATCATGCACCAGGAGAAGACGAGGTGACTGCCAAAAGACCAAATTGGCTGGTGAATTCATCGTGATTCACATCAGATCTGAGATGTTCAGTATCCCAGCATTCACAGGAATCACATAAGTAATGCCAATCAAACTTAAAACGACTGAAGTAGAGAACCCAGATAGACAAGTCATGAATATACAATGGGAGATACTATTTTCTAGAGTGGGATGGTGGTGCCTGCTCTTCAGGACACTTCTTTCACCTCTGGAATCAATGTAACAAGAAGCCAAATGAATAACCAGAAAGTTTTTCAGTAAGCATGAAATCAGCATAGAGGAAGAGGAAATAAAGAAAAATGAAGGATAATTCATCCAAGTCAGTTGATGCCCAGTGAATCATACCTTCTCTACAATAGGGTAATCTATGTGAGGGGTTCACATGGTTTGTATTCCTGATCACTCTCCCCAGGGTAGTCTGGAAACTACTACCAATCTCTGGGATGTTGGTTTCTATTTTTTTCTTCCATCTGACCATTTTCCTGTGGTTTATTCAGTCCTTCTTTTTTTTAATACTCAGTCTTTCTTTAGACATGGTACAAATTCAATTGCAATGGCTCTTGCTTGTCCAATTACAGTTACTTTGATTTCACTTTTGAGCTTTTCTAAATTATTTTTTAAACATTTATTTATTTATTTTTGAGAGAGAGAGAGAGAAGAGGGTGGAGGGGCAGAGAGAGAGGGAGAGAGAATCCCAAGCAGGCTCTGCACTGTCAACACAGAGTCTGACAGGGGGCTCGAACTCACAAGCTGTGAGATCATGACCTGAGCTGAAATCAAGAGTCAGACACTTAACCAACTGAGCCACCCAGGAACCCCTAAATTTTTGAGATTAGTTAAAATCTCTAGTTAGTGCAACCATCATATGTGCATTTTTCTAGTTCAGAGGCATATTTATTTTCTTCAGTTTTAAGTTCACAGAAAGAGAATGCCTCTCTGTTAATCATTGTATACTGCCACACATCTGCATTATGATACTCTAATAATTTTTTTGAGTGCCTATGATGGACTGGATACTCTGCTGGTGTTCTATGAAGTTCTAAAAGCAGTCTATTTTTATAGGTTAGGAAACTGAGGGTCACAAGAGGCTAAGAAACTTTCCCCCAAACCTTACAGGTATGCAAGAGTGAGAGTTGGGATTCACAGCCAGTTCTTTCTGGCTCTTTTCACTGTGTCCCTCAGCCTCCCATATTTTGTTTTTGATGTTTTGTTTGAAATTACTAAAATGGAAAATGGCATGAAAGGTGGAAGAAGATACTGCTTTACTGTTTTCTTTTTAGTTCTTTTTTGGGAAACTAATGTCATCTATTCCCTGAGCCTACATTTATTTTAATTGTGCCTAGGATTTGGTTAGTATCCATGTCTGCAATCAAAGAAAACGCAATGGAAAAATTCTGAAAAGATGAGGATGCAAGTTGCATATTTCCAAGTGAAGTAGGCCAATCTGGAAAGACTACAAACCAAATGATTCCAACTATATGACATTCTAGAAAAAGCAAAATTATGGAGACAGAAAATGATCAGTGGTTGCCAGGGGCAAGTGGGGGAGGAAGGGGTGAACAGGCAGGTAATTTTTAGCAGTGAAACTGCTCTGTATGATAATATCATGGTAGATTCATGTCATTATGCATTTGTCAAAATCTATAAAATGTACAATACAAGAGTAAGCTCTAATGTAAACTACAGACTTCGGATGATAATGATATAACAATACAGGTTCATAAATTGTGACAAATGTACCATTCTGGTGGGGATGTTGATAAAGGGTGAGGTTCTGCATATATAGGGACAGGAGGTATATGGGAACTCTCTGTACCTTCTGCTCAATTTTGTTGTGAACCCAAAACTGCTCTAAAAATAGAAGTTATTTTTAAAAAGTGCAGTGGAAAGTAGCAAGATGAAGTGGGTGTTCTTTGGAAATGTTGCCTGCTCCCTCTTTGAATAGATGTAGCACATTCAGTTACACAATCACTTCTCTACCCTCATGAGCTTCCTTTCTCTTCTTCCACTCACCCATCCTCATCCATTTTCCTCACAAAACCTTCAGCAGAGAGTAAAGCATCTTTGTGTGCATTTGTGTGTTGATCTGCAGTTGTGGAAAGGAAGGGAAATATGATTAGTGTTTGGTCTGAATAAAGAAAGAATCGTTCTGGTTTCTCCCCTCTCTCCACGTCAAGGTTGCCTTGGTAGAATTGGAGATCGTGAGGATGAATTGGAGGGGCTAGTAGCATAAAAATAAAATTCTTGAAATAATTGTGAAGAGCTACTTTCTTGTCACCTGGTATTTTTCTATCTCATAGTATCTGTTATATTTCATAAGCATTAATCATCAAGAAATACAACTCCTAGGAAGGTTTTTTTTTAATCCCCCAAATAACTCAGTCCTAGAATTTAAAGGCTCTATATGACATTTTATATGTCAAAGATTGCAGCTTCAAAAATCCATCAAATCAGACAGCTCACACTGTTACTGGAAAGGAACATTCGAATATGTGAGCAAGCTTAATGGCCTCTGCTGCCTTTTAAGAATATAAATGGACAATTCTTCACATGCACAGTGCTAAAATTAAATTAGCGGCATGGGATGGCAAATGGGAAAATAATGACATGAAACACCCAGGGTGCCTGCTACTTGCTCAGTGGGGAGGTGAAGACTCCATAGGAGGCAGAAAGAAAAAAAATAGGCTGGGCCATCTAGAGCATGTTCTATGGTTGGCATGGGCGAGGCAGTTGGGCAGCACTGACAGCTGGCCTGCAAGTTGAAGAGGATGGGAGAGTAGGAGGAACAGGCAGGCTTCACTTCAAGCTGTTTTGTGTGCATATGGCCACAAGCTGGCTCCCTGTCAATCTACTGCCCACACCCTCCTCTCTTCATCCTGAGTAAGTATCCATTTTGGAATGTAGTCTGTCAGCCAGAGCCACTGGACATTAAGTAGTTGATCTGCTCAGACAGAATTTGTTCCAACTATAGAAAAAAAAAAAAAGGCAAAGGATATAGTGCTCTGGCGGTTTTTCCTTTATTGAGATACTATATTTCAGTCTTGTAATAAAACTGACCTCTTAGGTCAAGGCTGGTGAAGGACATTCCAGGATAGACAAGGATGGATTTCAGGAGAGACCTAGAATTTAAATCCATTTTAAATTTGAATTTAAATCTACCCAATCCATTTTAAACTAATTGTTTGCTGCTATTTTGTTAAAGATTATTTCTGAAAGCTATTGAGGAACACTGGGAATCACTAGGAATTCTATCTATCTCTGTGATACTATTTAACTATGCATAGAATAGTTTCTTAACACTTTAAAAAGAATAGTTGAAGAAGTAAAAAAAAAATAATTGTTCAAATGGGATTTAACTAAACAGCTACAGACATCTGCACTCCATGAGAAGTATTAGAAAATTTTGTGCACATGTGTATATGAATGTGTAAGTATGTGTGTGTGTATTTGTTTTTGGTGGAATGATTGAAAAAGAAGCATACCAAATAAATATGGTATTTATGTTGGTGACCTGTTTTTTTTTTCTATTTTAAATTCCAATATAGTTAACATACAGTGTTATATTAGTTTCTGGTGGACTGTTTGTTGAAAGGATAATGGCTGTGCACATGTTTGGTAGAAAGCTGTCAACATTTTCACTTGTGGTAATAAGACCACAGATTTGTACATTTTAAAAACATGGCTTTTATCATTTTCTCAGGATCCACATGAAGGAACAAATTGGGATCATTCACCAGTCATAAGCCAAGTGACTATTCATCTCAGTTCTGAATATATAGGTTTTACAAATTCTCTTTTACACAAGAATGCTACCCAAGAGCAACCCTAACTTTTCCCCACCCACACACTTCCAGAAATTCTTTTGAGATCCATAGAAAAGGGCCTTCTGTATTTACAAATAAACAAATTTACAATATATGTTGGAGGAACAATTCAAGCATATATTTTGAAAATAGGGGGAATAACAGTAAGCAAAGGTAAATTATAAATCTAACTGGAAATAGATATATATTTTAAAACCAGAGGATCACACTAAACAGATGCATTTGGTAAGAGAGGGCATGACAATATCAGAAGTTCAAAAGGAGAATGGTATTAAAATTGTAAATCATTAAAGATAACTTTTATTATTTGAACTTTAAATTTCAGAATATGTAGCATAAAGGTGGGGATGTGCATTTATGTGGATTTCCCTTAAAACACCACACTGAGCATTTTTAGGCTGGCATAATTTAACTTTATAATTTAAAATAATTTGGTTTATTTTTCTCCCTGTTTCAGATCAATGGATCAACATTACTGCATTTATTTTAAATGGTGGCATGGGGAGCTCAGGTGATCTGTTAGCTGGTTCCAGAAAGAGTATTAGACTTTGAGAGAAGCTATGAATAAAAACTCCATTCTGTTGCCTCAGTGATTAGCTAAGCCATATTGTAATCTCATGGTTTACTACATGTGGGGCTGAGTGCTTACTGCTTAAAAAAATGAAAGTGACTAAAATGTCTTTAGACAAGAACTGATTGGAGGGCACTTGTTGGGATGAGC
The DNA here is from genome assembly GCF_028749965.1 of Puma concolor. Lineage (NCBI taxonomy): Eukaryota > Metazoa > Chordata > Mammalia > Carnivora > Felidae > Puma > Puma concolor. Next base: position 87,129,532 of record NC_141674.1, read on the forward strand.
ACATTATGTAAGTGCTGAATCACTAAATTCTACTCCTGAAACCATTATTACACTATATGTTAACTAACTTGGGTTTAAATAAAATGAAAAAATAATAAAAGAACTGATATTTTCAAACATTGTGATCTAATATTTACAAAGTGTTAGACATCCAGGAGGTGGTAGTAGTGAGTAATGATTAAGAGTATGGACACAACCCAGGCCGAGAAGATTGATTACCTTTCCAAAACAGGAGGGACCTAAGTGGTTCAGATGTGGCAGATACACGAAGGCATCTAAACAAATGAGAGACATTTTTCACAGACTGATAATGTTAAAGTCAGCTGGAGGAGGCTACATCTCCTCGAACCCTAGATTGTCTCTTTGATTCATTGGAACAATATGACTATTGTAAAATATGACATCATGGAGACATTTTCTGAAATCTGCAAGAGAGGGGTAAGGCATGATAATAGGGTTAGTCAGGCCAGATTAGTCTCATGTTGGCCTTATTGGAGTGACCGGTGCAATTGAATTCAATATTGTCAAATGGTCAATCTGATTATACTTGTGTGTGTGTGTGTGTGTGTGTGTGTGTGTGTGTGTGTGTGTTGCAGGAGCATTTGAAGGGAGATGATGGCCAATGTATTTATGGGAATTAGCTGGCAGGTAAAAGCAGTAAAGGAGAGGGTTATATGTGATTGTATGTGTGTTAGTTATCTGTTGCTGTGTAACACATTGCCACCAAATTTAGAAGGTTATAAACAACCTTAACCATTTAGTATCTATCACCTTTTCTGTGGGCTAGAAGTATGGGAACAACTTGACCAAACCGTTATGGCTTGAAGATTCTCATGAGATAGCAGTCAGATGTCAGGTGAGACTACTGGGATATGAAGACTTGACTGAGGCTGGAACATCCTCTACAAAGGTAACTAACTCCTATGATTGGCAAATTGGAGCTGACTATTGGTGGAAGTTCTCAATTCCTCTCCCGGAGTGCCTTTCCATGTGGCTGGTTGACTGTCCTTATGATATGGTGGCTGGGTTCCACCAAAGTGAGCCAAACAAAGAAACTGAAGCTTCAATACCATTGGTAGCCGATCGTTGGAAGTCACACTGTCATGTCTGCCTGTACTTTAGTTATCACATAAGCCAGCTCTGATTCGTATAGAAGGAGACTAATATACAGCATGAATACAGAAAGTGAGGATAATCAGGGGCCATTTTGGAGGTTGGCTGTCACAATCCATTAAGAGAAATTCCCTTTCCTTTTTCAAGTAATTGGGATAGAACATGTTTTCACTAGGAAGTCCTTGTGAATACTTGTCATCATACTGTGATGTTGAATCACGATATTTATTATATGCAGGAGTACTGACAGAAAGTAGAAGTACATTGGAATTACCCTGTGGAGTAATTATGGTAGAATTGCTATCAAATAGTGGTAAGAGAGAGAAAAAAATCTGTCCCCCAGTCAGATTATTACATTAAAAGAACAAACTGAACACAAGCAAACAAAGCAAAAAAAACATAATGACTCTGGAATGGCTAAAAAAAAAAAAAAAACAACAAAAAACTGGGCTAACTTTTTGTATTAGAGACCAATCTGAAAAACCTGTCCTTTTTTGAAAAATATATATTTTCTACCTCAAAAGAGAAAGGAAGAAGCATATAGTCTGCGAACATTCAAGAACATGACACAAGTGGATTGCCAAGAGGCTTTCTTCTGTTTTCTGCCAAGTATCTCAGTGATTGAACTGTACTCCTCATTTGAGTTTACTGTATTATTGAAACTGTCATGTTGTGTTAAATGGAACCATTTGTTTCTCCACACTGGCTGATGAGTGTTTTAGGTTGGCATTGTACTTGGCTGGCCTATATTCCAGTGTACGATGACTAATTAGCCTGAACTTGGGTGACAGAGTTGGGAAGGGAGTAGTGAGTGGTTAGCGAGATGTCAATCCACTATTGCCAACTCCTACCTCAAAATTTCTTGTTCTAGGTCTCCATTTATCATCCATGTCAACTTTTCTGCTCATTGGCTCCTGCTTGACATCTAAATCACAATTTGGGTGACCATAGGCATTCTGATACGTAAACATTCCTTTGACCAAGTTGAGTATGTAATAAAAATAAGTCCCATAAGGGATTCTAGCCACTGCGATTGATTGGAAACTATTCTAGGGCTGTAAAACTTGTGGCATTCAAAATAATTTTTAATATGGGAGGACTTCAGAAATGTTGTAAGAGAACTCTGCAAATTCAAGTTGTATTGATTCATGGGTGAATAACAAACCCAAGCACCATAGTATTTTCTTCCTCTCTAGATCTGTGCTGTAATGATATCCAAGTTTCAAAATATTACTTGTCTTGTAATCTACCCAGATTCTTGGCATTTTAGCAGCTGTGGCCTAGATTCGCATTGCCCATCCTAGTATCCATCTCCTCTTCTTAGAACTCTAAGGCACGTGATTGTCTGGAATAAGGACAACATTTGCAGTTAGATATGGTCGTATGCCTAAAGGTCTATGCCTTTGGCTAGACCTTTGGAAGGAGGACAGTGGAAGTGCATGACAGTTTCTGGGAAACTTCTGTAAGATAGATTGTAGGTGTGCTTTAAACCTGCTTCCCCCTTACTTGCTTCCTTCTGTGTAGAACTCAGATGTGATGGTTGGAGCACCATGTTGGACCAAGTATAAGTAATCATGAAATGGAACTGAAGGCAGTCCAAGTCCCAGGTGATGAGGAAGCCACCATATCAGCTCTTGCTTGCCTATCCTGGACATCACGTGAGAAGGAAATTTCTATTTGGTGAAGGTAAGTTACTTTGGTAGAGCTCCATTGCAGGATCTTTATGAAGTCTTAGATTTAAAAGTGGTCTTCTACTATGCTGGTAAACATGTGGCATTGCCAGTCCCTTTGTAAGCTGTGTAGAAATAACAATGGCACTTTCCATGTGATAGTCAGAGATACATCACTTTAGTAGCATCGCAGGGGAGAATCACAGTACCTCAATGCAGTATGCCTACACAGAAGCTCCAGATGCTGTCACTTCTGTTGCCAAGAAAGCAGCTGCCTCTCCCGATTCCCTGTTGGTTCCAGGGCACATTCCTGGGTGATTCATCTTGGGACACATGTGTTCATTCTGTGCCAGAATGAGGAACACCAATTTCAACTTTTGCAATTCATTAATGTTTTCACACATGTGAGGTCATGGAAAGTTTTTGTAATGGCTGTTTTACGGCATTATGACTTCAGTGATAAAATACTAATTTTTTTTCATATTAGAGGATAAAAAATATGAGAAATTTAGCGTCCTATATGTGGCCAAATGAGTCCAAATTTTTTGCAAATAAAAGATAGAGAAAACAGACTTGGAAATAAATATTCAAAACATGAAACCTGTAATTATTTAACTCACAAGCTGTAATCCTTTCTGAATTAAAGCTCTGGCTTAATATGCATGTTTCAATAGTATCATACCCTTTAAAGTGAATTCATCCACAGTTTGATTAAAGAATTACAGTCGTGTTAACTGTGGCTATTTTTGTAAAGTAATTATGGAATACTTATTATGAATAAAACACTGAATTATACCCTATGAAGGGGGGAACACAAGTGTCTAAAGTAGAGAAAACAGCATGAATATGTCTTACTTAGTATGGTATTAACGGTATACACATATCGTAATTCATTGAAGACCTGAAGGAAATGTGCTGAACTTTTAGCATTAGTCTTGAGTTATTGTGCAGGGTATTTGGTGAATCTTTAGTGTCCCTTGGTAGCTTCAATAGGTGTTTGATAAAAAGCTATGTTTTTCAAAATCATGGCTATTATTTGATTATTCATGTTTTCATCACTAGACACTGCATATATGATGTATCTTATAATCTCTTCTAATTAAAAAAATGCTGCTACTGTAAACATGGCTGGCAACTCCCTTTATGTGCACGTTTTGCAAGTGTGAAGAATGGCTGTTCATTTGCAGCTGTAATCAGTTCACTGAAAACATTTGTTTCTCTATAGCTGACAGTTCTGAAGCCTGTGTTAAAATAGAGTCAAAGTCGTTCCTTAACAGAAGTGCAAGAGACAGTTTTCTACGGTTTCCTATTATCTCTCAAATGTGTTTTCTACTCAGCTTACATGTTCTATACAGGTTTGCAAGAGAGCAGCCGCTTGGGAATCCTGATGCCGAGAGTGATAATAATGCCTATTAGAAGTCAGGTATTTTACATATATTTTTTGTAAACTTCATAATAATTTAAAGGGCAGTTATCATAGCTCCCATTTTGTTAATGATAAAACTAAGACACAGAGGGGCGCCTGGCTGGCTCAGTCAGTTAAGTGTCCGACTCTTGGTTTCAGCTCAGGTCATGATCTCAGGATTCATGGGATTGAGTTCTGCATAGGGCTCTCACTGACAGCGCAGAGCCTGCTTGGGATTCTCTCTCTCTTTCTCTCTCTCTCTCTCTCTCTCTCTGCCCCTCCCCCCCCACACTCTTTCTCAAAATAAATAAACTTAAAAAAAAAACAAACCTGAGACCCAGAGATTTAAGTTAACCTTTTAAGATCAAAATACTGATTAATGGAAAACGTTGGTTTGAACTCAAGTCTGTCAGTAGCAAAATTGTGGTTTCCACTATATGATACTACTTTCCATGTGATACTAGACTTTCACTATTACAGTCCCTTTACAGCAGTTGGGATATTGGAATGAATCTGCTTCATTTTTAGTGGGTTGAAATATTTCATGACTTTGTTGTGAAGCCCAGTTGATTTACTGCTTAATGTCAGGTAGCGTCCACTGACAACACAGGTGAAATTACCTAAGAAGCCAAACATACACACCATGATTATGACCGTTTACCATCTCTTTTCCCCAAAGATGCTTTTATTGTTAAAGAGGTTGTGCTGAAATGTGATGTTTTAAAATTAAGCTCATTGAGGATATATATATATATATATATATATATATACACACATATATATATACTATTTCTAGGAATAATTTATTTCTAGGAATTCCTGGTGATGATATTTTAGGGAGTCTCAATTAAGAGAAGAGGTGAATATTCTAGTCAATGGATGCAAACAGTACTGTAGAGATGGGTGAAAATGACCACATGATAATAGACTGTCAGGGGGATGGTTTGTAATGCATGAACTGGTTTGTGGCGCAGGCCGTTCAGCCGGTAATGAGGCAGCAGATACTGCCTGTGGCTTGCACGTTTAAAGCTTTCTGCCTAATTTGCAGAATATTAAAGGGAAAACCTGGTAGAACATTAGAATAGTATTCCTTTAAAGGCAAACCCCAAAGAAGTCAGATCTACTGCCTGTTCCTCAAGGTATGATTCAGGCCTGTTTAGAGACACGCCCTTTCCAGGCCCCAATTCATTGTATTGTGTTGCAAATATAAGGCAAACGACGTGTTCCTTCCCACTACTAGAGAGCAAACTTCACCCAAAGGCTCCATTTCTCTCTCTTGTATAAAGCCTAAACCTTTTGATACCTCCCTGAGGCTTTTAAACAGTTAAACAGGTGATCTCATGGTTCCTGAGTTCAAGCCCCCACGTTGAACTCTGTGCTGACAGCTCAGAGCCTGGAGCCTGCTTCAGATTCTGTGTCTCCCTCTCTCTCTCTGCCCCTCCCCCACACATGCTCTGTCTCTCCCTGTCCCCAAAATAAACAAACACTAAAAAAAATTTTTTTTTAAATAAATAAACAACAGTTAAGCATGGCAATGTTGGGAATGGGTTGTCCAATGAGATACTTAGAGATGACAAAATCCTGGGATCCTAGAACTCCTTGAACTCAGAAAAAGCATCTGAAAGACTGACAGTTTTGCATACATAGATTTTTAAATCTCACATTTTGTAAGAGACAAGCCATTTAGCTCTTGTTTTATCACCAGCAATTTGAAGCTATCATTGAGACAGAAAATATGACCTGTGAAGTTTCATGGCATATGTAAAACCTTTCCCATTTTTCAAGTTACTCTCATTTGCTTAGTCATTTACTGAAATAAGATTTCTTGTGAGATAAAACACCACAACCACCACCTACACAAACAAATAAATCAATAACTAACTCTTCCCTCAAATACCTTATCACAAGAAATTCATTTGCTTCTTTCACAAATCAATTATTTGTATATTTGGAACTTGATGTCTTTGCAAGTTAATAATTGGTTGTTTAAATCAGGAGTAACTGCATTTGAACAAAGTTATTCCCATATTGGACCCATTCTTTTTTGAAGTTGGAACTTCAGGCAGTAAGGAGTTCATTATTCTTTGTTTGTATTTTGCTATTGTTAAATAATTTAAACAAGGAAGCCTTTGGATTGAGATGGCTTTAAGGTCCTAGCAGCCTACATGCATAAATGAAAATCTAAGCCTGTAAATGCCTCAAGGTTATGAATTTGAAACCTAAGGACAACCAATCATAACCAACCGAGACGTTAAACTACAGCCAGTCAAGAATTTCCTTACTTTGCTTCTACCTTTGCTCTATAAAGTCTCTCCCCCAGCTGCTGTCAGTGGATCCACCCTAACCACTTCTGATTTGTTGCTGCACTGATTCAAATAGATTTTTGCTTAAATAAACCCTTAACATTTTTGACATGCCTCAGTTTCTCTTTTAACAGTATGAACTGTTTCCCACTCCCCACTCCCCAGTCGGGTTAAGAAGGCGTTTGCAAAATCATATATTCTTAGAATTTCCCCATGACTTTGAACAACGATTCTGAGTAAGAGATGAATTCTTGTGCTGTGTAAGGTAATAATAATACTTACCCTATGGCACTGACATAAGGATAAAGTGAGTTAGTATGGGTGAAGTGCTTTTTATTTTTTATTTATTTATTTATTTATTTATTTAAAAAAATTTTTTTTTTAACGTTTATTTATTTTTGAGACAGAGAGAGATAGAGCATGATCGGGGGAGGGTCAGAGAGAGAGGGAGACACAGAATCTGAAACAGGCTCCAGGTTCTGAGCTGTCAGCACAGAGCCTGACGTGGGGCTCGAACCCACGAACTGTGAGATCGTGACCTGAGCTGAAGTCGGATGCTTAGCCGACTGAGCCACCCAGGCGCCCCTGAAGTGCTTTTTAAAAGAGTTCCTGACACATAATAGGCGCTCAGTGTAAGGTGGTTATAATTATTGCCTCATTGCTTTAGTCCTGATCATCATCATCTTTCACCTAAATAACAGCAATAACCTATTAATTTTTTTTTTTTGCCATCAGTCTTATCTCCCTCTAGCCTTTTTCCACAGAACAAGCCAGAATTATCCTTTTTGAGGTACAAATATGCTGCTCCCATTGCTTGACTTTAGTAGCTGCCTGTTACTCACAAGATATAATCTAAACTCTTTACTATTACAGTCTGGTTTCTCTTAGTTCTCTTGCCTTATCTTGTAATCCCTCAACCTCAAAATCCACATCTTTTAATTTTATTTGTAAACCCAATGTTTAAAAAAAATGAATTAGAAGCTTCAACTTGGTTTTCTTTTATTAATAATCAATTCATGAATTAGTGGATTAAAATTTCCCCTGCAATTAACTCCATTTATAAATTTAGTTATTTTATATTCCCTTGAGTGTTTCAAACCACATTAAAATTTTTTAAATCTCTTGATCTTAGGCGCCTTAAAAAACAAGTAAATGTGCTTTTTTTTATAACGGTAAAAAATACATAACATAAAACTTGCATTTTTACCATTTTTAAGTGCACAGTTAGTTCAGGGTCCTTAAGTGCATTCACACTGTTGTCCAGATATACTTTTAACTAGAGCTTTAAAAATAGTCTAAGGGCTTAAGCATATTTTGTAAGTTTGATTAAATCAAACTTATAAATGTTGAAAATTGGGTCTCCAAAAAATTCATATTCTGTCCACAATTTAGTTATTTTATATCCTTTATGTTAAAATAAAAATACCAGTTAGATATTTCAATGTGAAATCACAAGGCTTTTATGTCATATTCTCTTAAACATTTGGAACATAAAAAATACATTAAAGAAAACATTTCAAAAATTTACTTATGAAAATGGGTAAGGTTGTATTACCATCTTGATGCAAAGGAACAGCATCCTAGTAGGCCAATTTAAATATTCATTTTCTGCAGGCACATCATACAGGAAATGAGAATAGTCACATAACCAATGTTAGACTTGCCAAGAAAAAAAAATTCAAAGATTTGGAAATGGGCAAGAGGGATGATTGCCCTTTTAAAGGAATGTTAGGGATTTCCTTCAGAGATTATCTGACATTATAGGGCTATGCACCTTTGATTGTTTCTCTGTGACAATTTCAAAACCATAGAGCTAGAAATTAAGTTATAGAAAACTGGTATTTCTCAAGTGATTCTCATGCATAGCAATACAAGTGAATTATGTCGTGTAGAGATGTAACTTGTTTCTACTATGTGGAAAAAATAATTTCAAATATTTTGTTTTAAGTTATTAACCAGTTTTAATCTATTAGCAAATTCATTTTAGCAAGCTTGATTGCCTACACATATATATCTATCTGCTTTAAATTCACCTTTCAACCAGTTTTAACACCTTATTGATTTGCTCATTAATTAATGAGCTAAAATAAAGTGTTTGATAGTATTCATTTCATACTTTTATGAGTCATGTTCTTAATTTTGTAAAAATATATACTTCAGAAAATTAGATTTTTAAAATAGAATGTCTGATTAAAAATATCCTGGGGCGCCTGGGTGGCTCCATCAGTTAAGCTTCCGACTTTGGCTCAGGTCATTATCTCACGGTTCCTGGGATGTGACGGGCTCTGTGCTAACAGCTCAGAGCCTGGAGCCTGCTTGGGGTTCTGTGTCTCCTCCTCTCTCTGCCCCTCCCCTGCTCATGCTCTCTTTCTCTCTCTCTCAAAAATGTATAAACATTAAAAAATTTAAAAAAAAATCTTGACTGACAAGTGACAGCATGCTGAGAGTGAACTATTTACTAGTTGAACAAGTCATAATCCCTATGTTCTTTAGAAAATTTTTCACACAGTGGGGATTTATTCCCAGAAGAAGTCATTAATTACTGCATGGAAAACATTTCTGTTCCAGACCAGTGTTGAGAAAAGTTACAAACTTTTAGAATGTTTCCAAAAATTATTCACAACATTCTTGAGGTTACAGAACTACTTACCATTTCTGGCTGTCCTTGGAGAAGAGACCCAGGATGATTCAGCCAAGCCGCAGGTAAACATGCTGAATATTCCCATCTCTTTCTAAGGAATTTTTTAAGATATGCCTTTTTGGTGTGTATATGTTATGCATCTTTTCTTTTTTCCTTCCTTCCTTCCTTCCTTCCTTCCTTCCTTCCTTCCTTCCTTCCTCTCTCTCTTCCTCCCTCCCTCTCTCCCACCCTTTCTTTCTCTCTCTCTTCCTTCCTTCCTTCCTTCCTTCCTTCCTTCCTTCCTTCCTTCCATCCTCTATTTCTTTCTCCCTCCCCCACCCTTTCTTTCTCTTTTTCTCTCTTCTTTCTTTTTCTCTTTCTTTCTTTGTCTCTCTCTGTCTCTTTCTTTCTTTTGCCTTTCTATTTTTCATCCTCTGATTTTGATGGATAGAATCCCTTACTCGTTTAACTAGGTAGTGCTAATCTCTTTGCTGAATGTTTAAATTGAACAAATCTTTTTATTGCCTGATTGGTTTCTATTTCTCTTGCTCATTAGACACCATTCTTTCACTGACACCCATCTTCACTCTTTTCCAGCTCATACAGAGAACTACAGACATTGCCCCTAGTACACCAGGTTGTCCCTTGTCTTTAGATCTTTGTACCTAAACCTGCAATCATCCTGCCCCTACTTCTGAGATGAACTTCTCTGGGAGGTTTTTCTGCTTTGAAACTCAGGGTTAGGTTTATTTTGTGTGTGTGTTCTCATCACAGATGTATCTATCTCTCCTGCGGTGCTTATCACACTGCATTGTAAATACCTGTTGCCTTGCCTGCTATCTCTATTAGATAATCTTGAGGATGGGGACAACATCTTGTTCGCTGTTGGAGCTTTCACACTAAAGAGAGGCCCCATAGAAGGTGCTTAGTACATACTTATGAGAAAAAAAAAACAGATGAAGTTCAGGGAGCAGTTCTGAGACTTCAACACTATATTCTGATGGTGGAACAAAGATCAAACACTAGAAAAATAAATCCATGTTGTCAAAGCTCCTAAGGAATCTAAGGCCACTTTAGTAGCATTTTGCTAGTCTTGTCAGTTTACTGACCTTATCTAATTCATTCTTCATCAACCACTTTTATAGAAATATCCTAAGAGGACCAATGGCTAAAGGTACTTGTGACCTTATTAAAAGCGCTTATGGTTGCTGGATGAGTAACTTTAAAACAGAAATCAAGTTTTCTCTTGTCATAGAGAATGACACCAACTCTCCTCTGCTCATACAAAAGATTTAAGCCACGATAAATGATGAAACAATTTTAAGACATCATATTCCAGCAGCTGCTAGTTTGGTGTTTTCTCTTGCAGGCAGACACGGTTTCATAGAGTCTTTGCTGGTGTTAAAGGGAAGCCCTGACTCCAGGCCTTTTCCATAGGTGAGGTCTCGTTCCTGTCTTTTCGTTTTGTTTCACTCCTTAGAAATTTTTTTTGTAGAGTTTACTTTGGACTGTCCAAGATTTCCAGTGTTTCTGTTGCAATCCAGTTGGCTATGACCTAGAGACTTATAAAGAAAACAATTAGCATTTTATGTTTAGCTGCAATTTTCAGTGTATCAACCACATGTGATTGTACCATATTTCTGCTCAGTGACTCCCTAATTAGTAACAGTCACAGATGCTCTTGCTGCATTCTTGGAATCACTATCTGAACAAAAATAAAGCTAATGTGCTCTATTTTAGTTATAATAAATTTTCAGGTACCACACAAATCATGAAAATAGTCAATGACAACAGATGTTACCAATTACTTTGTAGTTCTGTATTGGGGGGGGAAGAGGGGGTTGAATATGCATAAGACATTTCTTTCTTTCTTTTATATTTATATTTTGTGATAAAATGGTAGCTGAAAGAAATGAGATAATTCAAAATTATTAACAGTATGTGTGAAATTGTACAGAATACTTCTATAATTCTAATGTTAAGGAAAGAGTTGATACTAATATATTACCTTAGGTAATTATGACTTATGTTTATTGTGTTTCAAGGGATGTGATTTGCTTTTAAGAGCCAGACAGATGCTACAAATCTTTCTTCCCAAGAAAAAACATTCTGAGATTCCTCTCAACAATTGTGAATTATTTGTTTTGAACATTGTGGATGTCTGGCATTCATTTTGTGTTATCCTGACCCTTTTGTAGCCAGGCATCAAAATCCGTTTTTCTAGTACTGTGGTTAGTCTGCCTGACAAGGATTTTAAAATGCATTTTAGTTTGGAACCATAGCTAATGTAGTTAATGAAAGTACTTTCTTACTTTCTATTCTGATGATGAGGAAGATGTCTGTGCAGTGAAAGTAGTTAGCTAGTAAAGAATATCATCTCATAGCCCATTGATATGTTATTTTATGAAATTAAGTGAGGTTTTCTTCTTTCTTGTAATTACTGTCTATCTTATTCCATATAGAATGTCAGATACTAGGAAGAATAATAGATACTTTAATTTTACTTTTTTAATTATCAAGAATTAAAAAAAAATATGACCTAACCCTTCAAGGGTGGGTATGATAAGAATGTTTACATTAAGTATTCCAGGTACTAGAAAAAGCTAATCTGAAAGTTACCAACTACTTTTAGAAAGAATTATTGGGTTGGGGCACCTGGTGGTTCAGTCAGTTAAGTTTCTAACTTTGGCTCAGGTCATGATCTCACAGCTTGTGAGTTCAATCTCTACCCTGGGCTCTGTGCTGACAGCTCAGAGGCTGGAGTCTGCTTTGGATTCTCTGTCTCCCTTTCTCTCTCTGCCCTTCCCCTGCTTGTGCTCTCTCTCTCTCAAAAATAAACATATAAAAAATAAACATTAAAAAATTGCTGGATTTATTTTAATTTATATAATATAGATGTATATTACACATATAATTAATGTTGACTTTTAATGTACCCGACTTCACCCATGAGGGGTTTCCAATTAGGGAATTGTGTAACAGTGTCTAAGATGACAAGAGTAGCAAGGGTTTTTGCTTTTTTTTTTTTTTTTAATTATCATTTATTTTGAGAGAGATAGAGAGAGAGCACGATGAGGGGAGAGGTAGAGTGAGAATCCCAACCAGGTTCTGCACTGACAGTGTAGAGCTCAATGTGGGGCTCGAAGTCATGAACCACAAGATCATAACCTGAGCCAAAACCAAAAGTTGGACGCTTAACCATCTAAGCCACCCAGGTGCCCCTGTTTTTAAATTTTCACCCCTACTTTAGTTTTTTTTCAAGACACTAGTCAATTTGGGGACATTGTGAGCCATTGTGGTATTGATGTAAGCTTCTTGCTGAAAAGGAGATTAGTTGGCTATAATAGGAATCTAGACATACCTTTTTAGTAGATTAATTGGATCAGTGGTTCCAGATCTTTACCCCTCCTCTAGCCCATGAACTTTGCTTTGTGACTTTGAAGTTGCCCTTACTTAAAGAGGTAAAGTTTCTCTCTGTCCCTAAATTCTGAATTTGGCCACGTGATTTGCAGATTTGGTATGTGTAGACGTTTGAAAAAGTGCTTGTATATTCCTGCTTCTGCTCTTGACCCTCTGCCTTTTCCACAGGAACACACCCAAGCTAGGCTGCTGGAGGAATGTAAGGGACATGTAGACAGAATCAGCCACTGACAGCCAGTCAACCCGACATGCAGGTGAGTCCAGTTGTTAGCAGAAGGCCCACTTCGTCTAACTTGCTCACATATAGACTTGTGGACTAATTAAAGGCTAATTTCTAGCATAGTTCATTCATAGTATCATTGTGGCAACAGGTAACTGATATAAATCTCATTCAAGATTTGTTTCTTTTGGGGGGAAATGAGAATTCCCAACTAATGGCTTCAGGGATACTTTCTTTTTCTTAGATTCAGACAGTTCAACCACTGGATAACGGAGGCCTGATAATTCCAGTTAGATAGGATTATAATTGTAGCTTAACCGTGAGGATCAATAGAGCATGTGTTTTAGGCCCCTGGTGCCTGCTTCAGGTGCAAGAAGAAGTTTTAGGCTGAATGCAAAGTATTAATTACCAGAGAACACAGAGTCAGGCATATATTTTTTGCTAATGGAATGTACTAAAACCTGATTACAAAAAATCCTAGGGGACTTGGGAAAAAAAGCTATAAGGGGCATTTTATAATGTCCCACTTGCACTGAGTTCTAAGTTAGGTCAGGGGGATTTAAAAGCTTAACATTATCCAAAGACTTTCTTGGTACATCAGGTGTTTATAAGGAATTTTCAGCATATTATCTATTCACTATATAATCACACACATAAATATATTTTTGCCCTCTCTAGAAAATTTTAGAGGGAGATTTATTTTATTTTTTCTTTCTTTTTAGTTTCTTAATACTACCACTTTTGGCTTTGGTATTTCCTTCCATTAAACAAAATACTAAGCTCCTACAGTCTATAATTTAAAAAAATATTTCAATGTTTATTTTTGAGAGAGAGAGAGAGAGAGAGCATGCGAGAGCATGGGGGAGGGGCAGAGAGAGAGGAAGAGAAAGAGAGAGTGGAAGAGGGGCAAAGAGGAAGACGCAGAATCTGAAGCAAACTCCAAGCTCTGAACTATCAGTGCAGACCCTGACTCAGGGCTGGAACTCACAAACCATGAGATCATGACCTGACCCGAGGTCGAGCGCTCAACCGACTGAGCCAGCCAGGTGCATCTACAGTCTACAATTTTAACCTCTACTTTTAAAATTAAAAATACTCTAGGGGCGCCTGGGTGGCGCAGTCGGTTAAGCGTCCGGCTTCAGCCAGGTCACGATCTCGCGGTCCGTGAGTTCGAGCCCCGCGTCAGGCTCTGGGCTGATGGCTCAGAGCCTGGAGCCTGTTTCCGATTCTATGTCTCCCTCTCTCTGCCCCTCCCCTGTTCATGCTCTGTCTCTCTCTGTCCCAAAAATAAATAAACGTTGAAAAAAAAATTTTTTTTTAATTAAAAATACTCTAGAAATTTATCATAAGCATGATATTTAATGGTTGTATAATACTTAGTTGCATGAATTTAGGCATAATTAACCATTTCCTCTTCTTTTCTACTCTATCACTATTCAAAGTTTTGCTGTAGCAATATTTTTTGTTTGTATTTCTTTCTGATTACCTTTTTATGATGGATTTCCAGAAGTGAGGTTATGGATTCAGATGTTATCAGTATCGTAAAGGCCTAAACTTCTGAATACACTTAGCCTAACTTTTTAAGAAAGGTTATGTTGCTTCTTGAAGTGTGTGAAATTGCTTTTCTTACAACAGACTTGCCAGCATTGAGTACATTCTTGAAAAATTACCCTATGATAGTATACATATATTATGAAATTTACAAAGCTCAATAATGCTAAAAAATAACAAAAGTGTAATTGTTTTCAATTGCAAAAAATAGTAACTTTTCTCAGATTAAAGATTATTATGTGGCTTTGAAACTGTGATAGAGCTAGAAAGGCAACATTCTTCCCCCCCACCCCATGCTTCTAGGTCAAGGGACCTAGAACAATGATTCATGATAGGATTCTAATTTCCAGCTAATTGAGGGCATGTCTTGAGGCTTTTAGTTTTGGAACTCTAGGTACATAAAGAAAAGGGAATGAGGTGACAACTACCACAGGGAAAGTAGCAACTGGCCCTAAGAGTGTGTGTCTGAAACTTCACAGTATAGAGGGAGGTACAGTTATGGATATTCAGACCATATTATAAGGCTTGAATGCTTGGATGTTATGATGCTTGAAAACAGGAGACGGTGAGATAGTGAGACTAGTAGAAGATTGAGGATACAACAGGCCTTGTTAGAATCCTGTCTCTGTCACTTATGAACAATGTTGTCTTGGGCAACCAATCTGAGCCTTATTTTTCTCATTTTCTAAAAAGAAGATAATATTTTTCTTATTTTCTAAAAAGAAGATAATTGTTTCTAAAAGAAGATAATAATAAAGTGTTCTGATGTAAGTAAATAACAACACAGTTTAAATGCACTTAGTGGGGCCCCTGGGTGGTTCAGTTGGTTGAGCCTCCAACTTTGGCTCTGGTCATGATCTCTGGGTTTGTGGTTTCGAGCCCCGCATCAGGCTCTGTGCTGACAGCTCAGAGCCTGAACCTGCTTCAGATTCTGTGCCTCCCTGCTTGTGTCTGCCCCTCCCTGCTTGTGCTCTGTCTCTCTCTGTCTCTCTCTCTCCCTCTCAAAAATAAACATTAAAAAATGAATAAATGCACCTAGTAATAACAGTTATCAAAAGGAAATGATGAATGGATTGGGTGTCATGGCATAGATTTAATGATGGGGTTCTGTAAAATTTGAAGCATCAGGAAGCCAAAGAATAACAGAAATTTGGGGGGATCTGCAAAACGTTGTGGACTAAGTGAAAAAAATTTTGGGCTCTGGTGGGCACTTGGGCATTTTTCCTTTTACCTGCATGATAACTCAGTCTCCCAGTGGTAATGCTTAATGGAGCAGTGACCAGATGTGAATACTTGGGCTGCCTTGCCTTGCTACATCTTTAATTTTATCCTCTAGTGAAATTACTGTTATCAGAAACCGTGTGTTTGGAACTACGAAATTAGAGAATTTTGGGCATTTATTGGGATTGCTCTAATTGAGGGCATCTAGGAGAAAGACAATAACTTGGTATGTCAAGCTGATATGGAGGTTGGGTCTGAGGGGCACCTGGGTGGCTCAGTGGGTTAAGCATCTGACTTCAGCTGGGGTCATGATCTCGTGGTTCTGTGAGTTTGAGCCCCACATAGGGCTCTCTGCTGTCAGTGTGGAGCCCACTTCACATCCTCAGTCTCCCTCTCTCTGCCCTTCTCTTGCTTGCGTGTGCGTTCTTTCTCTCTCTCTCTCACTCTCTCTCAAAAATAAACTTAAAAAAAAAAAAAAAGTTGACGTTGAGATATGGCTATGGCCAAAACCTGTTTTCAGAGAAAACAGGAGGCTAGAAAACAACACAGATGGTCTTTGCCTCAAACCCATTGTGGCTAAGAGACTGTTAAAAAAAATCTTTGTGGTTAACAGTTATCTAAAAACTGATAGAGAGGTAAGTTGTAATGAGACACAAATGGTTTGAGTTTTCTAATGCCCATATGCCAGGTCTAGACCTATCATTTTATATTCACAAGAAAAGAAATGTAAAACATGTGCTGGCATGTAATGCCACATTTGATTAATTTTGACTATTATTAGGATTGTCAGTAATTCCTGCAGCTAAATTTACTGTGTAGACATATGCATTGATTATTGAGATGGGCACATTGATGTGTCAGCTATGCCTGCCACTGGCAAATCATTTCAGCTCAATATAGAAAGGCAGAGTTTGATATCTTGTAAAAGTCTTTTAATAAAACCCTCTATTGGAACTAGCCCTATTTAAATGGACCATTATGATTAGGAAAGGGACTTTGGTTTCCCCAAAGAGGAGTCTTCTACTAATGAGGATTAATTTGAGAATTAGGGAAATTACTTAGAATCAGAAACAGCTGAGAGGAAATGGTTTTAAAGATTTGAATTGGGTTGAATGACTGTGGCTCAAAAATTGGAATTGTTCTTTGTAAGAAATGCCATTAACCCAAACTGAAGGATTAGCAGAGGATTGTGAAAAAGTAAATGAGGCAGTTCTCATTAAGATAGTTTCTTTGGACTGAGTAAAGACGAACGAAGCACTGTTCTTGTATTACTCACTGGTAAAGTGTTAGTTGGACAGAAAGATCCACACATATTTAATTTGTTTTTTTCTTATTTTTTTCTCTTGTACATTACATGTATTTTTCATTCCACAAGGGGATGTTTATAGGGCATCACTAAAAATGACACAGGAACTAGGACCATATACTTCTAGAGTGGATGGGATTTTCATTTGACTTTCTACCCTGTGACAGTCTTCCTGATAGTAAGTTGGTGTCTGTGCTGGAATAAATCCAGGTCGGAGAAATTCAGGATCTCACGAATCAGTCCATTTCCTTCGCCGATAGCACCAAATGTTAGCAAACTCTTCTTTGTGGGGCAAGAAAAATGGTTGCTGCACACCACCTGGGGTTTGCTCTAGGTAGCAGGAGAATCAATCTTCTGTTACATATCTACTCTGCTGTTCTGGGAGCAACAGTGATGGAGGAGAGCACAGTGACCTTAGAGCCCCTCTAAATTCTTAGAGAATTTCATTAGGAATTTGTGAAGTCCTAAATAAAAGCTTAAAAGTTAAGATTTAGGTGATTCTTTGAATAGTTAAGATGAAAGTCTGGCTAGCAGGCTTTTTTCTTTAGGAAAACAAATTTTCAAAAATTATGAAAGCAAGACCCAGGCTATATTAAAGGGGAGGAAATGCGTAAAAGAGAATAAAACTTAATAAAGGAATAGGGATTTGGCTTTGATCTGGGGTGATCTAAAGGCTGAGTTTGAGGTTCTGGGACTCAGGGAAGAAATCACTTTATAAGTGGTGTCCAAAAACATGGTGTGGGCAAATTAACTCTAAGAACATTGGTTTTTGATATTACAGGTTTTTGGTTCAGTTGGTTAGTTTCATACTGTAAAGCTTCTCAGCAAATGGAAGATTTCAGCAAAAGTATGTTTTGTAACAACAATAGATGATGGTGCTTTGTGAAATGAAAGGGGGATGGCGTGGGGCAAAAAAAAATCCAGGACAGTTGTAGGAAGAGGGTGAGGCAACCAGAGTAGCCTATGAGAAAACATCAGAGCAGGGGCGGCAGGTGAGAGCAGAGAAATGGCTTGTAGAATATAAGCACCTTCTTTGTCCCTCCAAGAAATCATGGAATTGTGGGGACGAGAGGAGTGTTATTTTGCTTGCCTACTAAAGGAAAATAAGAACACAGAAGCTCACAGAGGACTTGGAGTCATTTGGGTTACAGTAGCCAATGATTATATAGCACTGATTGATTTTAGTTTTTAGAAGCTTTCTCGAATAAGTTTAATACTATGTGCACAAGGACTTTTCTCAACCAACTGAGCCACCCAGGTGTCCCTTGCACAAGGCCTTTTCTTAAATATTTAAAAGCTGCCCTGCCTGTCCCCAGTTGGACAGATACAGCTCTATCAAGCATTCCACAAATACTTGGACTCCAGATCTTCTCCCCTCACCATCTTGGACTTGGTTCTCTGGACGTGCATTCTTTTCTCAATATCTCTCTTAAAATGTCATACTTAAAATGGAGCTTAGTATCCCAAGACTAGTCTATCCAATGAGATTCAATGAGAGAAGAAGCATGTGACCTCCCTTTTTCGGAGCTTTGTACTTCTAGCTTTGCATACTAAAACAGAATCAATTATAATTATGGACCCCTTATCACACTACTGACCCATATTCAACTTTGATTTAACAAAACACCTAATTTTTTGACACAGAGATATTTTTAAAAATATTTTTTAATGTTTATTTATTCTTGACAGAATGAGAGGGAGAGGGAGAGAGAGAGAGAGTGAGCGGGAGATGGGCAGAGAGGGAGAGGGAGACACAGAATCCAAAGCAGGCTCCAGACTCCAAGATGTCAGCACAGAGCCGGTGCAGAGATTGAACTCAAGAACCATGAGATCATGAACTGAGCTGAAGTCAGACGCTCAACCAGCTGAGCCACCCAGGTGCCCCAACACAGAGATATTTTTTATTCATATCTCCATTATTCTACAGTTGTGGAGTTCATATTTTTTAAGACTAAATTTTATTGTGCACATGTGGTCCATCTTGTTTCTTGAATTCACTCTGGATCTTGATTTATGCCCTGTAAAGATTTTATAAGGTTGCAAGATGTAAATACTTTCTTTTTCCCTTTTCCAGCTTTATTGAGGTATAATTAACAAATTGTAAGATATTTAAAGTGTACATCGTCGTGATTTGATGTACATGTACATTGGGAAAGGATTCCCACCATCTGGTTAATTAACACATTCATTACATAATTATGTAATTACTTAAATGACTTATTGGTGAGAATATTTAAGTTCTCCTCTCTTAGCAAATTTTAATGATAGAACACAGTGTTATCAACTATACTTTCCATGTTATACATTAGATCCTCAGATCTTACTCATCTTACAGCTGCAGACTTGTTGTTCCTTTTACCAACCTCACCCTATTTCCCACACCTGCCACATTTTGGCAACCACTTTTTTACTTTCTGTTTCTATAGGTTTGATTTTTTTTTTTTTTTTTTTACCATGAAGTATTTGTCTTTCTTAGTCTGGCTTATTTAACCTAGCATAATGCCTTTAAGTACCATTCGTGTTGTTGCAAATGGCAGGATTTTCTTCTTTCTCATGGCTGAATAATATTCCATTGTATATATACACTACATCTTCTTTCTCTACTCGTTTATTCATGAACACTTAAGTTTTTCCATATCTTCGTTATTGTAAATGATGCTGTAATGAACATGGGGGTGCAGGTATGTTTTCGAGTAGTGTTTTCAGTTCCCAAATAGGAGTAGAATTAGTGGATCATATAGTAGTTTTATTTTTAATTTTTTAAGGAACTTCCATACTGGTTTTCATAGTGGCTATGCCAATTTATAATCCCATCAAGGGTTCACTTTTCTCTATGTCCTTATTGACATTGTGATGTCGTTAGCTCATCTTTTTTGATGATAGCCATTCTGACAGATGAGGCAATACCTCATTGTGGTTTTGATTTACATTGCCTTGATGGTTAGTGATGTTGAGCACCTTTCCATGTATCTCTTAGCCATTTGTATGACTTCTTTGGAAAAACATCCATTTGGTTCCTTTGTCCTTTTAAAATGGATTATTTTGCTCTTGAGTTATATGAGTTTCTCATATAGTTTGGGTATTAACCCTGTATTTGATATATGGTTTGCAAATATTTTCCCCCATTCTGTAGGTTGCCTTTTCACTTTGTTGATGGTTTCCTTTGCTGTACAGAAACTTTTTAGTTTGATGTAGTCCTACTTGTTTATTTTAATCTACTTTCTTGTCAATGTTGAAAATACTGAAAAGAACAAGGCAGAAAATAAAACATGGCATGCCATTGTTTAGACACAGTTACTCAATCAACTACACATCTGTGTAAACATGCAACATTTGGCTCTCATGGTCTCTCTTAGTCATCTAGAGATTCTGGAGAATAAAACAGCCTCCATAATCAATAGAATCTCATGCCACATATTCTACAGTTTTAATTTCAATTAACAAAGAGATATAATGTTTCATTCAAATGGGAATATACTGTAACCTGCTTATGGATCTTCAGTTTCTTACAAATACTATGACCTCTTTCAAATTTATGGTATTAGGATTGTTTTTATTTTTTTTATTTTTTTTTTTTATATGAAATTTATTGTCAAATTGGTTTCCATACAACACCCAGTGCTCATCCCAAAAGGTGCCCTCCTCAGTACCCATCACCCACCCTCTCCTCCCTCCCACCCCCCATCAACCCTTAGTTTGTTCTCAGTTCTCAACAGTCTCTTATGCTTTGGCTCTCTCCCACTCTAACCTCTTCTTTTTTTTTTTTTTTTTTTGTTCCCCTCCCCCATGGGTTTCTCTTAAGTTTCTCAGGATCCACATAAGAGTGAAACCATATGGTATCTGTCTTTCTCTGTATGGCTTATTTCACTTAGCATCACACTCTCCAGTTCCATCCACGTTGCTACAAAAGGCCATATTTCATTTTTTCTCATTGCCACGTAGTACTCCATTGTGTATATAAACCACAATTTCTTTATCCATTCATCAGTTGATGGACATTTAGGCTCTTTCCATAATTTGGCTATTGTTGAGAGTGCTGCTATGAACATTGGGGTACAAGTACCCCTATGCATCAGTACTCCTGTGTCCCTTGGATAAATTCCTAGCAGTGCTATTGCTGGGTCATAGGGTAGGTCTATTTTTAATTTTCTGAGGAACCTCCACACTGCTTTCCAGAGCGGCTGCACCAATTTGCATTCCCACCAACAGTGCAGGAGGGTTCCCGTTTCTCCACATCCTCGCCAGCATCTATAGTCTCCTGATTTGTTCATTTTGGCCACTCTGACTGGCGTGAGGTGATATCTGAGTGTGGTTTTGATTTGTATTTCCCTGATAAGGAGCGACGCTGAACATCTTTTCATGTGCCTGTTGGCCATCCGGATGTCTTCTTTAGAGAAGTGTCTATTCATGTTTTCTGCCCATGTCTTCACTGGGTTATTTGCTTTTCGGGTGTGGAGTTTGGTGAGCTCTTTATAGATTTTGGATACTAGCCCTTTGTCCGATATGTCATTTGCAAATATCTTTTCCCATTCCGTTGGTTGCCTTTTAGTTTTGTTGGTTGTTTCCTTTGCTGTGCAGAAGCTTTTTATCTTCATAAGGTCCCAGGAATTCACTTTTGCTTTTAATTCCCTTGCCTTTGGGGATGTGTCGAGGAAGAGATTGCTACGGCTGAGGTCAGAGAGGTCTTTTCCTGCTTTCTCCTCTAAGGTTTTGATGGTTTCCTGTCTCACATTCAGGTCCTTTATCCATTTTGAGTTTATTTTTGTGAATGGTGTGAGAAAGTGGTCTAGTTTCAACCTTCTGCATGTTGCTGTCCAGTTCTCCCAGCACCATTTGTTAAAGAGACTGTCTTTTTTCCATTGGATGTTTTTTCCTGCTTTGTCAAAGATGAGTTGGCCATACGTTTGTGGGTCGAGTTCTGGGGTTTCTATTCTATTCCATTGGTCTATGTGTCTGTTTTTCTGCCAATACCATGCTGTCTTGATGATGACAGCTTTGTAGTAGAGGCTAAAGTCTGGGATTGTGATGCCTCCTGCTTTGGTCTTCTTCTTCAAAATTACTTTGGCTATTCGGGGCCTTTTGTGGTTCCATATGAATTTTAGGATTGCTTGTTCTAGTTTCGAGAAGAATGCTGGTGCAATTTTGATTGGGATTGCATTGAATGTGTAGATAGCTTTGGGTAGTATTGACATTTTGATAATATTTATTCTTCCAATCCATGAGCAGGGAATGTCTTTCCATTTCTTTAAATCTTCTTCAATTACCTTCAAAAGCTTTCTATAGTTTTCAGCATACAGATCCTTTACATCTTTGGTTAGATTTATTCCTAGGTATTTTATGCTTCTTGGTGCAATTGTGAATGGGATCAGTTTCTTTATTTGTCTTTCTGTTGCTTCATTGTTAGTGTATAAGAATGCAACTGATTTCTGTACATTGATTTTGTATCCTGCAACTTTGCTGAATTCATGTATCAGTTCTAGCAGACTTTTGGTGGAGTCTATCGGATTTTCCATGTATAATATCATGTCATCTGCAAAGAGCGAAAGCTTGACTTCATCTTTGCCAATTTTGACGCCTTTGATTTCCTTTTGTTGTCTGATTGCTGTTGCTAGAACTTCCAGCACTATGTTAAATAACAGCGGTGAGAGTGGGCATCCCTGTCGTGTTCCTGATCTCAGGGAAAAAGCTCTCAGTTTTTCCCCGTTGAGGATGATGTTAGCTGTGGGCTTTTCATAAATGGCTTTTATGATCTTTAAGTATGTTCCTTCTATCCCGACTTTCTCAAGAGTTTTTATTAAGAAAGGGTGCTGGATTTTGTCGAAGGCCTTTTCTGCATCGATTGACAGGATCATATGGTTTTTCTCCTTTTTTTTGTTAATGTGATGTATCACGTTGATTGATTTGCGAATGTTGAACCAGCCCTGCATCCCAGGAATGAATCCCACTTGATCATGGTGAATAATTCCTTTTATATGCCGTTGAATTCGATTTGCTAGTATCTTATTGAGAATTTTTGCATCCATATTCATCAGGGATATTGGCCTGTAGTTCTCTTTTTTTACTGGGTCTCTGTCTGGTTTAGGAATCAAAGTAATACTGGCTTCATAGAATGAGTCTGGAAGTTTTCCTTCCCTTTCTATTTCTTGGAATAGCTTGAGAAGGATAGGTATTATCTCTGCTTTAAACGTCTGGTAGAACTCCCCTGGGAAGCCATCTGGTCCTGGACTCTTATTTGTTGGGAGATTTTTGATAACCGATTCAATTTCTTCGCTGGTGATGGGTCTGTTCAAGCTTTCTATTTCCTCCTGATTGAGTTTTGGAAGAGTGTGGGTGTTCAGGAATTTGTCCATTTCTTCCAGGTTGTCCAATTTGTTGGCATATAATTTTTCATAGTATTCCCTGATAATTGTTTGTATCTCTGAGGGATTGGTTGTAATCATTCCATTTTCATTCATGATTTTATCTATTTGGGTCATCTCCCTTTTCTTTTTGAGAAGCCTGGCTAGAGGTTTGTCAATTTTGTTTATTTTTTCAAAAAACCAACTCTTGGTTTCGTTGATCTGCTCTACAGTTTTTTTAGATTCTATATTGTTTATTTCTGCTCTGATCTTTATTATTTCTCTTCTTCTGCTGGGTTTAGGCTGCCTTTGCTGTTCTGCTTCTATTTCCTTTAGGTGTGCTGTTAGATTTTGTATTTGGGATTTTTCTTGTTTCTTGAGATAGGCCTGGATTGCAATGTATTTTCCTCTCAGGACTGCCTTCGCTGCATCCCAAAGCGTTTGGATTGTTGTATTTTCATTTTCGTTTGTTTCCATATATTTTTTAATTTCTTCTCTAATTGCCTGGTTGACCCACTCATTCGTTAGTAGGGTGTTCTTTAACCTCCATGCTTTTGGAGGTTTTCCAGACTTTTTTCTGTGGTTGATTTCAAGCTTCATAGCATTGTGGTCTGAAAGTATGCATGGTATGATTTCAATTCTTGTAAACTTATGAAGGGCTGTTTTGTGACCCAGTATATGATCTATCTTGGAGAATGTTCCATGTGCACTCGAGAAGAAAGTATATTCTGTTGCTTTGGGATGCAGAGTTCTAAATATATCTGTCAAGTCCATCTGATCCAATGTCTCATTCAGGGCCCTTGTTTCTTTATTGACCGTGTGTCTAGTTGATCTATCCATTTCTGTAAGTGGGGTGTTAAAGTCCCCTGCAATTACCACATTCTTATCAATAAGGTTGCTTATGTTTATGAGTAATTGTTTTATATATTTGGGCGCTCCAGTATTCGGTGCATAGACATTTATAATTGTTAGCTCTTCCTGATGGATAGACCCTGTCACTATTATATAATGTCCTTCTTCATCTCTTGTTACAGCCTTTAATTTAAAGTCTAGTTTGTCTGATATAAGGATGGCTACTCCAGCTTTCTTTTGGCTTCCAGTAGCATGATAAATAGATCTCCATCCCCTCACTCTCAATCTAAAGGTGTCCTCAGGTCTAAAATGAGTCTCTTGTAGACAGCAAATAGATGGGTCTTGTTTTTTAATCCATTCTGATACCCTAAGTCTTTTGGTTGGCGCATTAAGCCATTTACATTCAGTGTTATTATAGAAAGGTATGGGTTTAGAGTCATTGTGATGTCTGTATGTTTTATGCTTGTAGTGATGTCTCTGGTACTTTGTCTCACAGGGTCCCCCTTAGGATCTCTTGTAGGGCTGGTTTAGTGGTGACAAATTCCTTCAGTTTTTGTTTGTTTGGGAAGACCTTTATCTCTCCTTCGATTCTAAATGACAGACTTGCTGGATAAAGGATTCTCGGCTGCATATTTTTTCTGTCTAGCACACTGAAAATCTCGTGCCAATTCTTTCTGGCCTGCCAAGTTTCAAAAGAGAGATCAGTCACGAGTCTTATAGGTCTCCCTTCATATGTGAGGGCACGTTTACCCCTTGCTGCTTTCAGAATTTTCTCTTTATCCTTGTATTTTGCCAGTTTCACTATGATATGTCGTGCAGAAGATCGATTCAAGTTACGTCTGAAGGGAGTTCTCTGTGCCTCTTGGATTTCAATGCCTTTTTCCTTCCCCAGTTCAGGGAAGTTCTCAGCTATTATTTCTTCAAGTACCCCTTCAGCACCTTTCCCTCTCTCTTCCTCCTCTGGGATACCAATAATGCGTATATTATTTCTTTTTAGTGTATCACTTAGTTCTCTAATATTCCCCTCGTACTCCTGGATTTTTTTATCTCTCTTTTTCTCAGCTTCCTCTTTTTCCATAACTTTATCTTCTAGTTCACCTATTCTCTCCTCTGCCTCTTCAATCCGAGCTGTGGTGGTTTCCATTTTGTTATGCATTTCGTTTAAAGCGTTTTTCAGCTCCTCGTGACTGTTCCTTAGTCCCTTGATCTCTGTAGCAAGAGATTCTCTGCTGTCCTCTATACTGTTTTCAAGCCCAGCGATTAATTTTATGACTATTATTCTAAATTCACTTTCTGTTATATTGTTTAAATCCTTTTTGATCAGCTCATTAGCTGTTGTTATTTCCTGGAGATTCTTCTGAGGGGAATTCTTCCGCTTGGTCATTTTGGATAGTCCCTGGCGTGGTGAGGACCTGCAGGGCACTTCCCCTGTGCTGTGGTGTATAACTGGAGTTCGTGGGCGGAGCCGCTGTCAGACCTGATGTCTGCCCCCAGCCCACAGCTGTGTCCACAGTCAGACTGGTGGGTGCCTTCTCTTCCCCTCTCCTAGGGGCGGGATTCACTGTGGGGTGGGGTGGCCTGTCTGGGCTACTTGCACACTGCCAGGCTTGTGATGCTGGGGATCTGGCGTCTTAGCTGGGGTGGGTAGGCAAGGTGCACAGGGGCAGGAGGGGCAGGCTTAGCTTGCTTCTCCTTAGGTGATCCTCTTCAGGAGGGGCCCTGTGGCAGCAGGAGGGAGTCAGATCCGCTGCCGGAGGTTTGGCTCCGCAGAAGCACAGAGTTGGGTGTTTGCGCGCGGAGCGAGCAAGTTCCCTGGCAGGAACTGGTTCTCTTTGGGATTTTGGCTGGGGGATGGGCGGGGAAGATGGCGCTGGCGAGCGCCTTTGTTCCCCACCAAACTGAGCTCTGTCGTCCGGGGGCTCAGCAGCTCTCCTTCCCTTTGTCCCCCAGCCTTCCCGCTTTGTGAGCAGAGCTGTTAACTTATGACCTCCCAGACGCTAAGTCGCGCTTGCTGTCGGAACACAGTCCGTCAGGCCCCTCCGCTTTTTGCAAGCCAGACTCGGGGGCTCTGCTTGGCCGGCGAGCCGCCCCTCCGCCCCGGCTCCCTCCCGCCAGTCCGTGGAGCGCGCACCGCCTCGCCGCCCTTCCTACCCTCTTCCGTGGGCCTCTCGTCTGCGCTTGGCTCCGGCGACTCCGTTCTGCTAATCCTCTGGTGGTTTTCTGGGTTATTTAGGCAGGTGTAGGTGGAATCTAAGTGATCAGCAGGACGCGCGGTGAGCCCAGCGTCCTCCTACGCCGCCATCTTCCCTCTCCTCCTTCTAGGATTGTTTTTAAATAGCTTTTTTTGACATTTGCCAACTTAGGACTTGGAGGTTCATTTTCTTCTCTCCTCTGAGTAACAAGAAGTTTCACCTTCCCTGAATGTCATGAGATCCTTTCTCCCCTCTGTTCTCAAGACAATTCTTGGAAGATGTCTCGGATTGTGCTCTTATACTAAAGGAATTTTGTAATTTTAGTTTGTGAAGAACTAAGATGTGGTGTTTGCCCAGCTTCTGTCTGTGATTACTTTCTTCATCTTGCATTTAAGCTTTCAGTAAAATATACAATCTTATTTAAAGAATTTTTAAAAAACTTTTTACCCCCTCCCCATTATTTCAGGCCAAGAGAACATTTTAACTTGCTTAATATAAATTTAATTTAAATGTAATTTACATACTCTATGTTGTATAAGCAATGTACAAACATGGTCTTGTTGTAACAATATAAATGTTATATAAACACAGTTTTATTCTGTCAGAGTCTCAGCTATATTTACATCACTATCTCCTTGTATTAGTCAGTTTTCTTAGTTATAGTCAAATTCATTCTGGTGAGTTTAGACGAAAAGGAATTTGTTACAGCATGTTAGTGGGCTCAGAGAATTTCTAGGTGTACATTGAATCAAGGCTGTATTATACAGACAGGAGCAATGTGAGTAGAAGAAATGCCCAAACACATCACGGCACTATTCCCAAAGAAAGCAAGAAATCTTACTACAGTCTTCTGTTATTCTATACCTATTCACCAAAACCTCCTCTACAGATACTGATAAAAATCTTAGGGCCTTCTTGACCATGAATGTCAGATCTGTGCAACCCCTGCTCACAATCTTGTCTCTGTCAAAGTCTCGTTAGTGAGTCTGTTAGTGGAATATAGTCAAATGAAGAACCTACCTACAGGCAACTTGGGAAATGCAGACGTAATTTTCCCACCCCTAGGGAGCAGGGAGATACACTGTAAGGCTGCTGGAGTGGTGTGAAGTGAATCAATATGCAGTATCTGCTGCGGCCACCTCTTGGGTCATCTAACATGTACTCTTTTTTCCCAGAGTACAACTTCCCACAACAATGGGAGCCAGCAGCATGCTCTATGTATAAAGAACCCAGTATAAAGGAACAATTCTTTTTGGAATTGAAGAAAGGCTGACCTTCTCCCGAAAGGGGAGGATCACTATATCATCAGTCATTAAGTGATGTTCATAATTCTTGTTCAGTCATTATTCTGGCTTAATATTCTTAATTATGTACCAGATTTATAAAGTTTATCATGGTCAGCTTATCTTATACAAACTAGTAGGAGAAATGTAAAGGCAAAAAAAAAAATAGTCAATTGGTAAGGGAAGAGAAATTCTTAATTCCTGATTCATTTCCCTGTGTATCCATTATCTAATTTTGTCACCCTCAGCCCTGTATTGAGTTGTAGCTTTTCTAAAATTTATTGCTGGATAAGGTGGTACTAGGAGTCCATTGGTTTCAGGCTTACTCCTCCTGCCTCCCCTGCACAGCAGAACCTTTATTTCCTCTTGAAAATCAGCACTGGGGGAACTGGGTGCCTCAGTTGGTTAAGAATCTGACTCTTGATATCAGCTCAATTGTGATCTCATGGTCATGAGATCAAGCTCCACGTTGGGCTCTACACTGAACATGGAGCCTGTTTAGGATTCTCTCTCTCGCCCTCTCCCTCTCTCTCTCTCTCCCTCCCCACCCCCTTTCCACATTCTCTCTCTCTCTGTCTCACACACACACACAAAATAAACAAACATTAAAAAAAAAGAAAATCAGCATCATTTATCCTAGTCTATACAGTAATTTCCAGCCTATTGGTCCAGGACATCAGAAAAGAAGATTGGGCAACTGCCGGTTCAACATAGATTTCAGTAGAACTAATAGTTTCCCAGAACCTGGACAGCTAACATTTTCAGCAAGTCAAATAAAATATTTGTTATATTCTCTGAATTGGCCTGAATAAACTTCCAGCAGATGAGCAAGAAGGACCTTGAATCAGCTTTTTATATGTTTAGAATCTCTGCTAATCATATTATGATTACTTCCAGCTAGGTTTATGATGATGTAGTTTTGTTTTTCTTCTCTATCTCCACATGTTCTCTGTCATTCTCTCCTCAAGTCAGTGAGTCTTCATGTAGATGTCACTCTAGCAAGATATAGTGCTTGGTAAATAATAGGTGATCCATACATGTAGAACATTGTTTTTTTAATCCTGACTTCAAATTAGGTTCACTTGGACAGAAGTTAAAGAGAGAGAGAGAGAGAGAGAGAGAGAGAGAGAGAGAGAGAGAGAGAAAGCATGGAAAAAACTTCCTCCATCCTGGACAAAAATCCCAAAACAAAAACAAGTAAAACTCATACTGGGGCTCTACTTAAGACCATCTATAGGGCATCTGGGTGGCTCAATCAGTTAAGTGCCGACTCTTGATCTTGGTGCAGGTCATGATCTCATGGCTGTGAGATTAAGTCCCATTTCAGGCTCTGGGCTGAGCATGGAGCCTGCTTGGGATTCTTTTTCTGCCCCTCCCCTGATTGTGCACACTCTGTCTTCTCTCTCTCTCTCTCAATAAATTTTTGGTTTTTTTTTTTTTTTTGAAGGTCAACTATATGAGGGGTTCTTTGAATGAGGCCCAGGCATCAGTATTTTTAAAAACAGTCTATGTCAGGGGCACCTGGGTGGCTCAGTTGGTTAAGTGTCCAACTTTGGCTCAAGTCATGATCTCATGGCTCGTGAGTTCGAGCCCTACATTGAGCTCTCTGTAGTCAGCATGGAGCCTGCTTTGGATCCTCTATCTCCTTCTCTCTCTGCCCCTCCCCTGCTCTTTCTCTCTCTCTCTCTTTTATCACTCTCTCTCAAATAAATAATTAAAAAAATAAAAATAAATAAAAATAGTCTATGTCATTCTCATGTGCTGCCAGATTTGAGACATGCTATACAATTGTAGGCCTGGAGACAGCCCCCAATCTCTTATTATCTAATTTCACCTTTGGGTAGAAACACCTAAAGCACCTCAGCCAATGAACACTAAAACCTTATAAATACACAAACATACTTTAACTGTTATGTGTGTGTTTAATATGATCCATTTATTGAAGACAATTTTTAAAAATAGAGGTAAAAAATGAAAACAATATCACTTATAATCCCCTCACATAGAGGCCACCACTGTAGACATTTAGATTCATATCCTTGTTTAGAAACCCATCCACAAGTAACTGGGGATCGTGATATATACTTAATTTTTATCCTGCCTTTTCTCCTTATGTTGTTTTGAGCTGTTCTTCAGATTACTAAATGTTCTTTGAAAAACGGGAGTTTTTTTTTTTGTTTTTTTTTGTTTTTTTTTTTTTATTTATATATGAAATTTATTCTCAAATTGGTTTCCATACAACACCCAGTGCTCATCCCAAAACGTGCCCTCCTCAGTACCCATCACCCACCCTCTCCTCCCTCCCACCCCCCTTCAACCCTCAGTTTGCTCTCAGTTCTCAACAGTCTCTTATGCTTTGGCTCTCTCCCACTCTAACCTCTTTTTTTTTTTTTTTTTTTTGTTCCCCTCCCCCATGGGTTTCTCTTAAGTTTCTCAGGATCCACATAAGAGTGAAACCATATGGTATCTGTCTTTCTCTGTATGGCTTATTTCACTTAGCATCACACTCTCCAGTTCCATCCACGTTGCTACAAAAGGCCATATTTCATTTTTTCTCATTGCCACGTAGTACTCCATTGTGTATATAAACCACAATTTCTTTATCCATTCATCAGTTGATGGACATTTAGGCTCTTTCCATAATTTGGCTATTGTTGAGAGTGCTGCTATGAACATTGGGGTACAAGTGCCCCTATGCATCAGTACTCCTGTGTCCCTTGGATAAATTCCTAGCAGTGCTATTGCTGGGTCATAGGGTAGGTCTATTTTTAATTTTCTGAGGAACCTCCACACTGCTTTCCAGAGCGGCTGCACCAATTTGCATTCCCACCAACAGTGCAAGAGGGTTCCCGTTTCTCCACATCCTCGCCAGCATCTATAGTCTCCTGATTTGTTCATTTTGGCCACTCTGACTGGCGTGAGGTGATACCTGAGTGTGGTTTTGATTTGTATTTCCCTGATAAGGAGCGACGCTGAACATCTTTTCATGTGCCTGTTGGCCATCCGGATGTCTTCTTTAGAGAAGTGTCTATTCATGTTTTCTGCCCATTTCTTCACTGGGTTATTTGCTTTTCGGGTGTGGAGTTTGGTGAGCTCTTTATAGATTTTGGATACTAGCCCTTTGTCCGATATGTCATTGGCAAATATCTTTTCCCATTCCGTTGGTTGCCTTTTAGTTTTGTTGGTTGTTTCCTTTGCTGTGCAGAAGCTTTTGATCTTCATAAGGTCCCAGTAATTCACTTTTGCTTTTAATTCCCTTGCCTTTGGGGATGTGTCGAGTAAGAGATTGCTACGGCTGAGGTCAGAGAGGTCTTTTCCTGCTTTCTCCTCTAAGGTTTTGATGGTTTCCTGTCTCACATTCAGGTCCTTTATCCATTTTGAGTTTATTTTTGTGAATGGTGTCAGAAAGTGGTCTAGTTTCAACCTTCTGCATGTTGCTGTCCAGTTCTCCCAGCACCATTTGTTAAAGAGACTGTCTTTTTTCCATTGGATGTTCTTTCCTGCTTTGTCAAAGATGAGTTGGCCATACGTTTGTGGGTCTAGTTCTGGGGTTTCTATTCTATTCCATTGGTCTATGTGTCTGTTTTTCTGCCAATACCATGCTGTCTTGATGATGACAGCTTTGTAGTAGAGGCTAAAGTCTGGGATTGTGATGCCTCCTGCTTTGGTCTTCTTCTTCAAAATTACTTTGGCTATTCGGGGCCTTTTGTGGTTCCATATGAATTTTAGGATTGCTTGTTCTAGTTTCGAGAAGAATGCTGGTGCAATTTTGATTGGGATTGCATTGAATGTGTAGATAGCTTTGGGTAGTATTGACATTTTGATAATATTTATTCTTCCAATCCATGAGCAGGGAATGTCTTTCCATTTCTTTAAATCTTCTTCAATTACCTTCATAAGCTTTCTGTAGTTTTCAGCATACAGATCCTTTACATCTTTGGTTAGATTTATTCCTAGGTATTTTATGCTTCTTGGTGCAATTGTGAATGGGATCAGTTTCTTTATTTGTCTTTCTGTTGCTTCATTGTTAGTGTATAAGAATGCAACTGATTTCTGTACATTGATTTTGTATCCTGCAACTTTGCTGAATTCATGTATCAGTTCTAGCAGACTTTTGGTGGAGTCTATCGGATTTTCCATGTATAATATCATGTCATCTGCAAAGAGCGAAAGCTTGACTTCATCTTTGCCAATTTTGACGCCTTTGATTTCCTTTTGTTGTCTGATTGCTGATGCTAGAACTTCCAGCACTATGTTAAACAACAGCGGTGAGAGTGGGCATCCCTGTCGTGTTCCTGATCTCAGGGAAAAAGCTCTCAGTTTTTCCCCGTTGAGGATGATGTTAGCTGTGGGCTTTTCATAAATAGCTTTTATGATCTTTAAGTATGTTCCTTCTATCCCGACTTTCTCAAGAGTTTTTATTAAGAAAGGGTGCTGGATTTTGTCGAAGGCCTTTTCTGCATCGATTGACAGGATCATATGGTTCTTCTCTTTTTTTTTGTTAATGTGATGTATCACGTTGATTGATTTGCGAATGTTGAACCAGCCCTGCATCCCAGGAATGAATCCCACTTGATCATGGTGAATAATTCTTTTTATATGCCGTTGAATTCGATTTGCTAGTATCTTATTGAGAATTTTTGCATCCATATTCATCAAGGATATTGGCCTGTAGTTCTCTTTTTTTACTGGGTCTCTGTCTGGTTTAGGAATCAAAGTAATACTGGCTTCATAGAATGAGTCTGGAAGTTTTCCTTCCCTTTCTATTTCTTGGAATAGCTTGAGAAGGATAGGTATTATCTCTGCTTTAAACGTCTGGTAGAACTCCCCTGGGAAGCCATCTGGTCCTGGACTCTTATTTGTTGGGAGATTTTTGATAACCGATTCAATTTCTTCGCTGGTGATGGGTCTGTTCAAGCTTTCTATTTCCTCCTGATTGAGTTTTGGAAGAGTGTGGGTGTTCAGGAATTTGTCCATTTCTTCCAGGTTGTCCAATTTGTTGGCATATAATTTTTCATAGTATTCCCTGATAATTGTTTGTATCTCTGAGGGATTGGTTGTAATCATTCCATTTTCATTCATGATTTTATCTATTTGGGTCCTCTCCCTTTTCTTTTTGAGAAGCCTGGCTAGAGGTTTGTCAATTTTGTTTATTTTTTCAAAAAACCAACTCTTGGTTTCGTTGATCTGCTCTACAGTTTTTTTAGATTCTATATTGTTTATTTCTGCTCTGATCTTTATTATTTCTCTTCTTCTGCTGGGTTTAGGCTGCCTTTGCTGTTCTGCTTCTATTTCCTTTAGGTGTGCTGTTAGATTTTGTATTTGGGATTTTTCTTGTTTCTTGAGATAGGCCTGGATTGCAATGTATTTTCCTCTCAGGACTGCCTTTGCTGCGTCCCAAAGCGTTTGGATTGTTGTATTTTCATTTTCGTTTGTTTCCATATATTTTTTAATTTCTTCTCTAATTGCCTGGTTGACCCACTCATTCGTTAGTAGGGTGTTCTTTAACCTCCATGCTTTTGGAGGTTTTCCAGACTTTTTTCTGTGGTTGATTTCAAGCTTCATAGCATTGTGGTCTGAAAGGATGCATGGTATGATTTCAATTCTTGTATACTTATGAAGGGCTGTTTTGTGACCCAGTATATGATCTATCTTGGAGAATGTTCCATGTGCACTCGAGAAGAAAGTATATTCTGTTGCTTTGGGATGCAGAGTTCTAAATATATCTGTCAAGTCCATCTGATCCAATGTCTCATTCAGGGCCCTTGTTTCTTTATTGACCGTGCGTCTAGATGATCTATCCATTTCTGTAAGTGGGGTGTTAAAGTCCCCTGCAATTACCACATTCTTATCAATAAGGTTGCTTATGTTTGTGAGTAATTGTTTTATATATTTGGGCGCTCCGGTATTCGGCGCATAGACATTTATAATTGTTAGCTCTTCCTGATGGATAGACCCTGTCAGTATTATATAATGCCCTTCTTCATCTCTTGTTACAGCCTTTAATTTAAAGTCTAGTTTGTCTGATATAAGGATGGCTACTCCAGCTTTCTTTTGGCTTCCAGTAGCATGATAAATAGATCTCCATCCCCTCACTCTCAATCTAAAGGTGTCCTCAGGTCTAAAATGAGTCTCTTGTAAACAGCAAATAGATGGGTCTTGTTTTTTTATCCATTCTGATACCCTATGTCTTTTGGTTGGCGCATTTAATCCATTTACATTCAGTGTTATTATAGAAAGATATGGGTTTAGAGTCATTGTGATGTCTGTATGTTTTATGCTTGTAGTGATGTCTCTGGTACTTTGTCTCACAGGGTCCCCCTTAGGATCTCTTGGAGGGCTGGTTTAGTGGTGACAAATTCCTTCAGTTTTTGTTTGTTTGGGAAGACCTTTATCTCTCCTTCTATTCTAAATGACAGACTTGCTGGATAAAGGATTCTCGGCTGCATATTTTTTCTGTCTAGCACACTGAAAATCTCGTGCCAATTCTTTCTGGCCTGCCAAGTTTCAAAAGAGAGATCAGTCACGAGTCTTATAGGTCTCCCTTTATATGTGAGGGCACGTTTACCCCTTGCTGCTTTCAGAATTTTCTCTTTATCCTTGTATTTTGCCAGTTTCACTATGATATGTCGTGCCGAAGATCGATTCAAGTTACGTCTGAAGGGAGTTCTCTGTGCCTCTTGGATTTCAATGCCTTTTTCCTTCCCCAGTTCAGGGAAGTTCTCAGCTATTATTTCTTCAAGTACCCCTTCAGCACCTTTCCCTTTCTCTTCCTCCTCTGGGATACCAATGATGCGTATATTATTTCTTTTTAGTGTATCACTTAGTTCTCTAATTTTCCCCTCATACTCCTGAATTTTTTTATCTCTCTTTTTCTCAGCTTCCTCTTTTTCCATAACTTTATCTTCTAGTTCACCTATTCTCTCCTCTGCCTCTTCAATCCGAGCCGTGGTGGTTTCCATTTTGTTATGCATTTCGTTTAAAGCGTTTTTCAGCTCCTCGTGACTGTTCCTTAGGCCCTTGATCTCTGTAGCAAGAGATTCTCTGCTGTCAGCTATACTGTTTTCAAGCCCAGCGATTAATTTTATGACTATTATTCTAAATTCACTTTCTGTTATATTATTTAAATCCTTTTTGATCAGCTCATTAGCTGTTGTTATTTCCTGGAGATTCTTCTGAGGGGAATTCTTCCGCTTGGTCATTTTGGATAGTCCCTGGCGTGGTGAGGACCTGCAGGACACTTCCCCTGTGCTGTGGTGTATAACTGGAGTTGGTGGTCGGAGCCGCAGTCAGACCTGATGTCTGTCCCGAGCCCACCTCTGGGGCCACAGTCAGACTGGTGCGTGCCTTCTCTTCCCCTCTCCTAGGGGCGGGATTCACTGTGGGGTGGGGTGGTCTGTCTGGGCTACTTGCACACTGCCAGGCTTGTGATGCTGGGGATCTGGCGTCTTAGCTGGGGTGGGTAGGCAAGTGCACAGGGGCAGGAGGGGCAGGCTTAGCTTGCTTCTCCTTAGGTGATCCACTTCAGGAGGGGCCCTGTGGCAGCAGGAGGGAGTCAGATCCGCTGCAGGAGGTTTGGCTCCGCAGAAGCGCAGAGTTGGGTGTTTGCGCGCGGAGCGAGCAAGTTCCCTGGCAGGAACTGGTTCTCTTTGGGATTTTGGCTGGGGGATGGGCGGGGAAGATGGCGCTGGCGAGCGCCTTTGTTCCCCACCAAACTGAGCTCTGTCGTCCGGGGGCTCAGCAGCTCTCCTTCCCTTTGTCCTCCAGCCTTCCCGCTTTCTGAGCAGAGCTGTTAGCTTATGACCTCCCAGACGCTAAGTCGCGCTTGCTGTCGGAACACAGTCCGTCAGGCCCCTCCGCTTTTTGCAAGCCAGACTCGGGGGCTCTGCTTGGCCGGCGAGCCGCCCTTCCGCCCCGGCTCCCTCCCGCCAGTCCGTGGAGCGCGCACCGCCTCGCCGCCCTTCCTACCCTCTTCCGTGGGCCTCTCGTCTGCGCTTGGCTCCGGCGACTCCGTTCTGCTAATCCTCTGGCGGTTTTCTGGGTTATTTAGGCAGGTGTAGGTGGAATCTAAGTGATCAGCAGGACGCGCGGTGAGCCCAGCGTCCTCCTACGCCGCCATCTTCCCTACCGAGTGCGAAAAACGGGAGTTTTAGAGGCCACAGAATACTCTACTGTGTGGCTGAACCAAAATATATTTATCTTTAAATATTTCTCATGGAAATTTTCAAAGTAGAGATACAGTGGAAATGAACCACCACATTCCCATTATGGGACTCAAACTTTACCATCCTGATTTAACAGCTTAATTATGGTTTATGTCCCCCTGTAGATACAGGGGAATAGTTAGTTACAAGGCTGTCAGTCCTAAATGATCACTTTGGTTTGTCCTTAGGACACCTTCCTGTCAATGGCCACCATGGATGTTCGTACATAATTTAACCTCCAGATTCAGTTTTGTATTTTCAGTGCAGGCCTGGGGAAGTTCAAAGCATCCACCCCCAAATGTTGGACTCAGCCTATCTTAATGCCTTTGGTAGTTTTTTCTTTCAATTATTGTTATGGCTTTATGATTTTTGAACCATGTATCTTTACCTGGAATTTTTGCAAATTGATGGATTTTTAAAATAGCTTTTTTTTTTTTTTTTTTTTTTTTTTTTTTTTTTTTTTTTTTATCAGTTTCTTTTTTTTTTTTTTTTTTTTTTTTTTATTTTATTTTATTTTATTTTTTTTATTTATATATGAAATTTATTGTCAAATTGGTTTCCATACAACACCCAGTGCTCATCCCAAAAGGTGCCCTCCTCAGTACCCATCACCCACCCTCTCCTCCCTCCCACCCCCCATCAACCCTTAGTTTGTTCTCAGTTCTCAACAGTCTCTTATGCTTTGGCTCTCTCCCACTCTAACCTCTTTTTTTTTTTTTTTTTTTTTTTTTGTTCCCCTCCCCCATGGGTTTCTCTTAAGTTTCTCAGGATCCACATAAGAGTGAAACCATATGGTATCTGTCTTTCTCTGTATGGCTTATTTCACTTAGCATCACACTCTCCAGTTCCATCCACGTTGCTACAAAAGGCCATATTTCATTTTTTCTCATTGCCACGTAGTACTCCATTGTGTATATAAACCACAATTTCTTTATCCATTCATCAGTTGATGGACATTTAGGCTCTTTCCATAATTTGGCTATTGTTGAGAGTGCTGCTATGAACATTGGGGTACAAGTGCCCCTATGCATCAGTACTCCTGTGTCCCTTGGATAAATTCCTAGCAGTGCTATTGCTGGGTCATAGGGTAGGTCTATTTTTAATTTTCTGAGGAACCTCCACACTGCTTTCCAGAGCGGCTGCACCAATTTGCATTCCCACCAACAGTGCAAGAGGGTTCCCGTTTCTCCACATCCTCTCCAGCATCTATAGTCTCCTGATTTGTTCATTTTGGCCACTCTGACTGGCGTGAGGTGATATCTGAGTGTGGTTTTGATTTGTATTTCCCTGATAAGGAGTGACGCTGAACATCTTTTCATGTGCCTGTTGGCCATCCGGATGTCTTCTTTAGAGAAGTGTCTATTCATGTTTTCTGCCCATTTCTTCACTGGGTTATTTGCTTTTCGGGTGTGGAGTTTGGTGAGCTCTTTATAGATTTTGGATACTAGCCCTTTGTCCGATATGTCATTTGCAAATATCTTTTCCCATTCCGTTGGTTGCCTTTTAGTTTTGTTGGTTGTTTCCTTTGCTGTGCAGAAGCTTTTTATCTTCATAAGGTCCCAGCAATTCACTTTTGCTTTTAATTCCCTTGCCTTGGGGGATGTGTCGAGTAAGAGATTGCTACGGCTGAGGTCAGAGAGGTCTTTTCCTGCTTTCTCCTCTAAGGTTTTGATGGTTTCCTGTCTCACATTCAGGTCCTTTATCCATTTTGAGTTTATTTTTGTGAATGGTGTGAGAAAGTGGTCTAGTTTCAACCTTCTGCATGTTGCTGTCCAGTTCTCCCAGCACCATTTGTTAAAGAGACTGTCTTTTTTCCATTGGATGTTCTTTCCTGCTTTGTCAAAGATGAGTTGGCCATATGTTTGTGGGTCTAGTTCTGGGGTTTCTATTCTATTCCATTGGTCTATGT
Source organism: Puma concolor (assembly GCF_028749965.1). Lineage (NCBI taxonomy): Eukaryota > Metazoa > Chordata > Mammalia > Carnivora > Felidae > Puma > Puma concolor. The sequence goes on from NC_141674.1 coordinate 87,167,139, forward strand.
GTCTGTTTTTGTGCCAATACCATGCTGTCTTGATGATGACAGCTTTGTAGTAGAGGCTAAAGTCTGGGATTGTGATGCCTCCTGCTTTGGTCTTCTTCTTCAAAATTACTTTGGCTATTCGGGGCCTTTTGTGGTTCCATATGAATTTTAGGATTGCTTGTTCTAGTTTCGAGAAGAATGCTGGTGCAATTTTGATTGGGATTGCATTGAATGTGTAGATAGCTTTGGGTAGTATTGACATTTTGATAATATTTATTCTTCCAATCCATGAGCAGGGAATGTCTTTCCATTTCTTTAAATCTTCTTCAATTACCTTCATAAGCTTTCTATAGTTTTCAGCATACAGATCCTTTACATCTTTGGTTAGATTTATTCCTAGGTATTTTATGCTTCTTGGTGCAATTGTGAATGGGATCAGTTTCTTTACTTGTCTTTCTGTTGCTTCATTGTTAGTGTATAAGAATGCAACTGATTTCTGCACATTGATTTTGTATCCTGCAACTTTGCTGAATTCATGTATCAGTTCTAGCAGACTTTTGGTGGAGTCTATCGGATTTTCCATGTATAATATCATGTCATCTGCAAAAAGTGAAAGCTTGACTTCATCTTTGCCAATTTTGACGCCTTTGATTTCCTTTTGTTGTCTGATTGCTGTTGCTAGAACTTCCAGCACTATGTTAAATAACAGCGGTGAGAGTGGGCATCCCTGTCGTGTTCCTGATCTCAGGGAAAAAGCTCTCAGTTTTTCCCCATTGAGGATGATGTTAGCTGTGGGCTTTTCATAAATGGCTTTTATGATCTTTAAGTATGTTCCTTCTATCCCGACTTTCTCAAGAGTTTTTATTAAGAAAGGGTGCTGGATTTTGTCGAAGGCCTTTTCTGCATCGATTGACAGGATCATATGGTTTTTCTCCTTTTTTTTGTTAATGTGATGTATCACGTTGATTGATTTGCGAATGTTGAACCAGCCCTGCATCCCAGGAATGAATCCCACTTGATCATGGTGAATAATTCTTTTTATATGCCGTTGAATTCGATTTGCTAGTATCTTATTGAGAATTTTTGCATCCATGTTCATCAGGGATATTGGCCTGTAGTTCTCTTTTTTTACTGGGTCTCTGTCTGGTTTAGGAATCAAAGTAATACTGGCTTCATAGAATGAGTCTGGAAGTTTTCCTTCCCTTTCTATTTCTTGGAATAGCTTGAGAAGGATAGGTATTATCTCTGCTTTAAACGTCTGGTAGAACTCCCCTGGGAAGCCATCTGGTCCTGGACTCTTATTTGTTGGGAGATTTTTGATAACCGATTCAATTTCTTCGCTGGTGATGGGTCTGTTCAAGCTTTCTAATTCCTCCTGATTGAGTTTTGGAAGAGTGTGGGTGTTCAGGAATTTGTCCATTTCTTCCAGGTTGTCCAATTTGTTGGCATATAATTTTTCATAGTATTCCCTGATAATTGTTTGTATCTCTGAGGGATTGGTTGTAATAATTCCATTTTCATTCATGATTTTATTTATTTGGGTCATCTCCCTTTTCTTTTTGAGAAGCCTGGCTAGAGGTTTGTCAATTTTGTTTATTTTTTCGAAAAACCAACTCTTGGTTTCGTTGATCTGCTCTACAGTTTTTTTAGATTCTATATTGTTTATTTCTGCTCTGATCTTTATTATTTCTCTTCTTCTGCTGGGTTTAGGCTGCCTTTGCTGTTCTGCTTCTATTTCCTTTAGGTGTGCTGTTAGATTTTGTATTTGGGATTTTTCTTGTTTCTTGAGATAGGCCTGGATGGCAATGTATTTTCCTCTCAGGACTGCCTTCGCTGCGTCCCAAAGCGTTTGGATTGTTGTATTTTCATTTTCGTTTGTTTCCATATATTTTTTAATTTCTTCTCTAATTGCCTGGTTGACCCACTCATTCGTTAGTAGGGTGTTCTTTAACCTCCATGCTTTTGGAGGTTTTCCAGACTTTTTTCTGTGGTTGATTTCAAGCTTCATAGCATTGTGGTCTGAAAGTATGCATGGTATGATTTCAATTCTTGTATACTTATGAAGGGCTGTTTTGTGACCCAGTATATGATCTATCTTGGAGAATGTTCCATGTGCACTCGAGAAGAAAGTATATTCTGTTGCTTTGGGATGCAGAGTTCTAAATATATCTGTCAAGTCCATCTGATCCAATGTCTCATTCAGAGCCCTTGTTTCTTTATTGATCGTGTGTCTAGATGATCTATCCATTTCTGTAAGTGGGGTGTTAAAGTCCCCCGCAATTACCACATTCTTATCAATAAGGTTGCTTGTGTTTATGAGTAATTGTTTTATATATTTGGGCGCTCCGGTATTCGGCGCATAGACATTTATAATTGTTAGCTCTTCCTGATGGATAGACCCTGTCACTATTATATAATGTCCTTCTTCATCTCTTGTTACAGCCTTTAATTTAAAGTCTAGTTTGTCTGATATAAGGATGGCTACTCCAGCTTTCTTTTGGCTTCCAGTAGCATGATAAATAGTTCTCCATCCCCTCACTCTCAATCTAAAGGTGTCCTCAGGTCTAAAATGAGTCTCTTGTAGACAGCAAATAGATGGGTCTTGTTTTTTTATCCATTCTGATACCCTATGTCTTTTGGTTGGCGCATTTAGTCCATTTACATTCAGTGTTATTATAGAAAGATATGGGTTTAGAGTCATTGTGATGTCTGTATGTTTTATGCTTGTAGTGATGTCTCTGGTACTTTGTCTCACAGGGTCCCCCTTAGGATCTCTTGGAGGGCTGGTTTAGTGGTGACAAATTCCTTCAGTTTTTGTTTGTTTGGGAAGACCTTTATCTCTCCTTCTATTCTAAATGACAGACTTGCTGGATAAAGGATTCTCGGCTGCATATTTTTTCTGTCTAGCACCCTGAAAATCTCGTGCCAATTCTTTCTGGCCTGCCAAGTTTCAAAAGAGAGATCAGTCACGAGTCTTATAGGTCTCCCTTTATATGTGAGGGCACGTTTACCCCTTGCTGCTTTCAGAATTTTCTCTTTATCCTTGTATTTTGCCAGTTTCACTATGATATGTCGTGCAGAAGATCGATTCAAGTTACGTCTGAAGGGAGTTCTCTGTGCCTCTTGGATTTCAATGCCTTTTTCCTTCCCCAGTTCAGGGAAGTTCTCAGCTATTATTTCTTCAAGTACCCCTTCAGCACCTTTCCCTCTCTCTTCCTCCTCTGGGATACCAATGATGCGTATATTATTTCTTTTTAGTGTATCACTTAGTTCTCTAATTTTCCCCTCATATTCCTGGATTTTTTTATCCCTCTTTTTCTCAGCTTCCTCTTTTTCCATAACTTTATCTTCTAGTTCACCTATTCTCTCCTCTGCCTCTTCAATCCGAGCCGTGGTGGTTTCCATTTTGTTATGCATTTCGTTTAAAGCGTTTTTCAGCTCCTCGTGACTGTTCCTTAGTCCCTTGATCTCTGTAGCAAGAGATTCTCTGCTGTCAGCTATACTGTTTTCAAGCCCAGCGATTAATTTTATGACTATTATTCTAAATTCACTTTCTGTTATATTATTTAAATCCTTTTTGATCAGCTCATTAGCTGTTGTTATTTCCTGGAGATTCTTCTGAGGGGAATTCTTCCGCTTGGTCATTTTGGATAGTCCCTGGCGTGGTGAGGACCTGCAGGGCACTTCCCCTGTGCTGTGGTGTATAACTGGAGTTGGTGGGCGGAGCCGCAGTCAGACCTGATGTCTGCTCCCAGCCCACCGCTGGGGCCACAGTCAGACTGGTGCGTGCCTTCTCTTCCCCTCTCCTAGGGGTGGGATTCACTGTGGGGTGGGGTGGTCTGTCTGGGCTACTTGCACACTGCCAGGCTTGTGATGCTGGGGATCTGGCGTCTTAGCTGGGGTGGGTAGGCAAGGTGCACAGGGGCAGGAGGGGCAGGCTTAGCTTGCTTCTCCTTAGGTGATCCACTTCAGGAGGGGCCCTGTGGCAGCAGGAGGGAGTCAGATCCGCTGCCGGAGGTTTGGCTCCGCAGAAGCGCAGAGTTGGGTGTTTGCGCGGAGCGAGCAAGTTCCCTGGCAGGAACTGGTTCTCTTTGGGATTTTGGCTGGGGGATGGGCGGGGAAGATGGCGCTGGCGAGCGCCTTTGTTCCCCACCAAACTGAGCTCTGTCGTCCGGGGGCTCAGCAGCTCTCCTTCCCTTTGTCCTCCAGCCTTCCCGCTTTCTGAGCAGAGCTGTTAACTTATGACTTCCCAGACGCTAAGTCGCGCTTGCTGTCGGAACACAGTCCGTCAGGCCCCTCCGCTTTTTGCAAGCCAGACTCGGGGGCTCTGCTTGGCCGGCGAGCCGCCCCTCCGCCCCGGCTCCCTCCCGCCAGTCCGTGGAGCGCGCACCGCCTCGCCGCCCTTCCTACCCTCTTCCGTGGGCCTCTCGTCTGCGCTTGGCTCCGGCGACTCCGTTCTGCTAATCCTCTGGTGGTTTTCTGGGTTATTTAGGCAGGTGTAGGTGGAATCTAAGTGATCAGCAGGACGCGCGGTGAGCCCAGCGTCCTCCTACGCCGCCATCTTCCTCCAAGGTCCCTTTTATCTAAAATAGCTTTATAGAGATATGAATGATATATAATAACATGCACATATTTAAGCTATACAATGTGATAGGAATTTAAGAAACAAAACAGAAAAAATAGACAAAAACCCAGACTTTTATTTATTTATTTCTTTTTTAATGTTTATTTGTGAGAGGGAGAGAGACAGAGTGTGAGCAGGGGAGGGGCAAAGAGAGAGGGAGACACAGAATCAGAAGCAGGCTCCAGGCTCTGAGCTGTCAGCACAGAGTCCGACGCGGGGCTCAAACTCACGAACTGGGAGATCATGATCTGAGCCGAAGTCAGATGTTTAACTGACTGAGCCACCCAGGCACCCCTTTTTTTGTTAATATTTTTATTTTTATATATTTTTTAATGTTTATTTATTTGTGTGAGAGAGACAGAGTGTGAGAAAAAAAAAACAGACTTTTAAATATAGAGAACAAACTAGTGGTTGTCAGAGGAAGGTTGCTAGGGGGATGAGTGAAATAGGTGAAAGGAATTAAGGGTAAATTTATCATAATGAGCACTGAGTGATGTAAAAATGAAAATAAGAAGAAAATAAAAATAATAAAGTGCATAATGTGATAAAATGTGGAATATGTATACTGCATGGTCTGAATGTTTATGTCCACCAAAATTCATATGTTGAAATCTTAACCCCACAGGTGATGTGGGAGGGGGTGTGGACTTTGGGAGGTGGTAATACCTTTACAAAGAAGGCTCCAGAGAAACACCTTGCCCCTTCTAACATGCAAGGGCACAGCAATAAAGCACTGACGATCAACCAGGAAGATGGCCCTCATCAGAATCTGACCATGCTGGAGCCTTCATCTTGGACTTCTCAGCCTGCAGAATGGTGAAAAATAAGTTTTTGTGTTTTATAAGCCACCCAGTCTATGGTATTTTGTTATAGCAGCCCAAATGGACTAAAATATGTGCACTCTTGAAACTATCACCAAAATCAACACAATGAACAAATTCATCACTCCAAAAAAATATCCTCATACTGTTTGTAATATCTCTCACTGGACTCATCCCTGTCCCTCTCAAGTTTCTGGACAACAGTGATCTGCTTTCTGTCCCCATAGATTAGTTTGCATTTCTTACAATTTTATATCAGTGGACTAATACAGTATGTACTCTTTTTTGTCTTTTACTCAGCATTATTATTTTGAGATTCCTCCATATGGTAGTGTGTATCACTAGTTTATTCTTTTTTTATTGCTGTGTAATATTCAATTACATGGATATACCACTTTTGTTTATCCATTAACCTATTGATGGCATTTGGGTGGCTTCTAGTTTTTAGCTACTATAATAAAGCTGCTACAAATATTTATGTACAAATTTTTATGTTTATGTACAATTTTTATGTTTATTTATTATTATTTTATTTATTTACTTATTTATTTTTTTGAGATAGTGCCAGTGGTGGGGAGGAGCAGAGAGGGAGCGATACAGAGGATTTGAAGGAAGGAGGGCCTGTGTTTACAGCAGAGAGCCTGATGCAGGGCTCAAACTCACAAACCATGAGATCATGACCTGAGCCAAAGTTGGAGGCTCAACCAGTTGAGCCACTCAGGTGCCCCTCATGTACAAATCTTTGCTTTCATTTCTCTTGGGTGGGAAAGCAAAAATGAAATGATAACGTGAAATGGATGAATCATATGATAGTGCATATTTAGAGAAATTGCCAAATTGTTTTCCAAAATTTTGTACTGTTTTATATTGCCACCAGCAGTGACAATGTCCTCCTTATCTTCACCAACATTTGCTATGGCCATTCTTTTTAACTTTAGCTATCTTAGGAAGTATAAAACGTGTAGTATATCTCAGTGTGGTTTTAAACTTGTATTTCCCTGATGACTAATGACGTTGAGCATACTTTTTTATGTGCTTATTTGTCACCTACGTATTATCTTTAGTAGGTGATTGTTCAAATCTTTTGACTAGTTTTCAATTAGCTTTTTTCTTATTGTTGACTTTTGAAAGATATACTTATATATATGCATCTGTATACAGGTCTGTATGTGCATGTGTGTATATATATATATATATATATATATACATATATATATATATATATATGCATCTGTATACAGGTCTGTATACAGATGCATATATATATATGTATATATATATATGTATATATATATATATATATATATATACACACATGCACATACATATTCTAGATTTAAGACCTTTATCATATGTTAAGTTGTGCAATTATTTCCTTATGGTCTATGGCTTGTCTTTTATTATTTTAATAGTGTCTTTCGAAAAGCAGCTTGAAATTTTGATGAAGTCCTGATGGATTTTTGACAATACTGAATAATCTCTGTGTAAGATTTGCTTTAGAATTTGTTATGAGCCAGCTATCAAAGTTATTACCAGTGACTGAGAATGTTCTGTGTTCTTTGTGAGGAAAAACAGAATTTTAATGAGATGTTGAGTTTTTTCTCTGGAAAAATACCTTGATCAAGAAAAAATTATTCTGTATAATAAACATTTCCTTATTTTATTAGCATCAAAAAGGAAGCCATACTTTGCCTAGAGATAATACTGAGCTTTTCCCTCACCCTAAGATGAGAATACACAATGAGAAATTTTACCCCTCCTTGGATTATACCTTTGGTCATGTGTATCAACTAACAATGCATCCTTCTTGTCTTTGTTTCTTGTGGGAGACTTGCCCCCTAATCATGATGGCCTACGAAGTCATAAGTAAGAATGTTTTGGATCTATTCTATGCACATGGATCTAAGTGGGAAAATCTATACTTGTGTGTGGTTTCCTGTTCTGTTCCTTAGCATATCTTGGCCAATGCCTCCCATTTATAGTCAGGATTCTATTCAGGACAATACTGTGCATTTTGGGCCAGTTTGTATACATATGGCAATGGTGATGATGATGACAGTAGTGTAGAGAGATGAAGATTTTTAGCATAGAGCTTATTTGCCTTAATTTTAACATTTTCCAAAGTGTGTATTTATGGAAAATTCCCAAGGAAATTTTTTTTTGAGGGGAAGAAGGGTTTTTTTTTACTCTTTAGTCTCTCTGCCAAATTAATCCATTTCTATGTTTGTAATAAATATCTGATATTTTTGCCTTCAAAACATTTCTTTTTCTCATGACAGCAGTCTGAATTTCCTTTGGGGGAACTAACTGCCTCTTCTTTATTCTTAGTTCATGTATTTTAGATGGCTATGGTTTCTCCTTCTGGTTCTAGGTGAAGATCCATCACCCAAAGCCTGGACTGTAATAACCCTGCATCCTCTTGACCACAACGATGGGTTCAAGGGCGGGAATCTGATTCTTATGACCTTTGAAAGCCTTCTTCTTTTTAAAAATTGAAGTATAGTTGGCATTGAATGTTGTATTAGTTTTGAGTGTACAACATAGTGATTTGACAGTTCTACACATTGCCATTGCTCATCACAGCAAGTGCAGTAAGTGTGGTTACCTGTGTCACCACATTATTACAGTATTACTGACTATATTCCCTGTGCTGGACTCTTCATCTCTGAGCCTTATTTATTTTGGAACTGGAAATTTTCTTAATGGTATTATTGAAAGTGCCTGAAAGGGGTCCCCAAGACATGCCGAAAAGTTAGAAAAGAAGTATGCAACTGCTCATGGCCATTTTGCCACCATGTGGGAGGGGTATCCCTGAGAATGAAACCAACACAGAAAATGGCAAAGCCAAGAGGTGGGTGAGATAGAGGTGGTATGTTCCAAAGGTTCCAGAGGTGGTATGATATTTTTTGAGACTGTGAACTCTGCCTTCATATTAAACTGGTTTTAATTTTTGAACTCAATAAATTATCTCTTACTTAAACTGGTTTGAGTGGATTTTTCTCACTCTAACTAAAGGAATTCTGGCAGAAACAGTGTTTGAATAAAATTAAGCCCTTGACATAGAAGTCTCTTATTATAGAGAGTTCTGTTGTATTCTTGTTCTCTGTGACCCACTTCCACTAAAAATATTTGTAGGTTCTATTAATAGGATTTAATTTTTTTGGGGGGAATCCAAATAGCCTAGAACTCTAGATGGATTTAGCTATTTATTTTTCTTCCTGTGACTGTCTTCTTTCTCACTTTTAGAGTAAGTAGGAAGATATGGATGGAGAGAAATTAATACTTGGGTTAGGATAAGTTGTTGGAGATGTTCAAGTGTAGTCTAGATTCTCCCTTGGCAGATCTGCGGAATGCAGCTGTGAACTACCTCTGGTTCTCTGCCCTGATTATTGTGTTCCTTGTCTTCATGCTCACATTCAGGTTTGCTCTTCTAGTTTGCTACACTCCTAAACTGATTTATAAAAAATTATTTTTAATGTTTTATTTAGTTTTGAGAGAGAGAGAGGGAGAGAGACAGAGCACAAGCAGAAGAAGGGCAGAGAGAGAGGCAGACACAGAATCAGAAGCAGGCTCAGGCTCTGAGCTGTCAGCACAGAGCCTGACACAGGGTTCGAACTCATGAACTGCTAGATTATGACCTGAGCTGAAGTCAGACACTTAACCGACTGAGCCACCCAGATGCCCCTACTCCTAACCTTATTTCAATTCATATCTCAAACATCTCTTTCAAGAAGATTTCCCTACCCTCTGTAGACTTTAAGTGCCCTTCTTCTTCTGTAATACTCCTTTGATGCCCTCTGCTCTTTGTTAATTCTACATCTTATGTCTGTATGTTTTAAATGGTGAGCTCTTCAAATGCCGCCATTGTGTCTTATTCATCTGTATCCCCAGTGTTTGGAGCTATTCCTAGTACAGAGCAGATGCTCCATAATTGTTCTTTCAAAGACAAAACAGAACAAAACAAAATGAAAAAAACAAAAATGAATGCATAGATAACTGGATTTAACTTCTGGATGGTGGGGTTGATCTAGATCTGACCAATCATCAAAATCACCTGGAGACATTTTTTCCTTAGCTTTATTGAGATATAATTGACATATAATATTGTATAAGTTTAATGTGTATAATATGTTGATTTCATACACTTAGATATTGCAAAAATGATTACCACCATAGCATTAGCTAACGGTTCTATCTGTCATATAATTACCATTTATTTTTTGTGGTGAGAGCACTTAAGATCTACTTTCTGAACAACTTTCAAGTATATAATGCATTATGGCTAAGTGTAATCGCGATGCTGGATCAGTAGATTCCACAGAACTTATTTATCTTCTAACACCAATATCTTTCCATTTCCTCCATCTGCTCAGCCTCTGGCATCCACTATTTTAACTCTCTGTTTCTAGGAATCCAGCATTTTTAGATTTCACATATAGGTGGTATCTTACAGTGTTTGTCTTCCTCTGACTTATTTCATCTAGCATAATGCCTTCAAATTCCATGTCTGTTGTTGCAAATGGCAGGATTTCCTTCCTTTTTTGTGGTTGAACAATATGCTCCACTGTATCTATACATACATCTTCTTTATCCATTCATCTTTGGCAGATACTAAGTTGCTTTCGCATCTTGGCTATTGTGAATAATATTGCAATAAAAGTAGATATCTTTTGATATCCTATTTCCATGTCATTTGCATGTATAAACCTGGAGATATTTTCTTTTTTTTTTTTTAATTTTTTTTTTTCAACGTTTATTTATTTTTGGGACAGAGAGAGACAGAGCATGAACGGGGGAGGGGCAGAGAGAGAGGGAGACACAGAATCGGAAACAGGCTCCAGGCTCTGAGCCATCAGCCCAGAGCCTGACGCGGGGCTCGAACTCCCGGACCGCGAGATGGTGACCTGGCTGAAGTCGGACGCTTAACCGACTGTGCCAGCCAGGCACCCCAAACCTGGAGATATTTTCAAACAGAAAAATTTTATTCGGCCAATACGTAGAGATTGTGATGTAGTGGGCATATGAACAAAGTGTTACAGACTTATTTAAGCAATAGAAATTCATTTTCTCATGATTCTGGGAGCTAGAAGTCTGAGATCAAGGTGTTGGCAGGGTTTTTTTTTTTTTTAATTTTTGAATGCTTATTTATTTTTGAGAGAGAGAGACAGATTATGAGTGGGGGAGAGGCAAAGAGAGAGGGAGACACAGAATCTGAAGCAGGCTCCAGGCCCCAAGCTGTCAGCACAGAGCCCGGAGTGGGGCTTGAACTCAAAAACCATGCGATCATGATCTGAAGTCAGATGCTTAACTGACTGAACCACCCAGGTACACATCAGGGTTGGTTCCTTCTGAGGCCTTTCTCCTTGGCTTTCAGATGGCTGTCTTCTGTTTTCACAGGAACTTTCCTCTGTGTCTGTCTGTTTCCTAATCTCCCATAAAGATACCAGTTGTATTGTTTTAGGACTCACTGTAATGACCTTATTTCTCCTTAATCACTTCATTAAAGACCCTATTTCCAACTACAGTCATATTCTGAGGTACTGACAGGACACACAAATTTTGGGGGGATATAATTCAGCCTGTAACAGTGTGTCTGTCTGGCCTGGGAAGTAGAATGGTGAAATAGCTCCATAATAATTCTGAAGATTAGTCTCATTTGGAGATCCTGGATCTAAATTGTCTTCAACATTTCTGTTTCTATTAAAAGTCACATGTTTCACTCTTCTTGCAGCTATGAAAGCCAACATTGGTGTTCTGTTTCTTTGTTATCTTGAGACTCAGGTTATGCCAAAATATCCACATGCAAAATGTACCTATTTATTCAATCTACAACAATAATTATGACTCTTATTTAGTGTATAAAATTATTAATATTTTTTGACAAAGCTTCTCTGGAAGACCAAGACTGATTATATTAGGGAATTCTTTTGTCAGAAATGCTATGGGTCTGGTTTCTAGGGGAAAATCATTTGCAAAATCAAAGCTTTTTTCAATTACAAACCAGGAGAGCCTGTGCATATATCTCCCATATATGCTTTTTGAGTCTATCCGATGCCCACACAATGCTATGTTTCTGAAGGGCTTACTTTCTCAATTGTCATTTATTTGCTTTGTCATTCCAGAGTGATGTATGGTATGGATTTAATTCCCAACACCACACATTAAGCCCAGCTATTCATAGGAAAGGGGACTCTGTCCTTCACCAGGGCAGCTGGAGCCATTATCCCCCCACGTACGCTTTCTTAGAGTTTTTTTGTTCATGGAGTCTAGTAAATGTTTGCCTCCCCCATTGCTTATTCAAAGTCATTGAATATTGTAATTTCTTTCCATTAATCAGCATTATACCTATATGTATGCTGTATGAACAGTGGAAAGGAGTAATGAGGCGTGATGTTTACTCTGATGCTTTTGGTGGGAATGTTCATCTTATGAAGAAATGAACTGAAACCTAAAGCATTCTCCCAAGGAGCACCTATTATGCATTCCACTGAATTTGCTTTTTAGTTTTCTTCTCCTTAGGAGAGAGGGCTTCCCCCACCCTTTGGTCAATCGAGTATGGCACAAGGGTAATGACAAGTCTAATAGATGCTGTAAACCACTACTTCTAATGCACAATGTAATTGAGTCAGAATATAGTGTCTATACTGATGGAGTCCCTGGTGCTTTAACGGCTGAAATTATGATTAGAAAGATCCAGATAATGCTGACTTCTATTACATTAAACCACAGTATTATATGATTTTCCTTGCTGAAGCATATCCTTTTCTTTTGAATTATGCAGTGTTGTCTTAAATGGTTTAATATTACTTTGGAATAGAATTTTAAAACATTGCTGAGAGAATTTAACATTTTTGGTAAAACAGATGCAAGCTCAATTTCCAGCAGTGTTTTTCAACAGTTTCTTTCTGGAACTTTCACAGGAAAGAGCCTTTTTAAATAGCACTCTATGGCAAACCTTCCTAGCCAACTAAAAGGGGATCATGTAGGGGGCAGTCCAATGCCCTGGACATGGAAAGATCATTATCCTAATTGCTGTGTTGCATGCGGAAGCTGTATATGCACTTTTCACGTTGTCAAGGGTGCAAGGTGAGAAAACACTTTATGGATGGTAGTGAGGAGTGGGAGTTACTATTAAAATAATGAATGCCTCCGTAACTCAGACCTAGTGAGATGTGAGTGAAATAGGTTGTTTTCTCCCTTTGTGAATAAAGAACATCGATTACTGCTGTGGACTAAGACACTTTTATGTGTGATGTAAAGCCACCCAATGTAATACTCTAAAACTGTTAGTTTCACCTTGTCTTTACTCAATTGTTTATAATTTGTTTTAAAGGACATTCACTATAACCATATGAATAATAAATAACAAAAGCGATTTTGTGTTGCTGTTAATGGTGTTAAGAGTTACCATTGTTTGAGTGGTTCTTTGCTGAGCATTTTACATATAATAAAATTCAATCCTCACATGATAAAGTTGAAAGAGTTTAAGAAACTTGCTGAATGAACAACAGCCGGTAAGTGGCAGAGCTGGGATGTGAACTCTGGTCTTTGTAAAGCCACTATGCTTTATGACATCTCTTGTGAACCTCTTAGAGAGATCTACCTATCTGAGGGAAAAACAAAAATCATTACCAATGAATTCTGTAAGAATTGGGTTGTTAACCATGACCCTATATGTACATATCAAGTAAATTGGAAACATGAGGACTCCCTGGTGCTCCAGGACGTCTACTATGCAGACAGAGTAATATCAATCTGGACAAGGAAAATATATTTTTATTTAATAAGAAAATAGTTTATATTAAACTAAACAATATTAATAGAATCTTGCAGTCAGTTTATATAGGGTGTCATACACAATCATATTTAAACCATTTTCTAAAAAAAGAAAAAAAATTCAAAGGAAAAAGTAACAATAGTAATAGCTGACTTTTTACCCGGCATGGTTTTAAATACTTAGTATGTTTTTTTTTCTTTAAAAAAACTTTTTTTCATTTTTTCATTTTTGAGAGACAGAGTATGAGCAGGGGCGGGACAGAGAGAGGGAGACACAGAATCTAAAGCAGGCTCCAGCCTCTGTGAGCTGTCAGCACAGGGCCCAATGTGGGGCTTGAACCCATGAACCGTGAGATCATGAGATCACGACCTGAGCTGAATTCAGTTCCCTTAACCAACTGAGCCACCCAGGTGCCCCAATATTTCACTTTCTTCATCATGACCGTTAATATATTATGGAAATAGGAAGCAAGAAAAAGCAACTACAGAAAATACCAGTAATTTTAACAGAGCAATTAAATAACTTGTCTGAGTGGTAGGAGCAGAATTGAAATGGCCTCGGTGATTTCAGTGGGAATGATGGATCCCAGAGTGGCAGAGGCAGTCATAGTTTCCATTACTGGCAGCAAAAGTAGAGTCATAACCAGAATTATATGACCTTTAAGCATATTTGGGGGTGCCTGATTGGTTTTGGGTTCATTGGAATTGAAATAGGTAGCTTACTAAAATCTTACATGAACTGGAAAACCAAAAATAAGCAAAGAAACAAACAAAATACAGATTCTAGGTGTGTTAAAAAGGAGCTTGTCTTGGGCCACCATGATGGAGAGTCATAGGAATTCTTGAATTCCAAGAACTAAGTCAGTTTACAAAAGCAGACACTCTGGGAAAAAAAAAAAAAAAAAAAGCAAGAAAAAGGGAAGGATTGTATGCTTGAGGAAAGGTTCTGTGATAATATCGTAAGACTTTGCTGAAATCTGCCTCCTAACTTTACCCAAACTTGCTTTCCTTTATAGGGTAACTATGTCCGGTGCCTTAGACACTGACTTTAAGCCAATACTAATCAATGCAAACTTCATTTAACTTATCTGTTTGGCCATTTGGAAGATATACTGGTCTTGAAAAATGTGACCTGATTTCATCAGCTTATTCAGTGACTAATTTTCAGTTGCTGCTTCAGATATTATCTCTTTATTGGAACAAATTAGGAAAGTCTGTGGCATCTACTGTATAGCTCTCAATTTTTATCTATTCCAATATGCAGAGAACAACAGGGGCAGTTTTCTTTTATAAGGAAAGCAATACGTTTTCCTCTTCTGGTCTTAGGGCCACGTTAACTCTTTACTCATGAAGAAAAGGTAGTCTTCAGGCACTATGACTTTCTCACCATTTCACAGGGCATTTTGTATCTTAACTACACCGATGTCATCATGCTGAAAGGACAAGCAGTCCAGGGAGTAGCAGTTATTCTACTCTCTTGGGACATTTTGAATGAACTGGTACTTTCCCTGGCAAACCAGTCTATGCTGAAACATGGCGGAAAGTAAATTCCATTAGCAAGTGGTTTACATTCTTAGAACTCCTGTGGCACCCCTGTGGCTCAGTTGGTTAAGCTTCTGACTCTTGAGTTTGGCTCAGGTCATGATCTCACAACATGGTTTCACAGTTCATGAGTTTGAACTCTGCATCAGGCTCTGCAAGTGCAGAGCCTGCTTAGGATTCTCTCTCTCTGTCTCTTTTTCTCTCTCTCCCTCCCTCCCATGCACTCTTTCAAAATCCACTCCATCATCATCCTATGCCAGTGACCTTTGACTGAAGAAGGCAAAAATTAGAAGTAGATTCATTAACACTATGTTGGCAATAGCTGAAAGTGGACTGCTGCAGCATGGTAGCCGCACTTTGAGGAGGGTCTGAAGACTTGAGGCAAGGGAAATGTTCCCAGTGTATAGCTGGTTGAATAGTATGCCTCATGTTCATTTCATCTAGAAGAACAGATACTTGAGGTATGAATTTGCAATGATTCATGGGGAGATGTTAATGCTTTGGCTGGACAACCCAGGAGCATTGAGTCAACAGATAGGAGGGTTAATGAAAAGAAGATCTGGAGGAAAAATATGTGGGTTATTCTTTCAGATTAGGTAGTGTGAGAATATTTGAACATCTAGCATATACCCTCCACTATGGAAGAGGCTCTTGATAATCAGGTATGCATGAAAGACCATTTCATTCATAGGATTTTCCCAGCCAAACCAGTGCTTGCTCAGTGTGATATCAAATAAAGTGGCTGTGGTGGCAGATGATGGTGGCATCCCTTATTTGACTAGCATCACTGCTGAATGTAGCAGAGAAAAATCTTTGCTCATAGGAGTCTACTGTTAAATGTTTAGGAATTATGTGTTAACTGATTTACCCCTGTTTATTTGATTCCTTTGCTATTTTACCTATTTAATTTTATTATCCCTGTGGTGATGGTTGACTTCTCAATCTCATCTATTTGTTGCAAGCTATTAGGATGAGGTCATTTGGTTCCAGACTTGGAGTTGATGCAGCAACCAGTGATGTGGATAGTTCCCCTTCTGGGGAAACAGCAAGTGCACTTTCATTAAAAATAAATAAATAAATAAATAAATAAATAAGTGCAAGGGCACCTGCGTGGCTCAGTTAAGGGTCTGACTCTTTCTTTTTTTTTTTTTAATTTTTTTTTTCAACGTTTATTTATTTTTGGGACAGAGAGAGACAGAGCATGAACGGGGGAGGGGCAGAGAGAGAGGGAGACACAGAATTGGAAACAGGCTCCAGGCTCTGAGCCATCAGCCCAGAGCCTGACACGGGGCTCAAACTCCCGGACCGCGAGATCGTGACCTGGCTGAAGTCGGACGCTTAACCGACTGCGCCACCCAGGCGCCCCTAGGGTCTGACTCTTGATTTCTGCTTAGGTCATGATCTCATGATTTGTGAGATGGAGCCCCGTGTCAGGCTCTGTGCTGATAGTGTGGAGATGCTTGGGATTCTCTTTCTCCTTTGCTCTCTCTGCCCCTCCCCTGCTTGTGCTGTCTCTCAAAATAAATAAATAAACATTAAAAAATGGGTGCATTAGGTAAATATAAATATAAAAATATAAATAATGTAAATATTTGTTGTGGTGGTTGTTAATGTTTGGAAGTTTAGGCATAGAAAAGTGGGATTTATTGATGGTAGGCAGAAACCATAGTGAACGTTTATCTTATTTATGGTCTTCCTAGCACCTTCTGAATACCCCTCCTAAAATTTCTCACCTAATGATATATCATTCTAAGTCAGAGGACAGAAAGGCTTCCTACTTACCATTAGACCTAAAATGAAGTCTAAGGAGAACGCACTTGGGAAACTATTTTGGAAGAGAATGACATGAAGAGGTCACACATAGAGAATTAATTCATGTGAGAATAAAGGAGAGACAATGAGCTCTCAGAAGTAACATACACACGCACACATGAACACACACACACATGTTCTGGGGTATAGTTCCATGCTCTGGGTGGGCAGTACAAAATCCATGGCCGTGATGGCAATAGTAGAACCTTTGCCAGAACAGTTTGTAAGTAATTGAACTATTCTTCCTGGCCGCGCAGTCTGCAAAACAGATATCTCCAGGATTCCCTGATATTTTAC
The DNA here is from genome assembly GCF_028749965.1 of Puma concolor. Classification (NCBI taxonomy): domain Eukaryota; kingdom Metazoa; phylum Chordata; class Mammalia; order Carnivora; family Felidae; genus Puma; species Puma concolor. The sequence continues at coordinate 87,183,990 of NC_141674.1, forward strand.
AAGTAACCCCATAACCTTCAATATATTATTTTACTATATATCTTGGATGGAGTGGGTTCTATTGTTTATGGATAAAAATGACTCCTGGTACAAGGATATTTGAGGTAACTAAAGGGAGGAATGTAGGAATGGTCAGCTATCATAGAAGCAATTTTTTTTTAAAGCTACCTACTCGTAGTTAAAAGATAGAGCAATCCCAGCAAAGTCCCAACTCATGTCATGAGAATTGCTACTTCCTCCACAACAATGTATATAAATCTGCCTCAATTTAAAAAATCTCATACACTAAATCTTCACTTACAAAACATATGTATTAAAGGATCGTTTTTTTTTCAATTTACCAAAGGATTCACCATATTTAAGGATTTATTATATATTTTACTTAACTGGCCAAGTTGCCATTTATTAACTACATTGTAACTAATTAAGAAATTCTGCTTTTTTTTTTTTCCCCAACGTTTATTTATTTTTGGGACAGAGAGAGACAGAGCATGAACGGGGGAGGGGCAGAGAGAGAGGGAGACACAGAATCGGAAACAGGCTCCAGGCTCTGAGCCATTAGCCCAGAGCCTGACGTGGGGCTCGAACTCCCGGACCGCGAGATCGTGACCTGGCTGAAGTTGGACGCTTAACCGACTGCGCCACCCAGGCACCCCAAGAAATTCTGCCTTTAAAAAGGTTTCTTCAAGATAATATTTGCTACATAAATACAGATTTTTTTTTTTTTTTTTTTTTTTTTTACTTAAGTATGAGAATTTAAATGCCTGCTTGGGAAGTTGTGAAATTGCTATAGTCCTGGGGCCTAACAAAGGATGCCAACCAGCACTTTCAAAATTGGAATGCTTTTTAAAAATATCAATATTATGAAGAATGTATACTGTTGAGGAATAAGTTTATTATGTAGGGTTCTTAAATGAAGACAGTAAAATACACATCTAACTAAAAATTCAACAGCACAAAATAGAATGCCATTCAGTTCTTAAACCTTTTCGTGTTAAAGTGGCTTACTATTGATTTTGCACAGTCACTATAATCCATTTTGTAGTTTTTTTTTTTTTTTCAAGTTTTAAATTTTAAAAACCTTTATTTAGGACCTATGATACTGTATAGGTAGCTGACTATGCCTGCATTCAGTGTGTGTGTGTGTGTGTGTGTGTGTGTGTGTGTGTGTTGTACTATATGGCAACATACTTATAAATACCACTAAATCCCTTCTGGGTTCACAAGTTCACAGCAATGTTGAACACCTATTAGGCATTTAAGAGTATCATAAAAAGACTATCTCTGGTGGGTTGTGTTTATGCTTGGAATAGATCTCCTCCCGGCAAGTTGATAGCCCATTAAAGGGATTTGATCTCAGCCTTTGTGAGATGTTTCCTTTTCTATTAGAGAGCAGATCTTACAGCTATAACATCGGTAGTTGTCTGTTTTATTCTAGGAAGTAGCTTTATAAGAGTTATAGGAGCAGGCCACTAATATTTAATGTGATGATATAGATGCAGAGATTTCACAAATAAAAATTTAAAAATCAGTGGCGCCTGGGTGGCTCAGTCGGTTAAGTGTCCGACTTTGGCCTAGGTCCTGATCTCATGGTCCGGTCCATGGGTTTGAGCCCCGCATCTGGCTCTGTGCTGACAACTTGGAGCCTGGATCCTGTTTCGGATTCTGTGTCTCCCTCTCTCTGTGCCCCTCCCCCTGCTCTCTCTCTCTCTCTCTCTCTCTCTCTCTCAAAAATAAAAATAAACATTAAAACAAATTTTAAAAAATCAAAAAAATCAGTTTATCCTTCCACCCAGGAGAGCTGAAAAATACGTTAGAACTGCATCTTTTAAAGCTTTCTGGAGAGGTACTAGATTTCAGATTATGTAATAAGCTCTGTTATTGAAGTTCTGTCTTCCAGGTAAAACATTGGATCTTTTTACAGCCTTGGAAGATTCTTTTCTCATAAATAAGATCTTATAAAATATTGGTTTAAATATTTGTGGGCTGCATTTACAGAGTTTCACCATATTTGAACAGCAATAGTAAATGGGCTTATTGGATATATTTCAGTTATTAGTATTCCCAATGCCACTCAAACCATCATAATCCTGACCCTAAATCCATCCTTTTCTCAGTTAACAATTTCCTAAATGGCTTTAATTAATTAGCTACCTCAAAGCAACCAAAAGTTAGTGGAAAAGTTTAAAGGAACAGTTGAAACACAAATATTGGGTTTCACTGGTGAGGAGAAATTGGAATTGAAGTTGTCAAATGTGTTTAGTCTGATTTTGACAATAGCAAAATCTGAGCGTGAAGATTAGTGGTTTTGTTTTCAGCCTACTTGATCTGGCCAAAGAACAGGCTACCTCAAACTGAAAGGTTACATATTTTTACCTACAATCTGCAGATATGGATATGGTTGTGGTAACTAATCACTCAAATTACCCTAGTAGGTTTATGTCATTTTATTTTTTCAGAAGGTCCCAAGATGTGCTTCATTTGTATACTCTCTGATATTTCCACAAATAAAGTGTCCTAGTTTTTCTCTAATGGTGCAAACTGGCTGCGTATCTGCTTGAGGCTCTGTTTCAGGATCTTGAGATCATCTCCATGTAGATGTCTGCTTGCTGGGGAAGGATGTCAAAATTTCCAGAGCTGAGAGCTAGTTTGTCTGCCAGGCCTATTTATCATGGCATTGTTCTACTGGTGTTACATCTTGCAGTAACCACCCTTCCTGCCTCACCCCTCTTTCCATAGAATTACCTGTATTTCCATATATCTGCTAAATCCTACACATTTTACTTTACAATATAGTTTTTTTTTCTGCATGGTCCTTCCTCTTCATATATTCATACAATACTTCTTACTGATTTCTCAGTCTTCAGTCTCGATCCCTTCAATTCATGTCACACCTGTGCTTAAAAATCTGAAAAGGATTATCATTACCTACTGGATAAAGTTCAGACATAGCAAACCAGGTTCTCCATGACCTGGTCTATTAGCCACTCTAGACTTACTGCTTGTACTTTTCCTATAGATATTACAATATTGTATGCCTTGGGACTTATGCTTTGCTTCACCTTAAAGGCTTCTGTTATACTTTTCTGATTCCTATCCATCCCTTTAAGATCTAGCTCAGGTGATATACCTTCTGGCATGTACCAAAGTTATTTAAACTTGTTTTATTTCTATCTGCTTTTAGTCTGCTCAGCGGGCTTTCCTTTTTGTTCTGTGTGCTTCTAGTTGTTGATTGGTCTCTTTGTGATTACTGCCTATCTATATATCTATATATCTATATCTATCTATCTACATGTCTATATCTGTATCTTCCACCATGTATCTTCTACCTGTTCATCCTTGTTAATGGCTTCAGTACAATTAGGCATTTCTAAACCAGATGATGAATATTGGGACAATTTTGATTTTGAAATGCTTTCTTTAATGGAAGACAGAAGTCAAGAATTCTTTAAAGTAGCCCATTCTGTGTTTAATTGCTCATGATCCTGTCCTGTTAGGATCCTCACAGGTGGAAGCCTGAGGCAATATACAGAATGAAATCATATAGAGAGAGGATTTGCAGAAGGGTTTTTGAAATTAGGAAGCTTCTGTCCTTGACCTAGGAGTCATGGTGTATTAGCTTTAACTATTGTGAAAGTAAAGACCTAAAAATTGACATAAAAAGTTCAGCTTTTAAATATTTAGTCAGCTGGAGTTCCCAGTGAAATCAGTACCTGGTTTGAATGAAAGAGGGCTTCTGATTTTGAGACAGCCACTATACACATTGTTTTCATTGTCAGCCACACATAGCTCCCCCTAAGTCTGAAGTTTAATGGCTAAAATTTTGCAAAAACAGCACGATAAACTCAGACTTTAATTAATTTTGTGACTTTTTCTTCTCCAATCATCTCCATTGCGCTAATTTGCCTAAATAGTATTAGACGCTCCAAGACATTTGACCTAGGTCAAAGGTAATTAGTTCAACAGCTATTGATAGTGAGCTGATGAATTTTTCATGCATGCAGTGGTTTGTAAACTTAAGCAATCTTTAACTGAGTGGCTATTTCAATTCCTCAAGTGATTAATGAAATAAAAGATGTTACAATATTGCACATTCAAAATGTAACACTCTAGAAGTATAGTAATAATGCACTTTATTAATTATTATTATTAATTATTTTAGAGAGAGTAAGCATGAGTGTGGGAGAGAGGCAGAGGGAGAGAGAGAGAATCGTGAACAGGCTCCATGCAGAGCCCGAGGTGAGGCTCAGTCCCACGATGCTGGCATCATGACCTAGGCCAAAATTAAGTATCTGGCACTTAATGACTGAGCTGCCCGGGCACCCCAACAATGCACTTTTAAACAATGAAGTCAAACCAGTATTTTACATGGGAGAGTGACTTCTGTAAGGATACAGTTTACATCACTAAGATTGCAAACCATTGTGGAAAATTTTGATTTCTGGAATGAAGACATTGATCCCAGGTGATTCCTCTTCTGAACTTGTCTTTATCTTACAACAGCTTTATTTCATAGAAATAAACTCCCCTGGTACGAACAGTTCTGTGTGTAAATTTGATTTGTAAGCAAGTCCTTTTTTTTTTTTTCTTTTTAAATAAGATTTTCCTGAGCTGGTGAAGTTTTTTTTAATCCTTAAGAATTCTGAAACGAACATCTAATTTAACATGAAGGAGACAGGTATGCACCACTCTGATTTTAGCCTATCTACTCTTGGACTTTTTTACAACAAGTATCTTTTTCTCTCCTGAATTCCCTCTCTCCTGAATTATTCCAGTCAGTTTGTGAGCAAACTCTCATATCCCATCTTAAAAAATGAAAATTTAGTAGATGAACAAAATAATGTCCTTGACTCCACAGCATCTCAGGTATGGCATCTGTCTGTTCCTTTTTATAGCAAAATTCTTCAAAACTGTTATGATTGTCTCTATGCACTCTTCTATTTTCTTCTCAACCCTCTTGCCATAATACACAGTAACTTAGCGGCATTGCGGGCTCTAATAGCTTCCCTGTATCCGTGCACTTTGGTCTCTAACTTCCTACTCATCACCTACTCTGGTTCTGGGTTGGACTTAGACTTGCTTTTGCTAATAAGATGTGGAGGAGATAATGAAGTGCCAATGTGCAGTCAAGTTTTCAGGATACCTTGTGCCTTTCTGCCCTTTTTCCTGGAACCCTGCCACCATTCTAAAACAAACCAGGACTGTCCTTTGGGAGGTTCAGAGACCCTGCAAAAACTGTGATGAGTCATCATTTCAGGTGAGGCTATTTTAGAGCAGCTGACCCCTAAGATACCACACTGGTTACATGAGCTAACCCAGCTGAGATCAGCTGAGACTGGTCCAGATTAACAGAGCTATTAGCTGACCATAAATTTGTGAGAAATAATAGTTGTTATTTTAGGCCATTGAGTTTTGTGGTAGTTGTTACATAGCAATAGCTAACTGCTATATGCCACTAATTAAGCTTTCATTGACACCAAACTTCTGAAATGGTCTTATCAAGGTCACCAGGGCCCTGTAATTCACCATATCCCTGAATCAAGTACTTGTCCTCATCTTTCTTGACTTCACAGTAACCATGAACAAGATGCTCCTTTTGACTGTTCTGTGAGCCTTCCTGGTACCATAGCTACTAAGTTTCGTGTTCCCTCACTGAGGCTCTTTCTTAATTTCCCTTGCTTCTCTTTCTCTTCTGTAGATCTTTAAATGTTGGGGACCACAGGAGTCTCTGTGTGTCCCCTTTTCCTTTCTCTATGTTTTCCCTGCATTCAAATACTATCTGTATGATCATAACTCCCAAATATAAATCCCTTTTTCTATATCTTCCCTCTGAATTCTAGAATCATATACCTGGAAGCTTATTTAGTATCTTCACTCAGAAATGCATTAGGCATTACCAACTTAACATGGCAAAAGATACTCTTTATTCTTCCCTCTTCCAATTATTTTTTTGTTTCTTTCCAAGTCTTATCTTTATCATCTCCCAAGCCCAAACCCAACTTACAAGTATGTTGCTAGCTCTTCTTCCAAAATGCATCATGTATGTGATCATATGTCACTAGCTCCTTCCACTCTAGTCTGACCTACTGTCTGTCATGTCTTATTTGCCCAACTGTACTTGCCTCTTAAGTGATTTTCCTGCTTTCATTCTTTCCTCTTATGGTCAATTTTCTTCACAGTAACTGGAACAGTTCTTCAAAAGTTTATATCAAATCATGTCATTACCTTACTTATACCTCCCAATGGCTTTCTGTGCCAATTGGAAGAAAATCCAAACTTCTTATTTTCCAAAGTCCTCTGTGACGTGCCTAAACTGTCTTCGTCTCTGACCCCCCTCATTCTTTTTCACTATTTTTCAGCCCCTCTGGTTTTCCTTTGTTACTTAAGCACTCCAAGATCACCTCTGTCTCTGAGGCTTTGTACTTGCTGTTCCCATTGCCTGAAATTTTCCCTACTAGATTTTTCTTGGTTGGCACTTTTTCAGATAAAAATTTTCTTAGATTAATATGTCATATTTTCAGAGAGGGCTCTTGGGACCATCCTAGCTAAAATAGCTTCTCCTATAGCCCCCAATTCATCCCCTGACCCACCATCCTGTTTTATTCATCTTCTTTATAGCACTTATCTATCTTCTAATTCTTATCTAAATTTAGCCTATTTATTCACATAGCTATTGTTGGTCTTTCTCCATTGGAGTATAGCCTTTCTGAAACTAGACTCTTACTTTCCTTGTGAACTGCTATTATACTTCATGCCCACAATAGTACTTGGCTCTGAATGGGTGTTCAGTAAGGATGTAGTGAAAGAATGAATGCTTCTGAAGTAGAGCACTTTAGATGTATGTGTCAAAATATCGGATCTTGATCTTACTTCAAAAAATATAATGACAAGAACCTACAATATATTTCTAAACTTTACATTCTTTAAATGTGTGAAAATAAGGTATTGCAATGGATTAAACCTGAAAAATCTCTTTTTTAATGGCATTGATCTAGTCATTGACATAGCTTTTGTATTAGCCAGCAGAAGGCTACTGGTGTGAAGACACATGAGTCCATTGCTCTGGCAGCTGGCCTTTTACTAAATTGATTTTCCAAATGCCATGCTCCACGTTAGACAGATTTGCAACATAGAAAGTTTAATTGTGTCTATGAATGGGCTATGCTCTCAGGGTTGCATATCTATGATGTACCAAGGAAATGCCAAATACAGTCAAAGGTTTTATTTAGGAATGAAAATATGTTTTCAAATGAGAAATGTTTCATTCATAGAATATTAAAGATGTATTCTTTAAGATTTAGCTTAAGCATTATCTTTCCTGGCAAGAATTCCTTGGTCTTCTAGAAAATGTCAGTCACATCTTCTTAGGCACCTAGTGCCTGAATGCATTGACCACATTGAATTTTTAATGGCTGAATTACAACCCTGCTTTTCCCTTCACTGAATCTTGAGATCCTTCAAATAGATCTCATGCCTCCTCCTTCATCTTTCTTCTTGAATGAAGATCCTGATTTTGGCATCTTGAGTTAGTTTGTAAAACTGAGCAAAGCTCAAGCAACTGTCTGTTGAATTGAATAGAATAAATATGTACTGGGTTGAATTACTACTTAATTGTTTCATGTGACTAAGTTTGCCTTTAGAATATAAAACTTGGGATGGTAGAAACCATGTATTATATTTCTCATGTATTCCTCTTAGAGTATACTATACTACTCTCCATATGTACTCTTCACAGGATGTGGCCTCCACCCAGGCTCTTAACTACCACTGCAATGATTAGTGGAATTGGTAATCAACTTCCACTTAGGGTTCTACATTAAGTCTCTGTCTAGTCTCCTTTCCTGGTGAGCTAACTGGATAATATGAAAATTTTAAGAACTTTCAAGAGCCAGCATAGTTTACAGTTATGTGACTTTGGGCATTTTATTTAATCTCTGTCTCAATTTTTTATTGCTATCCAACTCATAGAATTGTTATGAGGATCACACGAATAAGGATATAATCAGTATATGAAGTGTTCTAAATGACTGGTTCATATTACATTATAAGATAAGTAGCTATTAGTAATAATAATAATTATTATTACTGCTCTTTCTTGAGGCTTACATCAGAGGTATGTCTAAGCAATTACATCGTTACCTCCTATTTTCTATTTTGCTTAGACCATCAGAGCTGGGGCCTCAAAAGTCAGATTGAGCCAACAGATAAAATCAGGAGAGTGTTTCACTTATCTGTATCAGGTTCATGAAAAGATTTCTTTAATCTTCCCACTGATGATTCTACATTTAATCTTGAGAAAAGGGTAAATGGTACATTTCAAGGTAAAAACTTTGTGTGTCTTTTCTTCTATTTTGATTTTATGCATCACAGTACAAGTTGGTGTGGGAGAGAGCCAGGATGTGAGGTTAAAGCAGCATGTGGTCAATATATAAAAATACTTCCTGAGGCAAATAAATTTTCTTTGTGTTGATGGTTTCCTTTATAGAAAAAAGTCCAGTGGAATGAGCTTCCTCTTCAGGAATAAGTCAGTAGAAAAAAGGTACAGCTTATGAGGAAAGCAAATAATGGATTTGGAGCTATGGGTGTGTATCTCCAAAAATATGAATGAGTCTTCACGTAGGCGTTTTATCATCTCACGTCAGCACAGGAAGAAGGAGGGAAACTAAGGCTGAGAGGTGATTTGATCAAGGTCATCCAGCAAGTGTTGGATGGAGGTCTAGAGTCCAGAATTTGACTATTAAAGAGCAGAATCAAGAAAAGGCAGAGTTGGCTCTGGCTGGTGCATGGAGATGAGATTCTGAAGAGGACGAGAGCAGAAGGAGGGAAATCAGCAGAAGCAGGAGTTGCAGTAATGCAGCCTGTCTTGGGGAGGACACCAGCAGGAACCCATGAGGCTAGCCCTTCAACTTGTTCAGGAGAAAAACTGTCGAATTGAGAGCTCAGAGAGAATCATTGTTTAAATCTCAGATTCCACCTACACCTGTCTAAATAACCCAGAAAACTGCCAGAGGATTAGCAGAACGGAGTCGCCGGAGCCAAGCGCAGACGAGAGGCCCACGGAAGAGGGTAGGAAGGGCGGCGAGGCGGTGCGCGCTCCACGGACTGGCGGGAGGGAGCCGGGGCGGAGGGGCGGCTCGCCGGCCAAGCAGAGCCCCCGAGTCTGGCTTGCAAAAAGCGGAGGGGCCTGACGGACTGTGTTCCGACAGCAAGCGCGACTTAGCGTCTGGGAGGTCATAAGTTAACAGCTCTGCTCAGAAAGCGGGAAGGCTGGAGGACAAAGGGAAGGAGAGCTGCTGAGCCCCCTGACGACAGAGCTCAGTTTGGTGGGGAACAAAGGCGCTCGCCAGCGCCATCTCCCCCGCCCATCCCCCAGCCAAAATCCCAAAGAGAACCAGTTCCTGCCAGGGAACTTGCTCGCTCCGCGCAAACACCCAACTCTGCGCTTCTGCGGAGCCAAACCTCTGGCAGCGGATCTGAATCCCTCCTGCTGCCACAGGGCCCCTCCTATAGTGGATCACCTAAGGAGAAGCAAGCTAAGCCTGCCCCTCCTGCCCCTGTGCACTTGCCTACCCACCCCAGCTAAGACGCCAGATCCCCAGCATCACAAGCCTGGCAGTGTGCAAGTAGCCCAGACGGGCCACCCCACCCCACAGTGAATCCCGCCCCTAGGAGAGGGGAAGAGAAGGCACACACCAGTCTGACTGTGGCCCCAGCGGTGGGCTGGGGGCAGACATCAGGTCTGACTGCGGCTCCGCCCACCAACTCCAGTTATACACCACAGCACAGGGGAAGTGCCCTGCAGGTCCTCACCACGCCAGGGACTATCCAAAATGACCAAGCGGAAGAATTCCCCTCAGAAGAATCTCCAGGAAATAACAACAGCTAATGAGCTGATCAAAAAGGATTTAAATAATATAACAGAAAGTGAATTTAGAATAATAGTCATCAAATTAATCGCTGGGCTTGAAAACAGTATAGCTGACAGCAGAGAATCTCTTGCTACAGAGATCAAGGGACTAAGGAACAGTCACGAGGAGCTGAAAAACGCTTTAAACGAAATGCATAACAAAATGGAAACCACCACGGCTCGGATTGAAGAGGCAGAGGAGAGAATAGGTGAACTAGAAGATAAAGTTATGGAAAAAGAGGAAGCTGAGAAAAAGAGAGATAAAAAAATGCAGGAGTATGAGGGGAAAATTAGAGAACTAAGTGATACACGAAAAAGAAATAATCTACGCATAATTGGTATCCCAGAGGAGGAAGAGAGAGGGAAAGGTGCTGAAGGGGTACTTGAAGAAATAATAGCTGAGAACTTCCCTGAAGTGGGGAAGGAAAAAGGCATTGAAATCCAAGAGGCACAGAGAACTCCCTTCAGACGTAACTTGAATTGATCTTCTGCACGACATATCAGAGTGAAACTGGCAAAATACAAGGATAAAGAGAAAATTCTGAAAGCAGCAAGGGGTAAACGTGCCCTCACATATAAAGGGAGACCTATAAGACTCGTGACTGATCTCTCTTTTGAAACTTGGCAGGCCAGAAAGAATTGGCACGAGATTTTCAGTGTGCTAGACAGAAAAAATATGCAGCCGAGAATCCTTTATCCAGCAAGTCTGTCATTTAGAATAGAAGGAGAGATAAAGGTCTTCCCAAACAAACAAACAAACACTGAAGGAATTTGTCACCACTAAACCAGCCCTCCAAGAGATCCTAAGGGGGACCCTGTGAGACAAAGTACCAGAGACATCACTACAAGCATAAAACCTACAGACATCACAATGACTCTAAACCCATATCTTTCTATAATAACACTGAATGTAAATGGATTAAATGAGCCAACCAAAAGACATAGGGTATCAGAATGGATAAAAAAACAAGACCCATCTATTTGCTGTCTACAAGAGACTCATTTTAGACCTGAGGACACCTTTAGATTGAGAGTGAGGGGATGGAGAACTATTTATCATGCTACTGGAAGCCAAAAGAAAGCTGGAGTAGCCATACTTATATCAGACAAACTAGACTTTAAATTAAAGGCTGTAACAAGAGATGAAGAAGGACATTATATAATAGTGACAGGGTCTATCCATCAGGAAGAGCTAACAATTATAAATGTCTATGCGCCGAATACCGGAGCGCCCAAATATATAAAACAATTACTCATAAACATAAGCAACCTTATTGAGAAGAATGTGGTAATTGCAGGGGACTTTAACACCCCACTTACAGAAATGGATAGATCATCTAGACACACGGTCAATAAAGAAACAAGGGCCCTGAATGAGACATTGGATCAGATGGACTTGACAGATATATTTAGAACTCTGCATCCCAAAGCAACAGAATATACTTTCTTCTCGAGTGCACATGGAACATTCTCCAAGATAGATCATATACTGGGTCACAAAACAGCCCTTCATAAGTTTACAAGAATTGAAATCATACCATGCATACTTTCAGACCACAATGCTATGAAGCTTGAAATCAACCACAGAAAAAAGTCTGGAAAACCTCCAAAAGCATGGAGGTTAAAGAACACCCTACTAACGAATGAGTGGGGTCAACCAGGCAATTAGAGAAGAAATTAAAAAATATATGGAAACAAACGAAAATGAAAATACAACAATCCAAACGCTTTGGGACGCAGCGAAGGCAGTCCTGAGAGGAAAATACATTGCAATCCAGGCCTATCTCAAGAAACAAGAAAAATCCCAAATACAAAATCTAACAGCACACCTAAAGGAACTAGAAGCAGAACAGCAAAGGCAGCCTAAACCCAGCAGAAGAAGAGAAATAATAAAGATCAGAGCAGAAATAAACAATATAGAATCTAAACAAACTGTAGAGCAGATCAATGAAACCAAGAGTTGGTTTTTTGAAAAAAAAAAAACAAAATTGACAAACCTCTAGCCAGGCTTCTCAAAAAGAAAAGGGAGATGACCCAAAGAGATAAAATCATGAATGAAAATGGAATGATTACAACCAATCCCTCAGAGATACAAACAATTATCAGGGAATACTATGAAAAATTATATGCCAACAAATTGGACAACCTGGAAGAAATGGACAAATTCCTGAACACCCACACTCTTCCAAAACTCAATCAGGAGGAAATAGAAAGCTTGAACAGACCCATCACCAGCGAAGAAATTGAATCGGTTATCAAAAATCTCCCAACAAATCAGAGTCCAGGACCAGATGGCTTCCCAGGGGAGTTCTACCAGACGTTTAAAGCAGAGATAATACCTATCCTTCTCAAGCTATTCCAAGAAATAGAAAGGGAAGGAAAACTTCCAGACTCATTCTATGAAGCCAGTATTACTTTGATTCCTAAACCAGACAGAGACCCAGTAAAAAAAGAGAACTACAGGCCAATATCCCTGATGAATATGGATGCAAAAATTCCCAATAAGATACTAGCAAATCGAATTCAACGGCATATAAAAAGAATGATTCACCATGATCAAGTGGGATTCATTCCTGGGATGCAGGGCTGCTTCAACATTCGCAAATCAATCAACGTGATACATCACATTAACAAAAAAAAAGAGAAAAACCATATGATCCTGTCAATCGATGCAGAAAAGGCCTTTGACAAAATCCAGCACCCTTTCTTAATAAAAACCCTTGAGAAAGTCGGGATAGAAGGAACATACTTAAAGATCATAAAAGCCATTTATGAAAAGCCCACAGCTAACATCATCCTCAATGGGGAAAAACTGAGAGCTTTTTCCCCGAGAACAGGAACACGACAGGGATGCCCACTCTCACCACTGTTGTTTAACATAGTGCTGGAAGTTCTAGCATCAGCAATCAGACAACAAAAGGAAATCAAAGGCATCCAAATTGGCAAAGATGAAGTCAAGCTTTCGCTTTTTGCAGATGACATGATATTATACATGGAAAATCCGATAGACTCCACCAAAAGTCTGCTAGAACTGATACATGAATTCAGCAAAGTTGCAGGATACAAAATCAATGTACAGAAATCAGTTGCATTCTTATACACTAACAATGAAGCAACAGAAAGACAAATAAAGAAACTGATCCCATTCACAATTGCACCAAGAAGCATAAAATACCTAGGAATAAATCTAACCAAAGATGTAAAGGATCTGTATGCTGGAAACTCTAGAAAGCTTATGAAGGTAATTGAAGAAGATTTAAAGAAATGGAAAGACATTCCCTGCTCGTGGATTGGAAGAATAAATATTGTCAAAATGTCAATACTACCCAAAGCTATCTACACATTCAATGCAATCCCAATCAAAATTGCACCAGCATTCTTCTCAAAACTAGAACAAGCAATCCTAAAATTCATATGGAACCACAAAAGGCCCCGAATAGCCAAAGTAATTTGGAAGAAGAAGACCAAAGCAGGAGGCATCACAATCCCAGACTTTAGCCTCTACTACAAAGCTGTCATCATCAAGACAGCATGGTATTGGCAGAAAAACAGACACATAGACCAATGGAATAGAATAGAAACCCCAGAACTAGACCCACAAACGTATGGCCAACTCATCTTTGACAAAGCAGGAAAGAACATCCAATGGAAAAAAGACAGTCTCTTTAACAAATGGTGCTGGGAGAACTGGACAGCAACATGCAGAAGGTTGAAACTGGACCACTTTCTCACACCATTCACAAAAATAAACTCAAAATGGATAAAGGACCTGAATGTGAGACAGGAAACCATCAAAACCTTAGAGGAGAAAGCAGGAAAAGACCTCTCTGACCTCAGCTGTAGCAATCTCTTACTCGACACATCCCCAAAGGCAAGGGAATTAAAAGCAAAAGTGAATTACTGGGACCTTATGAAGATCAAAAGCTTCTGCACAGCAAAGGAAACAACCAACAAAACTAAAAGGCAACCAACGGAATGGGAAAAGATAATTGCAAATGACATATCGGACAAAGGGCTAGTATCCAAAATCTATAAAGAGCTCACCAAACTCCACACCCGAAAAGCAAATAACCCAGTGAAGAAATGGGCAGAAAACATGAATAGACACTTCTCTAAAGAAGACATCCGGATGGCCAACAGGCACATGAAAAGATGTTCAGCGTCGCTCCTTATCAGGGAAATACAAATCAAAACCACACTCAGGTATCACCTCACGCCAGTCAGAGTGGCCAAAATGAACAAATCAGGAGACTATAGATGCTGAAGAGGATGTGGAGAAACGGGAACCCTCTTGCACTGTTGGTGGGAATGCAAATTGGTGCAGCCGCTCTGGAAAGCAGTGTGGAGGTTCCTCAGAAAATTAAAAACAGACCTACCCTATGACCCAGCAATAGCACTGCTAGGAATTTATCCAAGGGACGCAGGAGTACTGATGCATAGGGGCACTTGTACCCCAATGTTCATAGCAGCACTCTCAACAATAGCCAAATTATGGAAAGAGCCTAAATGTCCATCAACTGATGAATGGATAAAGAAATTGTGGTTTATATACACAATGGAATACTACGTGGCAATGAGAAAAAATGAAATATGGTCTTTTGTAGCAACGTGGATGGAACTGGAGAGTGTGATGCTAAGTGAAATAAGCCATACAGAGAAAGACAGATACCATATGGTTTCACTCTTATGTGGATCCTGAGAAACTTAACAGGAACCCATGGGGGAGGGGAAGGAAAAAAAAAAAAAAGAGGTTAGAGTGGGAGAGAGCCAAAGCATAAGAGACTGTTGAGAACTGAGAACAAACTAAGGGTTGATGGGGGGTGGGAGGGAGGAGAGGGTGGGTTATGGGTACTGAGGAGGGCACCTTTTGGGATGAGCACTGGGTGTTGTATGGAAACCAATTTGACAATAAATTTCTTATATAAATAAAAAAAAAAACAAAAAAAACCCAAAAATATGAATGAGCTGAACTAACTGCTATAAAAACCAAAGAAGTCAGCTCTTATCACACAAGACAAGGATAGGCAACAGGGATTACAAGAAATCTGAAAGTGATTAGCAAAACTTACTCAGATTTTAGGGAGTACAAAATAATCTTTTCAGGGTATTCCTCCTTAGAGTCCGAGTTTACAACTTTATGATGACTTTGGTCCCTGTTAAGGAAGTAAGTACAACTCCTTCTTCTTCTTGATTTTATTGTCTTAATAAACTTCTGTAGATCAGAGTTTACAATCTACTTATTAAACAATTCTTGCTAGGGAGACCTATAGATTTGTTTCAATCATGGAAAAATATTATAATAGTTTTCCTCAGGAAGACGATAATTATGGTATTAAAAAATCATAAAAACATGAGTGAACTACAGCTTTTTCCTGTATTTTTCTGTTGAGTGTTTAAAAGTAAAGTTATGAATTTGATGAATAAGTGACCAGGCTTACATACTGAAATCATTACTCTATAAACCATGTGATAAGGCTGCATTTTGATAGAAATTCTCCAAATTTCACTGAACACATGTCAGTTACAGTTGACTCCCACTTCTTCATGATACCATATTGCTATTAATAATTATGGCTATTCATACACCTATAAAGATACTCTTGTATTTGGTTGATAGGGAAATCAATCTTTAACTTGCAAATTAAGTTCTCCAAAGTGACAATGTTTTCAGAATTCCCACTGAGCCACTACTCATTTCGGGCACCTGGAACATCTATTTTCTTTCTTCCTTAGAAGGCTAGGCTCTTTTGTTGTTATTTTTAGTCTTCCTTTGCAACAATTTTGATGCCACAGAACTTTCCAGAGATAAAGAAGATATCAATCAATCATAAAGAAAGAATATATATAAATCAGAGCATTATTATACTCATGAGAATTAAGCAGCTATCATTAAAAACAGTGTGCCTGTAATATTTGAAACAGCATGTTCCAGCTTTAATTAAAGACTTTAGAAAGAATTTAGATACTTTTTTGGAAATTTCTTATGGTTGATAAATCTGAAAAGGTCGAGAGTATTATGAACTTTTCTTCCTATCATATTTAAGAATCTGTAAGAAAATCATGTAATCAGAAAAAAAAATTATTAGAATTTTTAGCCAAAGTATTAAGGCAAGAAAAAGAAATAAAAAAGGTTGGAAAGTATATTAGTTTTCTGTGGCTGCTTTAACAAATTACCACAAATTTAGTAGCTTAAAACAATAATCACTTATTACCTTTTAGTTCTGGAGGTGAGAAGTACAAATCAGTCTTACTGGGCTGAAGTCAAGGTGTTGGCAGGCTGGCTCCTTCTGGAGGATCTGAGTGGGGAATCTGTTTCCTTGTCTTTCTCAGCTTCTAGAGATCTGCACTTCTTTGCTCATGACCCTTCCCTGACCCCACTACAATTTCTTGCTTTCTTTGTTACATCTCCTACCACTGTAATACGATCTCTCTCTGCCTTCTTATAAGGACACTGGTGATTATTTGAGCCCACAAGAATAATCTCCCCATCTCAAGATCTTTTACTTAATCACATCTGCAAAGTCTCTTTTACAATGTAAGGTAACATATTAACAGGTTCTGGGGATTGGGATGTTGACATCTTTGACATCTTTGAATAAAACCCTTATTTAGCCTACTATAGAAAAAACATGCACAACTAATTATATAGATGATATGATTGTCATCTATATAAGGAAACCTTAAGTAATGCACAGATAATTTATTAGAATTAATAAGAGCGTTTAGCTAGGTGGCTGGATATAAAACCTATTTTAAAAATGCAATTGTGGGGCACCTGGGTGGCTCAGTCGGTTGGGCGGCTGACTTCGGCTCAGGTCATGATCTCGCGGTCCGTGAGTTCGAGCCTCGCGTCGGGCTCTGTGCTGACAGCTCAGAGCCTGGAGCCTGTTTCGGATTCTGTGTCTCCCTCTTTCTGACCCTCCCCTGTTCATGCTCTGTCTCTCCCTGTCTCAAAAATAAATAAAACGTTAAAAAAAATTAAAAAAAAATAAAAATGCAATTGCATTTTTATATATCATAATTAAAGAGAAAATGTAATGAAAAGATATGAGAGAAGGATGATGTAGATCATTAGAGGCTGGGACGAATGCTTAATACATGAGAAAAAAACCTATCCTGACCTTACTCCCTACCCCAAAATCAATTCTAGATTGATGAAATACTTAAATGTAAAAGGCAAAACTAGAAAAACTTCAGAAAAAAACCTCAGATCATTTTAACTAATTAATTAAAAAATAGACTATTCTAGGGGTGCCTGGGTGGCTCAGCTGGTTAAGTGTGTGACTCTTGATCTTGGCTCAGATCATGTACTCCTGGTTCATGAGTTTAAGCCCCATGTAGGGCTCTGTGCTACAGCTGACAACCTGGAGCCTGCTCAGTTTTCTCTCTGCCTCTCTCCTACCTGTGCATGTGTGTCCTCTCTCTTTCTCTCTCTCTCAAAATAAATAAACTTAAAAAAAAAACCCAGACTATTTTAATTAATGACCATTAAAAAAAAAGATGGTAGTGTGATTACTTTAAAAGTTCCCCTGACATCAAAAGACCTATAAAGAAAGTGAAAAGACCAAGCCAAAATCTGGGAGAATTTATTTTCAACATATATGACAGACAAGAGATTAGAATAAAGAATATATAAAAGTTCCTGCAAATCATTAAGGAAATAACAATTCAATAGAAAACTGGAGAAAGAATGTGAACAAGCATTTCTAGGAAGGAGAAATAAAAATGGTCAATAAGCATTTGAAAAGAAGTTCATCCTTATTATGCAAACTATGACTTCATCAAGGGACCAATTAGAACCATTTAACTGGTAAAATTAAGAAGTCTGACAATGCCAGGGCACCTGGGTGGCTCAGTTGGTGAAGCGTATGACTTTTTCTCAGGTCATGATCTTGCCGTTCATGAGTTTGAGCACCACATTCTTACCACATTCACACCAGATCCTCTGTCCCCATCTCTCCCCGCCCCTCCCCCACTCACTCTCCCCAACCCCTCCTCAAAAATAAACTTAAAAAAAATGAAGTCTGACAATGCCCATCTGGGTAAGGATGTGGAACAATGAGAACCTTCATACACTGTTAGAAGTATAAAGTGGATTCACAAATTTGGATACAATTAGTACTTGGAAGTTGAAGATGCAGACAACCTATGATCCAGAAATTGTCTTCCTAGGTGTATGCCCTTGAGAAACTCTTGTCTCATGTTCCAAGGGGCTTAAGCAAGAATATTCATAGCAGTAGTGTTTACTGATTATAAGAGCAAAAAGTGGAAACAGCCCAAATGTCCAATAAAGAGATAGCAATTAAATACTGTGTGGTATCGTCCACCATGGAATACTATTCACCAGTGAGAATGAATGTCACTGACATGGAAAAAATGGATGAATCACTGAAACATATTGTTGACGATGTAAAAAAAAGTCACAAAAACAACATATAGTATGCTATACTTTTGATTAAACTCAAGAATAAAAATTCTAAAATATATATGTGTATATATATGTATGTATATATGTGTGATGAAAACTAGTTTTTAAAAAGCAGTGAAATGATAAATGCAATATTGACAGTAGTGAATCAGTATGGATGGAAACAGGCAATTTGGTTTGGGAAGAAGCCAACATAGTTTAAAGGTATGTTCTAGTTGATACTGAGCTTATTTTTTCCATTAATATACTTCAGTATTTACATATATGTTATTTATTTTTGCATGCATGAAATAGTATATAGTACACACACACACACTTAGAGAAAAAGAAAAGCACACATTATAGCAGTCTATATCAGGCTCTGGACCTACCAGTTGTAACAAGAACAAAGGCATATTCAAGATGTGTGTCCATGTCTGGGCCAAATAATTATAGGATATCAAGTTTAAAAATAAATATGTGCATTACCTGAAGACATCATTCTATACTACTTGCTCTATTTCAATGCACTGATTACCGAATGAGTTTTTAAAGGTAGTTATGCTCAGCATATCTGATTGCTAATCCTTGAATTTTTGTTGTGTATTATTTTTCTTTCCAGGAAATGGAACTGCTATCCTGTCCTTCTATATTCCAGAGGAATAATTTGATGACATAGTTCTTGTGATTATGCAAAATCAAAATAATTCCTGCTCTTCAAAAAGTACAGAATTGACTTTAAAACAAGTCATTCTCCTTTATACAGCAGAACATTGCTGGCTCCCCCTAGTGGCCAGGAGGTACCAATGGCAAAGTTCAGATCACTATTCCTCAATATTACACAGTTAACATCCTAAATGTTACCAGCTTGGAAGAATAATTTTAGATTCAGTATCCCAGCTTGATTTTTTACATTCTTTCTCAGATCAATTTTAGTATTTTCTTTCTGGCCCAGTGCACACTTTTATTCTGGATATATTTGGGGAAAATAGGATACCAGTTAGTTACATCGTATTATTAATTAGTCAATGACTTGCATTTCCTGGATTTAAAGTGTCTTTTTCCCCCCAATAGTGGCAGTTTTAATTACCTGTACTTAAAAATTATATATATGCATACTTTTGCCTGGTACTGGGAAAAAGCGCAATGCCAGGGTGCCGCAGTTTAACGTACTTTTCATTAAGTTGTTAAGCTCCATACCAACCTAAGAAAAAGCAGTATTATGTTTTTATACATGGTAAACCGGGGGTTCCTAGAGAGGAGAGCCAAAGAAGTACTTAAAGTAGGCCAGGACCACCTCTGGGCAGTAGAATCCAAAGTTCCAGATTAGTGACGGCGGGAGTAGGGGGAGGACCAGCCACTGCAACCGTGAAGCCAGAGTTGCCATGGCTGCTTGGTCGGGGCTATCTGGTCCGAGCAGGGGGCAAAGTTCCTTCTGCTTCCCCCAAACTCCACAGCGGGGAGCCGCCACGGGCCGCAGGGCATCCTGAAAAAAACCACTCACAGCGCCTCCTCCCTACTCCTGCGCACCGACTGCGAGGCGCTCTCTCGTCGCCCCGGGAGCGGAAGTACCACCCCTGCCCCAGCCAGCACAGCGCACAGCTTCTGGTGAAGGGAGGCTAGAGAGGCCCGTCTCCGGCTGCCACCAGCACTCCGGTGGTCACGCTAACGTGGCGACATGCACCTTGCTGGGCTTGGTGCCATAGGGGCTGAGGCGCTGGTTGTGCATCTCCTCCATGGCCCTGCGGCTCGGCGAACTTAACTCAAACTTGTCCAAGAGCATGCCTTCGGACTCCTTGCTGTTCTTGTCCGGCACCACCCTGAAGGGTGAGAAGCGCTCCCTCGGCTCACACCCGGGGTTGCACTTGCTCATCACGAGCAAGATGCGGCTGCTGGGCTGGTAGTCCAGGTTGTCCATGCCCGGACAGCTCACACAGCCACCTGCTCCACCCCGCGCGGAGGCCAGGCCCTGGTCCCCTTGGTTCTCGTTTCTGCGGTGCCAGCCACCACCACCATAGCACGCCCAGCCGCTGCTGGTCTTCCTGGAATTTAAAGTTCACGACTTTACGTGTAAGTTTTTTTTTTTTTTAATATACATAACATTAACATTTGTCTAAGCATGTAGCGGAGGGGTTGGGTGGCAGAGGGCCTATTGCAACACACTGTTTAGGCCGCAGCTTACTGTGCTTATATCTTACATATATGTATACAGCTCCAGGAGATTGATATCAGTGGCACTTTCACTCTGGATAAGTAAAATAAGGCCTAGAGAAGTGAATGATTTGACTAAGGTCAACTGGTTAATGAGTTGCAGAGCTAGAATGAGAATTCAGTTCTTTTGATGTCGAATCCAGTGTTCTTACTACCGTATGTAGTCTGTGAGTAAGACCAGTGCTAGAACTGGTGATGGCTCTCCTGTGTGTACCGGGAAGATGCTGTGCAGAGGATCTATGACACATTGGCTCTTTTTTCAGTATTTAGTTCCTTGATTCAATAAAATACATTTCACAATTCATTGAAAAACTGTCATTTGAGTGGGGACCTTGTAGAACCTTTTCTCTTCCATTCCCAGCCAGGCTTGCTGTTGCACTGTGAGGGTAGCACATCCTTTATGTTTCTTGTTTGGTCCAATTAGAGATCCCTAGAGATCCTGGACTGCTTTAGTTATTTTAGAAAACTATAGTGTGATTGTAGAATTGCTAAAATATAATTTTAAATTTATTTTCCCCTTAGATTAGATATGGATATAAGTGTATTCTGGGAAGAAAATCTAATGGAAGAAATAGCATCTTCTAAGGTTCACCGTTTCAGGAGTTTTCCACCCTATTAAACCTACCAATATGCTCCACTCACTCTGCTGTTCCTAGTTAGCTTTGCCACCCACATGTCTGTCTGGTGTCTGGAAGGGAGTTGTAAATTCCTGTATGTATTCATACTAAAGGGGAAAAAATGCTTTTTATCTGGGATAAACTACAAGCTTATTTCCCTTGGCTTATCTTATTAATATTTGATGGCATTTACTTTCAAAGTGACTTTGCACAGTTGCCCTGGAGTGTTTGCACAAAGGAGACTTTCTAATGCAAATCTGACTGGATTGAAAGTTAAAAAAAAAATTGGCCCAAATGAGACCGCCCTGGAAGTCAAATCTTAACCATCAAAGCAGCTATTCATTTATTCATTCATTGATTTGTTTGTTAATTAAGTGCATGCAGTAATTTATTAAACAAATATTTTTCGAATACTTTGCAGTGGTTATTAGCACTGGTCTAGAAGCTTATCGTTTAGTAGGGAAGATGAGAGATTGTGAGAAAAACTTAAAAAGATTTTGCTATTGATAGAAATGCACTGCAAGAATGAAGGTTAGTACCCACCAGCCAGGCTTTGGGGAACTCCATACCCTGTTTCTTAAATGCATCAAAATTACAGTCTTCCTTTTACACTTGAGTATAAAAGGCCTTCTTTCATATTTGTCTTGTGGTCTGCAGGAAAGGAGGTTTTTCATGCACTTCGGTAGGGTAGATGAGATATAGTGAATGGTCAGTAGCAGAGGGAAACCGGATTCTATCATTACTTAACTTGAGCTTTAGGCTATTTGAAAGGAACACCACTGAAATTCTGAATTTGAAATACGGTATTTGAAATACCATACTGGTTACAATTGTTGCCTGGTGAAACCTTAAGGATCCATTAGAGGGCTATGGTTTTGTTCAAGAGAGTAAAATAATCAAAATCTATGGAGGGATTTCAGTGTTTGCCCAGGGGAGTGCAACATTAAGATTCTCTTTGTTAGTTGAGAGGTTCACTACTTTTACAATATGGGATGCGAAGTCCTGTTAATGATGGAGGGACTGATTTCCTTGCCTGTGTGACCCAGCAACTAATAAGGTGAGAGTGAAAAACAGATATGGGAGGTTGTGAAAATGGAGTGCTCTGTGCAGACTGAAGAGGCAGCAGACAAGGCTTACGGAGGAGCCCTGGCTTCATTGTACTGGAAGCATTTGCATAGTAACCAATGAAAAAAGGGAGATGGGGAGACATTTCTCTGAGATGAAGTGATTTCTATACTGAAAAATGTTTATTGGGCCATTATTGTGAGGGGGAAAAATGTGTTAAATGATGGAGAGGGTGTAAAGAAGCATAAGCTTACAATTTGAGAAGGTTTAATTCTTATACCCCAAAATGAGAAGTAATAATTAATGATCATATTAAGTGATACAGAGAGAAGGTCTAAAAGAGTTCAGATGGGGATTTCTGTATAAGGCTGTCAACTTAAACACCTAAAATACTCAAACTCCAATTGTCATCTTTACCCTAATAATGCACGTCTTTTAAAACAGTGCCTTATTTTTTAGCAGCACCTGGGTGGCTCAGTTAAGCATCGGCTTTGACCTGAGCTTGACTTCGGCTCAGATCATGATCTCCCGGTTCGGTTCGTGAGTTTGAGCCCCACGTCGGGCTCTGTGCTGACAGCTCAGAGCCTGGAGCCTGCTTCAGATTCTGTGTGTGTGTCTCTCTCTCTGCCCCTCCCCCACTCACACTCTGTCTCTCCCTCTCTCCCTCTCCATCTCAAAATTAAACATTAATAAAATTTATAAAGGTGGTTATTTTTCTTGCAAAGCAAATTTGGTTATATCCTAAATTATATTCTTAATTATATTGGTTGGCTTAGTCATTCTTACTTAATGAATTAAGTGTCCTGAAAATGAGAGTACATTTAACAATTTAGTTTAACTTGGAGATTTGGTCAGTTCACCATGTTATCTGGAGTTCACTCTCAGATGTAGTTATGAGATTCTTTGATTCTTCTTTTTCCTTCACCTACTTCTTATAAATCCTAGTCTCTACTTCCAAAAGGATACTATGCTATTCTACTTCTCTTCGTTTCAACCCCATAGCCCAAGCTACCACCATGTCTCCCCTGGACTATCATAATAGCTTCCTACTGATGTTCCCAATTCTAACCTTGAGACCTACAGTTCACCCTGCCACCAGTGCCAGTGACCTTTCGGAAAGGGAAGTTAGATGGTGCCATACCCCTGTCTGAATGGCTTCCCAAACTTATCAGTGCCCACAGAGCTGTCCGATCTCATCACTTGCCACACTCCCTCTTGCTCCTCACACTCCAGCCGCACTAGGTATTCATCTACTTTCCTTGAATTTCAGACATACTGCCCCGTCAGAGCATTTGCCCATCGGTTCCTTCTGCTTAGAATGCTGGTCTCACAGGTTTTGATATGCCTGGTAACTTTCATTCAGATCTCAGTTAAAACCTCATCTCCCCAGAGTGGATTTCCCTAGTCTGGCCATTTTCTAATGCAGTACCTTTTTAATTTTATGCCCACTTTGTTATCTCTTTCTGAAGCAGCATTATAATATTACAGTTCTTTCTGTCTTCTTCATGGTATTACCTCTAGCACCTGGAACAGTACCTCTATCATGATGATCATGGTGAGTGTTGAATTACAGTTGAGGTGTTTTTTTTTTTTTTCTTCCTTATTCATCTTCTACACTTTGAGGAATAATTTACAGTTGTGGCTTGATTCTCAAAAGCCGATAAGGGGAATTAGTTTCACCAGAATTACAGTTTAAGGCACTCGGCACTCTTTTTTTTTTTTTTTTTTTTTAAGATAAATAATCTCTACATCTAACATGGGGCTCAAACTCAACAACCCAGAGATCAAGAGCTGAATGTTCTTCCGACTGAGCCACCCAGGCACCCCTTAAGACACTCTTAAGCTTACGAAAGAGCCCTATGGGAATCTGAGTTTATGATTCTGAAACTTAATGTCCACAGATAAAACTCATCAATTGATGGTAAATTTAAATTTTTTTTTTTCAACGTTTATTTATTTTTGGGACAGAGAGAGACAGATCATGAACGGGGGAGGGGCAGAGAGAGAGGGAGACACAGAATCGGAAACAGGCTCCAGGCTCTGAGCCATCAGCCCAGAGCCTGACGCGGGGCTCGAACTCCCGGACCTCGAGATCGTGACCTGGCTGAAGTCGGACGCTTAACCGACTGCGCCACCCAGGCGCCCCAATTGATGGTAAATTTAAAATAGACTTCCAAAGCAATAAGAAAAAAGGAAATGAAAGAGGGAGTTGCTAATAAATTGCAAATGTTTCTAATACTGTATGAAAGTCTTAAATCATGAAAATGGAATAGTACACATGTAGCCTTTTAGAATCTTCTATATTATGCAGGATATGCTGGATATATGAACTTAATATTATCTACTTTTTTCCTAAAGCAATATTATTAGGCTTAATGTGAGAGCGACTGTAAATTGAAAGTGCACTGTGAGGAAATGTTTCTGCTTATTTCAACAGCAATTTT
Organism: Puma concolor; assembly: GCF_028749965.1. Lineage (NCBI taxonomy): Eukaryota > Metazoa > Chordata > Mammalia > Carnivora > Felidae > Puma > Puma concolor. The sequence continues at coordinate 87,208,641 of NC_141674.1, forward strand.
GAATATTATTTACATCTACAGTGAAATACATTTTATTTAAATCTATAATGATTACTTGTTTGATCACCCCAGGTAGGTACTCTGGGGGTCTTTTAAAGTGTTGCCAAAGATTATTGTGTATATCATAAGCTTCCTTGGACAAGTGGTAGAAACTTGTCAACTTCAGCAAAAAAGAGTGTTAATTAGTCACAAAACTGGAAGTTCCAGAAGGGTTTCATGAAGATTCTGTCTTTACTCATCTTTTAGTTATGTTTGTCTCTGCTTTCCTTAATCTCAGCATCATTATCATCTACTGATTGATGAGCTTCCTCTAGTAAATTAACAAAGGCTGGAGCAGGGTAAGATTATATTCTCCTAGCATCATGACTGTCAAGGAAAGAAACAGGTCTAACTTATTCCCACTGGCTTATTCATTCAGTTGCCTGACATTCATTTAACACATATTGGCTGAGCACCCTTTGTGTCAGGTTAATTCTGGAAAATTCCTGGTTCTTATAGACCTTGTTTAGACCACATGCTTCTTCTTGGCCAGGAGAACAGGGTATGTTGATAGGCAGTACTATGCCAAATGTCTCCATCCTGGCTGGGAGAGTAGAGGGTACCATTTTTTATTTATATGGACTTGAAATGGTACCTGAAAAAAGAAAGGCATATTATTCCCAGTTATAGGAAGATGAGAAATGTCCTGGGCAGACAAGAACCCATAGCTACAATATTTCACTCAAATAATGAGGGCCCTACATAATTAATGAGCTGGGCATAAGGTTCAAGTGGAGAAAACAGTAGAAGATAGGGAATTATTTTTTCCATTTCTTTATTATTATTTTTTTTAATTCCACTTTGGAAAAAAATCTTAACTTGATTAAATTGCTCACATACTTGTTTTCATTTCTGTCTGGGTTTCTTATGCAATTCCCTATGCTATTTAATTGAGATGTAGCTGAAGCTTTGTGAGACTGCTTGAACTTCACAGTATATAATTTTTTTGCATAATTAAAAAAAGGAGGTTCCCAAGCAAAAGTCATGAAGTAATTTCTCCCTTGTTCCCTACAAAAGAAAAGGTTAATTTTGTTCATCTTGATGTTTACATAATTCTAAATTTGGATGGATAATCCTGTTTCCAGCCCTTCCCCAAGTAAATTTGTCTTCTAAACATTCATGATCTAAATACAGAATTTTAGGTATTAATGAATCAGTTCTTCCTTATTCCTAAATTCATTACAGTCTTCTCTTGACTGTCTCACTAGTTTAGATTCTGTGTCTAGAAAGCAGGTTTTCTCCATTCTTTTTCATTTACTACAACAAACATGTATTTACTACCAGTTAGAAACCAAGTTCTTGGCTAAATTAATGGAATACAAATTCTTCTCAATAAGGTGCTTGGTTACTTATTACTAATTAGATGTCCTCAAAAACTCCCCCTGCCTTCATTCCCAGCCACCCACATCTTCATTGGGTTTCTGTAGACTTTATGTGGCACAAATTTCAAACACATTTGGGGTTTGCTAGTACCTAGTGATTCACTTTAGTGGACTTATATTATCTTTTAAAATTTCTACAGCATTTCCTGAAAAGATTTACCCTTTAGGAAAGCATGCTGGATAGTTTTTATTACCTCCTATTTTTACTACTTCATATTTTTTTTGGGTGCTTTGTGATTTTATTCTTATTCATTTCTCTAATCTACCTGCTACTGCTATCCATGTTGATAATGTATGAGCTTTAAAGTTTTTTTTTTTTTGAGTTTTGAACATTTCTTTTTTTTTTTTTAAATGTTTATTTTTTTGAGAGAGAGAGGCGGGGAGGGGCAGGGAGAGAGGAAGACACAGAATCCGAAGCAGGCTCCAGGCTCTGAGCTGTCAGCACAGAGCCCGATGCGGGGCTCAAACTCACGGACTGTGAGATCATGACCTGAGCTGACGTCGGACACCCAACTGAGCCACCCAGGTGCCCCTGAACATTTCTTAATGAACAAAAATCTACTTGGTTCCTATTGTCCTTTGGAGGAGATAAATACTTCTTATGTGTCAATTGTGTGTGTGTGTGTGTGTGTGTGTGTGTGTGTGTATGTCTTTCTTAAGGTGTTCAAAGGGTAACCTTGGTGACTCTGAGGTGGTGTATATAATTGGGGATTTTAATTGGGACAAAATCTACAGTATGGTGACACTGAATGCAATTTTCATTTACTTACCTGAGAAGTCACTTTTTGTCTTTTTTTTTTTCTCGAATTACCCTCTGGGCACTAAGAAAAATGACTTTTAAAATATTTTAGTGACATTCTTACAACGTGGCTTCACTATTCTCTTTATCTAAGAACTGACTGTTTCCTTCTATGGTATCTACTTTAAATAAGAATATAATATTTCTCATAAGCAAGATTGCTCATTTCAAAGCTGACTAAAATAGGCATTTAATTTTTTAGCCTTTCTTCACAAATACTAATATGTGAATTCTCCCAAGTCTTTTAATAAATGAAGAATAAATAGCAGAGGCAGATTGCTTCAGAACCTTATTACATGATAACTGGATGCTCTGATCAGTAAAATGGATCATAGTAGTTCAGAACTTATGATTTCCTGCTGCTGGTCATTATGAAACCTGACAGCAGCAAAATAAGGGGCGCATTTTGAATCTGATGAATATTATTTTCACAGGATGAACACAGACCCACCTACTGCAATTGACTTTGGGAATTATAACATAAAATGGTGAATGTATTAAGAGCAATAGTGACTTATTTTCCTGTCTTGGCTTTATATTGACCAAGTTACTTTCTTTAATTAATTTCAGCACTTGGAGTCAATATGGGGAGTTTTGGTGCCAGTTTTAAATTATGCACCATGGGATAACCCACTTAACCTCTCTGTGACTCAATAATCAGGCTAGACTGAAGAATATCTAAGGTTCATTGTTGCTAAAATGTCTGTGAATTAATAACACCCAGGTTACATACATTTATCTCATGCTGATATTTACTTATCTTTTTTAAAGTTTATTTGTTTTTTTTTTTTAATTTTTTTTTTTTTTCAAACGTTTATTTATTTTTGGGACAGAGAGACACAGAGCATGAACGGGGGAGGGGCAGAGAGAGAGGAAGACACAGAATCGGAAACAGGCTCCAGGCTCTGAGCCATCAGCCCAGAGCCTGACGCGGGGCTCGAACTCACGGACCGCGAGATCGTGACCTGGCTGAAGTCGGACGCTTAACCGACTGCGCCACCCAGGCGCCCCTAAAGTTTATTTGTTTTGAGGGAGAGTGAGTGTGAGTGCACACCAGCACAAGCAGGGTGGGGGCAGGGAGAGGAGGAAGAGAGAGAATCCCAAGCAGGCACTTATCTCATGAACTGTGAAATCATGACCTGGGCCAAAATCAAGAGTCTGTTGCTTAACTGACTGAGCCAGACAGGTGCCCCTCATCTATTCTTTTGTAATTATTTTTAACCTTATTTTGCTAGTAAGTTTCTAGAAAGCCTATACTCTTTATATATTCTTTTATCTTCTTCCACCCAAAGGTTTGCACAGAGGACTCAGTAAATGTTTTTGGGTAAAGATGATGATGATTCAGTTGAATAATAATGATGATGCATTAGGTTAACTGTGACCCATTCCTACTTGTGAAGACTTGGGTGTGGGAAGATACTGGTGAGATTGTTCTTGATTCCTGCCACTGTTCCTTTTTGGAGCAGATGCTGTTTCCATCCTCTCAAATCCACACAGCTCTAAACTGTACCACTAAAGGCTGATCATTGTTAACACCTGAGAGTACCCTGGAGATTTTTTTTTTCTGGTTGTAGCAGCACATTTGACCTGTGAGTAGAGCATATGGTTCCACAACCACCTTCATGTGAGGACAGAAGTGGTAGAACATACCCATATCGTGGGATTTTATTGTGCTGGAGAACAGCGTCCATTCAAATCCCTAATAACTTCTTGCCTTTTTTCTTTTTCTAAAACAAGAAGGCGTCTTTATTTCATGTCAACATTAAAATTAGAATACTAACTCACCATAGCTGAGATTTCCCTTATATCCTGTGCTTTTAGTCATTCTATAGTCCTGAAACCAACCTTCAAGTCTATCAAACTCCCACCATCACTGTAGTTGGCTAAGGGATCTTATTACTTCTTACGTGTATCAAAACTCATACTGAGCCATGAGTTTTGGGTTGCAAAAGAGGATTCATTTTCTGTACTTGTCTAAGTCTTTGTCCAAAAAACTGAACAAAAACAAGCACAAGTGTGATTCCTAACATCTTTCTTCATTCACTATCATTTTGTTGGCAAACCCACCAAATTGCAGTGTTTGAATTAACTCTCATTGAGTTGGTACACAGGGAATGATTAGGTTCCAATGGTTGATTTATTGTTCTGTTAGTATATATTAGCCTAAGTAGTTGGCCTGCATTTCCTCAGCTGGAATCATTAAGGCAAACATGGCCCTTAAACAGTGAGGGGGAGCAAGGTGAAGAAAATAGCAGTTTGAAAACAAGGAATGCTTCAGTTGTTGGAGACTTAAGATAAGGATCTTTGGGTAGTTTCTGGGTACCATGATGGCACAAAAACATGAGGAGTACGGCAGGCATAAAAATAAAATAGAGGAGGTGCATATTAGATTCCCAACTAAAAGAATGAATGAGTATATAAAGTATAAAAGAGTGTTGGTAATATAAGAACTAAGTTTGTTTACTTTGAGAAAAGACGTGAATTTCTTGAGAAAAGAATATTATGTGAATTTTATTAAAAAAGAGTTTTCGGGGCGTCTGGGTGGCGCAGTCGGTTAAGCGTCCGACTTCAGCCAGGTCACCATCTCACGGTCCGGGAGTTCGAGCCCCGCGTCAGGCTCTGGGCTGATGGCTCAGAGCCTGGAGCCTGTTTCCGATTCTGTGTCTCCCTCTCTCTCTGCCCCTCCGCCGTTCATGCTCTGTCTCTCTCTGTCCCAAAAATAAATAAACGTTGAAAAAAAAATTTGAAAAAAAAAAAAGAAAAAAAAGAGTTTTCTTATCTTAGGAAATTACTGGCCTAAAATTAAAGTTGATTCAGTAATGAAAGATCATATTGAGTTGTATATATTTGTTATTTTCCATTAGTAGCCTTATAAGTTTAATAATTTGGAAAAGGAAAAATAAACAAGATCAGTATTTTTTCCCATGTAGCTAATATAGGCGCTTCTCCACCCTTTTTCCTAATGACACTTATTTGCTATATTTTTATATAATTAATCCATAAGTTTATTTGAATTTAACATGTTAACTGTCAGCCCAGAGTCCAACTCAGTGCTCAATCTCACGATCCATGAGATCATGACCGGAACTGAAATCCAGAGCTGGACTCTTAACTGACTGAGCCACTCAGGTACCCCTCTTTCTTGATTTTTTAAATATAAGGTTATATTAAATAAACATGGACCTAGGCACTCCTTGAAATACATGTAAGCAGCTAGATTATAGATAAATACATAATTTTCTGTGCCTCACCTAAATATACATTATGATTTCCTCAAAAGAAGTTTGAATGTCAGATTGAAGTGCCATATCCTTCTGGTTGTATGGGGGTATTTATACTAAGCTAATATGTTGTTGTGTACCATTCACTCCATATCTCTTGACACCATCTCTTAGGTTCTCCCAGATGTTGAAATGCATGACCAACTACCATTAAAAATGCAATTAGAAGACAGATGCTATCCTAAAGTGCTAATAACCAAATTGGATTGAATCTTGTTACTACAGGATGTATGCGTATTAAATATTGACTTATATTGCATTGGGTTCACCATTCTTTTAGGACTTGAATACTCAAGACACAAACCACATTTAAACTTGATATTTTAAATGGTCATTAATCCATAGAGACAGTGAAGAAGATAAAACATTTACACAGAGTACAAATAATGGAAAACATAAAGGAAGACTACTTATGTGGGCATATAAGCTGCTCTCTGAGTCAAATGACCTAAGAAAAATGGAAACGTGGAAAAAAGGAAATGTGAACTAAATGTTCATTGGGAACATTTGTCATATCATTTCTATTTGTGATCAATATAGTGGCAACTGATTAAAAGCTGCCCCTTTCAGTAGATCAGTTCATTTACCAAAGCAATAATCTTAACAGTGGTTAGGAACAAACAGCAGTCTTACCCTAATGGCTACAAAAATCAATTAAACATTTTTTAAATGTACTATAAGCTCTTTGAAAGTCTGATTGTGTAGCTGATTTCATTGTGCTCTGTTTACATAAATTCCTTTTTTTTTTAGATATCTGTGGAACATTACGTTAGTCATCTATTAGAGGAAATGAACTCTGTTGACATAAAAAACACTCAGGAAGCTTGAGTGTGGTATCTTTAGGACTACCCTGATGCAAGACCCAAATGTATATCTTACAGGGAAAACTCTTGCCATCAAAAAGTATTGAGATTGGTACTTGTTTCCATCTTTCTCAGAATGGACTTATGGGATATTACACCTGCATCAAGTGGGTATTACCTCATCCATATCTCTTGGTCTTAAGATATTGAATGTGGATTACTAGCTTCTTTCATTAGCTGAAATGGGTAGCCTCTTTGTGGTATGTAATTTTCCTTGGTCCCTGTCTGTATTGATTCTGTTTCAGTTTTTGTGATCCTCCTTCTTCTCTTTCCTGGGATTCCTGGTGTCTTTATTCATTTAACAAATAATTAAAGAGTGGCTACTACATGTAAGGCACTGTTCTAGATTCCATGGCATCAGCAGTGAAAAAAAAAGTCCCTGCTCATGAACTTTACACTCTAGTAGAGGAGGATAGATATTAGACAAATAAATGTATTGTATACCAGATATTGATAACTGCATGGTGAAAATAAAGTAGGTTAAAGACAAGACAACTTTATATAATTAGGGAAGGCCTCGCTGATGAGCTTGCATTTGAACAAAGCCTGAAAAAGGATGAGCATACGAGGCATCCCAAAATCTGAGAGAAGAATTTTCCATGCATAGCAGCAATAAGGCAAAATGACTTCATGTTGAAACATGGTTGGAGTTTTCAAGGAAACTCCAGTAGTGAGCCAGGAGAATAGTAGATGAAGACAGAGAGATAGTGGGGTGGGGGGATTAGAGGACAGATAGTGCAGGGTCTTGTAGTTCAGTAAGTTCTGAAGGAGATAGAAAATTATTGAAAGTTTTTGAGAAAGTCCTAGAAACCCCTTTGTGCCCCCTTCCAGTCACTACTCCAGAGAAAACCTATTCTGACTTTTAATACCATAGATTACTTTGGCTTGCATTTTATAAAAATGGAATTGTGCAGTATTCCCCTTTGAGTATCTAGCATATCATTCAAGTTACATTTGAGAGATTGGTCCATATTGTTGGATATAGTTGTAACTTACTCATTCTCATTGTTGTGCTGACTTTCATTGTAAAAATAGGATATAATTTATTTCTACATTTTCCTAATTGAGATTTGAATTGCCTTGGCTATCATGGACAGTGTGGCTATGAACTTTTTTTTTTCTTTTTACTTTCTTTGAATGAGCACATGGATACATAGAATTGCTGGGTCAGAAGTTATATGTATATTCAACTTGAATAAATACTACCAAACCTTTTTCCAAGATGATTGTTACAATTTATACTCCAATCAGTAGTGTTTGAGGGTGCTAGTTGTTCTGACAGTCCCGCCTTTGTGTAATCTACCACTTTCCTTTGTGTGTGTGCTCCATCTAGTGACTTGCTTCAGATCTTGAGAATGTGGCAAAAGTGATAGGATGTGACTTCAAAGATTGGGTTGTAAAAACTGAAATCTGTTTTGCTGGCACTCTTACCTTCTTGATTGCTTACTCTTATGAAGCTGTCTTGTGACCTATCGTATGGAGAGGCCTTATGACTGCAAACTAAGGAACTCAAGCTTCAGTCCAACAGCTAGGTGGGAAGTGAATGCTGCCAGCAACAGCTGGAATGAGCTTGGGACAGCTCCATCTTTAATGGACATTAGTTTAAGATGACTGTAGCCTTGGGGCACCTGGGTGGCTCAGTTGGTTAAGCGTCTGACTTTGGCTTAGGTCATGATCTTGCAGCTCATGAGTTTGAGCCCCGCATCGGGCTCTGTGCTGACAACTCAGAGCCTGGAGCCTGCTTCGGATTCTGTGTCTCCCTTTCTCTCTGCCCCTCCCCTGCTCACACTCTGTCTGTCTGTCTGTGTGTCTCTCTCTCACAAATAAATAAACATTAACAAAAAAATTTAAGGTGACTGCAGCCTTGTGAGAGACTCAGAATCAGAAGACCCCAGTAAATACAAAGATTCTTGACCTGTGGGCAAAATAAGTGTATGTGAGATAAATAAATGTGATATAATAAATGTATGTTGTTTTATGCCATGAAGTTTTGGGGTAATTTATTACACAGCAATGAATAACTAATATATTGGCCATTTAGATATATTCCTTTCTAATATGTCTGTACACATCTTTTGTCCATTTTTCTGCTGAATTATATGCTTACTTATTTATTTGTTTGCATATTTATTTATTTGTAACTGTGCTTTAATAATTATGAATATTAATTCCTAGCATCTGTATTGCATATATCTTTTCCCACTTTTTAGCTTGCCTTCTTACTCTTTTAATGGCATTTTTTTGATGAATAGCGAATATGAATTTTAATGTAGCCAATTTTATAAAATTTTACCCTTTATAATTAATGCTTTTTGTGTCCTGTTTAAGAAATTTCTTCCTATCTCAAGGTTATGAAGACCAATATTGGTCTATGTCTTCTTTTAAAATTGTGTTCTCCCTTTAACATTTAGATCTATAATCCATCTGAAATTAATTATATTTGTGGTGTGAACTAGGTATCCAGATTTATTTTTATCATATGAATATCTAATTAATCCAAGTACATTTATTGAAAAGATCATCCTTTCTGCATTATAATACAATGTTACATTTGTTATAAATCAGGTAACTCTGTATGTCCAACTCTTTTGTGTTAACTTGGTTAAGCTGAGAACTATGTTTCCAAGAATCTCCTTCTCTGAGTGGTTTTTCCATTAGTACTGGCTAATAGAGCAACTTGCACAAAATTTGGAAGGAGAAAATAAGGAAGTGGCCATTATTCTGAAGCTTTTCTTAGATATGTCCGTGGACAGACACAGAAGTACCGGTGGATTCTAGCTTTTCCTCATTCTTCCCCTCACCATGTCTAACTTTTCTTCCTGACTGCTCCCCTTGCTGGCCAACAGTAGCCCTAGGCTCCTATCAAATGCTTGGCAGTACACCCAGAGGAGTGATAGTATAAGGAGACGACAGTTTGCTGTAGACCTTACACTAGTTCCTTCTTAATGTCTATGGCTAGACAAGCTTGTTTTGTTCATTTGTTTTTTGCTTTGTTTTTAAAGTATCCTTGCAAGTTTTGACTTTCCCAGTCATGGTAATGCATCAAGAGGATTGGTTAGTGACTCCTTCCCTGACTCTCCAACTCCCCTGAGAACAGAAGGCATAAGCATTAGATGTAGGCAATGTGAGAAATCCTGTCCTGAGTGAAGGCTGACACAATGTGTGGGTCTGGTTCTGGCCTCTCGTGTCTGTAATTTTGGTAAGTTTTTCTATTCTTGCAACAATTATACACTAGCTTAATTATTATAGTTTTATAATGAATCCTGGTACCTGGCAATATAAGCCCACAGATTTGTTCTTCAAGATCATTTTGGATATTTTTGGCCCTTCTTATTTACAGGTAAATTTTAGAGTCAGCTTGTCAATTTACACACACACACACACACACACACACACACACACACACACACACAATATTACTGGAGTTTTTATTGTGATTCCTTTGAATCTTTAGATCAATTCAGAGAGAATTGGCACTTTCACAATAATGTATCTATGGACCCATGCATAATTTAAATAGAAATAAAATGAATTTTCTACAAACTCTTCTAGAGCATAGACAAAAGGAAACACTTCCCAAATTATTTTGTGAAGCTATGATAACACTAGTAACAAAATGAGTTAAAAGTTGGAGATTCTCATATTGGATAAAAATGATATCCAACAATATGTTGTTTGGTTTGGGTATCTTTTCAGCAATCTGATATCCAAAGTAGGGCTCCTTCCCTTGCTACAAGGAGGAGATGAAATGGAAAGTTCTGCTACTGACCCAGGTTGTTCTAATTCCTCAGAGTCACAATTTCTTTACATCTCTTTGAGCAAGGTCTAGACATTTCCTTTTCCTCTGGGATAAAGCTTTGGACAGAAAAGCAGACATCACAGGCCTTAGAGCTGTAGCTTCTAGATCTTGTAAGAGATGAGTAGACCTTATTTGGGCTCTTCTTTTGGAAAAGGGAAGAGTTATGAGAAGGTGGAGCCAAGGTTTCCATCTTAGCCATAGGAATTAGCTGATGCTAAGTGAAGCCATCAGGAGCCCTTGGGAGCTGGGTCAGAATCTCCCATCCTGTGCTCCATGGACCTTTTACAGACTCTCTTATGTGGAGACTTAACTCTTCAGTGTTTCTTTACTTCTGTGAACCAGCAGGATAGGAAACAAATATTATCCTTCATCTTCTGGAATGTTTTAAATAGTAAGCCCTCTTTCCCCTTGAGGAAAGAACTGGTTATTTAATTGTTAATGATTTGGGCTTAAGGCTTAATATGTCATAAATGAATAATGTGAAAAAAATGAATAAGTTTTGAGAAGAGAGAGAAGGCTTCCCTTTGAAGGACACTGGGAAAGGCTGCAGAGGAAAGGATTACCCTGAAATTAAGAGGAAGTAAGAAAAGAGGGAGAAAGTGAGAGAGTTACTACAGGGATCTCAAAAAGCCAACAGGCTGGTCTTAGTGAAGTTTTCTGAAAGGAGAGAAGACCCAGGTGAATGTCCTGGCTAAGACACTTTGGGTGATTAAAAAGCTGTACCAAGTAGCTTGTTGTCTTGCCCATACTCAGTGCCTATGCCTTCTCCTCTGTCCTTGTCAGGTAACTCTAGCAGATCCTCTGTGCCCTATACTCACTGTTCATCACTCTCTCCCTACCCCACCTGCCCAGGTCTTTATGTACTGTAAAGAAGCAGGCAGTCTGCCTGTTTCCTAACTGGGTTGTTGTGGGGAAGCACCCTTGGACCTGTTTTGGGAGAGTGATGAAATGAACAAACTGGATACTCTCTGACCTGAAAAAGTAGTAGGTGACAATCCTATCATCCTATAATTCTTCTTGTCCACTTGTTAAGAATTTTAATCACTACATTAACTTTCCCACTAAAGAATTCCTATTCAGTTTTGAGGACTGAGCTCAAATGTGATCTTTCTCTCTCTCTCTCTCTTTTTTTTTTCTTGAGAGAGAGAGAGAGCAAGCAGGGGAGAAGGAGAGAGAAAGAAGGGGAGAGAGAGAGAGAGACAGAGAGACAGAGAGAATCTTAAGCAGAATACTTGCTCAGTGAGGAGTCCAATGTGGGGCTCCATCCCATGACCCTGGGATCATGACCTGAGCCAAACTCAGGAGTAGGCTGCTCAACCGACTGAGCCACCAGGCACCCCAAATGTGCTCCCTTCTGAGAAGCCTTTCTCAATTCTCTCAGGCAGAATCCTTGGCTTCTCCCTTAGTGTTCCTATAGTCCTCACTTGTCTTCATTACAAACTTTGTCACATTATTTTTTAATTATTTGTAAATATTTGTCTATGTGCATCATCTTTAGGCCATCATCATATTCATATTTCTTACCCCCATAAATGATGGTTGACATATAACAGAGTCTTAAAAACTATCATGGAAGGAATCCATCCCACAGGCTACATAATTTGCAGATTCTAGTGTAAAATGAAATGTGGGGCCCTTGTTGAATAATATTAAGAAGTTCGAGATAGTCACCATACAGCATTAAACTAGGTGTGAGGCCCTTCTGAGTGTGGGGCCCTGTACCACTTCTCAGGTTGCCCACTCATGAAACTGGCCTTAAAGGGAAGTCACTCTTGGGTTCAGCAAGACCTGTAATGTGATATAAATTCTACCATATTTTATTTGGTCCAGCTGATAGAACTGGTAGTACTCAATGGTATTTTAATTTGAAATTTTAGCCTTTATAGTAGAACATTATAAAGAATGGCTCTATGAAATTCATGTGTGTGTGAGTGTGTGTGTGTGTGTGTGTGTGTGTGTGTGAACATACTCATACAGGTTGACTATATGTGTATATATACTATATATAGTATATACATGTATATATATATAGGTTGACTATATGCGTGTATATATGTGTGTGTATATATATAAGTTGACTATATGTGTATATATTTTATATATATATATTATTTATATATATATATATATATTATATATATATATATATATATATATAATATATATATATATATATTTAGGTTTATTTATTTTGAGAGAGACAGAGACAGCATGAGTGGGGGAGGGGTAGAGAGAGAGAGAAAATCCCAAGCAGGCTCTGTGCTGGCAGCACAGAGCCTGATGCAGGGCTCAAACCCATGAAGCCATGAGATCATGACCTGAACTGAAACCAAGAGCCAGATGCTTAACTAACTGAGCCACCCAGGCACCCCAAGTTGACTATATTTTGAATGAAAATATAAGTGTTGCATATGTTGTACTTGATTAATATATACTATGATGTCTTTATTCTGATTATTGGGAATTAGAATTAGAGTAAAGAACCGTTAGGGCACCTGGGTAGCTCAGTTGGTTGAGCGTCTGACTTTGGCTCAGGTCATGATCTCATCGTTCGTGGGTTCGAACCCTGTGTCGGGCTCTGTACTGACAGCTCAGAGCCTGGAGCCTGCTTCAGATTCTGTGTCTCCCTCTCTCTCTCTGCCCCTCCCCACTTGTGCTCTCTCTCTGTCTCTCAAAATAAATAAATGTTTTTTTTTTTTTTTTAAAGAATGGTTGTATTCTCTTTTCAGTTTCAGGAATTACCACCAGGACTTCATATTTATTGATAACTTCAACATTTATTGAATATATATTATGTGCTAGATAGTTGGCTCAATGTTAGAGATAACCATTGTAAACAAGACATGAACCATTCTTGAACAAAGATTGTGTCTAATGGAGAGCTAGACCTTAATATATAAAAGTATTCATTAAATTATAACTGCTACAATGCTCTGGTTTCTCTTCAAATCACATAAATTATAACTGCTACCAAAACTGACATGACTGTATAAAATGAGGTTCTGACTTTGGGGAATAAGAAAGACTTATAGGGAGACATATTTAAACAGAGTCCTCAGTTGAAAAGAGATGATGTAAGTACATCAGAACAGGAGAAGCAGCATAGAGCATGGAAAGAATCAGTAAAATAGAAATTGGAGGCAGGAAGGCCTGAGATTCACATTAAAGGAAGTAGCAGAAATAAAATGGGAATGAGAATCCTTGAGAAGAAGAAAGTAGGAGGTAAATTGTGCGAATGATAATCTGAAATAGGAAATTGGAGATGAGGTAGAATTTGGGAAAGCTGAGCAGACACAGACATTTAAAGGTTCTGTGAGAGGCCATAGGAGCGGAGGTTCATGGATATCAAAATCTCCCAGGAAGAAATTGCAGATATGGAGAGAAAGTTAAAACAAAGTTTGAAACAAGCATTACTGTTTACCACCGCTGTATTAGTTTTCTGTAGCTGCTACATAAATTTATAATCTTACAGCTCTGGAGGTCAAAAATCTGAACTGGATCTCAACAAGGTGTTGGTAGGGCTGTTTCTTTCTGGAGGCTCTGGGGAAAAGTCTGTTGCTTTGCCTTTTCCAGCTTCTAGAGGCTGCCCACATAGCTTTGCTCATCGCTCTGAGCCAGAGACGATATTACTCTGACCTCTGCTTCTGTCCTCTCGTTTCTTCTCTGACTCTCCTGTCTGCCTCTTTGGCTTATGAGGACGCTTATGTGATTACATTGGGCCCACCTAGATAATCCAGGATAGTCTCCCCATCTGAAGATCCATAACTTAATCACATCTGCAAAATCCCTTCTGTCATGAAAGGGTTCCAGGGATTAGGACATAGACATTTTTAGGGGGCCATTATTTTGCCTACCACAATTTCTAAGCAGGATTTAGATGTTTATTTCTTTTTTCTTTTCTTTGATTTTTTTAATGTTTAATTATTTTTGAGAGAGAGTGCAAATGGGGAAGAGGCAGAGAGAGGGGGGCAAGGATCTGGAGCGGGTTCCCTGCTGACAGCAGCGAGCCCAGTGTGGAACTAGAACTCATGAACTGTGAGATCATGACCTGAGCTGAAGTTGGATGCTCAGCCGACTGAGCCACCCAGGCACCCCAGATGTTTATCTCTTTTATTTTGTTTGTATTTATTTATTTATTTATTTATTTATTTATTTATTTATTTATTTTAATGTTTATTTTTGAGAGAGAGAGAGAGACAGAGTGCGAATGGGGACAGGGAGAGAGAGGGAGACACAGAATCTAAAGCAAGCTCCAGGATTCTAGCTGTCAGCACAGAGCCCTACATGGAGTTTGAACCCTCGAACCATGAGATCATGACCTGAGCTGCAGTTGGATGCTCAACTGACTGAGCCACCCAGGCACCCTGATGTTTATCTCTTTTAAAGTAAAGTCAATTTGATTGATTTTCAAGGAGATTATTCCATTATCTCTCAAAAAGTAGAGCAAGCTTGAAATATAACACAAAGTATTCATTTAGGACAAGAAATAAGTACTTCCTTTCCTCTGGAGTAAGAAACCTAGGCCCATATCTTGGCTGTGCTATTTGTCTTCTGTACCACCCCAGAACATCATTAAACCTCTAAATTTCAGTTTCTTACCTCTGATAAGGAGAAGAAAATAGTAGAGTGTAAGGCCTAAAATTAAGGTTTCAAGTTAAGTGCTGCATGGACATCTGGTGAAGTTGGAAGGACCTCAAGTATCCTAAACACACGTTCTTCTCTCTATTCTGCTCCCAGAGATAAGGTCCCCTATCTAGCCAAGCATGCTTCCTTATCAAATGGACCAAGTGCCAGCCATTCCTGCTTATCCTCATGGATTTAGTTCCCTGCCATGTACAGGAGTATTCAAACAAGCCCATTAGAACCACCCTTTTGATACTACGAAGCCTAAACCCTGTAATCCCAGGTTCACTGTGTTTCTGATTGCAGCCCTCATGTGGCCCTCTATGGCACATGGTACCTCCTTCCCTGAGCTGTGAGTATATGTGACTAATCAAATGCTGTCACCTCATCTATCAAATGTTGAGTGTTGTGTATTTAGCCATCTCCATTACCTTGGGGGCACCAAGGGGGTGAAAAAGGCAATTAAAACAAATATTTATCTTAGCATTTTAATGGAGTTGAATCAATCTTTCTTTTTCTTTCTCTTTCTTTCTTTCTTTCTTTCTTTCTTTCTTTCTTTCTTTCTTTCTCTTTCTCTTTCTTTCTCCTTCCTTCCTCCCTTCCTTCCTTTCTTCCTTCCTTCCTTCCTTCCTTCCTTCCTTCCTTCCTTCCTCCCTCCCTCCCTCCCTCCCTCCCTCTCTCTCTCTCTCTCTCTTTCTAATTATTTTTTTAAAGTTTATTTATTTTGAAAGAGAGAGTGTGAGCAGTGGAGGGGCACAGAGAGAAAGGGAGAGAGAATCCCAAGCAGGCTCCACGCTGTCAGTGCAGAGCCTGATTCGGGGCTTAAACTCAGGAACCGTGAGATCATGACCTGAACCAAAATCAAGAGTCGGAGGCTTAACTGACTAAGCCACCCAGTGGTCCCTATGGAGTTAAAACTTTTAAAAAGTATGTTAACTTCTTAGTAAGGAGCTTAGCAAAGTTCTGCTATATGGGACATCCTGACTAAGTGAAGCCACTATTATTATTGTGGCTAAAGTGTCATTGTTATTACGTTTTTAAATTCCCATTTGCTACACTTGGTATGAGTTGAAGTTATATATTTTTCTAGTTATCCATATTCTTGTTTTCTGAAGAAAGGAGACTAAGTTCCTTTAAAGACACCCCGCATGAGCAATTTTTGCCATATCCTAACCATGAGGAAATTATCCAGCAAAAATACTTTTTAGTATAGAGGAGGTAGAGAAATGATAAAGTTGTATTTGTCAGAGAAATGATAATGCTCACTTATTGTATACAAATAGGCTTTAGATGTGGCTGATGAGCTACGTACCCTTGATTTGTACAAAGAAAAAAAAGATGATTCCCAAGGTGGATGGTGAATTCGTCATAAAGAATGCAATGAAGTTTAGATTCAGCTGTAAATGAGAAGGGAAATTAAATGATTTTGTACTTGGGGTATATTTTTTGTCCTTCATTAATGAGCATCTGAAATATAGCATCATCATTTTCTCAGAAGGGGTCTATAGGCTGGTTTTAAATTTAAGTGCTGCTCATGGAGTGAAACTCAGAAAATGAATTTCAAAGGTGAAGAATTGATTAAACCCAAAAGGACATGACAAACATCAGGGGGAAATCTGTTACTAGGATGTTTATGAAAAACATTTTCTTAAGTGCCTGCTGCAATTGGCAAAGAAATTGTTCATGGGTATAGAGTGCCCAGCAGAGCTTTCCAGAGTAGAAAATGAGTAAGGAAAGATGCAGTTTCTGTTTGCAATTGTGTGCTGATCAGCACAGGCTCTTTTATGTTCTGTTTCATTTGTGCAACAGCTCTTTGCAGAATATTCCCTCAAGCTTGCTGTGCTGCAAACCTGTTCCCTTACAGAACGCAGAGAACTCTCTCTTAAACCCGCAGCATGGAAAGCCTCCCTCCACTTTTCATTTCTTCCCTGCAGACCACATTTGATGCAAGCCACTTGTCAGGTGAGGTCATCTGCTGGGACCACCCTTTTGCATCTCCTTAGATGCAGAAATGTTTTGAGAAAATGGCAGATGTAAATCACACACATTGAGCAAAATCAGTTTTTTATGCAATATATGTAGTTTGCTGTCTTTGCATATGAGATCAGGAAGCCGCTCTTCAGAAAAACTGTAGGTGTCCTGGGAAGAGAGCTGGCAAACACGTAAAGAGGCTTTCTTTATTGCCCTTACAGCACTATTTTGCTATTTCTTTTGAACCCTGTTGACCTGAGAAAGCATGAGCTGAACTGTTAGGTTCAAAAGATTATCTTTCACAAGAAATGAGTATGAGTTAATGAATAAAGCAAATTAAAAAAAATAATGTTGACACAGCCCAAAACGCTCTCCTAAACTCTACACCTGTATATCCAACTGCCAACCAACTGCCAATTGATTATCTCCTCACAGCAAACTTACCTACCTCTCAAGTGGCAGAATTCTAAGATTTCTAAGAATATCTAAAACCAAACTCCTGCTCCTTCCCTTCTCTCGGTCTGCTTCTCTGGTTTCTCAGTGAAAGGCCCTATCACTCACATGGTTGTTGGAGCATGACTCATTGACTTCATTTTCATCAACTCCTTTCTGCCCCCTCCCTATTCCTTTCCCCTACACGTATCCAAATAAATCACCAACTTTACCAATCTTTTTATTCTATTCTCATTTTCCCATATCTATCTTCATCTATTCCCAGTTGTCCCTACCCTAGGCCAGGTCTCCGTCCACTCCCTTTTGGAATGTGGAATGACACAACTCTCTTGCAGCAGGAATCTTTTCCTTCTGTCTTGTTCCATCGCAATCCATTTTTCAAACTAAAGCAACAAGATGGTTCTAGAATTTGATTCTGATCATGCCCCTTTTTGATGTAAAAGGTTTTATTGGTTTTTCATTGATCTACAACAAAGTCCAAACTCCTTAAGAGATTTTTATTTCCTATTTGCACTCTTTCTTCTTGCACATATCATGTTGAAACTGCCAATCCCATATAAATGCAACTTTTTTCACTTCCTGAAATAAGTTCTTCCTTCTCTCATCTGTTTTCTCTGCATGGAACAATCTTTTCCTTTGGCTAGCCTGGATGATGCTATATATCTGTTTGTAATTTTTCCTGCCTCCTATTAGACCATTATGGGTTCCTCACGAAGCTCCCTGAAATTCCATTACAAGAGCACTAACATAATTTATTATGGTTGTTTAATTGTCCCATCAGTAGACCTTAAGCTCTAATAGGGTAGGCACAAAGTCTGTCTGGTTCACTAATACATCTTTAGCTCACCTATATACCCAAGTTATATATTCTGTGTTCAAGTGACACAGGATAGGCTTTTAGTAAATATTTGCTGGATGAGTTTCCATCTGTATGCCAGGCATAAAATTAGTTATTCACATACGTCGTCTTTAATGTTTATGCGATCTTTAATGCTTATGATAACTCTGTGAAAGAGGTTTTATGTTCATTGTACAGATCAGAAAGGTGAGGTTCAGAGAAGGACCGGGCTTACCCAAGGTCACAGAATGGGATCATTGGAGGACTGAAATAAAAATTCAGTTTCCAGTTTTCTGCATAGAGTTACACATTAAGATTACATATTGCTTTTATGAATGCAGAGTACTAGTTGAGGATGGTAGAGAGGCTGATAAAGAGAAGGGAAAGTTTATTACAGGGGTCCAGTGAGAAAGTGGGGTGATCACAGTGGAGAATAAGAGGAAGAAGAAGCTCTGACATTCTCTTTTTTTGTTTCCTGAATGTGCGGAGTCTGCCCTTAATCTGGAAGGTAAGGGTCCTCTCTGTATTAATGTGTTAGAGCAACTCCTCTCCTGCCTCCCTCCAACCTGCTGCATCTCAGTAAAGTCAGCTACTTTAAAAAAGAAGACAGAGACCAAGCTCCTAAACTGTCTACCAGATCTGATTCATGTGAACTTCCCCAAAGATTAATTACCTACTTTTTATTTCCTTGATACCATAATTCCATCTCTTTTTGGGCCAGCCGAGTAGAAACCATTTGATTTAATTTCTTACTGCCTTTGCCCCCATGGGTCCAAAAGTTGACTTAGGGAAATTGTATTAGAAGAGTTTATTTACTACCATACTATATAGGCCTACACAAAGTTTTACCCATAGAATGCTCCTTTTGTGTTGAAATATTGATAATTACCAGTGTACTACTTTGTGTTTGGCAAATATACCCCAAAATTTACTGCTTCAATTCTGTGCCACATGTAAGGCTCCAGGGAGGGCTTTAAACAGCACGTTTCCTTACTTTTCATTTTGTAACATTGGGTTCTATTTTACGATGTTCCTAAATCTCTGCAAATTTAGTAGACAGAGAATGATTAAAAAGAGAATATTGTCAAAACTGAAGCTGCCTTTTAGTGATTTGACTCATCAAAAATGGAGAACAAAGCAATCTGAATGAAGAATTTTAGAATAAATCATCATTAACAATACATGACATGTTGTACACCAACTAAGTTCTGATGCACAATTAGTCACCTAATTAGGTTTAAAATTCATTTAAATAGATGGCTTCAATCCCTGGCCCACCCACTTATTTTTATTACTCCCATTTAAACACTGAATACAATTTAAAGCTCATATTGTAGAGCTCTGTGGCCTACACACATGCAAGCTAGATGAAAAGGCAAGTGACCTATTTGGATGATCAATGAATCAAGGTCTTTTGAGACCTACATTTTCTAGTAAGTTGCACATGCTTTGGACAGCGTTCAATGGGAAAAGTGTCTTTCTATAGCATTTCTCAGACTATAGTTAATGTGAAGTATGTACCCTAATTGCTTTGCATGGTGATAGGATGAATCAGGAATAAATGGATGATACAGTCAAGAAAACCAGTTTTTGTGAAGGTGTGTTTATTCTTTCTGGATATCAGGGTACCATATAATAATTTCCCTATTTCATGGATGCTGAGATACATACTTCTTCACTTTTTTTTTATCATCCTTGAAATTGGGATGTATCTTACAATCAATGGTAGTGTCACATTTACTTTCCAGAGTTTTTCTTTTCTCAGTAGTACATAAAATAATGGTGTGCCTTATAATCAATGGCATCTTAGATGCAATGAAATATGATGTATTGCTCTTCTGGCAACTTTAAGTGGAATTTATTTAAATTTGTGTTTGGCTGTATTCTATATCTGAATAAGCTGACTTACCAGATGCAAGATTTATTCTTTTATTCCTTTATTTTAGTACATATAATTAGCACTCTTTGAGTCACTAGGAAAATAAAGTAAGACACTTTTGCTGCTCTCTCCTAGCTTACAGCTAAGTAGGGGGAATAGATACACCAAATATTTTTGATGCAAAATATTGTGGGAGGTGCTATACTCGAGGTTAAATGCAAGGTTCAGTGTGGAGTAGTGGTAGCTCAGCATATTTTGTCCAATTAACCTCCTTCATACATTTATAATGAAATGTCCTGGTTATCAGTTCCCTCATTTGTGGTGAAGTGCATAGAGAGGGTTTTTTGTTTTCTGTTTTGTTTTGTTTTTTTTTTTTTTTTTGAGAGAGAGAAAGAGAGCATGAGCAAGAGAGAGGAGCAGAGGGAGAGAGAGAGCGATCTTAAGCATGCTCTGAACAGGGGGCTCTATGTCATCACCCTGGGATGAAATCAAGAATTGGGTCCTTAACCGCCTGGGCCACCCAGGTACCCGAGAGGTTTTTTTTAAGGGTTCACTGACTTGACAGGAGTCTCAGATTTGGGCTATCATGGGCTATATTTATTAACAATGCAGATTCCTATGGCCTTTCCATGATATTCTGATTCAGTGGGGTGTGTGTGTGTGTGTGTGTGTGTGTGTGTGTGTGTGCTTGTGTATGCATACATATTTGTGTTTCTAATAATCTTCCCCATACCCCCCTGGTGATTGTAATGTTTAAGATGGTCTTTAGCACACTTTGGAAGGCACTGAACTGGACAGAGAATTCTAACACTGGGTCCAGTTATAATAATAAAAATTCATATAACATGTCACTTGCTTGTTATTTGTTTAAATATCCAAAATCTGATACATTTAAATGGGATATTCAAGTGACAGTAAGAATTGTGCAACAATGAATGCTCATACCAAACAGAGGATTTATCTTACTTGCTTACAATGGTTTTATTTGGCAACCGGGAGAATAATTAATTTTTAAAAAGTGTCTCAAAGTACTTTAAGTGCTTAAACCAGTGTTTAGTCAGCTTCTTTCTGCTTTTCTGAAATAATGGTAATCTTGAAGGGAGACACCAGCAGATGGATCTAATATTTGGGGGTAAGGAGAGAAAGAAACAAAGGGGAGGTGTTATAGGTAGGGCTGGAGCCATACAGTTTTATGCCTTTCTCATTTGTCACATGCCAACCCACTGCTATGGCCATTATAGAAATTGCCAATGCAATGTGAGCCAGATTGCAATGAGAGGCATCTTGGATAACAGGAGAAATCCGCTAACCAGCTCAGGCTCTTGAGATGAGCAGGTGCCTGTTAATTTCAATGGCTGGGCTAGCCAGTGAATTTCACTTACTTTAGTTGGGAATATTTTGTTTTCATCTGCTGCCAGGATTCAACAGTTGCACCTTATGTAGATACAGAAGAGCCAAGGTGTACTTTTGACCTCTGTAAGTTTATTATTCACTTGGGTAGTAGTGAAAACCTTTTATACTAACTTCAAGGTTATGGATGGGATGTGGAGAATATGACTCATTTAAGGTGTTTGTTGAATATTTTATCTGAATATATAAAATGACCGTCACTGATCATTTGCTTTTATGTCCTGGGTTAGGCACCATAAAAACAAACAACAAAAAATATACCATGGACAACAGCCAACTGTAGTTAACTGCTTATATTCATTTGACTGGTTAAATGAACAAGATTCAAGGATGCCTCTTTGATTATCCTGCAAACACTAAACACCTACTTAATTGAGTACATGATTTTTTTTTTATTAAGGACTCTCAGCTGATGAGTAATATACAACAACCAGGGAAGCTTATTCTATTCTCAGAAAGACTCTAGAGATGTGTGTCTCAAGGATAGACTGGGCTCTGCATTGCTAGGGTCAGTCAATGAATACATGGCTAAATGCTCTTCAGTCTTCTGTATGTGTCCACCCAGAGGAACTGTTGTGAAATGGGCAAAGAAATGCCAAGGAGTTTTCTCATGCTCATTCATTGACCGCTTGCACCCATTGACTGCTTCCCCCCTACATCTAATACTAATTGTCCAATAATCTCCAGATTATTCAGACTCTTCTAACAGTAGATGTATTTTATAAATGATAGTTTTGAGTTCTTTTGTCATTTGCTTATTATCAAGCTATTTTTGTTTGAATGGGTATTTGGTCTTTTCCAACTAGTGTCATCCCAGGTTGGTTAATTTCACTCACTGCAGTGACTCAGGGGAATTTTAATCTCTTGGGAAATCCTGTAATATTTCTATCATGATCATTTAAGAAGTTTCATGATGGCCCATTATTACTTAAGTGATTTGTGAGAAAGTTTGCAGGCTTCCTGGGATAGTTAGGTGCTTTGGGGCAACTTGGGCTATTACCAAAAATGAATAAAGGTATTTAGGGATTTCCTTAAGTTCAAAGGTACTTACACTTTCTCTACATATCTGAGATTTCTTTCTAAGTCTCTAAATTTCATTCTGCTTTTTATCTAGGTACAGTATAATCGTGTACTTAGATCTAATGTAACTGCAGAGATGTACCATGCACAAGGGCTTTCGATGATAGAGGACATTTTTTTTCATTGACTGATAACTTGTTTTTGTGAAGTTTTCATTAATTCGTTGACAAGTCAACAGGCTCAATCACTGAACTGATGAACAAAGTTCCCTTAGACAAATAATCATTTTCTTTGAATTAAAGTCTCAGAGTTTGCAACTCCTATTTTCTGCTAAGAGATTTACATCACTTAAATTCTACTACACTGATAAATATAATCAATCAACAGAGAACATGCTCTGAGGAATTAATTGTTGTCAGTTGATGTATTTAATGGGACATCACACTTCATTAACTTAGCTAACTCATTAAGCCTAATCAGACATGTAAGAGAAAAAGTTAATGATCAAAGTTAAAAAATAAAGTCTGGACTCTAGAGAGTCTTCATTTGCAGTAGAGAACTGTGTGTTCCACAGAAATGGATTGTTTATCCAGAAGATTTCTTTTGCATGGCATGATTTTGTGCCAAGGAATCATAGGGTATTATTTTTATTTGGGATTTGTAATGCAATGCACTATTAGGCAGAATAAAAAAGAAACCACTATGTTTTATACTAATGGTTCATGTCTTATATAATTATTATAGTGGAGCTGCCTATGATTTAGCAAGACAACTTGAAATGTTAAAACCCATGGAAGGCTGTAAATTTCTGTGGATGCAGAGATGTTGAATTAATGTGCACCTCCAAGTCACGAGGGTTGCACATCTTTTTGCTTTTTCATATTCTTTTCACTTAACGCCATTTTGGTCTCATTGTCCCATTTTCCTTGATCTTTTTGGCATCTTTGAACTTAAGAGAAACTGGCTGTAGTGCAGCCCATTGAGGCTGAGCTTTCCCCAGGATGGGGCAGGAGGAAGGGGGCACACACAGCAAAGGCTGACTGTTCATTTCCCTTGCCTTGCTTCCATGGCCAGGCTGGCATGTCTATTTGTGGGAGAACAGCCACAATATGGTGCTACTGTTCTGTTAGCTCTGTCTTGATGCTTTTTCACATGTCTGAACCCCATTATTTCCTAATGGGTTTTTTCATGCACCTTAATTTGGGAGGCAGCAATTTTGCCTCCACTAAGTTCATATGACTGACTCTCTGGTATTTGCAGCATAGCACCCAGTTAGGAAAGCCCTACTCGGCTCTTCTGGGATATTGTATTTCCTGTTTTTTTTTTTTTTTTTTCCTAAACCACATCTGGGAAGGAAAATTATTTTATTTTATTTTTTAATTCTTTTAAAGTTTATTCATTTTTGAGAGAGAGAGAGAGAGAAAGAGAGAGAGAGAGAGAGAGAAAGAGAGAGAGAGAGAGAGAGAGAATGTGAGCATGGGGGGAGCAGAGAGAGAGAGGGAGACACAGAACCTGAAGGAGGCTCCAGGCTCTGAGCTGTCAGCACAAAGCCTGACATGGGGCTTGAACTCACGAACCTGTGAGATCATGACCTGAGCTGAAGTCAGATGCTTAATGGACTGAGCCACCCAGGCACCCAGGAAAACTATTTAAATAAAGTGGGGTCAATAGATATCATTGGTTATGTTTAGCTTTTTTGTGGATTCACATCAGACACTATATGAAAGGGCTGGAAGGGGTCTTAGGGAATCTCTAGTTTAACAGTCTCATCATCTAGATGGGGAAATGAAGGGCAGGGAGGTAAAGTGGTTTGTTGTAGATCTCACAACTAAATAGTCTAAGAGACAGAGTAGGATATCTGATTCTTTTAGTGTGGAACTTCTCTTATTATTCCATACTGACTCTTGATGATAAAGCTTTCATTTACTGAGTACAACAGACATTTGCAATATCACATTAGAGAAAGCCATGTCTAGACAGCTCTCTCAAAGTCTAATGGTATGGTTAATTTGGTGTTTCCTATTATTTCACAAAAAATAATTTAGGTAAAAAATATTTAATTTATTAAAAAATTGTTTTTAACTTTTTCATTCCATTTTGAGAGACAGAGAGACAGAATATGAGTGAGGGATGGGCAGAGAGAGAAGGAGACATTGAATCCCAAGCAGTTTCCAGACTCTGAGCTGTCAGCATAGAGCCTGATATGGGCCTTGAACCCATGAACCGTGAGATCATGACTTGAACTGATGTCAGACACTCACCTGACTGAAACCAGGTGCCGCAAAAATATTTAATTTATTTTACAGTGTATTTGATTATTAAGATGATAGAAAAGACCTATTTTCTCTAGCAGGGCTGGTATTATTTTTTATCGTAAATTTATTGAGCACCTATTATGAACAGAGTACTTTAATAAGTGCAAGGGAGATAAAAATGATGAACTGGACACGAACCCTGCCATCCCAGGACTTATAGCTCATGTTAATCTTTGCGACCCAGTATGCTTCAGGGCGATTGGAATGGTCTCTAAATCTCTATTATCTAGACTCTAAATATGTAAGCATAGAAAAAGAGTTGACAATATATTTAAATGGCATTCTATAAACTGCATGCATATTTACATATCCTCAATTTTCTGCTGATATGGGGCAGTCTTTTCTCCTTAGAGAAACAGCATGTACTTTCCTATGGCCATCTTGAAGTATTTGACATTTTCAATGAATCTTTCCGCAGTTTTCACATTGAATTTTCTTATCTCTCATGCATTTTTCCTTCTATTGGTTTTGATAGTTTCCATATTTCACTCTCCAAGTTCTTTGACATATCAATTTCTTTCTCTTCCTGGGTTATACAAGGCTCTTGTTTAGTTGAAGATTTTATCTCTTCACTGTACAAATTTCTTAGCTTTCGAAAGCAGACTTTCTGACTGCTATGCCTTTGAGAATTTGGGTGATATCTTTTACAGTTTTGCAGATTTCAATTGTATTTCAAGTTATTTTGTCTGTTTGTAGTGTAGATGTAGCTATTAAGTGTTTTTACAGTCATTGAATGCTTATATTTGGTACAGTGTCACTGATTTCTAGTAAATATCTTAGCCCTATTTCTTACCCTTAAATAAAACATATTTCACTGCTCACCTTTTGTTAATTTTGTTGTCAGAAAGAAATTCCATGGTGATGTAGGTGGTATTAAAATGATACACAGTATAAAGATTTTGTATAAACTGAAAGTGTTTCTCTGTCATCTCACTCAGCCAAGGGCTAAGTGCTGTTTTGCAATGCATCATATCAATCCTCTCATTGTATTTCAGAGGTTGAAGCCAAATATCTATATTGCTGGTCTGCTGATTCTTGTTTTATTATCTATCTGCCCAGAAATCTGCCTATCTAGCTGGCTATCTATTTATCTATGACATAATTCCAGCAAAAGGAGACAGGCTTACAAGAGTTTATTTTTAAAATAATTCAAAAAAGGAAAATTGTAAAGAAAAATATAAAAACAATCTATATTGACTGCAGCTACCCTCAGAATTCATATCTGTGAATATTTTGCTTATTTTGTTATATTTTCTTCCCCTTCATGTTAAGGAAATAAATTACTAGGACTAATGTTCTGTTAAACCATTACCTTCAGTCTAGTTCTCTCCTGATGTGAGAAATAGCCACTATCATGAGTTTGGTATACCCATTCCTTATTATTATTATTTTTTTTCTTTTAAAAAGTCGTTCTGGAGCAATTGGACATCCATAAGCAAAAAAATGAACCTTGACCTAAACCTTTATATAAAGTTTATACAAAAATTACCTCAAAATGGATGATGGACTTAAATGCAAGATGTGAAACTGTAAACCTTTCAGATAAAAATAGGATGAAGTCTTTGGGTTCTAGGGCTAAGCAAAGAGTTCTTAGAACTGATGGCAAAGGCATAATCCATGGATGTAAGAATTGATAAACTGGACCTCATCAAAATTTAAAAATTTGCTTTCCAAAAGAGGCTGTAATGAGGATGGAATGACAAGGTATCAACCAGGAAAAATGTTTCTATCCGTATCTGAAATAGGACTAGTATCTAGAACATATAAAGAATTGTTCAAACTCAACAGTAAAGTAACAAACAATCCAATTAGAAAAATTGGCAAAAGACGTGAACAGATATTGCAATGAAGAGCATATACAGATGACAAATAAACATGTGAAAAGGTTTCAACATCATCAGTTTTTAGGGAAACACAAATTAAAGTTACAAGAAGTCCCTACATATCTCTTAGAATGGCTAAAATAAAAACCAGTAACAACACTAAATGCTATAAAGAATTCAGAGAAACTTGATCCCTCATCCGTTGTTGGTGGGAATATAAAATGGTTCACCCATGCTGGGTAACAGTTTGTCAATTTATTACAAATTAAACATGTAACTATCACATAACCCAGCAATCATACCATTGAGCACTTATCCCAGAGGAATTAAAACTTTTATACAATAATCTGACAAGATTATTCATGGACACTTTATTTATAGTAGCCTCAAAGTAGGATAAGCAGATATCCTTTAGCAGATGAATGATTAAAAGAACTGTGGTACATCTATACCACAGCAATAAAAAGAAAGTTACTATTGATATATACTATAACTTGGATGGATCTTAAGGGCATTGTGTTGAGCAAAAAAGCCAATCCCAAAAGGTTACATTCTCTGTGATTCCCTTTATATAACATCCTCAAATGACAAAATGATAGAAACAGAGAACAGATTAGTGGTTGCCAAGTGGTAAGAATGAGAGAGTGGGGATGTGTGGAGATGAAGGAATAACATGAGGGATCATTGTGGCGATGGAATTGCCCTGTATCTTTGTTTTGTCAGTGGTAATGCCTTGGTGACGTCCTAGAGTTTTATGAGATGCTACTGCTGGAGGAAACTGAGGAAAAGGTATGTGGAGTCTCTGTATTCTTTCTTACAATTGTACAAGAATCTAAAACTGTCTCAAATTAAAAAAATAAGTAAGAAATGAATCTTTTGAGTTTCTTGAACAAAGTCTGTTAGGATATTAATTAGAATTGTATTGAATCTATATATCAATTTAAGGGAAATTGACATCTTTATGACAGTATTTTTCATAGTGGTATACCTATCCTTTTATTTAGATCCTCATTAATATTTTTTCAATACACTTTAAATTTTTTTCTATAAAAAATAGAACTTTCATTAGATTTATTCCTTAGCACCTCATTCTCATGATAACTTTGCTATTGTAAATGCTAGTAGGAATAGAATTTTATAAAACATTTTGCATTCTATTTTACTAGACATTAGGCCACTATAAAAAGTCAATTGTATTTCTACATCCAGTAAACTTTCTAAATTCTTATTAATTCTCAAAGCTTATCTGTCATTCTTTTATTTTTCTCAGTATACATTTATATCATGAGCAAAAACACACCCCCTCTTAGACTTTTCTGATGCCTTGGAACACATCTTGCTAACAGATGCACAAAATAAATGGAGATGAAGCACAGATGCTCAAAGACACAATTCAAAGCTGGCAGTTTGATGCTGAGATCCTGCGTGTAGCTTGGGGAAGAGGTATGGTGATGCCACTCTGCTGCTGGATGTGCACACTGCAAAACAAACACTGAACCCTGGGGTGCTTGGGTGGCTAAGTCAGTTAAGTGTCCCACTCTTGATTTCGGCTCAGGTCATGATCTCACAGTTTATGGGTTCGAGCCCTGCATCTGGCTCTGCAGTGTGGAGCCTGCTAGAGATTATCTCTCTCTTTCTCCCTCTGTCTCTCTCTCTTTCTCAAAATAGATAAATAAACTTAAAAAAATCCACTGAACGCTATTATCACTTTTTGCTTTTTTTTTTTTTTTTTTAAATTTTTTTTTTTTTCAACGTTTATTTATTTTTGGGACAGAGAGAGACAGAGCATGAACAGGGGAGGGGCAGAGAGAGGGAGACATAGAATCGGAAACAGGCTCCAGGCTCTGAGCCATCAGCCCAGAGCCTGACGCGGGGCTCGAACTCACAGACCGTGAGATCGTGACCTGGCTGAAGCCGGACGCTTAACCGACTGCGCCACCCAGGCGCCCCTGCTTTTTTTTAATAAAAGAAAAAATCTTCAGATTTCTTAACCTTAGTGAAAACAGGTACTAATGTTAAGTCTTTCATAAAAGCAGAGTGGTGTAACATCAATTTTTGAAGAGGAGACTACCTACATGTCTTCTTTTCTTTCTTTCTTTCTTTCTTTCTTTCTTTCTTTCTTTCTTTCTTTCTTTCTTTCTTTCTTTCTTTCTTTCTTTCTTCCCTTCCCCTCCCCTCCCCTCCCCTCCCCTCCCCTCCCCTCCCTTCCCTTCCCTTCCCTTTCCCTCTCTCCCTCCCTTCCTCCTTTTTCCTTCCTTCCTTCCTTCCTTCCTTCCTTCCTTCCTTCCTTCCTTCCCTCCCTTCCTTGCCTTCTTTCCCTTTCTTCCTTTCCTTCCTTTCCTTCCTTTCTTCTTTCCCTGAATGCACTAGCTAGAATGTCCATTAAAATATTGAATGGAAGTGGTGAGAGCAGACATTTTTGTCTTGATTATTTTAAGAGGAATCATGTTAATGTTTTTATTGCATCTTTTTCTCTTTATTTCTGATGTATCTGTATTATTTTAGCCCTTCAAAGCCTTTTAGTTTTCTTATTCTTTGTCTAACTTCTAACTGTTCTGTTTGTTAGAATTCCCATTGGATTTTGAATTATTTAGTAGTAGGTTTTAATTTACAAGTTATTTAGTAGGATATTTAAAATCTGTACAAAATTTTAGCCTTTTCTTTTGATTTTGATTTCCAACTGAAACTATTGTAAAAATGTGATCTACATAATCCAGTTCTTTAATATTTGTTTTATGACCAAATGCATGGTTAAATTTTATAAATAATCCACAGGCAATTGAACAGAATTTGTACTAACTAGTTGTTGGGGATGGAGTTGTGGCTCTCAAGGCTTGCTACTCATTTTTCCTAAGATTTATACCATGAATTATCTTTGTCTCTCTCCAATATTGGATCTCTTTTCTCCTAGATCCAATTTCTTCCCTGTTTTTGGATTGATTCTCTTATTTTGATGGTACACATCTTCCAAGAGCTTTCAGAGAAACAGTGTGAATCTGAATATACTGTTATTTTGTGCCCACACTTGTTTGCCCATAGAATTATAGGTAATAAATAGTTAACCCTCATAATTGCAAAGTCCCTGCTCTAATGTCATCTAGCTTCCAGTGTTGTGGTTAAAGAATTGTGATTCCTGTTTTTTGTTGTATGGCATGCTTTTATCCCCCTTTCTGAAAACTTTTAGAATTTTTTCTCTTTATTTCCATGGTTCTCAAATTTTATGATTGGGTGCCTGAAAGAATTATTTTATTTCCTTTTGTTCATTGTGTGGACTCCTTAATGGCCCTTTTATTTTGGAAACACATGTTCTTTAGCTGTATGGAATTTTCTTGTATTATTTCCTTTTACTTTTTACTCCTCTATTTACCTTTTTCTCGTCTTCTACAACACTAATTATTTGGATTAGAGACCTTTTGGCTTCATCCTTTCTTTTCTTTCTTTCTTTCTTTCTTTCTTTCTTTCTTTCTTTCTTTCATTTGCCATCTCTTACTATCTTTTTTTCTGCATTCTGTTAAATTGTCTCAATCTTATTGCCCAAGTTTGTGATTAAATTTTTAATTTGGGATAATTTTTTTTTTGAGGTAAAGAAAGAGAGAGAGAGAGAGCGAGCAGAAGAGAGGCAGAGGGAGAGGGAGTTAAGAGACTCTTAAGCAGGCTCCATACCTAGTGCAGAGCCTGACACAGGGCTTGATCTCTGACTGTGAGATCATGACCTGAGCTGAAATCAAGAGTCAGAAACTTAACTGACTGAGCCATCCAGGAGCCTCTGGGCTAAAATATTTTTATATTATATATGGGCATATATGTATTTATATGTGTGTGTATATGTATCTTATATATATGTTTAATTTCCAAGAACCCTTTCTGTTTATTTTTTCCAAATAGTTTTTGTCTAGAATACTATTGTGCCAAACAGTATTCGGTTCTTGTTTCTTTATTCAACAGTCTTTTTCTTTGCTGTTTTCATTTATAGATTAACAGTTTTTTTAAAAAAGTTTTTGCTCTTGCTGCATACATTGCCCTTATTTACTTTAAGTTCCTTTAGAAAACGTTTGCTTATTTTGGTTTCTCTTTTTTCCTGAAGGAGGATCTCCTCAACTGCTTGGTGACCTTTTGTCATCCATCCGTACTTAATAAGGCAGATTCTCTCAACCTTGTCGCAGCTGTGTGTGTACAGCATGGTGGTGTAGGCTTTGTTGGGCTATGGGGTGAGGACCTTGACATTTTATGGCAGGATACTTATGAATAGGCCGATAGGTCTCTTCCTACCCCTACCTGCTTAATCTCTAGTCTCTCCAGAGGATCTTTTAATCACTCACTGGCAGTGTGGAAATGGATGGCCAGAAGCCCAGCTGGTATAGCTCTGAGGACTAACAATGTAAATGACCTGAGCATCTCATTATTTGGTTTGCGGAGTTTCATATTTATCCCTTGGTTTTCAGTACAGTGACTCATTTCTTCCGTCAACTATGCCTAGTGTCCCTTTTAGCCAGATTCTCTCTGGTGAAATTTTTCCAGAGAGTATACCATCTGTCTTCTGCTGGAGAGTACGGTTGGAATGGAATTGGGTTGTTCCTTCACTCTTTACAATGAGAGAGGAAAATATCAGGGCTGTTGCTTTTTATATAGATGTTCAACCCACTCCTTTTTTAAGTCTCAGGTCAAAACCTGCCTTCAGAGGCATGAAACACTCCATTTCCTGGGACTCCCTAAGGTTCTGTGAAGTGAATTGACTTGCCTCATGCTGGTATCTCTCCCTCTTTCCATCATATGGTGGTCTTAAATTTTGGTGAAGTCAAATGTATGTGTCTCTTTCTTTAAAATATATGCTTTAAGTGTCTCATATAAGGCAGGTTCCCTATTTTGACATGGCAGAGATAATTTCCTTTATTTTCTTCTAATAGTTTTGCATTTTTAATTCAATTTTATCTTTAATTTAGGTCTTTAATCCATATGGAAATTTGTGGTATAAAATAGAAATGTTTTTTTTTTTTTTTAATAATGTGGAGATCCAGTTGTCCTAAGACAATTTGCTTGATAGCCCTTTTTCCGCTATTCATTTGCAATGCCATCTATCATTACAGGATTCCATCTATACATGGGTCTGTTGTTATACTCTTTATTCAGTTCCTTTTTTTTAAATGTTCATTTATTCTTGAGAGAGAGAGACAGAAAGAGCATGAGGAGGGGAAGGGCAGAGAGACAGACACACACAGAATCTGAAGCAGGCTCTAGGCTCTGAGCTGTCAGAACAGAGCCCCATGTGGGGCTCAAACCCATGAACCATGATGAGATCATGACCTGAGCCAAAGTCAGATGCTTAACTGACTGAACCACCCAGCTGCCCCTGTTCAGTTCCTTTGAGATATTTTTTCTTTCTAAGAAAAATTTAAACCATCACGTTTTAAATTAATGTAGCTTTGAAATATGTTGTTAATTTATGAGGACTAGTTCTTTACCCTAATTATTCTTTATTAAATTTTCTTAATTTTTTATGTACCTTTAATATTCCATATGAAGTTCAGAATTGTTTTTTGAATTCAACGCCTACTCTCTCCTATATTTCCCACAAAAAACAGGGATTTTGATGAATTGTGGTGAATTAACAGATTATTTTGTAAATAGCTTGTATTTTTCCAAGATTGAATTCATTAACATGGTATGTTTTTCAATTTATTCAGGTCTTCTCTGTCTCTAATACAATTTTATTATTTTATAATTACAAAGAATGACTAATAAAATTATAATGACTATAATATTTTTTAAAGTTTATTTATTTATTTATTTTGAGAGAGAGAGAGAACTGGAGGGGAGAGAGAGAGAGAGAGAGAGAGAGAGAGAGAGAGAGAGAGAGAAAGAATCCCAAGCAGGCTCCATGCTGTAAATGCAGAGCCTGATATAGGGCTCAAACTTACAAACTGTGAGATCATGACCAGAGCTGAAACCAAAGGTCAGATCCTTAACTAACTGATTGAACTACCCAGGCACCTTGACATAATGACTGTAATTTTTGAATAATATGTTGCCATGCTATGATTTAATCCTAAAATCTTAAATACTTTGTTGTATTTGTTTTGAAGTATGTCATAGTTTTCGATGCAGGATAAATGGCATTTTTCTTCTATTATGTATTCTCTTTGTTTCTGTTTTTTTCAGTGATGTGTCCCTAGCCTACAGTAGTGCCTCACATATTGTATATTGCCAACAAATATTTGTTTATTTCATGAATAAATATTTGGTTATTCTCAATTTAAAGTAAAAGTAGTGGTCACTCCTCTCTTTTGATTCTTGTTTTCTCTAAATTCTATTTTTTCTGGTATTGATATTTCTTTCTTTATTTAAAAAATTTTTAATGTTTATTTAATTTTGAGAGAGAGAGAAAGACAGAGTCTAAGCAGGGGAGAGGCAGAGAGAGAGAGAGAGAGGGAGACACAGAATCTGAAACAGGATCCAGGCTCTGAGCTGTCAGCACAGAGCTCGATGTGGGGGTCAAACTCGTGAACCACGAGATCATGACCTGAGCCAAAGTCAGATGCTGAACTGACTGAGCCACCCAGGCACCCCTGGTATTAATATTTCTAATCAACTTTTTTTTTCATTGTTTGGTTACTATACTTTTTTCCTGTCTTTAGTTGTAGGAACTTTTTCTTTATTCTGATTGGAATGGAAAGCCAGAAGAGGAATATAAGCATGACTTATGTGTATATGGGAGGGCTGGGGAGAATGGATTGGACAACAGTAGAAAGAGGGCAATCCTTTGGAACCATTGTAATCCAGACAAGAAATGAACCCGAGTGGAAGCAGTGAAGGTGGAGAAAAGTGATCTGGATATAGTTCGAGTATATTCTAGAGATAGTTGAAAATAGAGCTAACAGAATTGGCTGTGGGCTTTCAGAGAAAGAAGTCAAGGACAGCTCAAAAGTTTTGGCCTGAGCAACAGGAACAGTAGAGTTGCCGATGATTGACTTGGGAAAGACTGGCAGAGGAAGCAGTTTGGTTTTGGAAAAGAGTGTGGTTTAAACATACTGAATATAGGATGTGTATTAGACATCCATTAGGATCTAGAATTTAAGAAATGCATTTGGCTGGACATAGAAGTCTGTGTCTTTAATACTGAGGTGAGATTAAAGCTGTGAGACTGGATGAGATCCCCAAGGGAATGAATTAGACAGGGAAGAGGATCCAGGTTTCCAGGGTCTGACTCACATACAGGTGGGAAATCCTTTAAAGAAACAGAATACAAAATTAGCTACAATAGTAAACATTCTTTAGAATAAAAAACAGATTACACATTTTTTTAAAAAGTTAACTTTTTTTTATTAGGAATTCACGCCTTTTTTCCTACATTTTTTGGTTGTCTACTCTTTTTTTTATATGAAATTTATTGTCAAATTGGTTTCTGTACAACACCCAGTGCTCATCCCAACAGGTGCCCTCCTCAATGCCCATTAAAACCATTTCGTATGGCCGTAATTTAAAAACGTTTCCATAGAAAATAGAAATGGCTTACCAAAATTTGTTTTTGATTGCTGGGATCAAAATTTGCTTTTGATTGCCTAACACACAAGACTTTATTCAAACATACTGAAGTATT
Source organism: Puma concolor (assembly GCF_028749965.1). NCBI lineage: Eukaryota > Metazoa > Chordata > Mammalia > Carnivora > Felidae > Puma > Puma concolor. The sequence continues at coordinate 87,242,730 of NC_141674.1, forward strand.
GATATAGGTTATACCCTAAAACACAATAAATCTAATATATGTGATTGCATATTATTCCCATAAAAAAGAAAAATAGTATATTTATCATTGGCATGCTTCACTACTGAGTGCTTCCTTAAAGTGAACAGGAGAGAACTTTTATTTTGATTAGGTATTAATTTTAAATGTCCCAGGAATTTTCCATGGACTAGTTTCTAGATCCACATGTTTTAAACCTTGTTTCTCTTCCATAACCTACAGTGTCAGCTGCCTTGGAATGCAGTCTTATGGCAGCATGCCCTCTGGCACGTGGGATATTGTGGAGTACTTTTTGAAGCCACTCCTGATGAGGTAGCTAGCATTAGCTTAACTAAAAATGGACATGACTGTAAACCGCATAAAAGTACCTTACTAAATCCTACTTGCTTTGGCCACATCCCCAAAATGACTGCCATCACTTTAATAGCTCCTGACATGCATGGGAATGTGATAGAGAGGAAGTGTAAATGGAGAAAAACTCTTAACCAATTGCAGTTAAAATATGTGAGAAGGTTCTGGGAGCCCTCCTATAGCTGTGAAATGGGCCCATGAAAAGGAGAGTCCCCAAAGCAAAGATTAAACTTCATTAGCTTTACTCTAAAACCTTCTTTGGGAGAACATTAAAGACTGAATCCTGAAACACTCCAAATAGGAAGAGTTTGGGGACCACTAAGTAGGAGGAAAAGGTTTGGGAGTGATCAGTGAGTGCAGTGGGAAGACACTTGTGAGAAATATAGTCTTTGTAAACTGTATCAAGGAGTATAGAGTGATCAACTGTATGCAATAAGGTGAGGAATGAAAATGGACCACAGGATTTAGCAACATGGAGTTCATTTGTGACATTAAGCTGAGAATTTTTAGTGGATCAATGGAGCAAAAGCCCGACACAATGGGTTTACAAAATTAGGGTGAGAGGAGCTGTAGGCAGAGGATATAGATCCCCTGAAAAGGGAGTCAAAGACATGAACAAAGATGTGGCAAGGGTAGTAGGGTCAAGAAGACATTTTTGGAATACTGATGGGAATGACTCAGTAGAGGGAAAAACACTGATGGTATAGGAGAGAGGCAAGAAAATCTAGTGCAAAAATGGAAGCTTAGGCTTCAGATACTTAAATCAATAGTTCATCAATGGCAACAGAAGAAGAGCTGAGTGTGTGAATGCAAGTGTTAGCTAATGGTGGAGTTTATGGAAACTTCTGATTGCTCTAATTTTCTTAGTGTGGCAGAAAGCAAGGTCACCAGCTTCCTACGGGAGTGAAGATAGGATAGATGGTATTTGAGGTATGAGGAAAAGGAAAACGTGGATTATTTAGGGGAGAGAGAAAGTAACTGGACTAGGGAAGTTTATGGACTGCATTAAAGGCTCACCTTGAACCATGGCTATTAATTCAAAGTGTCTACCTACATGGTTGTGGGGCTTCCTGTAGCCATGTTTGCCTGTACAGGTGTCAGGGTGAAGCAAATCAGAGTTGTCTGTGTGACCAGGTACAAAAATAAGCTGTGCAGACAGTGACTGCACATTTGAGGTGACTGGTGGGAGGGCTTTTACCTTGTGGCTGAGTTTTGAATGAACATATGAAAGAGAAGAATGACTGAATCCAGAGGAGACCGATTATGTATCTTTAAAATGAATGACATAAATAATTTAAGCAATGTGCTAGGCAATGACAAGCTTAGAGTTTTGAAACATTTATAAATGCCGTAACTATGAAATTGTCCACCCCCAAGAGACCTGGTGAGTTTGTCTATTGTTACTTACTTAATGGAGAGTGTTTTAGTTCCTCCTTTCTTTTCAATTTCATATTACCTTTCTCTTGTGAAGCAAAACCAGTGTTCTCAGCAACCTCTGTCCCACCACTTTTTGTTACATTTTGCTTCTTGGCTTTCATCCTATCATTATTTTATACCCTCAGAATTAAGAAGGTAACAGAATCGAGTCCAAAGTAATGAAAATAGTTAACTGTTCCCTTATTTCCAACAACACCTAGCTTTTGCAAACATGGAGTGCTTACCCTTCTTCATAACAGTCTGAAGTTGACTTTCTCTTGAATGGGAGTCAGAAAGTTGACTTTCTCTTGAATGGGAGGTCTGTTTACACAGTGGAAATACATTTTTTGAGCTGAATCTGGAGGCTGAAAACATTGTCTTAAAGGGTCATTGTCTTAGTTCAGGCTGTTATAACAAAAAAATGCCATAGCCTGGGTGTCTTAAACAACAATTTATTTTTTACAGTTCCAGAGGCCAGGAAGTCCAGATCAAGGCACTGACCAACTTGGTGTCTGGTGAGGACCTGCTTCCTGGTTCATAGGCAGCTGTCTTCTCACTGTGCCTCACATGGCAGAGGGGGCAAGAGAGCTTTCTGGGGTGTTTTTTGTATGGCACAGATTACATTCAGGAGGGCTCCTTCTTCATGACAGAATCACCTCCCAAGGCCCCACTCCTAATAATATCTTGGAGGTTAGGATTTCAACACATGAATTTTAGGGTGGGTGTGACACATTCAGTCCATAACAGTCTTGGTTACCAGTCTTGTTAAGATTAAAGTTTGATGGATTTGGGTGAAGGAAATTATTGGAACATTCTCTAAGTTATCCTAGGCTCTTCCCTAAGTCTTGTGATAACTTTAATGAAGTAACATCTATTTTTATATCACAGAGATAGAAAAAAAACGCTTAGTAAGGTGAACTTTTAGGATGAAATCCCATATTCTTAATCCAGCATGATTTATAAATTCAGGAAGTAACATATTCTAGAGAAAAACTGTAGTTTGTTTTCTTGTCAGCATATAAATACCTCCTTCTGAACCTTAAGTATCACTTAACACTCCTTTGACAAATAATGTGTGTTTCACAGTCAATACTACCTCTTTCAGACAGAGGAAGCAAGCTCTACCAGTGTCATTTGCTTTAGGATAGACTCTTACACAAAGCGTACCAGTATTTGATCAATTGATCCCTTGGACCTGAGGGACAGGAAATCCATGTGCCCACACACTATCCTGATGGTCATTAGGATTGTGAAAACATCCAGGTTCTAAGAGAGTGTCCTATCTCCAGTGTATATTTCTGAGATGTATATTTTCTGTGCAGTGTGTGTGTGTGTGTGTGTGTGTGTGTGTGTGTGTGTAAGAAGCAAGGAGAAGGTGGGCTTATTGAAAAATAGTAAGCCAGGGCCATCTGGGTGGCTCAGTCAGTTGAGTTTCTGACTCTTGATTTCAGTTCAGGTCATAATCTCGCATGAGACCAGGCCCCACAGCACTAATAGCATGGAGCCTGCTTAAGATTCTCTCTCTCCCTCTCCCTTTGTCCCTCCCTCCCCTCACGTTATCAGATATTATCTGATTTTTCAAACTGAAACGTAACTTATTAAGTTTATTATAAAAATGAAATAGCATAATATATAGTAAATCAGAGTGTGCTAAACATAGGGAAAGTAAGTTGTATTACAGGAAAGTTTTGTTTTGGTACATATGGTTTGTACCATTATTATTTTATTTTATTTTATTTTATTTTATTTTATTTTATTTTATTTTTTTACTGTATTTTGCAGTTAAAAATATTGGAGTTATTGGCTTAAAGCAACTTAAATGTCTTAAGCAGTTTACCCCAAAGAGTTATGACAAGGTTCATATGTAAATGTACACAATGTGAAAATAACCTCTAATATAAGAAATACTTGGTAATAAATTTAGTGCTTTATTTTTGTATTTTCTATAATAGAATAGTGTTATTTTGTGATAAAAAAATATGAAAAAGGGAAGAGAGAGAGAGGGAGAGAGAGAGAGAGAGAGAGAGAGAGAGAGAGAGAGAGAGAGAGAGAATCCCAAGCAGTCTCTGTACTGTCAGCATAGAGCCCAACTCGGGGCTCGATCCTGTGAACCATGAGATCATGACCTAAGCTGAAATCAAGAGTTGGACACCCAACTGACTGAGCCACCCAGGAGCCCCTCAAAGTATTAAGTACTTTAAAAATAGAAATGTGAGCTGTATTTTATTACAAAAAAGTTACTTTTTAGAGTTTTGCAATCCCTGAATTTAAGGGATATAGAGCATGTCATATTTTCTTAAAGTTCTTCTTGGCACCAATCCCCCCTGAGGGAAGCCAGAGCAAGTTCAGCAGGGACATGGGTCAGGAGGCCTCATGTTAAAGTTAGATGCAAAGCACTGGAACTTGGTCAAGAAGGTCACTCCAAAAACCCAAAGAGGAACTGTCAGCAGATTCTGAGGGTGGAAGCCAAAAACCAAAGCTTTGCTAAAGTTTGAGGGTCAAGGAGGATGGTGAAGATTTAAGAAGAGAGAAGGGAGAAAGAGGAGATGTTGGGGTGGGAGGTGAAGAGATATGGGCACAGTGGAAGGTCTAAACTTCAGAACATAAACCTGGGACCAGCCAATCATGGACAAAGTAGTGGGAGCTGCAGTGACTCAGGCCGAGAGGGTGGCAGAAGAAAGCCCAACGGAACTAAAGTGTTTAATACTCTGCAGACCCACCTGCGCCTTCTAGAAGGCATGTGTAGCAGAGGACAAAAGCAGAGTCTCAGGAACCCGACAGCCTGGCTTTGAATACAGGGTGCCACTTATTTGCTGTGTGAACTGGGACATGTTAATCTGTGTGCATGAGTTTCTTCAACATAAAAGGAGGATAATGTAGGGTTGTTATGAGGACTGAATATGTTAATGTTTATAAAGTGCTTAGAACAGTGGCTGCACTAAGTAAGGGCTTGATAACTTAATATCCAAATTGTCATCACGGATTTTCACTTAAAGCAGGATAATTTTTTGACACCTGAATTTATGATTTTCTCCATGTATTTCCTGCCTTTTTCTTCCTTTGTTCAAGCAGGAAGTTAGACCCAGAGCTTTTTAGGTTCAGGAGATTTTATTCTCTCTATATTTTTTCTGTATATATATTTTATGTTTTACTTTTAAAACTGCTAAGGACAACCAGAGGAGGGAGAAATGTTGTAGAGGGACTTCTTAATGCATTGGGACATTTGGGGTGCCTGGGTGGCTCATTTGGCTAAGTGTCTGACTCTTGATTTCAGCTGAGGTCATGATCTTACGGTTTGTGCAATCAAGCCCTGCATTGGGCTCTATGCTGACAACACAGAGCCCACGTGCGATTCTCTCTCTCTGCCGCTCCCCTGCTCATGCCTATTTGCACTCTCTCTTAAAATAAACTAACTTACAAAAAAAGCATGGGGCCCTTGTTCTGCTCTAATTCCACACTGTGGAGATACCAGTTGGCAAAGGAAAGGCTGAATGGAGTCCCTGGGGAGCCTGAGTGCCCAATCTGGAGCCTCTGACCCTCTTTAAAGACGTCCTGACACGGGTGGCATTGCAGTGGCAAAGATGCAGTCTCTAAAGGACTGCATGTCTCTGAGGTAGACAGTGGGCCTGATGGGTCTTGACCAGAATGGCATTCCCAATACCTTGATTCTTCTCTAAGATGCTTAACCTTTACTCAATCCAAAGGGGAGACAGGGTGAGGAACAGGAAAATGGGAAACTCCAAGAAGGTCCAAGGCTGAATTTTCTGCTAAATCTGATGGGTTGGGGGCTCAGAGTCTGAGTTTTATTTTAGTTTAAGAAAATTGAAAAAAATATGTTTCTTGCATATCCAAGTTTGTAAACTGTATCCGTGATACAGTCATGATTTTCTAATTTCCTTTCCTCACCTGCTTTTTAAGTTGTTATTCATTTTGACTATATTTCACTTGAGGAAAAATGTTAGAAATGGAAAAAGAAATCCACAGAGTGTGTTTCTTGCTTCCCTCTGTCTGCTCCCAACACTCCTGTCTCCAAAACAGGAACATAGAACTTGCTTTCAGCTCACCTGCACATCTGAACCTACGGTAGCACTATGACCTGGCTTCTGGGATTCGGAGGATAGAAGAACCTCTCTCATATCTGAGTTTTGTGTTTCAGTTATCACCAGAAAAATCTGCACACCAACCTGTCAAAGCCAGGCTCCTTACTCTGAATGCAGACAGCTGCCTCAAAAACGAACACGGGCTTTCCTGAGAAAGGCAACAGACATGACATAAACAAAAGCCAACTGTCGCAGGATTCATCAGCCAAAGAACACATATGAGGTCCTATTAGCATTCATACTCAAATTATGACGGCCCCTGGTGGAGCCCACTCTCCTGAGAGCTTCTGGGCTGGCAATTAGCCAGCCTTGTGGCTGATTTCTGCTGCTCTGTGCTGTGCCACCAGCTTGACCATTCTTTTTTAATTCCTTCCAGCACCTCAGTGCTGGTTGCCCTGAAGATCTGCTGATCCTGCTGTTAGTTGGTCATGGATTCTGGCAGCTGCTGCCTTGAACAGCTGAACAGTGCGGCTTTGCCCTCAGCTGTCTTGACCTGGTGAGGGTCAGATCTCTGCTGATGCACCTTGTATGTTGGTGCCACTTCTACCTTCTAATCAGGTCAGGGACAAGGAGCATCACTGTATTGTCGCCTGGGTTCTGAATAACTACAGAGGTTAATAATGTAGCCCTTTTTTTTAAATTGCATTGGAACAGCTGAGATGGGATAGTTTCAAATAATGACTACCATCTGTATCTAGAATTACTGTTTCCTCTAATTTTTTTCCTGCTCCTGGCTCCTTGGCCCAGGCCCTTCTTCCTTCAAGTGATTTCTATCTCAGGGCCCCTTTGTCCCCTATGCAGATATGACAGAACCCTCCTCCTGTCATAGCTACACCATCCCCCTCTCCAGGTCCTTACACATTCCTGTATAGGTCTGAACCCTAATTGTGGATATGGCTCAAATTTTTGTTCCAGAGGGCTCTTCAGCCACCAGGAAAATCCATAGACACACTTAGAAGTTTGGAGGAAGGGCATCGTCCAGCTGACACACTAGCTATATCTCAACTTTGATTCTGTCTGGTCCCCTTACGTGAGATGATATTTCACATGTAAGCTGTGCAGATTGAAGGCCCAGGAATCATGATAAAACATCCCACTTTTCTTGAGCTCTTTGCATGTGCCAGGCATTTACTGGCTTTGTATTTGCGCTGTCTCCTTCAGTCTTTACAATAACCTTGTGAAGTAGTTATTATTACATCTGTGTGCACTGCAGATAAGGGCCCCAAAACACAAAGGGGTTGAGTAACTTACCAGGAGGTTCTGTGGTTAGTAAATGGCTGGATAGGGATTCAGTTTAAGGAAGCTTGATTTCCAAATCCACTGCTGTATCCTTGTAAGGATGTCATTCTTTGTGGCTCTGCTCTGTGCCATGGAATGGAGAGGAGGCATCTCTTGTGTGTTTAGATAACCACATGAGGTCATAGCGGTCCCCAATCTGACCCTTTCTTGCATGAAGAAGAAACTGGGCTAATTAACCTTAGCATATAGTATTTCATTAACTCTTTGCCTTGTTCTAAAAAATGGAGACAAAGAGCTCCTGGGTCCTTGTTTTGGTCCCTCCCTGAAACAGATCCTTTGAGGAATGGCTACTGTCCTCTTTATTTCAGTAATATTCAATTAGCACAAAGATATTCAATAGGCACATTGCCAAAGATGGAAGTCTTATTTGCTTGTTTGTCTTTTAATTTTTCTAGGTGCATGGCAAATACAGCACTAGCAGTCTGTTCATCAGATGACTGCATTATTGATGTACAGTAAAATGCTATGCAATATGGTAACTATGTTATTATTTATTAGCTGGGTTAATGGGGAGTTGGGGAAATTGCTTTTCCTTTATATTTATTCCTTTCCTTTCTCATATGCCTCTACCTTTATCATTGAAGACAGCAGTGGCCATAGCATTTCAGAATTGTATCTAAAGAAAATATTCTGTCTATGTGAATAGACACTGAATAGACACTGACACCTTTTGTCAATCAGAAAAACTAAAGGGAATTTTGGACAGAATAGTAGTCATTGTGGCTAATAACAAAGGAGGCTTGTTCCCAAAGACCTTGAAATTGAATGGACAATGATCACTTCTAAGATACTTGGGGGTTTGTGCTGCTAATTATTGGTGAGAAGGAAGGGCTAGCCTGGCCATTTTTTCCATGTGCTGATTGCATTTTTTTTTTAAAACTAATGAACTATGTTTTTGACCTTTATAAATACTGCCTATGCTTATTTTGGCAAAAGACTAGAATTCACCACTCTCCCCAGGTGATCCTTAGGGTGATAGCTTGACTTTTAAAAGGCAATTCTTAATTAATGAGGGCAACAAAGAAGACAAGAACAGAGGCCACTGTTGCTTGTGTTCAGTGTGCTATCAAATTTAAGACGTTTCTCTCCTTCACTCCCTTAATACGTCATACTCTTAAGTTTTTTTTTTTTTTACTCTAAGTCACTTATTTTTTAATAAGCTCGCTTTTTGAAACTTTCACTTTTTTGGTAAAAAAATCATTTTTGTTCCAGTATTCTTCTGTTCTATTAATTACTTGTGCTAACCTTATATAACCAATTACAAAATAAATGCATCTCAGATAGATATGTTTTCAAATAGCACTCTTATAATGTCACATTTGGTTAATAGCTCTGAAAACAGGGAGGTGCTGGTGTTGTCAGTAACGTATTCCCAGGAACCGCTTCAGGTTGACAGTCATTTCAGAATGAAGGTATTGAAGCATTTGAAGACTTTTTCTTCCTTTGTATATAGTCAGGGCAAGACACATGCTTCCCAAATGTTATTCGTTTGTTGCCACTGCTTTTGTGAGCAAATGTTTATGTGGAGCTGACTTTTAATGTGACCTTCTCTTTCCAAATGTTTTCAACATTTAAAAAAAAAGTCTTTTTTTGGAATGAAACTTTTTAAAGAACGTACTTCTCATGTCCAACTGAGTGTTGCTTTTTTTTCAGAATTTTCATCTAAGAGGAATATTGTCATTTTTGCTAAATCTGCAGGTTAAATCTTTATGTGGTGGGTAAACCTGGAGTAGGATAAGAGCCTCCCATATACCAAAGGGATTTCTCTACTGGGTGTGGTTCCAATTAAAAGGGGTATCAGGGGCACCTGGGTGGCTCAGTCAGTTAAGCGTCTGACTCTCGATTTTGGCTCAGGTCATGATCTCACAGCTTGTGGGATTAAGGCCTGAGTCAGACTCTGTGGTGTCTGCACAGAGCCTGCTTAGGATTCTCTCTCTTCTTCTCTCCTGACCCTCCTCTGCCCTCTCTCTCTCTAAAAATAAACAGTTTTTTTTTAAAAAAGGGGCATCATCTTATCCCCAACATGAGAGTATTGACGTTACCCACAAATTACGATGTCGATGAGACCATGCTCTCGTCTTCTCTATTTCTGGCCCAGGGGTTATTGGTCAGTAGTAATTTGGGAGTACAAGTGTCAACCTTCAGCTTCTTTCAGGTTCCAGTTGTTTTCTTGTGACTTGTGTCATGGTTGTTTGAGCTCCCTGTGGTTGACTGGGTGGCTTTACTGACATATATTTATTAAAAGAAACCTGAGCGGTATCATGGTATAAAATGGGAGCTAGAGAAACAGAGAAACAACTTGAATTACAGTTTTGGAAACAGCTGTGATTCGAACACAGGCTAGGGAATAGAATTACAAGGCTACCAGAAGCATGAGGAGTTAACTCAGTAAACATGTGTTTAGGGCATTCTTTGTGCCAGAAATTATGCCAGTGATGAAGGTGATATAGACATGACATAGTCTCTATCCCAGAAAAGTTTAGTCTATTCTAGGAATGTAGAAACATATATTTAGTATGTGACATGCAAAAAAATCTCTGCTTTTGGACAATAGGCATTCAATTGGAAAATTTATGGTGAGTGAAGGAATGAAGTTTTGTGCTCATGTAATGGGTGAGTCTGGAGGACTGTTTCTCCTATAAGGAGCAAGTGCTCTTCTCACTTCCTATAATTTCCTCTGGATAATTAGTTTAAATTCGTATCGTCAGTCACTATTTACATACTAGCCTTATTTAGAATCTTACACAGTTCCTGCTGGACTCCAGATCCACCCAGCTAAATACCCACTGGACATTTGCACTTGATGTCCAATAGACCACCCAAACTCAGTCCCAACCTGCTTTCCTTTGTCACCATTTTCTTTTCTATATTTTTTAAAGTATTTTTTATTTATTTATTTAAAAGTTTATTTCTTTTTGAAAGGTGGGGGTGACGTGCATGTGGGTGTACTAGCAAGGGAGGGGCAGAGAGAGAAGGAGAGTGAGAGGGAAAGAGAGAATCCCAAGCAGGCTCTATGTTGTCAGCTCAGAGGCTGCTGTGGGGCTCACTCCATCTCAAGAACAGTGAGATCATGACCCAAATGGAGATCAAGAGTTGGACACCTAACCAACAGAGCCACCCAGGTGCCCATCATCATTTTCTTTTTAGCCTTTATTTATTTTGAGAGTGAGAGAGAGAGTGAGAATGAGAGCACACGCATGAGAGAGAGCACAAATAGGGGAAGCGCAGAGAAAGAGGGAGATACAGAATCCAAAGCAGACTCTAGACTCTGAGCCGTCAGCACAGAGCCCAACGTGGGGCTCGAACTCACAAATCGTGAGTTTATGACCTGAGCTGAAGTCAGATGCTTAACCAACTGAGCCACCCAGGCGCCCTTCCTGTCACCATTTTTATCTCAGTTAATATACTGCTATTCACCCAGTTTCCAAGGCCATTCTAAATTCTTACTTTTCATTCACCTTTTTTGCTTATTCCATGTCTCTAATATCTACCTTTTTAATTCTAATTTCTGACCTGTCCTTTCCATTCTTATTGATTTAATTCAGGTCTTTGTCACTTTCCTCCCAGATTACTATGATATTATTCTAACAAGGTCCCACTTCTTAATTACTTACAACTTTTTTCTAGTGTTTTTCTGGCTTATCCTTATTATTGTCAACAGAGTGGCTTTCTAATATCAATTATAGGAATTGCCCTGTTTAAAATTCTTCAGTGGCTTTCTGTAGAGTCGGACAAATTCATACTCCTTGTCTAGGACACATGTCATCTTACTTTATAGCAATGATATTTGCCCTTGCTGTCCCTCTGTTTGCAATTTCCTTTCCTTAACTCAGATTATTTGTTAGAGTTCAGTTCAAGTATCAATGACTCAGTGAAGCCTCCTCTGAAGTTCTGCATTCAGAGTATCCCACCATACTGTAAACTTCTTGTGGGCAGTCTTAGGAAAATGTTTGATACATAATTCGTCCCAACAAATGTTTATTAAATAAAGGAATAGTAATATTGTAGAATAATAATGATTATTTCCATTTACTTAATACTTTATGTCAGGCACCGGCTAAGAATTTTAAATATATTATCTTCAATTATTATAACACTTCTGACAGTAACTGCAATTTTCTTGCTTTATAGATAAGGAAATAGAGGTACAAAGAGGTTAAGTTAATTTTCATATGTCACATAGCTAGGTTATGATAGGAAAGAGATTTAAAACCTAATCTGTCTAATTCTAAACTTGTAAGAGCATGACCTGGGTTTTAACAGCCTTATATATTAAATAGACTAGTGGGAATAAGATTAGTTTATAAAAATGATTATACTTTAATTTCACAGTCTTAACCTATAAATGTAAACATAACATATAAAATATGGATATTATATATGTAAATATATAATACATAAAAGTATGTAGGTATTACTTAATGTAAACTATATACTGTTAGTAATATAGCATATATTAAATATAAACATACTTTAATATAGCTGTATGTTAATATAATGTAATACCATAAAATTATATACAAATATACATGATCTAAATGCTTATATTTCTAGAGGTGCCTGGCTGGCTTGGTTGGAAGAGGCTGTGGGTTTTTAAAAAAATTTTTGTTTAAATTCTAGATAGTTAACATATAGTATAATTGGTTTCAGGAGTAGGATTTAGTGATTCATCACTTACATATAACACCCAGTGCTCATCATAACAAGTGCCCTCCTTAATACCCATCACCCATTTAGCCCATTCCCCACCCATTTCCCTCCATTAACCCTCAAGTTTGTTCTCTATCATTAAGAGTTTCTTATGATTTGTTTTCCTCCATCTTTTTTCCCTTCCTATATGTTCATCCCTTTTGTTTCTTAAATTCCACATATGAGTGAAATCATATGGTATTTGTCTTTCTCTGACTGACTCATTTCGCTTAGTACACTCTAGATCCATCCATGTCATTGCAAATGGCAAGATTTCATTCTTTTTGATGACTGCGTAACATTCGTGTGTGTGTGTGTGTGTGTGTGTGTGTGTGTGTGTGTGTGTAAACATACACATATACCACATCTTTATCCATTCATCTGTCAGTGGACATTTGGGCACTTTCCATAATTTGGCTATTGTTGATAATACTGCTATAAACATTGGGGTGCATGTACCCCTTTGAATCTATATTTTTGTATCCTTTGGGTATATACCTAGTAGTGTAATTGCTGGGTTGTAGGGTAGTTCTATTTTTAACTTTTTAAGGAACCTCCATACTGTTTTCCAGAGTGTCAAGAATGTGACTCTTGATCTTGGGGTTGTGAGTTTGAGCCCCATGTTGGATGTGGAGATTACTAAAAAATACACTTAAAAATGCTTATATGTCTGGAGTATAAAATAAACAAAAGTACTGGAAATACAAAGCAGCAGTCCCCTGCCTCATCCTTTACCCTCCTTAGTCCGATTTTATTTTATTGTTTTATTTATTTTTAAGAGAGTGGAAGTGGGGGAGGGGCAGAGAGAGAGAGGGACAGAAGATCTGAAGAGGGCTCTGCGATGACAGCAGTGAGCCTGGTGTGGGGCTTGAACTTATGAACAGCGAGATCATGACCTGAGCCGAAGTCGGACACTCAGCTGACTGAGCCACCCAGGTGCCTCTCCCTAGTCCCATTTTTAAGAGAATACCACCAAACTATTTTTTATTTTAGTTTTTCAGGTAATTACCCTCAAATCAAAATGATATCCTTATATTAGTGTTTTCTAATTTATCAACTTGACTCCTTATGATGGAAGATGAACATTTGCCTCATTTATAAAACTTCCTATCACCTTTCCATGTCTCCCAATTTTGAAAGCTATAATATTTCTCTCAATTCTGTTTGGTCAATTTTGTTTCTTTATTGTCCTTAAGCTTTCATTTCCCTGACCAGTTTTCTACTATATCTCTTGACTCCTTTAATGTAAAAATGATGATATTAGCACTTCACCCTTCCTTATATGTCTCTTTCTAATTCAAAGATTCAGCTCTGACTATCTTTCCTTTCTCACTATCCAGGGTGATAACTTTTACCTTTCATTCTCTTTCCTTTCTCACTATCCAGGGTGATAACTTTTACCTTTCATTCTCTGGTCATAATGGTATATCCTGTGTGTGTGTGTGTGTGTGTGTTTACTCAAAAAATTACAGCATACACTTTTGACTTTCCCTGTATGTTTCAAGGTCAGTAGAATACATATATTTTTTAAATGTTTATTTATTTTTGGGGGGGAGAGAGAGAATCCCAATCAAGCTCCATGCTGTCAACACAGAGCCTGATGTGGGGTTTGATCCCGCAAACTGAGATCATGACCTGAGCCAAAACCAAGAGTTGGAAGCTTAATCGACTGAGCCACCTGGGCGCACCAGGTCGGTAGAATATCTTAACTCACATTGATTTATATGCTATTGTTTTCTTATTTTGTCTTACATACCCACTATATATGCATATATATATATATATATATATATATATATATGTATGTATATATATATGTATATGTATGTATACATACATACATACAAATATGAGTAAGTCCAAATTATCAGTGACTAAAACAATGAATGATGGTATGGAAGATGTATATTTATACAATGTATGTTTTAAAACATTGTTATTGTTTTATTCATTCACTGCTCATTTAGAGCCTCTCACATATTTATTCTCACTGCTCTTTGTTCCTTCCTACATCACTTTCTCTTTATTCTGTCTTCAGTTGTATGCATGCAGTTCTTAAATGCTGTTATTATATCTTAGCATTTTTACTTGATTGTTTTTAAAATTACCCGTATCACTGTTCATATGTTCTAGCTCTTTGCCGACATTTTCAAACTTGACTTTGGAATTTGCTGTCTATTATTTTTGTTGGTACTTTTTCAGGGTTTTTGTCCCAACATGTTTTTAATTATCTTAGCTTGTATGATAGACATTGTATTTTGAAAAATTAATTATTGAAATAATTCAAGACAGAGCATCATGTTACCTTCCTGTAAAGAGGATTTTCATTTGCTTTGTGAGATATGTAGCGGCATTAGCAATCACAGTTGACCTTAATTAAATTCAGGTTCAGATGACTCCTGTCTGACAAAGAGACCTTTCTCCATTCTGACAATTTGACAGATACGCCAGGTTTCCGTATTGTTAAAGTATTAGAGTCCAGACAAATTCAGTGAGGGTGATTAAGTAGTTGAAATCATTTTTCATTGAATAAGAATGAAAAACACTGGAGTTATTACTAGTTTTTTGTTTTTTTTGTTTTGTTTTTTTTTTTTTTTTACAGAGAGAGAAAGAGTGAGCAAGCATAGAAGAAGAGCAGAGGAAGAGAGAGAGAAGATCTTAAGCAGGCTCCATTCCCAGCACAGAGCCTGACATGGGGCTCAATCCCACAACTTTGGGATCATGACCTGAGGCAAAATCAAGAGTTCAAGGCTCAACTGACTGAGCCACCCAGGAGCCCCTACTAGTTATTTTTCTTAAAGAAGAAAAATCTAGGTGTTGATTTTATTATAGTTAATATACGAAGGACCAATATTCTATTCTTATAACTACACAACAAGGAATAAAAGAAAATAAGCTTGAAATTTCCTGAGGCAGAAAATTGTACATTTAATGAATGAATGACTAAATCAATTAGTGGAGACACAGGAAAATGTTCATGTATTTCTTCCTTTAGGTACCACTCTCAGTGGATCTTTTCAGTTCATTCTTGTTGTACTCTTTCCATTTGTAAGTAAATGAGATAGAGACCCCAGTAGTTCATTTAATTTTTATTATTATTATTATTATTTTTTTATGTTGTCCTTTGTTCCTCTTGGAGGATTAGAGGATCCAGCCATCAGTTTGGAGTTGATTGCATTCAGTCACAAAATGATAATAATACCTTTTATCATTGTTTAGAGATTTATATTATTTCAATATGCTTTCATATCCATTATCTTACCCTATACAGTATATCAAAAAGTGTGATGTAGGCAGGGTGGTTTTATTAATTTCCATTATACAGTTGATGAAACTGAATGTCAGAAATGTTATTACTTAACTTCCAACAATTGTTGATAAAGAAATTTGATTGAAAAATGGGTTTCTAGGGGCACCTGGACGGCTCAGTCAGTTGGGCCTCTGACTCTTGATTTCAGCTCAGGTCATGATCCCAGGGTCATGGGATCAAGACCCGTGTTGGGCTCCATGTTGAGAGTGGAGCCTGCTTGGTATTGTCTCTCTCCTTTTCCCCCTGCCCTTCCCCTGCTCCCTGCATGCTATTTCTCTAAGATAAAGAAAAGAAAAAAGAAAATAAAAGAAAAAGAGAAATGGGTTTTAGTCCCCTTAAAACACATTTTAATGTGGATGAAATATTTCCACGTGAAGGCATTCTAGAATTTAAATATCAAGCTCATTAATGACTACAAAGCCATAGTTAAACTATATATTTCCCAAGCTGTCTATGTAGTTTGCTTCAATCATCTTCATGTTTGACAGGAATGTAGTAGACAACCTTTCTTGTCCAGCCATTAATATAATCACTCATTAATATAATCTCTCTCTGTTCATCTTCTTTCAACCTCGGCACTGTGCTATCTATATCTTACTGGGTCTTTGATATTGTTACTCTTCTTGAAGACTTATTCTTGAAAATTTTCTGTTTTTTTCATCTATTTTCCCTTGGACTTCCATTCAGTTCTCTTTTCTCAATTGGAAGTAACCAGGACTTAATCCCCAGAAACACCCATCTATTTTACCTCTTCCCAAAGGCTGAAGACTGCAATTAGGCAAGTTCTTCACTGCTATCTTAAGAAAAAAATCTACAGAGAAAACCAAGTGTTCTTTTGAATATTCAGATATCTGAGATTCCCGATATTAAAGTTTATATTTCCCTAAGTATTCAGTTATTAAGTGCATGGACAATGTGTGTGTAGCATTTAACATGGTGTCTGGCTTATGGTGAGTACTCAACAAATGATAACGATTCCCACTATTACCACTCTTCCTGATACTACTACTCTTTCTACCACTACTTCTATTACTACTGACTCCTAAAATACTAAGCTTCCAAACACAAGGTCTGGATATTTCTTTCCTGCTCTACTGGGCTGGGGTGGCATCCTGGTGCCAATTTACAGGCAGTCCTCTGGCTCTGGTTTGACTGGGCACTCAAGGTTAGAGAAGCCCTCTTTTAGAACACACTGTTTACAACTAGGTGTGTGTCAGCTTAGTCCTCAGTGCCTGAAAGATAATTTGGCCACAGCTGTGATAATATATGAAACCTTACTTTCTGGATTAATTTCTGAAATGACATTCTAAGCTGGGGATTTCAACCTATCCACATCCCTAAATTATTTTGGGAATTCCTGGAGATTGCAATGAGGAATGAGGGATTTCTAAATGTAGCTTTTTGAAAAGGGAGATTGAATTTCAAGATCATTTTAAAATAGATTGTGGAGGAGGTTCCAAAAGCATGAAGTTGAAATATAGAGACAACTTCCAGTAGAACTTTTTAAAAACATAATCATAATTTAATTTTTGTCTGGGGTAAGCTAGCTTTATTTGGTTGGCTGATTTTGGAGTGGGGGTGGTTAAACATAAGGATTTTTATGTTTTGTATCAAGAAATCCATAAATAACGATGCAGAACCCAGATGCTAGCCAGCAGGAGACAAGTTTTCCCTGTGTTACTGATGTTTTTTTTCTGCAAATATTTATAACTCTTGAGTCTGTGACATACTGAAAGTGAAAATGCATTTTTATTGACTGAGATATGAGAACTGCATCATCATGTTAAAGAAGGCTTTTATCATGATTGTGATGCAAACGGTAGAGATTTTGGAAGGTGAGCTAATTCTGGCTGTTTAGAGATGAAGAGCCGGTGAACTTTTCTTGATGAATCCCAGAGCTGTTGACTAAAAGTGGAAGAGTCCTCAGATTTACCAGATTTACATTCTATCAAATAAAGCCTAGCTTCAGACTCGGATGTTCTTCCTCAGAAAAGTAAGCCACATTCAGTACTTTATAGAGTTGGCTAAGATTTCCTCAGATGACCAGACTAGGCAAAAGCTGTCTAGGGAGATCTGACAAAATCACAAATGAAGGTAATTTAGCTGCAGGGGTCTTGCAAGATCTGAATGATCTTTTGTTTAGAAGAATCAGAGTTTTACTTTCTGAGCTTCAACAACAAAGCTCAATGTATTTGAAGTGTAATTACCAATATTGAGGATTATAGCTACCTAACTTGGCAGACTATTACTCTTTCTTTGGCTCACTCCTTTAATCAAGGGCATTTTAGGGGCCAAATTTGACAGCTGCAGTGCTGGAGACAGATTGGGAACAAGGTTCTAGGATAAGTTACATTTTCTCTAGCTTTTGTGTCAAAGCAATTGGCAATCTATTAGAAAGTTCCATTGTCTGCATCAAAGCCAGGAGGATGTAATGCACTCTCTGTCTGGCAGAGGTAACAGTAGGATAAAGTGGTTTTGATAAAATCTCATTATATTCACATCTATGGGATCAAAGGAGGAGAAAAAGAGCGTATTTTTATGAGGAAGAAGTGTTGGTGTTCATGGTCTTATTCTTCTGGATGTTGGACAACTCAGCTACACTGTAATGTTGGGTTCCAAAGTCTACCCTCTTTCAAATGTTGTTCTTCAAATGTATCACAGCTTCTTGGAGAACAGCAGCATTAGCACCAGCACCAGCAAGAACAACAACCACACAATGAAAACAGCGGCAGCATTTTCTGGGCCTTAGCTGTTGGGTTTATCTGGTTCAGTGCATCTACTATTCTGAATTCTTTTGATTCACAACCAATTTTTAGGAACTTCCAGTGAGACCATAAAACATCTTTATTTCTCTTCAACCTTCTTTTTAGTTCTTCTGCTGTCTGTATTTCCCTTCCTTTCCTTTCTCCCCTTCAGCTGCCAAAAGCAACTTCAGGAACGCCTGGGTGGCTCAGTAGGTTAAGTGTCTGATTCTTGGTTTCAGCTCAGGTCACAATCTTGTGGTTCATGAGTTCAAGCCCTGCGTCAGGCTCCATGTTAATGGCGTGGAGCCTGCTTGGGATTCTCCTTCTCTCCCTCTCTCTTTGCCCTCCCCCTGCTCATGCTTTCTGTCTGTCTCTCTCTCTCCCTAAGTAAATAAATAAACTTTAAAAATGACAACAACAAAAACAAAAAGACCTAACACAATGACCACTTTTCACACTCCTTAGGATCTTCATGGTACAACTGTTACTTGGCTTAGTTTTCTTGTTGTCCATTGGGACTCCATAGGCCAATTTACCTGTTTGGATATTGCTACACAAAAGCAGAGTATTTGAAGTCTAGGTCAATTCTCCTTTTGAAATGAAAGGATGTTTCTCTGGAATGAAAGCGCTCAAGTTCTCCATTTGTTGGCAGAGGGCAGGAAGGTGAAGAGGCGAACATTGGAGAAAGTCATTATTCCTGGTTCCTATTGCTACGGTCTTGGTTGGACCATAGTCACAACCTCACATCTCAGCAAGTATGGTAATATCTATTCTGTGAATGTTTCTTCTATGTTGTTTTTTTTAAATGCTCCAGCCAGGTGCATGGTGAAAGGACTTTGTGGTTAATCAAAGATCTGTAGTAAAGGAAAATGCTGCTTACGATTAACTTTGCATCCTGTGCCAGCAGGTAGCTAATAATTAGGCTATGCATCAGAGGTTAACTCTTTTCTTTTTATAATTTTCAGTAGGTACACACAGTATAGACAAAAGAGTATCAGAATTTGAATTCTCATCAGTTAGTGGAGTAAAGTTCCTTGTGACAGGTATAATGGTTTAAAATTCCTCAAGAATACTATCTTTAATTTTTTTTTAAATGTTTATTTATTTTTGAGACAGAGAGAGACAGAGCATGAATGGGGGAGGGTCAGAGAGAGGGAGACACAGAATCTGAAGCAGGCTCCAGGCTCCGAGCTGTCAGCACAGAGCCCGACGCGGGGCTCGAGCTCACGGACTGTGAGATCATGACCTGAGGTGAAGTCGGATGCTTAACCGACTGAGCCACCCAGGCGCCCCACTATCTTTAATTTTTAATGTTTATTCATTCTTGAGAGGCACAGAGACAGAGTGTGAGCAGGGGTGGGGCAGAGAGAGAGAGAGAGAGAGAGAGAGAAAGAGAGAGAGAGAATCTGACGTAGGCTCCAGGCTATGAGCTGTCACCACAGAGCCTGTTGCGGGGCTCGAACTCATGAGCTGTGAGATCATGACCTGAGCCGAAGTCGGACGCTCAACTGACTGAGCCACCCAGGCGCCCCATAATACTCTCTTTAGTATTGGCTCATGAAACTTCATATGTGAAGTCCTTAAAGCATATTCCCTTGTAAAACTTTTGAAAAAGAATTATTTTGAGTTCGGAAACGTTGTAAGATTCAAAACTGAAGCCTGTTTCTCTACTTTTTTTCTCCCACTTTGACGACTTTTTTCTTGAGTTAGAAGGTTAATTGCTAATTCTTTATCACCCAAAGTGGCAGCTTCCTTATTATAATGCTAGATCATATACTTGAATGTTCCTTATCTAATATGACTGGCTAATTATTAAAATACTCAATTTTTTCCCAGCTGTTTTCCTTCTGAGTAAACAAATTGCTAAGTTCAATTGGCTACCATTCGCACTTCATTGCTTCTTGACAGCAAATACTCTGCAAAAATGAGTTGCCTCTGGGTGTTTATAATCTCCAAGGACAGAAGAAACAAATGTGTGCATGATTTCTCTAATTTAAAAACTAAAAACCACCCTTCTTAAAAATCTAACACACTTTAAAAATATTGCACAGCTTAGACTTCATGAAGGCATAGTATCTGTTTCTGCAATCCCCAGATTCCTTAATTTGACATTTTAGGATGTTATTTTATTTTATTTTTTTTTAATAAAAGAGAAGGCATCCTCTTTAGGAAATAAGATCATCAAATACCAAGGACACAGGAAGAACTATTGTTTTTGGACAGTGAAGAATTAATCTCCATTCTGACTAAGCAGGATTACATGGTTAAAGAGTTGAGAAGAGTAATGATTTATTTTGCAGCAGGTTCAGTTTGGTCTGGTTTGATTGCACTTCAGAGTCTGTGAAAACAGAATCACAACACTGTAACAAGTTTTGTTCTGACCTTGGAGACTGAGACGCAGAAACTTTGGCATGTATCGGAATTGTGATTCAGTCACAGCTTTGCCACCTTCTTCAGCTCCCGTGACCAGACTTGTCTGTAGGGTTTAGGTTTTTGCTGTTCTTGTCACGCCTCAGGGAAAGGATGGCACATTGTAGAGTTTAATATACTTTGTATCTAAGAACGAGAGTGTGAATAAAAAAGAAATTGGAACTATGTCTTGGGCCAGAATTCTTCTTTATTTCTTTAGATGATCAAGTAGTTTAGGCTCTGTTCTTGAAGCCATACAAATTTGGGACTTGTGACTCAAGCTACCAGTTTTTGCCTCCATGATACTGGGCAAGTTACTACTGTCTAACAATAATGATTACCTTATTAGTTTGCTGTGAAGATAGTGTGAGACAATGTATATAAAATGATTAATCCAGAACCTCACACAGAATAAAGCCACAGGAATTATTCGTTATTATTATTATTATCATCATATTACTATTGTTGCTAATATAACCATTATATATATATATATATATATACATACATATATATATATGTATGTATATATATATGCAGAGTATACTATGTGAAATGCATGCAGTTTTTCCCTATAATTTATTAAGTCTTTAAAAGTCCACAGGATGAGTGGGGGTCATAAATCACAGGTGTCTCCATGAATTAATGGATAAGATGGCAGCACCAGAGTGGACTGAGGACAGCCTTTAAACTTTGAAAAGGTGAAGCTTCATCTTGATAAATTTGTAAATGGAAATTCTTTTAAATTTAGGTGCATTTGTTTTATTTCATCTCCATTACATCCCTATGAGTTAGGAATTACCTTGCTGATTTTTAAGTAAACTGAGATTCAGAGAAACTAAATAATCTTCCCAAGATCATATAATAGATGGAACTAAAATTTGAACTTTGGTTTGGTTGGCCCAGAGAAAAGTGCTTTTTCTTGCTTTGCTCTGCACTAATGTCTCTTTTTGGTTTTGAGTTTTTGAAACTGTGCTCTGACATTTAAGGTTTTCTGTCTAATAATATAATAATTGTTTATGTTTCATGAGTTAAAATATAGAAAAGCATAAAGATGATAAAAAATGTAATTTGTCATCCCATTACCATGAGTTGGTCACCTTGACATTTTGGTGTTTCTATGTCAAACACATATTTAACAGACTGCTTCCTTTTGATGTATGACATCGTTTATATAGAGAGGAATCCTTTTTTGTCCTGCTGAGCCTTTCTAGATGCCCTTCAGGAAACCTGTGGGTCCTGGGCCTTGGTTTATGCCACCAGTACAAGAATGGCCATCTTTTCCTCCTTTGCTTTTGGCTTACAAAGCATCATACTGGTAAGAGAATTATTGTGAATATCTGTCTTTACAGAATAAACTTAAAGTGACCTGGGGTGCCTAGGTGGCTCAGTCGGTTGGGTGTCTGACTTCAGCTCAGGTCATGATCTCATGGTCTGTGGGTTCAAGCCCCACATCAGGCTCTGTGCCAACAGTTCAGAGCCTGGAGCCTGCTTCAGATTCTGTGTCTCCCTCTCTCTCTGCCCTTCCCCTGCTCACACTCTCTTTGTCTCTCTCTGAAAAATAAACATTAAAAAAAAATTTAAAAAAACTTAAAGTGACCAAAATGATACCAATGGAAGGTGAGAAATTCTCTGTTAACTAAAAATGGTCCCATTCAGAGCTGGGCAAAAGAATAAAGAACTAAACCAGAAAGTATTACACTAAAATCTAGATCCAATTAAGCTACACTCACTTGGCCCATAGTTGTTTTCTGATTCACATGATCAGGCAATGAAATCATGAGTATGAAACGAGGGAATATGGGCTTGGTTGTATTGAACATACACAATGGAAAGGTGTGGGAATGATGAATGGTGCCCCCTTCCTCAGCACTTGGGTGAAAGATAATTGTAGGCAATCTGTTTAGTTTGACTACCAGTGATCGCCCTATCTAAGTCTGGCCCTTGAACTTGATTCCATTTCATGGGTTTTGTTAATCTGGTGAAAGTCAAGGATCTGGGGTGCATGCATGCTTGAGTGAGTTCTGTAGGCAAACGTGTTTGTAGTGTCATTCAGATGTCATTCAGATGAATTATTTACATTCGCATTTACTTCTGGCTAATTAAGGACCTCTTGGGGGTGGAGGTGGAAGTAAATCAGGCACTCTGCTTTTAAAAAAGCAATTTTCCCTTACTTTTGCTTGTATCAAATATGCTATTTGCTTTTTTTTTCCTTACAGAGTAAGTAAAACCTTTTTTTTTTTAATCATATATTTTCCTTTAACAGTGGTCTTAAGGGATTTGTATACCCAGAATTTCATAGCACACACTGATGATTGTGAGATTTAGATTTGGGTTTAAAGCCAATTTTTCATCTCTTTAGCTCAGCTTTTAGTCTTTCTAAATCCAGAAATGCTGAATGCCAGATTTTTAATGTAGAATCGACCATAGGCCTGGGTTACAATTGGTTCAGTGACAACTGAAATAAAACCCAAGGAGATGGGAGGGCTGAATGATACGCTTAGGTGACAAATTAAAAACTGTGAAGAAAAAAGAATCTGGATAATGGTGACAATTTAAAAATTAACTTTAAATTATTTTAAACTTCTAAAATTAAAAGAAATTTAATTCAATTAATTAAAAATTGAATTAATTTTCTTTCATCAGACTAAATAGTTTTGCATCAGGGCTGGTTGGGAATAGAAGACAGTGATAGTCATGCTGAAAAATCACGCATATTATACTAATATTTGACTAGTTCTACTATGTTTCATAGAGGACCCTAGACTTTAGCCATCCTAGGGCACTTGCAGACTCTTGAATGTGCAGTCTTATCTTATTTTTAAGCATCCATCCTCTTTCTTATAACTTTACTTGTTCTTCAAAATGCAATTTAACAACTTTTCTGGGAAAACTTCCCTGTCTTCTCACTTTATATTCTCACTGAATAGCATCAGGCCAAGTACTAGGTATCCAATAAATTTTGAAACAATGGATAAATGATATAGGGATCAATACTTGTATTGAGAAATTCTCTTCCTTTGCATTGGAGAAAGGCCATGGGAGTAGACACAGTTTCAGAAGTGAGGAATAAGAAGGGAAATATAAAGAATATAAAATTCTTTTTTTTAAGAATATAAATTTTTTATACATTAATTTATTTTTAGAATCACATAAAAATTGAGTTTTTGGTAAAAAAAAAAATTATAACAAGGTGAATATTCAACTACATACCTATAATTGTGTCAGAGTGACCAAATAAATCATTTGCACCAAGGCATGCTGGGTGGCTCAGTCAGTTAAGTGTCTGACTTCAGCTCAGGTCATGATCTCGCAGTTTGTGAGTTCAATCCCCACATTGGGCTCTGGGCTGACAGCTCAGAGCCTGGAGCCTGCTTCAGATTCTGTGTCTTTCTCTCTCTCTGCCCCTTCCTCCCCTCCCCCCCCAGCAAGAATAAACATTATAAAAAATTTTAAATTATTTGCATCCAAATAATGAATATTAATTATTTTTGCTTTCTAGATCAGGATTTTATATTCATTTTTGGAACAGGAACTGTTTTGGATTTGATTTCCTACAAATTTTAAGACTCATGCTGAGGTCTGGGGACCTAAGAAAGATGTGGAGTAGTTGGAAAAAAGGTAACAAGCCTGTGTGTTAAAAAGTTTTAAATCTGACAAATAAGTCAGAATGGTGAAATGGGGCAATTCTCTACATGAAAAAAAAAGATGGCATTGATTGGGATTTGATTCTGTACAGAAATGTGAGCCAGAAAAAAAATAGCAAATAATTTTTAAGGACTTATTGTAAGCCTCTTTTTATAAAAGACTGCAAACTATAAATGGTATGATGGGCAAATATCATTTTCATGCCTGAGACTAGACAGAATAAATCATGGGACATTACAGGTTCTCCCTCAAAAATAAAGTTTACCACATTTAAAAACTCTGTAGTTCATTGCCTGTAATGATATTAGATTGAGTCCCGAAATAAATTAATTAGTAGTTCATGAGTAGTCATGCATTGCTAAATAATTGGAAAGTTCAAAGGAATCAGAATTTTGCACCTGCAATGAACCTTGTGGATAATCTAATCTGGCTTTTTTTATAGGTGAAGATATTGAGGTTTAGAGAATGAAATGAATTGTCTAAAGTTACCTAGGAAATTGTTAATAGAGTGGGAACCAGGAGTCAGGACTTTAAGGGCTCAGCATGGAGCCCATTCCTGGTGACACTGTATCATGCTACGTTACATTTCATTTATTCCTTTACTACGAATTGTACAGAATTACATGGAATTAAGCTGCTGCTCAGGCTGGATAGATTTCCATTCTTGGGAATTGGTAAGGTGCCATTACATTTAACAAGTATTTATTTAGCACATCACTGTGCTTCGCACTCAGAAAATTTAAAAAATAATGGAAGATCCAGTTCCTGCTCTAGTGGCATATGAAACTGAGTACCTCACAAAGTGTGAAACTTTCAGGGGCTGGGAGATCTTACATTCAGTGTCCTCAGCAGTTAGCTAGGGCCTGGTATATAATGGAGGGTCAAAAACTGCTGAGTCACTCAACCTGGAGAAATGACACCTCTAGATCACCCAATGATGGCCCTTGAGTGGTTCATCAGCAAACTCTGAGCATGTGCACTAGGAGAAGGAGGAGGAGGAGGAGGAGGAGGAGGAGGAAGAGGGGGAGGAAGTGGAGGAGGAGGAGTTGTTCTAGTGTGACATCCTGTTTTCTAAGCAATGGGACATTTTCTTTTTCAGATTATACCAATTCATCATTTGCCTTCTTGTAAATTTTTTTTAAAGTAGGAAGATAGTGACGTTGGAAAAAACTCAACCTTGCCATCTCTATAGCATTACAGAATATAGTGAAATAGTAGGCAGAAAGATAAGCCATTTCCCAATAGACAAGTATCTGAAGTATATAGGTATGTATGAAGTATAAATTACCCCTCAGAATTTATTCCAACTTGAGACAAGGGAGCTGCTTTCATAATCCCATGCCAGTCAAAAAAATCGGCTGAGAGCTATGGTGGGATGGGGAAAATGTAACCTTTCTGGTATTTCTAGGCCTCTGTGTTGGCAAGCAAAGTGATTCTAGTAGCTCCAAGATGGTTCTCCAAAGAGTATCACAGGGAAGCAGTTAGAAATAAAAACAGGCCAAAGCCAGTGGAAGGGCACAACAGGAATTGGTAAAGGAAGAGAATCTGAGTAGAGCACTAACAGTATTTACTATAGCAAACTTTTCTGTAAAGGGCCAAATAGTAAATATCTTAGGTATTTTGGGCCATATGGTCTCCACTGCAACTGTTCAACTCTGCCCTCATATTGCAAAAGCAGCCCTAGACAGTATGGAAACAAATGGGCATGTCTGTATTCTAATAAAACTTCATGATGGACAGTGAAATTTTAATTTCAAAAGATTTTCACGTGTTGTAAAATATTATTCTTGCTTTGACTTTTCCCTCCAACCATTTAAAAATGTAGAAACCTTTTTTAGTTTGCAGATTGTATAAATATGGGCAATAGACCTTGGCTGTAGTTTGCAGACACTTTGCTATGCCACTGTTGAAACTACTTCCTGTTTATTAGTTCATCTTATCCTCATAATGACATATTGTATAGTTACTACCATTATTTCCACATTACAGATGAGAAAACTGAGGTACCGATTGGTTAAACAACTTATCCACATTCACTTAACTGGTAAATCACAAAGCCATGATTTGAATGCATTGTCTAGCTCATCTGTGTGCTCAACTAATATACCATTTTGTGTCTGACTTGAATAGAAGTACGCTAAATAAAAGCAAAACTTCCCTTCACTGATACTTCTGGGGCCATGTGAGAAGTAAAGCTAAGGAAGAACAGAATCTCAAAATTCCTGTCTCCAACGGTCATTTGGCACATGGAACTCTGTTTATCTTCATTTCGGTGTGCTAAAAGTCAAAGGTGTGCTTTGTTTTCAGTGTGTCTGGAATGGTGGCTCATCTACGGAGCAAGTCACTTTACTGAAAGTTGTTCTCTGGTTTAAAGTAGGAAAGAAATGGGATTTTGTACCTGGAAAGTGTGGAGTCTTATTGTCACAGAGAGGTGAACCATACAACCTGCTTTGCTCAGGAGTATTTCAGCTTTTATCTGTTGCCCCATTGTAATTATTAACAGAGGCCATTTTTAATCTCAGAGTTTTGGACATTAATCTTCAGTTATGTGGTTTCACCATCAAGAACCCTAGAATCAAACCATCTGCACCCACAAAGCTTGCTGTCTACATCATCGAGACCACCATTCCACTGTTTCTAGTTTCCAGGAGTCTTGCCCAAGAAGATAGAAATTGTAAATAATGTTCCTGTTTGTTCAGAACTTTCTGAAAAATCATTTAAATTAACCTTAAACTCTTTAACTATTCAGTAGCTAACTTCTAGTGACTGTTTACTCTCAAGAGTATTTGAATATGCCTGAAAATCCTTGCCTCATCGATGTCCGTCAATACTAGCCTAGCATTATCATGCTTCTTATTGAATTCTAGCCATGCCCATAAATTGAAAGGCCCAGGTTAAACCAGAATCTAAATCTCATAAAAATCCTTATTGTGCCCTCCCTTAGCATGGTAAGAATAAACTCAGTTTTGTCTTACTAAAAGTTCCTTTGGTAATATTTTCAGAGAGCCAGCAGTTGATAATATCCCTACTTTTTTTCTGTTCTCTATACTTAGAATCGTCTATACTTGAAGATCAATCAGATGCCAACAGGGACACCAAGTTCAAAATATTATTCCAGGTTTTATTTTTGCTATAAAGACTCTGGGAACTGAAATCTGCCTCCTGGCTTTGATGCACATGTTTTAGCACTTCTGAAATTAAGTGTGTCTTCTATTGATATGTAAATTACCCCCAAAGTTTGAAAGCATATGTGCTTTTTACAATTGATGGTGTTCTCTAACTAAGGAGTTATGTTATTTGATTTAACTGGTTTTTAACAAAAGCCAATATATATAAGGGGCAGCATAAATAAATGTGCCAATCTTTATTTGGTTCCTGGGAGGCTTTGAGGAGTTGAATCTTTCCTACATGATAACCTCCATCAAAGGATATTCTGAAGGAATTTAAAACACAACAAATTCATATTTTTATTATGAATAAAATCCTATAGATCTGGTTACAAACAAGAAAGCCCTTCAAATCTAATTAAGTCTTGGATTTTTAGAGAAATAACTGTGACTTCTACTGAAGGCAACCTATGAAGCAGTGTTATAGCTTGAACAGAGAAAGATTGGGAGCCTAATTTGGGTCAATTCTGGTCATAAATCAATTTTTACTCCAAAGAAAGCCTGAAAATAACATGAAATAAACTTATTTTATAAAGTAACAGTGTGAAAACTTATTGTTCCTTTTGCTGTATTTTTTATTGTGCTTTGGGACTTGGTTTACTCAGCTATAAAATTTTTAATAGAGTATTTCTTGCTTTTGCTTGGGAAACTAACAAGAATATGACACTTTAGGGGTTATTTGATGGAAAGGAAAAGAAAGTCTTTAAAACTTGCTGAAGCAAGCTATAGCTACTGCACTCTACCTAAATAAAGCTTCTCTTTGCTTTAGCTATCTTCTATGAGGTAGGGCTCCTTCTATTTATGGGCAAAGATTTAGTAAAAGACAAACCTTTAAAGTCTCACTACTCTACTAACCTTGAGTACTAATCATACTTGGAGTTGCCCAACCTCACTTCTCCAGAGGGTTTTACATATATTTTGTTCAGGTTTTAAGTGCTGATATATCAAGCATTTTGCCTTTTTAACCTATTGTGTTCTAGATCTAGTCTATCTAGGGATAGACTTTTGAATCCTAGACAAAGCAATATATATCCTGGGGTTTCAATTCACTGTATGTAATCAACCCAGCCAAAATAGGCATGGGAAATTCCCATATTATGGGAAACCATAATATGTTGGTATGTCATGTTTTTTTTTTTTATTCAAACAAGCTATGTTTCTATGAAGTCTTAGGTTATAATAAAATAAACTTTTGGAAAAAAAGGCAACTTTTACTGGCATGTTTACATTTTTTAGAATTTTTAAGAGAATCAATGTTTTCCATTGCATAATGACAATCTTTTAAGAAATGTTACTTTCTTAACAATGGGTAATTATGAACGTCCTCTGGTTCTATATTAATAGAGTTATGAAGAACTGAGATAACCCTGAGTTGGGAAAGGATTCTGATGTTCCTGGGAAGTCAGAGTCTAGGTTAACATGAAACATTATATATTTAAAAAAATTTATCGTGTATTTTCCAAATTTTCACATCTGGATGATAGAAGATACTGTTCAGTCAGCCAAGTTTTTATTGGCATAGTTCACAGGGAAACTCAGACAATTTGCAGTCATATTTTATTGACTATTCTGTAATACTCTGTATCTTTAAAATAAATAGCCTTTGGCACTCCATTTCTATCTTTATGCTAAACCTATTGTTTTTCTCTGTTTTCTCCCTCTTGGAAAGTATACTGTGACTTTCCAGAATTACTTTGTCAGCTTCTGAGGAAATGACTTTTCAGACTTCTTTTACTCTTCATATTTAGAGAAATTGGTTGAATTTTTTTCTTTAAGTTCTCATAATGACTTTGATGCTATATGCCCCTTGGTTCTAGGTATTATATTTTTTTGGTGGAAAAAAACAACAGAATGAAAATATCTTGGGTAATAATTGCATGCTGTGCTAGTGACATTTGGGTTAGGATCTGGTGTGAAAAATATCAAAGAAAATCTCATCAATAGAAAAATAGGCATGCATTTGAAAAAAAATACAAGAAATTCAGTGTATGGAAATCAATCAAAAATGTTTATTGAAGAACCATTATGTTCTTAGAACATTGTTGAGTAATGTGAAGAGTCTAGAGAAGTTTATGGCATGGTACCTATTTGTAAGGACCTTAATGCCATTTGGCTTTACAGCCAAATCCTCCTTCTTTAAGGATATTAATAGCGTAAGAGTTACATTTTGATTGAATTTGGCTTATACACTTGGCCACTCACTATTCATTGAATGTTTCTCTAGGGATTGTCTCTTTTCTACAAGTTTGGATACTTTGGCTCTTGAATGAAAATATTTGAATTTCAATACAGTTCCAATCAAAGTTTCTTTTAGCTACAAAGAATAGTCACCCTTCTACACAAGCAAAATAGGGGTTTTGATCATGATATGTAGGGGATCTCAGTGATCCCAAGGTAAGGTTCACATTGTATTTTGTAGTAGAATTGGGAACCAGAAAGCCAGGAAATGAATTCATTCTTATTATCTCTTTGTAGCCCTGTGTTCTTATGTTTGCTTTGCCTGGTGTTCTATTCATCTTTCTCTCTCTCTCTTTTTTTCCTGCTTACTCACTATGTATCTGGTTCAACATGGCCTCCAATTCCATCTATCACTACATCATGGACTCTTAGCTTTATCAACCTCTATTAATTGACAATTCTCTCTGTGTTCTTTATTCAGATTCTTTTGAGAGGCTATGAATGGCTAAGCACAGCTAATGTCTGTAGCTCTCTGTGTTCATCCCTAATTGAATCCATTTTGGCTGGAAGGCAGGTCCATATAATATAACAAGGCTGTTTAGTTCTGCTGTTTCAGTAGGGGCTGTAGGTGGGTGCAATTTCTGTTGAAGGGGATGCTGTTAACAGGGGCCATTGAGTGGTTTGACATTGATTATAGCTGAGTTATATCTTTTACCAAATCCAACCAAATGTGATTTTTATAATATCTGGAAGAATATCCAAGAATAATCATTCAAGTTTATCAAGACTCCCTCACTCCTAGAGATGTGCCTTTTATTCTCCATTTAATACATATTTTTGCCAGGCACTGACTTAGATCCTGGGAATACTGTGTTGGAGGAAACAGGGAAGGGATTTGCTTTCATGGAGCTTACTTTACACTGGTAAGAGGTGGGAAATACCAAGTAAAGAAATCAGTACTTAAAATAATATGAGAAAATATTAAGTGCTATGAAGATGATAAAATGTGATGTGATGTGATCGAGTGAATGGGTTTTTAGATTGGGATATTAGTGAATTCTTTTCTGAGGCAGTGATTTTTGAGCTAACATCTAAACATTAAAGGAGTTATGCACAATTACAAGCATTTTATGTGTATTAACTCATTTTCCTCCCTGACCTTTAGCTTATGAAGTAATTATTCATATTTTCTATAATTATTAAGTGAGGAAACAAAAGCATGGTGACCTAATCAAAATGTATAACTTGCCTTGGTAAATAGCTACTAAGTGGTAGAGCTAAGACTCAAACCCTGATAGTCTGACTGCAGTATAGAACCCATACCCACAAAACACATCCCATACAGCCTTCTGGGTAATTAAACATGACTCAGATCAAAAAAGCTGCTTGGACACCAATTGCTTAGGTTATTTTTTTCATTTGGTAATTTGCAATTTACTATTTGGTTTTCTATCAGTCTGCAAATATCTTTGTTTCCTCCCATTTCTGACCATTTAAACACATATTTTAACCGAACTACTTTTACCCTCTCATGCTCAACAAATTTTGATATATAAAAATAACTTTATCATGTATAAGATAATACAAAAATTTCCTACTTTTTAACAATTGAATTAACTTTTTCACTTCACATATATTAAAAGATAGTTTATTTTACCTGGCATTATGAAGTATTTCAAGCATACTAAAAAGAATAATCCTATAACAAAAACCCAGATTCCCACTACCTGGCTTTGCCAAATCTTACCATTTTTACCCAATTTGTTTTAAATATTTAAAAAAAATTTTTTTTAAATGTTTTTATTTATTTTTGAGACAGAAAGAGACAGAGCATGAGCAGGGGAGGGGCAGAGAGAGAGACACACACAGAATCTGAAACAGGCTCCAGGCTCTGAGCTGTCAGCACAGAGCCTGACGCAGGGCTTGAACTCATGGACTGTGAGATCACGACCTGAACCAAAGTTGGACACTTAACCGACTGAGCCACCAAGGCGCCCCTGTTTTAAATATTAAAAAATATATATATAATGAAACATAGAAACAGGAGAAGTCTATATCTCTCTCTCTGATTTAATCTCTTCTCCCTCCTTCTAGAGGTTTATACCATCTTAAATTTGGTATCTACTCCATTCATGAATTTATTTTATTGTTTACTTTTACTACAGATATATAAGCATGCATAAACAATAGACAGTACTCTCTGGGATGTTTCAAGCTTTATAAAAATGTCATGCTATATGTATTTTCTGCAACTTGATTTTTTTCTCTCTTGGTCAACATTATACTCTTGAGATTTACCTATGTTGATACATGCAGCCCTGGTTAATTCAATTTTACTGTTGTCTAAAAAAAAGTTTATTCTCTATTCTCTTGCGGCTAGTTGATGCTATAATGAACATGTTTGCACTTGTTTTCTTGTGTACAGGTGTGAACATTTCTTTTGGCTACCACATACGGAGGAATGGAATTGTTGGGATATAGGACATGGGGCAATTTTATTATTATTATCATTATTATTTTATTTATTTATTTTAGTGTTTATTTATCTTGAGAGAGAGAGAGAGAGTGAGTGAGTGCAAGTGAGCAGGGCAGGGGCAGAGAGGGAGGGAGAGAGAGTGAATCCCAAGCAGGCTCTGCATTGTCCGCACAGAGCTGGACTAGGGGCTCAATCTCACCAACTGTGAGATCATGACCTGAGCTGAAATCAAGAGTCAGATTCTTAACGGTCTGAGCACCAGGTGTCTCCTGGAGGTGGGGATCTTCCTCATTAACAGATTTCAACAATTTGCTCTTCAAATATTTTACAAACATTTTATAATTTTACATTATAAAAATGCATAACCATTAAAGAATACCTGTAAACACTGGAAAAGAAAAAAAAGAAGACTAAAAATATCTGTGTCCTATGTAAAACTTTTCTTTTATGCCTTTTATTTATAAAATTGCAATTATATTGTATGTGTAAATTTTGGTCCTACTTTTTCATTGTATAATAAATGCATCCGTATATTATAAACTCTTATTAATGTGATTTTGAGCAACTGTGTAACATTCCACGAGATGAACATACCACAGCTTGCATAATCATCTTCCCATTGTTTGATATTTTTGTTACTTCTAACTTGTCACCACTGTTTTATTTTTTAAGATTTTTTAATTTTTAAGTTATCTCTATACCCAACATGGGACTTGAACTCACAACCCCGAGATTAACAGTCACATGCTCCATTGACTGAGCCAGCCAGGCAGCCCCAAATGGCATTTATGTAATGTATGTCATTTTAATAAATGTTTTCATGTCATTTTGAATTCTGTTTTCTTATCTAATACTGCATTATGTACTTATTCTATGCCTACATTGAATGTTTCAAGACATTCTGCAAAATGAATTCACACTTTTTTTTTTCTTCTTACTTTCTTAGGTGGAGAGAAATCCATGCTAACACTTAGGATTAATTTAAGATGTTGAATAATTTGAATATAATGGTAAAATATTTTTAAAAGATCCTTCTGAATAATTGGCACAAAAGCCTATCTGAATAGTTGCCACCCTGCATTTTAACAGATTTATTTTGCAGAGCTGATGACTATTGAAATGGCTGAAAGGAATCAGGAATGGTTCACTGCTTTTGTTTTCCTTCTAGGACTGTAGCTTCCACCACTTCCAAAGTTAGCATATTGTGGAGACCATGTGTGTATGTAGCAGACACGATTTCTAAACTTTTTCCTGTCCTTTGTCTTTTGTAGTTTTGAACAAGCTGTCATAATAAGGTCACAGTACAGGCTCAGCCTTATGTTAACAACTTTTGGAGTTGAAATAGAATCCCCCTGGGAAGGCAGCACAGCAGTGTTTGGCATGTGAACAAAAAAATATCAAAAGAAAGAATGACACAGTTTTCCTGTGATGGGTATACACTCTGCGATCAAGACTCTGGAATATTAATTATAAGGTAGAAGGAGGCGAGCTTGAAAGGATGCACAAAACACAAATGTGGATTTCTAAGGCAGCTGAAACAAATTAATTTCCCCACTGGTTCCATTCATTTTGTAATATGCCCAGGCTCTGTAGATGCCTCGAGAAAGATACCCTTCCCAGGCAATTCTTTGGATAAAATGATAAATAGATTTCAAAGGAGAGGATGTCGGACAGATTGACACACTTGGTGGATTTTGTGCTAAGATAGGATGGTAGAAAGAAAACTGAGAGAAACTGCTAAACTCTGCAAGGAAGAGAAGCCCGAGTTGCCGCCATTGTGATGCAGCCCCGAGCTTGTTACCACATCAGAGTAGGTGAGGCTGAGGCTGTGGGAGGAGACAAATGGAATGATGGAGGAAATGCAGGGAGTGGCGAATAAAAGGAGGAAAAAGAAGTACGGGTTTTGGTAAAGAAGAAGTTTTGCCTGTGAGGGATATAATATGTATTAGCTCACTCTATCCTGAAAATAAACACATTTCTGGGTTTTGCATGTTCATCAATCAAACCTGAGAGTTTGAGTGTCCTGAATGTGAGTCTTGACATCTCCAATTAGTACTAATGTTACTGAATTGTGGGCCAATGCCATTGACCTCATATATTCTGCCAAAGAAACATTAGACTTTTATTCTATGTGTCACAAGGAGCAGCATAAAAAAATGAGTATTACAATAATGTTTCTTCATTTCTTTGTTTCCTCACCTGTAAAATGAGTATAAGAGTAGCATTGAGTAAAGTTAGAAGTATGCGTATGTTAAAGCACTAGAGATGTATGGAGGATTAAGTGGAATAATCCATGAAGAATATTTGCATTGAGGGGCACCTGGGTGGCTCAGTTGGTTGAGCCTCTGACTTCGGCTCAGGTAAAGATCTCGTGGTTTGTGAGTTCGAGCCCTGCATTGGCCTCTGTGTTGACAGCTCAGAGCTTGGAGCTTGCTTCAGATTCTGTGTCTCCTGCTCTCTCTGCCCCTCCCCTGCTTGTGCTCTGTCTCTCTCAAAAATAAATAAATATTAAAAAAATTTATAAAAAAAAGTATTTGCATTGGGTTTGCAAGGACCCAATACATGTTAGTCTTTGTGAACATTATCATTTACTAGGTGATTGAATTGATTTAAAAAATCAGAAATAATTTTAAACAAAATATATAATGTGTAGGGTCTCATTTTGAACCTGTCACACAATTCCACACCCTCTTCTTACCCTAGACTTATTTCCAGGGTATATATGTTTGTAGAAGATCTCAGATGTTGAAACAGAACCCCATACCCTAAAATAAGAGACTTCTAATTGGAAGGCACACTGGAGGTCATTTCCTGATTAGAGAAAACTCTAACGCTTTTATTTTATAACCATCAATGATTTGAATTTTTTTTTTTCAACGTTTATTTATTTTTGGGACAGAGAGAGACAGAGCATGAACGGGGGAGGGGCAGAGAGAGAGGGAGACACAGAATTGGAAACAGGCTCCAGGCTCTGAGCCATCAGCCCAGAGCCCGACGCGGGGCTCGAACTCACGGACCGCGAGATCGTGACCTGGCTGAAGTCGGACGCTTAACCGACTGCGCCACCCAGGCGCCCCGATTTGAATTTTTTTATAAGATAGTCTGTTGAATTTAATAGTAGATATAATTGTTAAGAAGTTTTTCTTTATATTGAAATGAAATCTGGCTCCCCGAAACTTATACTTATTGCTCTTTGTGTTGTTCCTATGGGGCACATGGGAAAAAAATGTCTATTTCTTCTCCTTTGGGACTCTGACTAAAGCTCATATGCTATTGTAGCGAACCTTCTTGTTCTCTCAGATACTTTTTTTTTAGCACTCATTCTAGAATCCCCAAATCTCATTCATTCTAATACCCCAGACTATATCTATTCTAATTGTGCTCAGGGTAAAATGGGATAATCGTCCTTGTTCTGGTACTTTATAGTTGGTAGTGTAGATAAAGTAGAATGATTTGGGGCAACCTCCATGTTTTAGAGATGAATTCAGGTAGACCATACATGTAATAACATGTTCCTTTTTAGTTGGCATAAACATACCCATAGATTGTTGGTTCTTATTCATCTTGTAGAAAACTAGTTCTTCAAAAGGTTATGTATATGTCGCTGTATTTTTGAATTTGTGCTCTAGTTTTTTTTGCCCATGCTAAATGCTAGTTGAATTCAGCCCATAATTACATTTGATGAAATCCTTTTTGGTTCCTAAATTTAGCATTCAGCATATTAGCTTTCTCTCTAGTTTCATGTTACCCACCAATTTGATTTCCATGCTATCACACATTGGTTTGGATTGGAAAGGAAGCCATATTTGTTTACAGATTCTATTAATGTTTAAAGGCTTCCAGAAGAATATTGACTGAAAAAGAAAAAGCTCAGGTCGGATTAAATGATAACATTGAACTGGAAACACAAGGAATTTATGTTGACTCTGCATGAATAAAAGGGTGAATAGGGAAGAGGTACTATTATTTTTGAATACATACATTTTATGCGGTAACTTATGCTAAGCACTGTCTGTACATTAGCTCTTAGAAGCCCTACTACAGTTTTATGAGGTAAGGATTAAGTTATATTGTTTTCCTTTTGTAGATGAAGATAGTAAGTCTCAAGAATGTTTGGCCTAACATCACATGAAGAATGAGTGACGGTGCTGGAGTTTGAGGCTAGTTCTGCCAGCCTTGTTTCTCTTGATGAAGCTAGGGTCCAGAATAAAAACCATGGAGGGACTAGCTATCTCCCACTCCTACTGCTGGGCCAAAGACAATCATTAGTTTAAGGTATTTATATTTTTCTGTTTTGAGGCAGAGGAGGAAAAGGCTCCAGAGAGTTAAAATGAATACAGTTTCTGGCTGGTTTTTAATGAATAACTAACAAATTAGAGTTAGGACTATTAGCTGGGAAGTGACAAGCTTTAATTTCCCACTTAATTAAGTGAAAATACCTCAGTTAGGGGAAGAGTTGCTCTACTTGGACTTAGCTTTGGGGAAGCGAAGTGAGATTTGTCTCTCAATTCCCAACAAGATATTTGTGGCAGCTTTATTTTCAGGAAGGAAAATATAGCTGAGGCAGGAGACTTGAGAGTGCAGCACAAGTGAACTGCCTTGTATCTTTCTGATCTGGTGAGGATAACAAGATCAGATGCTGGAGAAGAAGCCCTTCTGGCACTTCCTGGACGAGTTCCTCCCGGGCAATGTTAGCACTATGGAAGGAGATCCATCAGGTACAAGTGACCTCACACAAATCAGACGCAGGGACACTTTATGTTGTTAGTACTGGCTCAACTCCAGACAATATAATAAGAATGAGTTCTTCTTTGGGATATGAATACTTTATCAATGTGCTAATGTCTTTGAAACTATTAGTGTGGCGGAAAGGAAACACCTGAATCTTGATGTCAGCCTGTGTATAAGTATCAGCCCCACCTGGGGCTAGTTGAATAGTGCTTGGATGTGTTTCTTAATTTGACCAGCTTCTTAATTGCAATAATGGTATAATAGTAATTACTTCATAGGCTGCTGTGAAGATTAAACTGCCTACTATACATGAAGTAGATATCGTAGATCCTGCCACAAAGCAGATATAGAATAAATTTTCATTTTCATTTATTGATAAATAGCTTAGTGCACATCAGAAAGCATATATCAAGAATTTGTTATGTTCTGGACACTATATGCTGAAGACAGAAACATTTTTAAATATTTAGTAAAAAATTTAAAAAATAAAAAGATTTCAAAGATTAAAAATATTAAGACCAACATTGGCTCACATGTTGTAATGATGTGAAGTTATTAGCTATGTGATCTTGAATAAGTTATTGAGCCTCTTAACGTTAGTTTACTCAGCTGTAAAATGAGAGTGATGATAGTAACTACCTACTAGATTGCTCTGAGGGTTAAACAATATAGGAAAAATGTTTAACACAGAAGGCACTAAGTAAGGACTCAGAAAATATTAGCAAAAACTATTACAAAAGCCTTTTTCTACATATCTTCTTTGCTATAGTGTAGATTTCTTGAAGCCTGGGCTATCCTGTACACCTTGGTGCCTCCTTACATTATGGGTTTGGTAGTATTTGTTGAATATTGGGACTTGGCATGTATATTTAATTCCTCTGCAACTATGAATTCTCCATTTATAAAATTATAGAATAAGTTATACTTTAGTATTTGTTCTGTTCACTATGGAGCTTTTTTAATTGCAGTATAGATGAATTGTATGTAAAAAAATAAATAAACAAAATTAAAAAAATAAAAGTGCCAGCACTTACCCTTCTCTGAGCTATCCCAGTGGCCTAGATACAGTGTATGAGTGCCTCATTGTAACAAGGCAACAGTAGAAAATTATCCAACCTGAAAAGCCCAGGGAAAACAGGCTGCCAATAAATAAATAGATAATTAAATACAATAAAAAAATAATGAATGAATGAATGAATGAATAAATAAATAAATAGCAGAGGTTAGTCTACCCTATCATAGTCTTTTGACTAGAGAGAGCAGACAGTTTTTAGGGGGCATTTCTGGTCTCTGTTGGCATTCCAGGTTTGCTGGGTTATCTACCACCCAGTGTGGGATATATTAGACAAAATAAAGCCTATAGAATTCACCAATGTGTTGTTCCCAAGGTTCTAATGTTTTGTGTTGTTGTTTTTGATATTTTTAGCTGTACTTTGTGGGAGAAGTAAGAAGTGTGAATTACCTTGATCTCTTTGTCAGGAATCACTTAGTAGTATTTGTGAGGACCTATTTCTGGACCTGATTTTATTTCTCTGATCTAGTCATCCATACTTATGTCAATTCCATACTGTTTTGATTATCGTACTTTTAGAGAAAGTTTTGAAGTCAGGCAATGTGAGTGCTCTAACTTCATTTTTTCTTTTTCAACGTTTTATTTTAGATTGTTTGAATTTCTATATATATTTTTGAATGTGTCTCAATTTCAACAAAAATTTCTGCTAGGATTTTGATAAAGATGGTGTTGATTCTAGCTCTTTTGAGGGATTTTGCCATTAAGGTTAATTCCAGCAGCTCCAAGTTTCGTCCGAGATGTTTTGCTAAGGTACCTGTACTATACTGACTTCTGTTAAAGCATATAACATGCCAATTAATATTTTGCTTTGTAGTCGTGGACTAAGGAATTTCAGGGTCAGGTGTATCAGCTTTTTAGCATTATTTATTGATAATAGTTGGCTAGATGACTTGCCTCTAGTCTCAGTGAGACTCTTGGAGGGCTCAGCTGTTGGCATTGGTTACGTAGCAGAAATGCCTATGCGTCCAACACACTATAAAAAAATCCCAGCTGAGTTTCCATTTCAGACTTCCTGGTTCTGAGGTAGTCTCTACACAGTTTGGTGGTTTTTGATCCCAGAGAGAAAGTCTGTTTCTTTGTGAACCTTACAGAGGGAAGACAATTGGAATTTGCTCTTGGCCACTCTAGAATATGTAATGTGTCTTAAAACCCCTGAAAATGTTGTTATATCACATTCTTTTCCTGCAATAAACGGTAGATATGGAAGTATTTGTCATTTTGAGTCCTATAAGTCTTCTTTAACAACTAAACCCTGCCTAACTGCCACTGGTAGTGCAGAGATAATTGATATCTTAACAATATTAAATCTTTCAATCCGTTAACATAGTTTATCTTTTCATTTATGTAAGCCTTCTTTAATGTTTCTCCACTTTTTATAGCATTCAGTGTAGAGATCTTGCATATTAATTAAAATTCCTACATATTTTGTAGGTTTTGTTACTATTTTAAACACTATTTTTTGTGAATCTATTTCCTAATTTTGATAGGCAGTTTACAGAAATACAATTAATTTTTTTATTGACTTGATATTATATATATTTTTGACCTGGTATCCTACAATCATGTAAAATTTAAAACCAATTATAATGATTTTATAAACTCCTCACTCCTCAAAATCTTCTGCCTAAATAATCATACTCTCTTGGAATAGAGGCATTTTTACTTTTTTCTTTATAAATTGTTATGCCTGTTTCTTTTTCTTCTTGCATTGCTAGAACCTCCATTACAATGTTGAAAATAAGGGAAAGAGCAGGCATTCTTAACGTGTTCCTGATTTTAGGGCAGACAAATTCATTGATTTATCAATACAGAAGTTAGCTAAAGGTTTTTCATAGATATCTTTTATCAAGTTGAGACTTCCTTCTATTCCTAGTTTGCTCAGAGTTTTATTGTGCATGTTGAAGTTTATCCACTTTTTTTCCCTGTAATTATTGAGAGGATCTTAAAATTGTTCTCCTTAACTTGTTAATGTGGTGATTTGGATTAATTAACTTTTCAATATTAATTTAATCTTGCATTCTTGGTGTAAAACCCTCCAGTGCTTGGAGATGATCTTCTTGTAAATACTGAAAATTATACTCAGGATGGAAAATAAGTATATGTATGTATTTTTAATTAATTATGTTTTCAGGAAAGGTGGCATCTAAGCTAATGACCTGGTTGGAAAACAAGAACCTAAGTGTTCACAGCCTGGAAAGTTAGATTTAGCAAAGTGTAGCAAAGTCTGAAAATACTTTAGTGATCAGCTATGCCAATGGGATATTGATTTGGAAAACAATGACTAAGCACGTCCATGTGATCCAAGAGAAATGTAACCTTTGAGCATGTGGGTCTGCAGGAGCTTCCCCAAGAAATGGACAAAAAAACGTGTTACGTTGTGCCATGCTAGTGCTGAAAATTGACAGGAGAGGGCGAGGGTTGTAGTAGCTTGTTCATATCCCAGTACAAATTATCTTTGACATTTTAAGTAGGGCTGGCCTCCCTTGGACTTTTACAACCTGAGATTCTTTTACGATTCTTGGATGTTCTCAAGAGAGAGACTACACTTCCTGCAAATAGGGAAGTGGTATAATATATAGTGGTCATGAGTTAGATTGTTTGGGTTGAAATCCTACCTAGGTCTGCCACTCACCATTGTCCCATCTTGACATTTCTACACTCTGTGGTGCAGTCCTTGATGATGGTAATGATGGTGATGACAGCTGTAACAGGACTCACTCCATGAAGTTACATGGAGGACTTAATGAAATAATATATGTAATATGACAACTACAGTTCCCAGCATGTAGAGGTATTCGATAAATATTTGCTATGATTATGAAAATAGGTAACTAGTACGTAAATACCACAAGAGCAGGGATTTTTGTATGTTATGTTCACTAGTGGATCTGCGGTTCTTAGAGTAGAGCCTGAGACGTTGCAGCACTCCGTGAAAAATATACTGAATGAATGAATGGGACATTGTGTACATCTAGAACTGGTAAGTTGCATGTTATCAGAATTAGGCCCGTAATCTAGCAACTTAATGCACTGGCCCTTGTGCAGGCAGTAGCCTACTGAACTGGACAGATGGTTGGGGTGAATGCCAGTACCTGCCTCCTGCAGGCATTTTCCAACCTACAAATCTCATGCTTTGGTTCAGTGTGATTCTGCAGAGAGTAACCATATAAAATGTAATACAAACCAAACACTTTTGAGAATGAAAAGGGTGCCATTAATGACACCAGGATAACAGGTGTAAGGTGGAACTGTTTGGGACAAACCAGGATTTATGGCCACCCTACTTCAGCACCGTCA
This sequence comes from Puma concolor, assembly GCF_028749965.1. Taxonomy (NCBI): domain Eukaryota; kingdom Metazoa; phylum Chordata; class Mammalia; order Carnivora; family Felidae; genus Puma; species Puma concolor. Next base: position 87,283,635 of record NC_141674.1, read on the forward strand.
CCACAACTGACTAGATTAACAACTGGTGGGATTCTCCAAAGCAGTTGTCTCTTGAGTGGATAGCAGTCTTGATGTGGCTGTCAGTGCATTAGCTAGAGACTGTCTAAAGCAATAACATCTCTTACTTGGGCATTTTTAGTGCAAAATAGCATGAGCCAAGTAGTGATCAGAGAAGTTCAAAGAAGCAAACTTGAAAACAGCTGAGTCACCTGAAAGTGGAGCAGTGCTGCAGAGGGCATGAAGACAGCACCAGATCTCTGCAGCTGTTGCTGTGTCTCGAGAGACTCCCGGGCTGTTGTCTTCTCAGGTTCACTTCGGATTTTCCCCAGGACTTCAGCTCTCCTGAGCCTGCAATTCTTTCCTGTTCTTGTGTACATCTCTGGTAATCTATATATTAAATTTTCATTACTTGAGAGCAGCTGGCTATATCTTTGTTCCTTACAATCTGTAAAAGTTTAACTCACATATATACAATACAACTAATAACAGTTATTTGTAATTTCTTGAATATTACCTGTTCTGTGTCAGTGCCCTGCTGTCCTTTGGTGTTAGCCCATCACTTAGCCCATAATATTGAGATACTCTCTAACCCCTTGTCCACATGAAATTAATTCAGGCTTGTGGATTAATTGAGAAATAATTCATTAATAATTAATGATATCTGTATTATATTCAACTACGGGCTAAATGAGCTTTGGGCCTTGCCTGGGAGTCTTACCAACATTTATAATGTTTCCATGAGAAAAAAAACATTTCAAATTCCAACCAAGAGTGCCAAGGCATTATTTTAGAAACTAAAATCAAGGACAGATGGTTTGATAAGTATGAGTGCATTTATGAGCACAATAGGGCAGAATATTTTAAACTGGGGCTCTCCCGGAAAGGCAGAACTAAATGGGAACTACAAATATCAGAGGCACAGGGCTGTGTTCCAAGTCACCATAATAGAGGGATTATGGTAGAAAATATAATTAAAGGCTAACTAAACTACAGTAATGTCAAATGGACCAGAAAAGAAAATATGCATGTGTTGGTGATAAAGGGTGGTTGGAGGAGAGCAGAATTCTCCAGAAAGAGATGGGAGTCTGGATGGAGGGTAGAGAGAGCTCTAGGTCTTGGGAGAATTGATATTGGAGGATAATCACACTTTTTACCTCCTGATAGGTCTTTAGTGCTAATAGCCAGGTGATTAGGAACTCATGTATTTTGGGGACCTCAGTGATTTTCCTCCATATTCCGTCCTTCCCATAGTTATCACAGAAGGATTAAATTAGATATAGTAATTGCTGAAGCCTTGAAATTACTTCAACAGGGGAAAAGTATAAATATCCTGATGTAAAATGCAAACCATATACATATCAAGTAAATGCTCTTTTGCAATAAAATGTAGTTAATATCATATCAGCAAGTGTAAGCCATTAATAAGAGGGACTTTGCTGTTTCATAAAACAGAGTGGTGGAAGGCCAGATCAAAGTCACTGAGAGCCCAAGGGCAGAGTAGGTTGGGGTCCTGGTTTAGTAGAGTCCTGAAAAGGGAGGTCATTTCCTAACTTCATGACACAGTGACCTGTCCTTCACCATTCGGTGTCCTGGCAGAATCTGTGCTGAGAGGAATTTTAGTCTAACTCAGCAATATATTTATGCACATGACTGGGAGGTTTGCTGATGAACCATATGATGCCTGTCACCATAATTTCACATGACTTAATGACTTTTCCATTTTAAACTCAACTGACTTTTTTATATAGGAGAGTCATTTCAGAAGTTTCAGTAGTCCACTTTCTGTCATCTTTGTATGTGCCTCCCACACTTGTTCTGTCAGCAAAAATAACTAAACTAAACTAAAATATAAAACTAGAACTTTTATTCTGAGGTCCTCTTTGAAGTTCTAAAACCACATCTATTAGTTCTGAAGTCATTTTAAGGACTCTGCCATTTTCACGTGCTTATTTAGAAAAAGAAAGCATTGTTCACTCTTTGAAATTTCAATCTGAGTCTAGTTTATTTATTTTTTATTTTTTTAACGTTTATTTACTATTGAGAGACAGAGAGAGACAGAGCATGAGCAGGGGAGGGGCAGAGAGAGGGAGACACAGAATCTGAAGTAGGCTCCAGGCTCTGAGCTGTCAGCACAGAGCCCGATGTGGGGCTCAAACTCATGAACTGTGAGATCATGACCTGAGCCAAAGTCGGATGCTCAACCGACTGAGCCACCCGGGCACCCCAATCTGAGTCTAGTTTAAAGACTCATGTCTATTCTATCTTAATCATTTAAATAGATGTGAAACTATTAAAATATCTAAAAAGCTTATTTTTCTCAATAGTCTTTTGAAATAGTTGGCAGTCCAACTGAGGTCAAATGCAGCAAGATGTTCAATTTTAAACTAGAGGTAATTAGAACAGTTACACCCATTACAGTAAGGATAAACTGAGAGCATTTTAGAATCATGAAAGTTTACTTATCACTTAGAGAGAATACCCTCATGTCCCTGCATATGTTCCTTTGAGTCTCTTTTCTAGTTTTCTTTCCCTTTTGTTAAGTAGATTTCAGGGAAAATCAAAAGAAACCCTACTTTAGCATTAAAAGTTAGGTAGACTTTTCTAAAAGTCCTAGAGAAATTTTATATTTTTTTGAACAAGTTTTATCTGTGATTTCTTTTAACCATATGTGTGATATAAAACATTTATATGTTTGCAATGTGTGTTACAGGGGATTTTTGAAACTATAGTAAGTTTAATTTAATGTCAGACTCTGATATAAGCATAAATATCCAATTAGTTTAATCCAGTTTTTGAGGGAAATGCTTGTTCCTCTGAGTCCTCAATATTTATGGCCATTTTATAAATACAAGAAATTATTTTTCTTAACTTGGCCATGACACCATTACCCACAAATAAATCCCTTCCTGAAAGCCATTATTCTTTGGCGTCTGACGTTAACTTTCTTTATATGGGTAAAGTCTAGAGCCAATTAGATTTAGACAAACATAATTTCCTATGTTTCCACATGCAGAATGGGTTAATAGTAGATATAAAGTCAACAGTGTTATAAGTTTTAAAAAGCTAAGGTGTAATGTGATCTAAGAAGACATCAGTATTTTGGTCTTCAGCTAAGGTGTTTCCTGGAGCACAACCTTTGGAATGTCTGAAGTGCTAAGTGACTTTTTGTACGTTAATAAGAAGACAGATGGTTGGAGGCTACTCAGGAGCCTCGGAATGGGGCCTCATTGCCTTGGGAACCAACCATGTGATTAGACAGTTGGAACTTTCAGCCACTGCCGGTTTCCTCTTCCTTGACAGAGAAGAGAGGAAGAAGATCAAAGTAATCAACAGCCAAACATTTAAGCAATCATGCCTATGTAATGAAGCTTCCAGAAAACTCTTACACCGGGAGGTGCTGGTAGGTGGAGTACCCTGAGAGGGCTTGGAAACTCAGTTCCCCTAATCCCCATACCTTGCCCTAAGCATCTCTTTCATCTGGTTATTTCTGAGTTGTTTCAACTTCATAATAAATGGTTAATAGTTAGTAAAGTGCTTTTCTGATTTCTTGAGCTATCCTAGTAAATTATTGAACCTTAGGAGGAAGCACAGGTGAAAACCTGGACTTGCAATTGTCTGAAGTGGACAGGGGCAGTCTTGTGGATCTGAGACCTTAACCTGTGCAATTTGAAGCTACCTCCAGATAAAGAGTGTCAGAATTGTGTTACATTGCAGAATACCCATCTAGTATCAGCAGAGAATTAGAAAATTGGTTGGTGTGAGAAAAAATCCACACATTTGGTGATCAGAAGTGGAAGTATTGAGAATGACTGGTGAGTAGAGTGTGTTGAGGAAAATAGAATTTACTGGGCAATGCTGGCTTGGCTTTGGGTATTTCTTTGCAGATAATTAGGATGAATGCAGTCGTTACGTATTTTTGGTTGTCACAAAATAAAAATTCCCACCCATCATGTAAGAAGGAACATACATAACCAGTAATTCTCAAAGCAGTGCAATTTGTCACTAACAATTTCAGTTGCGTGATCAGAAATCCACAGTGAGATGGATGACATTTTTTAACAACTGAAAAAAATAAAGTATTGGGTAATTAAAAATATGAAATTGATAGCTAGAGGTACCCCAAATTTGCCTTTTGGCCAAAGATGATCAGAAAAAATCTGATGTTTTATTTAAAATGTTTACCATTATTACAATTTCATTACTAAAATTTTTACTAGATCTATTTTGAAAGTTTGATATTACAATCCAGGATTTATAACTTTTTAGCACTGTTAGCTATTGATTTTTCTTGAGTTCATTATACTGTGCAGTTTGCAATAGTAAATACTTTTATTTGAGGTCGGTGTTGGGGCAAAGTCAGTTTCAACCAGTTCTTCCAGAATGGGATACTTTTGGGTTGTGATATTGCCACCAAGTAATTAAGCCATTCTTCCTCTCTAATGATAACTGACTATAATGAACGGTTAACTCCTCTTCAATGCTGGACTCAGATTTGATCAGTGCTGTTGCTGCTGTTCCAAGTGATCCAGTTCTGTACACAGAAGTTTTGTGCATTATTGGGGGAACCAGTTTCTGAATATTTCGGAAGCAGGCTTATGGTTGCTTTATTTATATGTTTTTATTCAAATATATTTTTAGGCACTTCCTGCTTCACATTATGTCTTGGGAAAATTTGTCCTTAAACCTTGAAATTAGAAATGCAGCAATGGAGCAATGTGATTGTCTTTAAAGCTAACAAAATTTTGTTTGAATTTCTGCCTGCATTCCAACTTTTAGCATCTACACTGTGATCTTAGTATTTTCTCCTGATAGAATGATGGGAGAATGTTTTTTAGCAGCAGTTATTTAAGAGATGTTTGTAATCTCAAGGCATATAGTTTGCCTGATCTGGTTTATGAACAACATTCTGTGCAAACAACCAGTTGTTATTAAGTAAGACCTGCTATGTTGGTGTTCTTATCTGCAACATATAGTGTTAAGGCTTTCTTTTATTCAAGCCGATTTTAATATGTGATAGCTATTTCTCTGTCTGTTTTGAATGGCAATTCCAGAATCCCTTGTAAGTCTTGATTTTTGCGTCTGACTCAATAAGAATGATAAAAGTGGCCCAGGATTTTTCAGCATATAGCTAGTAATTCTGTTATATTATTCTCTATTATAATTAATTTTTGAACTACAATCAAAGAGTATGAACAAGACATCTATTTGGGTAATTTCTAAATCACTCACAACTTTTGTCACATTGTCAATGACATTACACACAATTTTTGTTAATGATTTTCAATAAATCATTATTTCTTATTTTAAGAAATTATTATTTCAATATTCAAGAAATATTGTTTATTACAGTTTATTGTAACTTAGAAAAAATGTTGTTTAAAAACGTGACTACCTTTAAAAATTTATTTTGTTTTTCAAACTATCTGGTTTCAAGAAGTTTCCTGCCCCTTTTTGGCCTCAGTATCCCCATATATGAAATGAGGAAGCAAACTCAAAGATCTTGAAGGATCTGTCCAATTTTTCTGACCCATCCCTGTCTATCTTCTACAGGTTTCTCTGAAAAGAGACAGTGGGAGAAGTCCTTCAACCTAGGGCCTCTTTGTCTTCCCCTTGATCCCATATCCTCAGTCTGGGTTCCTCCTAACCTTCCGTGATATACTCTGTCTTCCTGCCCTCTTCCCAGGTCTTTTCAGCTAGAAGCCTCCGGGATGTAATATGTGCTGCCTGATCTTCAGGACCTATTAGCAGAAGCCATCCCACTCTCTTCTCCATAAATTGGAAACTTTCAGGTAAGTTCCATTGATATGTAGACCCAGTTGTACTGTAAACTCAGAGCTGTGTCTACCCTACCCCATATCTAACTACCTAGAGGTTACCTTGGAAGGGGGTTCATGAAACCCTGATACTTCAGATTCCTGGAAAATTGTCTCTGATTAATCAGACTAGAAATTGAAGACCCAACATATACATAAAATGTATTTTGCAGATGGATGGTAAATGCACAGTCACAGAGACCTTGTATGGTTTCCCTAAACCAATTAAAGAGTTGTTACCATAATAATTCACTTGTTAATTAATTCACATGTAAGAATGAAACAATTGTTACTGAGGCCTTCTCTATCCAGGTGGGTAATAGGAGTCTGATTTTTTAAAATTTCAATACAGAGTCAATACTGATTAAAATCTGAGTAATGCTTGATAATAAATGAGAATGGCTGGGGTGCCTGGCTGACTTGGTTGGAAGAGCATGTGATGCTTGATTTTGGGTTCATGAGTTGGAGCCCCATGTTGGGTGTAGAGATCACACAAAGAATAAATGAATAAAAACTTAAAAAAAATAAATGAGAATGGCCAATGTCTGAGCAAGTATAAATGATATCTGATTGAGTATGTGTATTTTGAAGAATCAGTAAATGTTTAACTTAGGGACCTAGTCCAGTCTCTTTACATTGTCCCTCCATTCTTGGTCTTGGAATAATTCTCTCATGTTGGGCCACATATGGAAATACTGTGAGTGCAGCTTTGTTGAGCTGATACCACCTAGCAAGAGGGTGGAGGAAAGAGCCTTGAGAATCACCAACACTGAGCAGGAGAAAACAGAAAGGAATGGCCAGAGAAATAGAAGAAAATTCAAGAAAATGTGGCTTCACAGAGCTGGGAGAGGAGGACAGAGTGGGGAGACCAATGCTTATTGGATTTGTTTAATACAGATCAGTGAGAGCCATTACAGTGCTGTGGTTGGGGCAGAATGGAGTCTCTCTAAGTGTAAGATGGACTAGAAGTGAAGTAAAGCCAGAGGGTATATAGATGGCTGTTGAGAGAAATACCTTCTTCACTACATTGTGTGGTCCTTCTGAGCAGAAACCTCACCTGATTCTTCTCCATATCCTCAGTATCCAATGCAAGCCCTGGCACAAAGAAGGCCTTAGGGCCACTTTGGAGGAAAGCTACTTTCCTCCACCTCTTGTTTCCTTCAATTATTGCAACACTCCTGGCCTCTCTCTGTCCTTTTAAAAGCTGTATCCCTTGGGAGTGGAGGGCATTTGGAAAGAGAATCTGGGCTGCTGATTAGCTCCTCCTCTCTCTCTCTGTTTCTCTGTTTCTCTTGCCTTTTCTATGTTGTAAATTTTAAGGGCTGGTAGTTTGAGGGTAGTAGGAAGGCTGTCCTGATCAGCTCCACCTGGGAAGTAACATATTTTCTAGCAGAATTTATAATGCTAGCAGGTCATAAAAAACTTTTATCTTCATCTACTGAAAATAAATGGCAATCTATAATAGTCTTCTACACAGCTTTTGTAAAATGTTGATAGAGATTTCCTATACTCAAAACTTCCAGGAATGCCTTTTATTGGCTGGTGGGTGGGGTGGGGAGGGGGTAGGGGTGGGGGTGAGGTGACAGGGGCAGGAATGCCTTTTTTTTACAACATTTTGCTAAAGTCTGTTGTTCTGAAGTTTAATTAATGAAGATATTTGGAGTGCCTTAATTTCTTTCTATTTCACACCCCTTATATTCATTATTATGTGTGATTTAAGGGATTTATTATGATTACTCTCATGCATGCTTTTGGAAGGTTTTTTCTGTCTAGAAAATTTTGAGGGGGCAATCTACTTTGAATTTTATCTCAAAAGATGTGAAAAATTCTCTAATAGGAGTTTTTCTTAGAATACTCGGAGCATAAATTGAATTAAACAATTAATATCAATTAAGTTCAATGTGTTATTTTGTTTAGTGTTAAAGATAGTAGCACAGCACATAATTTTCTACAAATATTAGATTTAGGTATGATCTAATCTCTGTTTTTCTTTGTATTTCCATGCATATTTTTAGGCTCAAAATGACATGCTTATTTTTAAAGTTGTCTGGATAATGAACTCTTAATATTTGTACTAGCTGTCAGTCTATTTCACATTGTAACTATTTGGAAGTTCTTAATAATTATTTTGTACATAAAATTAATAGCTGTCACCATCATTTAATCGTTGGAGCCGTTCTCTCATGCAAACATAAACATGCTTATATTTCAACCGCCTGATAGAATTTCAGAAATTTGAGGCTTATGAGGTAACTTTACTTTAAGTTACAACCAGAGTGCTCTTTTTTTTTCAAACAATTTTTTTATGTTCATTTATTTTTGAGAGATAGAGACACAGAAGAGCGTGAGTGGGGGATGAGCAGAGAGAGAGGGAGAGGCGGAATCTGAAGCAGGCTCCAAACTCTGAGCTGTCCAAACTCAGAGCCTGATGTGGGGCTTGAACTCATGAAGGGTGAGATCATGACATGAGCCAAAGTCAGATGCTTAACCAACTGAGCCACCCAGGCGCCCCTACCAGAGTGCTTCTTATTCAGAAATGAATATGAAGAGTTAATTGATGTATCAAAAAAAAAAAAAGTGGACATATTATATTAGCAAAGTTCTTATGTTGATTCCTTACCATGCAAACATATGGCCTCCTCAGTCATGCATAAACAAAGTTTGTGCACAAAGTTTGTGCACAAAGTTTGTGTTCTTCCTTTTTTCTTTTCATTATTCCTAGGGATTTATCAGTTTAGTTGATCTTTTCAAAGAATAAAGTTTTGTCTTTGTAAATTTTCCCTATTTGCCTATTTTCTGGTTCATTGTTTTTGCTTGGTTTGGGTTTTGTTTATACTTCTTTTTCTAGCTTTTTTTTTTTTTTTTCAACGTTTATTTATTTTTGGGACAGAGAGAGACAGAGCATGAACGGGGGAGGGGCAGAGAGAGAGGGAGACACAGAATCGGAAACAGGCCCCAGGCTCCGAGCCATCAGCCCAGAGCCCGACGCGGGGCTCGAACTCATGGACCGCGAGATGGTGACCTGGCTGAAGTCGGACGCTTAACCGACTGCGCCACCCAGGCGCCCCCTTTTCCTAGCTTTTTAAGATGGAATTTAATGTTATTGATTCTACACCTTTCTACTTAGTTTCTAATATAAGCATTAAGAGATACATTTTTTCTGTAAATACTACTCTAGCTCTTCCTTTAAATTTTAATATTAGTCTTTTTATTATACAGTTTGAAATGTTTCTAATTTTCCTTGTAATTTCTTCTTTGACCCTTGGCTTATTTCAAATTATGTTTTCCCTCCAAAGTAATGGGTTTTTCTAGATGTCTTATTGTTATTTATTTTTAAATTTATCCTGTTTTGGTCAGAGAACAAACATATGCTGCTTGATTTCAGTTCTTTTAAGTTTATTGACACTTGTTTTTGTCCTAGAGTATTTTCTATTATGTTGAACATACCATGTGCCCTTGAAAAGAAAATGTATTCTGCAGTTGTTGGATGTGATGTTTTATAAATGTCAATTAAATGAAGATGGTTCATAGTGTTGTTCAGCACTTCTTTGCTGAATGTTTAACATTAGTTCTAGTAGTTGGTGAGAGAAAGGTGTTACAACTGCCAATCACATAGCTTCATGTATTTCTCTCTTTAATTCTGTCATTTTTGCTTCATGTATTTTGAAGCTCTTATGAGGTATATACATATTTATGATTGTTAAGGTTTTGATATGAATTAACCCTTTGTCGTTATTATATCATTATGAACATCTTACCTCAGCTAATATTCTTTATCTTAAAGTTTACTGTATCTGATATTAATATATATTAATATATAGAATGTAAAAATTAATGTATAATATATTATTATATATTAATTATGTAATTAGCCTAATGTATTATAAAATATGTAATTAACAGAACAAAACAGATTTCTGCACTCTTCTCAGACCTACTGGATCATATTTCTTGGAGTTAGTTTTATAAATCTGTATTTAAAAAAAATTTTTTTTAATGCTTATTTGTTTTTGAGAGAGAGAGAGAGAGCGAGTGAGGGAGGGGCAGAGAGAGGGAGACACAGAATCCAAAGCAGGCTCCAGGCTCTGAGGTGTCAGCACAGAGCCCGACGTGGGGCTCAAACTCACAAACTGCAAGATCATGACCTGAGCTGAATTTGGAGATCATGACCTGAGTCGAAGTTGGACGTTTAACCAACTGAACCACTCAGGCAACCCTATAAATCTGTATTTAAAAAAATAAAATCTCCTTGTTGATCCTGATTCAGGATTCAATAAAGGTATTTGATTACCAAGGTAAATTTATATATTTTTTAATTTTTGTTTTTAAAGATCATTTATTTATTTTGAGAGAGAGAGAGAGAGGGAAAGAGAATCTCAAGCAGGTTTCACACTTTCAGCACAAAACCCCAGGCAGGGCTCAATCTCGTGAACCCATGAGATTATGACCTGAGTGGAAATCAAGAATTGGACCCTTGACTCTTAACTGAGCCATCCAGCTGCCCCTGATTTCTAAGGGAGATTTAAAAAAAATTTGTTACTCAGTGAAGTTAAAATATAAATCGTGAAAGTTTAGTTTTCTAGAAGGACGGTAAAATGGAAGAAAATAGGAATCTTCCAGTCACCTTGGATGAGAAAACTGTGTGATCTGCAATTTAAAATACTTTGTTCTCTATCTCCAAATTATCTCAAATTTAGGAAGTAAGAGTGATGCAAGTTCCCAAGTAGAGTTCTTTTGGGCATATTTTATAAGCTTAATGAATGTTCAGTTGTTCAGAAGCCTGGGTTATTTACAGTAATAATGGTTTGATCAATTTCTTAATCTTACACTTTATTATTAATTACATATATATTGGTGATATAAAGTATCACTGTTCTAAGTTGTAGAATATTCTGTGTGATAGAAACTCTGCAGTTTCAGATGGGGATAGTTAAAAACAACCTCCCTGAATTTAGTTTACTTGAGCCTAGGTTTTTCCTATGGTTTTTTTCCCTCTCTACGTTCTCATGTAGAAAGAATGGACAGGAAACTTTATTATCAATCCAACTTGAAAATAGGAGCAGTTCTGGAAGTCAGGATTAATGAGCTGTTTTATCCACACACATGCACATGTATATGCACACACACATGCACGTATACACAATCTGCTCACATTTACAGGCCTTCTAAAATATGGACAATCTTTTCTTTATTGGTTTCTACATGGGAATCTAACCAAAAGAGTGCAATCAAAAGAAATTAGAGTAGAGTCAATGATTAGGCATCTGTGTTGGAGTTTTTCAGTGTGTTACTTGGCATTGCTCTTGCTTTGAAAGAACTGAAAATATCGGGCTTGAATATGGGAAAATCAGTAAGAAAGATGGCAAATAAAGAATATGGAACAAGAATTGAAAATTTGCATGTCTATCTTATTGATATCCGAAGGAAAAGAATAGTTTTTGTTTTTTTGTTTTTTTAAATCTTTTTACTGGTCACTGTGGCATTTACTTTGATGTAAACTCTTTTCTTGGAAGGAGGCAGGGACAAAACAGGTAGAGAAAAGATTTAGTTTAATGGCAGAGTTCACAAGTTGGGCAGAAATCCCAAGGCATAAAATTTAATAGGTTCTTCTCATACAAGGTGCACGGGAAAGCCTAGGGATGTCTAAAACAATAATTAGTCTCCAGACAAGACCATGGAGCAGAAGACACACTCCTTGAGGCAGTCAGCCTGCAGTTTTCAGTTCCCACGCTGACTGCAGTACTATGGGAGACTCAAAAGCCATCATACCCCACGTTTTTCAGTCTGGAAATCACTTTAAAAATCCCAAGTGTTAGATATATGATAGTGAAATAGAGTTAGCGCTTGGAGCCAGTCGCGATTCATGCTCTTGGCATAGGCACAGCATAAAGTAGTTTTAAAAAATACTGCATTACTTTGTAACTCCTTGTTGATTTACAGAGTGGCACTGCCTTCAGATTTTTGCTCATTTACATCTCCTGTTTGTTTGTTTTTGTGTTTGTATTAGCTTGGCGTGATGAGAGCCAGTATCTGGTCTGGGGAGCAATTTCACTTTATGATTTTCTGGATTCACAAAGGAGAGCGCAGAGGTAATTGACAATAGTTCAAGCCAAAATAAAATACTCCCCTGAAATTGATGACAGATAAAAAAAATTGTTTCTTTATCCATTTTGGGGGTTCAATTATAAACTGACCTGTATAGTGTAGTTTAAAACTGCCAGAGAGCTATAGCCACCCGAAATAACCCCATGTGTTCTTAAGAACTCAAAGATGTTGCTTGAAGTGTATAGGCCTAATGAGTGTGACTTTGCATCTTAACAGGATAGGATAAGGAATTGGATTTTCCATTTCCTGAAGGCAGTGCTGGTTTTATATGTAGGCAGAGTAAGCAGCTGCTTCTGTATTGGGATTTGAGGAGTACTAAAATTTTTTCCCTATCTCTGGAACTGAAGTACATATTTCATCTTCTGAATATTCACAATTATAGAAGGAAAGAATCTTGTAATCCAGTTTTCAAGTTTTAGAATGAGGAAACTGAAATCCAGAAGGGCTAAGTAGTTTGTCCAATCTTGAATTTTTTCCAGAAGTTTACATAAAGTTACATAAAATAAACATAACAGGGAATCTATAAAACCTAGTGGGAGAAAAAAAGGAAAACAGAAAAAATATCAACATGCATTCTGTAATGACCTATTTAAGTATTTTCTATGTAACCCAAAATATCTTGGAATTTTTTAAAACAACTTATACAAAAAGGAAAATTGAGTCACAGCCTTCATAGCAATTGTAAGAAAAAAAAATCATTTATTTTGCAAAAGTGCAATTAGCAGCCAATTTTAATATTCTGGTCAGACAGGATTATCTCTGGGGAAGAACTTCATAAAAGGACAGTTTGTGATGTAATAAAGAAACTTTTTTACAAATCCTGAAAATGAATGTAACTATGAATTTCAGAGAACTGTTTCTTTTAATAACCTTCAATGTGGATTGATGGCCATACAGCAAAGTACAATAACATGAAAGAAATTCTGTTGGGGACCAGGTTGATGGTACCCTGCTCTGAGCTGGTCTGTTTGAATTTGGAATACACAATAAGATATATGTTTAGAACAGTTGAAAATGATTTTCACTGGAATCAATATAATATTAGTAGTAGTTGGCATGTTTGACAAGCTTTGACCTTCTCATACCTTGATGTAAATCAAATGCTTCCCTGAAAATGGCCAATTTTAAAATCCATTTTTAACAGTTGTACGCATTGTGTACAAAGAATAGGAATTCAACTGATAGAGCAAAAGGCTCGGGAGAAAATGAAGATAGAACATTTTAATTGGCCAAGAATCTAGAGATTAGGTTTTATGATGAAACCAGTGAAGAGTTAGACATTGAGAATCCAATATGTTCCCACATATGTTCTGAGAGTTTTGCATTTTCATTTAATGCCATAGGAGTGAAGCAGATGAAAACTTCCAGTATATTTCATTTCAGAAAAGTTTGAAAGCTCTCTTAAACAGATTAACCTACATTTTTTTCTTTCTTTTTTTTTTTTTTTTTTTTTTTTTAGCAATACAGAACAAAGAGAAAACTCACACCACTACATTTCTCTATTATACCCATGGTTATGGACTTTCTTCTTCTCCTTCTCCTCCTCCTCCCTCTCCTCCTGCTGCTTCCTTCTCCCCTCCTCTTCCCCTTCTTCTTCTAGAAGTCAAATTTTTTCTTTCCTTTTCTTTTTTTTTTTCATTGCTATAAGTAGCTCAGTGAGAACTTTATAGCCTAGGGCAGCTGCTAACACTGTATGATGCAGTTTCTCTTACATCCCATTTATAATCCATCTAGAAGTCGTCTTGGTGCTGTCTCCAGTGACTTCCCAAATCTGATTGCTTCTCAACATCTTTACTGCACTGGTGAAGTCAACATCCTCCCTCACTTTTACTACATCAAAAGTTTCCTAAACAGATGTTTCAACTGCCACAATTGTTCCCATCCCCAAACCTCAAGGCCATTCTCCAATCAGCAGCCAAAGGTATTTTCTTAAATGTTTGTCAAGTCCTATTATTCCTTTTTGTAAAACCCTCCTAAGTCTTCCTATTGAAATTGGGACACAATCCCTAATTCATTATATGTCCTTCAAAGCTCTACACAATGGAGGAAGCATTTCAAATGGATCTTTGCTTCTCTCAATCTGTGTCAGCTGCACTGTCCTTGTCACTGCTCCTGACAGGCAAGGCACGTACACTTCTCAGAGCCTTTGCAACTGCAGTTTTCCATGCCTGGAACCTTTTTTTCTCTGGTGTCAGACTTTATTTCACCATTTAGGTCTCAGTTGAATTGTCAGCTCCTTAGAGAGGACTCTTTGACAACCCTACTTAAAGTATCAGCAACATTCAACATTTTCTTATGACCTTATTTTGTTTCCCTCTGAAGTTTTATTGTTTATGTATATATGATTACTGTCTGCCTTCCCCTAGAATATAAAACTCATGAATTCAGGGACTTTATCCTGCTCACTTCTGTAAGTACTTTAGAACTGTGCTTTGCATCAGTTAGGTAATTGTTGAATGAATGCATTAATAAGAAATGATGCTCATGTCATATCACCATAATGTCACTTCACTGATTGTAAGTTATTATGACATGTGTAAGATGGAATCATCAAGAAACAGTTACAACAACAGTAACTTTTGTTGTCATTAAAGGAAAATATTTCAAAATGGTTTGGTTAGTGTTTCAGCCCAATGTAAATTTGGGAAGTAAGAAAGTTGACCCAGATGGGAATGTAGCCCATGGATCTTGCATCACACTTACCATTCTCTGAGACTCAAGGGATCAGTCACTGATTAGTGAACCCAAAATTGGCAAATTTGGTGGGACAGTTAATACTCTATCTTTATATTTTTGGTCACCTCATCTGATCATAGAAAATATTATCAGTGAAGAGTAATAATAAGATTTTCTCAACACTGGCTCATATCAGGGTATAAGACCAACATGACCTGTGTTATCTTTACTAGGATTAAACACCTGCCAAGGATGTAGTTGACTCCTGTGTCGTTCCTGATAACCTTCTCTGTTTTCTAAGAAGTTTCTTGGGTCATAGGAAATGTAGCCTGGCAAGTTTCTGATGTTGGTTTATATAACTCTAAGCTTTGTAAGCCACTTAGGAAAGCTATGCTGCCCATCAGAGTTCCGCTTTAAATAGCTCTTATTTGCTGAAATGAAAATAGAGTGTTCTTTAATTTCATGCATAGCTTATTTCTAATAAAGCATTTGTCAACAACCTGGCATTTACCTTAGGAAAAAAAAATAGAACATTTGGGTAGCACTTAAAATTTACATGTGTGAAGATGTCAGAGTATAATAAATGTTAATTAGGTCTAACCAGTCTTTAGCAGTGATAACAGAAAATTTATAAAAATTGATTATACTTTGTTATAGGTGCTTTCTTAAAATGGATTGTGTTATAGGCTAATAAATTATCAGTAAAGGATGCTATTAGTTAGCTTATACTTCAAAATACAGTTTTAAGTATAGCACTAGCTCAGTGCTGATGGGGATGAAACCTTGAGGAAAGATTCCAGGTGGTGTCTTCCAGACATCTGCCTTCATGAATAAGTCCCTGGGGAATGGAAGAAGTCTACCAAAATGACTCCAAGAAGTCCCTAGGATAGTACCTTGACAAAACTGAACCCCCTGAGGTGTTTGCTTGCCAATTTTTACTCGGTCATTTTCTCCCTTCTTTGGCATTTGCTACTCTTTGTTGAGCCATTTGTGTCTCTTCCCTCTCTTCTCAGTATCTTCCCTCCTGTCCATCAGTAAAATCTTAGAAAAAAAAAAAAAAAACAACAACTCTGTGTTAATCTTTTGCCCCTAATTTTGCATAGTAATTAAAAACAGAGATTCAAGAGCCAGACCGCTTGGATTCAAATCCTGTATCCACCACCTACAGTGTTACAATGATGTGCTTGTAACTTAACCTCCCCGTGCCTCAGTTTCCTTGTGTGTAAAATGAAATAATAGCAGTTTCTACGGCAAGGATTTGTAGTTTTGGTTAAATGGGTTAATGAAATGGAAAGCAGAGAAGTCTCTGCCACATGGTACATGCTCAATAAATAATAGTTCTCTCAAGGTACTTAAGCTTTATCACTAATTATGAAAGCAATAATCTTGTTTCTTGTTAAGAGAATTTTAGACATCCATGCACAGTAGGAACTGAGCGGATAATCTTCGGGGTTGGGCCCCTTCCATGTTGATCCTGAAACCATAGGATTTAGTCAGTTCTTACCCTGAGGGTCAGCTGAGCTTGCTTCAAAATTTCAAGGAGTAATTGGCCACTGCAGCCCAAACTGTCAAGGTGCTGGTATTTTATGTTATGGCTGCTGCAAATTTTGAGTGGGCAATGGTTTATATTACTTATTTGCAACTAGAGTGCTACCAAAGGGCCACTAGATTTCAGAGATATCCTCTGTAAGATGGTTTAAGAGAAAAGAGTGAGCCGAGAGTGAAAGCTGCTGTGGTATTTCTTTTCTTTTTAAGACTTTTAGGGTCTATGTAAATTAAGTAACATATATTCTCAGTGTCATTCCTGGAGATATTAAATGATATTTTATCACATAATAGCATGCACACAATTTTTTCTACATGTGATATGGAGATGGAGAGCAGAAAACAATTTAACAGTTTTATGCTATATTTATCAATATCTATGGAAATTCTTTATGGGATACAATCCTATATGCCAAGCATGGTTCTAAACACTTTCATAAATTTTTTCATTTGTTCCTCAAAACCACCCTATGAAGCAGAATTTATTCTTTAATTTCACTGTGCAAAACTGAGATGACAGAGATTAAACATCAGGACCATGGCCACCCACTCCGTCTAGAGGCAGAGCCAGGATTCACACCAGGCCTGTCTGTGTCCAATCAGATCTTGTGCTCTTATACATTTCATCTTATACTACAAATCTCTTTGGTGGTAATGGAAGACTTTTGCTTTGGAAGCCAATAAACAAGTTACCGTCCTTGTTTCCTAAAATTCCGACACGAATATGACTGGTGAAATCAAAATTGGTGGATCTGTTTGCTCAGTGCTTCTACAGTGAAATGGATCTTGGATTCATAATTGCTCATGATGTTTAGTCTCTTTCTCACTGTAACACTTCAGGATCAAGAGAACATTAGGGAACATTAGGGAACTAATGTATATAAATGCTAAAATACTAAATGAGTTAATATGTACAGTTTAACTAGACAAGGGCTCTGCTTAAAATAAGAATATAACTATTCCTTTTCTACTACATATCCAAGAGAATAAAGATGGAAATATATACCTATATAGAATACATATAACTATAGTATACACATAAGACCAAAAAAAAAAGATACATTTTGTATTGCTGAGTGACATAAAAAATATAAAAAGTATATCAGTTAACTTGGTTTAGTGTTAAAGGAACTCCAACATTTATTTTAAAATACTAAAAGTTTTTATATTCACCTTGAGGTTTTTAATCCCATCTTTCAATTGTAAACAAAATGAGTTTATGAAGATATTTGATATATTTGTATATAATATAACTTTAAACGAGGAAATGTAATTCTTGCATTTTCTACTAGGCACTAGTAACAGTGAATTTGGATTCTAAAAATTATAATGCACAAAGTATATTTTTAACCATGATTATTTCTTTGTAATTTGAAAATCTAACCCTATTTTAATACCTTGAAGTATGAATTGTGGGTACTAAACATATGGATAAAAACTTACCAGATATAAATAAATGCCTCCCATCCCTCCACCGTATCCAAATCTCACTTACCCGAAATCCAAAAGTTTTAAAAGGTCAAAAATGCCCAATTTTCTCCTCCAGTCTCTACCTTTGCACATGAAATAACTAAGGTGCAGAGAAGTCAACGGATCAGTCCTCTGTTGAGTGGTAGAGAGGAACTCCTAGAAATCAGATTTCCAGCCTTCCAGTTGTTTTTATGAGAAAAACAGATAGAAAACAGAATAGCTATAAAGATATTTTAAAATGAAGCACCTAGTCCTTTCTAGCTTTTTGATTTACTTAAAAAAATATAGATGTTAATCACATTGATCCCAAGGTATTTATGATGTTAAAATCTTTGGTGTTATTAAAGGAAGGTTACATTATATTCAGAGGAACCTTAATGTTAAGAATTTCTTTATTTCCATTTTAGTATACTCTGTTGCTTTTCTAAAAGGATTTGATATATTTTAGAAAATAGGACATAAACTGTAAAGCTAATAAAGTAGGGATAGATGGAAATCAGAAAAATCAGAGAAAGATAAAATGAAGGAAGTTGATATGCTAAGTTTTAATGCGTGAATATAAATCTTGTATTGGAGAGTAAAAATTGGCTCTGAGATTCCAAACTGTCAATGAAAAGCAGTTTTACTACCCTTATCAAAAAGGCATACAGTCTTTCCCTTGATACTGAATTCTTTTTTTTTTTTTAAGTTTATTTATTTTGAGAGACAGAGAGAGTACAGGAGGGGCAGAGAGAGAGGGAAGAGAGAATCCCAGGCACGCTTTGTGCTGTCAGCGTGGAGCCCACTGTGGGGCTGGAACGCATCAACTGTGAGATCCTGACTTGAGCTGAAACCAAGAGTCTATGCTTACCCAACTGAGCCACCCAGGGGCCCCCCTTGATACTGAATTCTTTTTTAATGTTTATTTATTTTTGAGAAGAGAGAGACAGAGCATGAGCGGGAAGGAGAGAGAAAGAGGGAGACACAGAATCTGAAACAGGCTCCAGGCTCTGAGCTGTCAGCACAGAGTCCCAACGCAGGGCTCGAACTCACGGACTGTGAGATCGTGACCTGAGCGAAGTCGGACGCTCAACCGACTGAGCTACCCAGGTGCCCCGATACTGAATTCTTTTTTTTTTTTTAAATTTTTTTTTTCAACGTTTATTTATTTTTGGGACAGAGAGAGACAGAGCATGAACGGGGGAGGGGCAGAGAGAGAGGGAGACACAGAATCAGAAACAGGCTCCGGGCTCTGAGCCATCAGCCCAGAGCCCGACGCAGGGCTCGAACTCACGGATCGCGAGATCGTGACCTGGCTGAAGTCGGACGCTTAACCGACTGCGCCACCCAGGCGCCCCTTAAAGGAATTTTAACATGAACTTTTATATAAGTGACTCTAAATGACCTTATGGATGTTGTTCTCAGAAAATATTTCAACAATTATGGTAGGGGATTTCATATTATATGCAGGACTGAGTACATTTTATTAGGTTTGAATTCTCTGAAAGTTTTTAATGGACACAGGTAAATTCAGAACACCAGTACCTATTAATTTAGAATAAATAAGAATTTGATATGTAAAGCCCACATTGCCTTGAAAAAGTTTGAAATTTCTTTGTACAGTAGATATATTTCCTTACTTTGAAAAATCTGGTTTAAATTGTGAACTCATTTTTTAAATTTATCTTTAATGTATACATTTAATTGTATACATATTTGATGTATACAATTTAATGAGTTTGGATATATGCAAACACTTGTGTAACCCTTACCACATCAAGCTAATACACCTCCCAACACCTCCCAAAGTTCCATGTGTGCCTTTGTTATGTGTGTGTGTGTGTGTGTGTGTGTGTGTTTAACATGAGGGGCACCTGGGTGGCTCAGTCAGTTAAGCATCCAACTCTTGATTTTGGCTCAGGTCATGATCTTGAGGTTTGTGAGTTTGAACCCCGTGTCAGGCTCTGTGGTGACATTGTGGAGCCTGCTTGGGATTCTCTCTCTCCTTCTGTCTCTGCCCCACCTCACTTGCACTCTCTCTCTCAAGAAAACAAATAAAAACTTGAAAAAAAAGAACTTTTAATATGAGATCTACCCCCTTAACAAATTTTGAAATGTATGATATCCTATTGTTAACTATCATATCACTATGTTGACCAACAGAGCTCCAGAACTTACTTATCTAGTATAACTGAAACTTTATTCCGATTGAACAATTATGGGAGGACAGGCTTAATTCTTTACTTCTTTGTGGTGTTTTTAAAACATATCTGTAAATTCCTTGACTTTCCTCTCATGGAAACATGAGGCTGGCCTTAGGGACTCATTCACAACTAAAAAATTGGGTGGAAATGATGCTGTGTGATTTTGGAGGCCAGGTCATTAAAGAAGCTGGAGCTTTTTCCATGTTCACCTGTAAGAAGTGTGAGTGCACCAAGATGGCCAAGTTGTGAGGAAGCCCAGGCCACAAGGAGAGGCCATGTGTATATGCTCCTGTCAGTAGCTGCAACTCAAGTCTCAGATGAGGGAGTGAAGACACCATTAGCTGACACCAGCCCCAAGCTCCCTAGATATGCCTAGTCATTCAGTTATCTCCAAGCCGATGCCTCTGTTGCCTCTTGTTGTTGTAAAAGAGATTGGTCAGATTAGGATTACAGTGCAATTTCCAGACAGTGAAGACTCTTTGTTAGACAGGTTAACAAAAGTGGTTCAAAATACTCTTTTCTTGAGTATTTTATATTTCTAGATCTATAGGGCTGAAATCCACTGCACTCTTCCTAGGCATGGTGTTTCTTTCATTCGATCACTCCAATGATGCACTATGGAAAGAGCATCACTTAGTACATTGTGATTATCAAACTATAATAGACTGTTGCGCAAACCACTTGCTGCTATCTGATGTGCCGCTATCCACAAATTAGTCTTTTCTGGATCAACATAAATATCTCCCCATTTGTAGCCAAAGGAAACATTTCCTTTTTCTTTTCAACTGATGACTCTGCAATATGGCCTTAAGTATGATTTCCAAAGAGGAAACCAAGAAATCACAGAAGTTTCAAGAGAGATACAGTATCTATCAATCTCTCCCTCTCACTTTCTCTCTCCATCATCAGCTATCTATATCTCTGTAGCTATTGATCCTGAAGAATTAATTGGCTATGTGCAACATGATAGTAGAGTATCCTTTCTACCTCTCCCTTTGAACATGTCCTACTATTAAGCCTCAAAAACATACTATTTCATGATAGCCCTGAATCCTCCTTTCCTATGACTCTCCTACATAATAAAACAACAAAATCATTGAAGAAAAACTATAAGGAACTTTAGAAGTAATTTATTGCGGTCACTAGTTTTACCTTTCTAGAGGAACAGTCTCTAACCATCCCTTCTCCTCACCCCATTCTAAATCATGTCAAATTTACACCATATTCTGAAATTACCAACATCTTTTATGACTTCCATATGTTGGTACATATTTTTAATTAGAAATCCTCCTTCCCTTGTTCCCTTATGAAACTTCCTCCTCAAATCCTAAATATAATGGCACGTCCTCTGTGAAGTCTTCCTGAACAAACACAGCTAGTTGTTACATACATAGCATCTCATGTACCCCTCTTGTAAAGGAATTACCACATTTAACTCCAATTGTTTATTTACTTGTTTACTCCAACGGAGCAACCTGTGTCTTAGTTTTCTTTGTATTCGTAGTGATCCATCAATTTTCTTGTGGAAAATACTGTGTTGACACTAAGGTTTTAGGGTTTCACCTTCAGCGAGGTCCTCAGAACAGCTCAGCAGTGCTTTATCCATTCCTGTTTATGCTAGGATTATCAAGTTTCTGGACACTCCTCCTTTCATTCTGTCCTCTTCAGCCCCAGCTGACTACTCATTGCCATCTTCCTGGGGAAAATATAATGGAATTCAATTAATTCAGTTTTTCTCTCCTTATTTCAGTATTCATTCTGATTTCACTCACTTGTTCCTTCCTAATGTTCCATTCCAAGGCCACATCTCTTACTTGGCACTGACAGTCTTGCAGCTACTTTCATAAATCACTCATCATCCCTTTCTATCTGTTTTTCCTCTCCCTTTCCATCTTCAATAATACTTCCTTTCCTCATCCCTAAGACAAAATGAAAACAAACCTTCAGAATGGAAATAAAGACTGACTAAAAACTCAAACCATTCCTGAGACTGAATATCATCATCAAAGTTCTCCCCTGTCTCTCTCCTTCCTTTCTATACCATTTCCCTAAAAACACAGCCTGTACCTGCTGTCTATACTTTGTCAAATTCCCCATTCTCTTCTGAACGTATTGAATCTGGCTTCTGTCTTTATAGTTCCCATGAAACTCTGTTGATCAGGTCAACTAGTAGCCTGCCTGTATGGAACATGCATCCCAAGTAAGTTTTTATTCTGTTGACCTTGGACTTTTTGTTCTCTCTTCTACCAGTACTCTTTTCTGTTTATCTCTGAATGGAATGGGCAGTAAAAGGGGGTTTTGCCTCTATTTTTATATCCTTCTCTGCTTGTCCCCTGGATGCTACAGCACTGAGGGCTCTCTCCTCCTTACTCTTTATCTCATTGACTCCTATGGCTTCAGTTTATCATCTGCCTGCTAATGGTCCCCAAACTGGGATCTCTGGTCCAGCCTTTTCTTCTTAGTTTTAGATCTACATTTCCATCACTTACTGAAATTCTATAAGCAAAAATATATTCTTATTTTTCTATAACCAAACCACTGTTTCATGGCAGAAAATTTCAGATTAGTTTCCTTTGGTTCAGAATCTCTCCCTCTGCCACTTCTTTCTGAGATTGCATTTAAGTTCCAGAGGCATAAATGGGCATGGTGGGTGGTAGGGAAAGGTAGGGCTTTGCCTGGTTTACACCCGTACTTGCTGATGCTTGCTTTGCAGCCTCACTCATGTTGGTTCCTGGTCGTCAGAATTTGTCCTGGGGGGCATCTGCTGAGATGGCTGTATTTCTATCTGGTCTCCACTACACACCCAGATAGGTCACACGCCAGTCATTTATAACACAAAATGAATCTCTTGGTCCTTTGTCATTTACTGCTGAGACCTTCCCAATGTAGACATGGAAATTTTCTGATGCTCTTTCATGCCAATTTGGAGACATGGGAGATTGATGGCTTCGTTGTACTCTGTTAAAGCTGAGCCAAGCTGGCATAGGTCTTTCGGTCTTCGCTACTCTTGAATCCCCAATCTGGGTGATTTATTGTCCTTACTTCACCCTCACCCACCCACTCAAACATTTTAATCAAAGGCAGAGACAGGGCTCTACTTCTTGGAGTCTCATGTAAATGTGAATATTTATTTCTTGTCATATTAGTATATAAATATTAGTTTCTTCTCTGACTCTTTTCTTCTTCCCCAGCCCAAGGAAAGTTTAGTTTCTCTCCAATAGGTGGAAAAGGTTGGCTCTGACTAAGCTCAGATTTTTCTGTTTTATTAATTAAAGCTTAAAATTGATGTCCTTCATAGGGCTTTTGATCTGCAAAATCAAGATCTCACAATTTTAAAAGCTTTCCATCAAAAACTTTGTACTGTGTATTTCCAAATTCTGTTTTGGAGTAAGAAGCTAACATGTACTCTCCCTTCTCTTCTTTGCATTTTTGCTGTAACAATCCAACTGTGGGGGGGGGGGGGTAGTGTAGAATGCCCTCCCTGTGTTATGAATGCTGGAGAGAAGCATGATTATTGTTTCAAAATATTATCTCACCCCAATTGCATTCTTAAACATCCAGACCATTTCAGTCTCCTGTGTTCTTCAATAAAAGCATCTCATTTGCCTAATTTTATTGTTTTATTGACTTCTGTTTCTCGACTCCATTTTTCTGCCTCCTACTTTTTTGGGGAATAAAATGCAACAATTCTGTATAAGAAATGTTGCTCTGGTTGGTCCTTCCTTCTGTATCCTTTTGCAACCAGTTCAGTAAAGCTTTCATTACCTCTCTTTTGGATTACTGCAACAGAATCTTAATAGGTGTGCCTGTTAGTAATTTCTATTCACTCCAACCCATCCTCCAGCTTACTGTCAACGATGTTTCAATAACACAAAATTGACTGTTTCATTCCTGTTGAAAAACTTTTGGGCACAATTGATATTGAAAAATGCAAATTTCTTAGTTTGGCATGGAAATTCTTTTGTAATGTAGCTTCAACATGCAAATTTACACATATATTTCTTTGCTCTTCATGTTACAACTCTCTCAGTATTGAATATATCTCTGTTCACCAGAACACTGGGCTCTTTCATGACTCAGTGCTTGGGGGAATAGTTGTTCCTTTTATTAGGAATGCCTTAGTCTCTGCCTCAGCCCTCTGTCCCCTTATTATAAAAAAAACCTCTTTCTAATTCTTCAGAAGTCAAATAACCTATTATTGCACTTATGCTCTGCCTAATTATTTTATTCTAAATCTGATTAGACTGTTAAATTCATCAGGGTAGGTACATTTTTTTCTTTTTACTATTATGCTCCAAATACTGATTATACTGCCTGCTCTGTAAGTATGTATTAAATGAATAAACATAGGCCCCCATGGTCCTATTGCTCTTAATACTGCTTTGTATTATTATTTACCTCCTTACCTATTGGTATCTCCTATTAGATTTATGATTTTTGCCATTTCTAAGGCATCTAATACAGTTGGCCATTGATCCTTTTTGAAACACTCACTTTCTATGGCTTCCTTGACCTCATACTTTTCTCTTCCTATCATATTTTTGGCTGCTGCTTCTTTGTCTCCTTTGAAGGTTTTTTTCCATTTGTAAAACATTTCCCTACCTCCATCTCCACATCTTTCTTCTCCTCCTTCTTCTAAACTCTGGACAACCAGTTCTCCATCTCTTTCTTCCATTCTCCATCTCTCTGTAGTTTTGGTGAAATCATCCACACTCCTGACTTCACTTGTCAATAATATATAGATAAAATCAGTTTACAGTTCTGGCCAAGACCTTTCCTGTGAACTCCAGATTACATATCCTGCTTTTATAGCATTTTCATGCATTTTTCTCACAGGTATCCTCAAGCCTAATGTACTGTTTTAGGCTTAATTATTCCCTCCACCTCCATTCATATGTTTAAGCCCTAACCTCCAGTGTTTCAGAATGTGGCTGTTTTGGAGACTGGGCCTTTAAAGAGGTGATTAAATTAAGATGGAGTCATTGGGATGGGCCTAATCCAATATGAGTGGTGTCTTTATATGAAGAGGAGATGAGGGGACACAGACACACAAATTGAGGGATAACTATATGAGGACACAGAGAGAAGGCAGCCATTTGCCAGCCAAGGAGAGAGACCTAGAAAGAATCTGAACCTCCTGATACCTTGAGCTTGGATTTCTAGTCTCCAGAGCTGCCAGAAAACTAACTTCTGTTGTTTAAGATACCCAGTCTGTGGTATTTTGTTTGGCAGCCCTAGGAAACTAATACACATGTCCAAATTTTGAATCATTTATTTTCCTCCAAAACAGTTCATATCTTCCTTATTTCAGTGGATGGCGCCACTTGCATCCTGTTGTAGAAGTTTGACATCTGATTTAACAGAGTAATTAATATAGATTGACTCATTCAACCTTTGGTTGCATTTTCATCCTAGATATCTCTTTATCTCTACCACTGCCGCTCAGTTTGAAGCCATCATCACCTCTCACTGATATTGCAACTATAGCTTCTTAAGCTCCCTTCCTCCATTTTGCCCTTATAAAACATCCTTTGCACTGAAGATTATTTTATTTGAAAGGAAAATTTAACCATAGAAGATAAGAATTAAAACAATTTAACCATAAAAAAGTAAAAGTAAGGTTTTCACTTAGAAGTCTCCCACTTAAAACTCTTAATAACATCTAATTGGATTATGCTGAAAGTCCTTGAGAGCCCAAAAGGCCTTGTTGAATCTGGGCCCTGCCTGTCTCTCTGGTTCAATCTTGCATTATTTTCTATTTCAATTCCCTTCATTCCTCAAATGTATTGTTTCCTTTTTCATGACTTTTGCATGTGCTGTTCTCATTATATGGAATTACCTTACCGTCTCCCTTTCCTTCTTATTCCCACCCTTCTCCCTGACTCCACATGTTTTTGATAAATGTAATTTTAGCTGGTATTTGTTGAGCTTTTTTATGTGCCAGACACTATCCTATGCACTTTACATGTATTAACTTACTTAAGTCTTACCTCGAACCTACAGAGAATGTTCTGTTGTTATCTCCACTTTATCAGTTAAGAAACTGAAGTACGGGGCAGTTAGAGAAGTGACTTGTTCAAGATTACAAAGCTGGAAGCAATGGAGCTTGAATTTGAACTTGAGGGAAAACAGTTCAAAGCTTACACCATTTTTAGGAAAAATTCTGTTTCTCAAAATTAGGTCAAGGTAGTCAGTATGTATGCTCTTAAGTCTCATCACAGTTGTAATGAACAATGAGTAAATGGTTTAAAGTCTGTTTTCTGGGTTAAAATGCAACCTCCTTGAGATCAGGGACAATGTCTACTTTGTTAGCAAATATATCTTTAAGCACCTGGTGTACTGTAACTGTAAGTGTTTGTTAAATGATTGCACAGTGAGCTTTCTTAGGACAGGAACCCTGACTTTTGTTCCTAGAAAGTCCTCAATAAATCTATGTTTGATTAATTATTGACTAGTGACAGAACTGAACTGAGATTTGATTCTGCATTATGCTATCAACCTTTAAAAAGTAGAAGTGTGTTTATTCTGATAAAGGGATGATGAGGGCAGGTGTGGTAGAGTGTGGGTGAGGGTTCAGAGGCAGATTACCTGAGTTATTTATTCCCCTTTTTATTTTCCAGACCAATTTCCCATTTCAGTTTGTTATAATTTTTACATTTGAACATCTTGAGGCATATATTGAAAAGCTTCTCTCTCTCCCTTTCTCTTTCTCTCAATGGTTATAATAGTCATTTGTTTGTATGCCTTTTTTCTGTCTCTTATTTTCTTCAAGTTCAATATTTTCCATTTCTATCCAGCATAAATATTATGGGGATTGTGCCTATCTTGGAATCATTTTTATTTGCTATCTAGGCAGAGTTTCTGACTCTTCTAAAATGAGGGCTTTGTAAGCCCTGATTACACTAGTACAGAGTTTAAAAGGATGGCAGTGCTACTTTATGAGTAGTATTTCATTCCTCTTTTCCCATCCCTAACCTTTCTCCCCCAAATAATTAGGAAATGGCACAGGTCCTATTCATAGACCTTTCCCATACCAGTGGGGGAAGAGAAATAGCAAGGAATAACAAGAATGGTTCCACAACTCTGCATTTAATGAGTGGCTATAAGAAATGTTTAATATTTAAATAGACTTTAAAATAATTTTTGGTAGAAAATGTCCAGAAATTTCTTTTAATGAGCACATATATAGAAATAGTGCATTGAAAGGTTTCAACATGGTTAGGATTTTTGTTTCTTAAAGATGTATCATCATTAGTATGCTATTCAAATTATCCTTGCAAGGAAAATCAGCATCTCCACACTAAATACTATTCCCATTTAATGAAGAAGTTTTTCCTTTTTGCTTGAGATCAACCATAAGTTAGTGGTAAGAGTCACTGATTGTGTCTTATAGGTATATGTAGTCCCAGGAGTAATTGGCAAGATAGTATTAATCTTGACCTCAAAGACCTTCCACTTGAGCCTATTTCTTTGAGCACAACTAATTTCTGTTTCCCCTGGAGCACATGGTGAAGTATGGGATGAGATGTATGTGGAGGGAGGGACATTAGATGGATCAGATTGTTGAGAATTTAGTCAATAAGTATTATGCACTATTGAAATACTCAGTGGTGACAATTGGGGCATATTTTTGTTTGGTAATAATAAAGTTCGTGTTATTATTGGCACTTGAATTTATGTGAGAATTCTTTTAGACCTTGAAGGTAAAAGAAATAGCATTGCATTTTTAGAGTTGCATTATAAAACTAAGAGGTTTTTTCCCCTTTCCAGACTGTATTAACAATTTAGAGCAGTAGCATAAACAATATTATTAACAGATATAAAGAAAAAAATCAGTAATGGAAGACAGTCTAGACAGTATTAAAAACAAACAAACAAACCATGGAGCTTATAAGCAGCTTGCTCCAGTAGCATCCAGTTATTCTCAAAGAGAAGAGCATGTTCCTAGGATCAAAATATTTAATGTCTTCTGTTCTCATCTAAGCTATCTTATTTGGGGGTGCCTGGGTGGCTCAGTTGGTTAAGTGTCTGACTCAGCTCAGGTTGTGATCTTGCAGTTTGTGGGTTCGAGCCCTGCGTCAGTCTCTGTGCTGACAGCTCAGAGCCTGGGGCCTGCTTCAGATTCTGTGTCTCCCTCTCTCTCTGCCCCTCCCCTACTCATGCTCTGTCTCTCAAAAATAAACATGCATTACATTAAAATTATAAACTGTCTTATTTGGAGGATTTTTAACAAAATAATCTGTGTGTTTTCAGTCCTAATTCTATTTGTGTCACCTTGGGATTATGATAACTTCCCCTTTCAATTGGGTTATAAGAGAAAGAATGCTGTGGATGCATTCTCTAAAGTTTAGATTGTATAGCTATTGTGTTTCTCATGGTCAGTTAATAAATCGCATTCTGGTGTCTGCTTCCATTTTTAATGCATTTCAGTTGGCTTGATAATATCAGGACTGACAAAAATTCCAGGGACTTTAAGAGAAGAGAACTTGTTTTTTAAATCAGATATCCTAATTAATGTGCTCCCTAGATTCAGTTGGCTTTCCCTTTGTTGAGTAGTTTGTATCTTTTTTTTTGGGGGGGGGGTGAAGGTCTTTGAAAATCTGAAGAAGATTATGAGATCTCTCTAAACACACACATATGCACACACACCCACATACCATTTTCTTATATACTCTGATTTGTATACAATTTCAAAGGGATCCTGGGACTCTGAAGCTCATTCACAGATTTGAAAATTAAGAATTTCTTTCTGGAAGTATTTTGTACCTAAATCTCTAAGCAATGCTTAGATTTCATGCCTAACCATCCCCAAACAGGAGGAATATTCATCTTTATGGGTTCACAGTCTCTGGGAGTTGAACTTCCATAGTGATTGAAAGATTAAGCATAGTTGAGTGGGTTTTTTGCTTTACTTTCTCATATGTAGTTGGAGTTGGAAGATAATCTCCCCACTTTTGCTTGTCAGAATTCTTCCCTTTTTTTTCACGAGGTCGGGGAAGATGAGGATTGCTCCATTCCCTTACTCATCATGTACTTAGTCATTGGGGCATATCTTCTCTGGCTGTCTTGCTCTTTTTCCCTAACTCTGTTTATTAGTGGGGTTGTTCTGTATATATCCTTCTCATCCATGTTTTTCTACTCTTACTACGGACATATGTAATTTTAATAATAGAAAACATTTTACTTTTATTGTTGCAGTGGCATATGTGTACGTGTAGGCACATGCACACACACATCACACACATCACACAATTTAATCTTCACAACAACCCTTTAAGGTAGATTCTGTTATTATCTCCAGCTTATGCGAAAACTGAAACATAAAGATGTTACTTGCCCGAAGTCACACAGGAAGGGAAGGAGTCTGTCCCCAGATCCTATGGTCTTAATCAATATATTAATATTACTCATTCATAAAATCATGGATTTTTCCCCCTAAAATGCTTTCTTTAATATTTTTTGTAGTTCAGGTCTTACTGGTGGTGAATTCTTTCAATGTTGGTACATCTGAAAATATTTTCATTTTGCCTTTTTTTCCAGGTATATTCACTGGGTATAGAATTCTGGAATGACACTTTTTGTTTGTTTGTTTTTTGTTTTGTTTTCTCCAGTACTTTAAAATGTTGCATCACTGTCTTCTCACTTGGATTGTTTCAGATGAGAAGTCTGACACAATCCTTAGAACTGTTCCTCTCTATGTCACATATCCTTTTTCTCTGGTTGCTTTAAGGATTTCATTTTTATCACTGGTTTGCAGAAATTTGATTATGATATGCATTTGTGCAGTTCTCTTCATGTTTCTTGGTCTTGGGATTCATTGAGCTTTTTGGATATGTGGGTGAATATTGTTCTGAAGTTTAGAAAAATTTTGACCATTCATTCTATTATTATTTTGTTTCCTCCTTTGAAGACTCTAACTGAAGTTGTCACACAGCACTATGATGCTCTTTTCATTTTTAAAAAATTCTTTTTCCTCTGTGTGCTTCATTTTGGATAGTTTCTGTTGCTTTCCTTTCAAGTTCATTTATCTTCCACAATGTCTAATATGCCATTAACCCTGGCTAGTGAATTCAGATATAGTAGTTTTAATCTCCAGAAGTTCACCTTGAGCCTTTCTTTTATACCTTCTATGTTTCTATTTAATCTTTTGAACACATAGAATATAGTTATAAAAAATGTTTCAGTGTCCTAGTCTGCTAATTCTAGCATCTATGTCAATTCTGGGTCAATTTCGATTGATTTGTTGTTTTCCTAATTATGGATTGTGCTTTTCTGCCTCTTTACATGCCTGGTGCTCTTTGATTAGATGCCAGATATTGTGAATTTTACCCTGTTTGGTACTAGACAATTTTGTATTTCCATAAATATTTTTCAGCTTTGTTTTTAGTTACTTGGAAATGCTTTGTTTTCTTTTGCATCTGGCAAATCATAAAAAACGATTTGTTGGGTAAGTTTGGATCACTGCTCAGCTAGAATTAATTATTCCCCACCAATGAGGTAATGCTTTCCTTGGCACTCTCCCCTGTGAATTAGGTTTTGCAATCTGGCTGGTCAGAACAGACACTGGTCTTCACCTTGCATGGGTGCTGGGCATTATTACCTCTAATAATTTTCAATAGCTTTTCCTAGGCTTGGACAATTTTCTCATATATCTGCCCTGATCAGTGCTCTGCTGAGTGCTCATGGGGATGGGATGGGATGGTAGAAAATGGTCCTCTGTAGATTTTCAGGTTCTTTTCTCTGTGCAACTCTATCCTTGCTGGTACTTCGTCCTAGGAAATCTGGCCACCGTAATCTCCCAGGAATCTCAGCACTCTCTCCTCAACTCATGGAGACCCCTTAGTTCCTTCACGATCACAGAGTAAAACCTCTTTTAAGGTTTTTTTTTTATCCTTTTTTTGTATCCTTTTTTTTAATTTTTTTTTTTTTAAATTTCTAATTGTTTTAGGAGATAAGTTAAAGGGTAAATCTGATCAATGTTACTCCATCTTGGCTGGGAGTGAATGAACTGCATATTCTTTTTCTTTTTTTTTTAATTTAAAAATATTTATTTATTTATTTATTTATTTATTTATTTATTTATTTATATTTTTAGAGAGAGAAAGAGTATGCGAGAAGGAGAGAGAGACAATCTTAAGCAGGTTCCACACTCAGTGTGGAGCCCAGTTCAGGGTTCAATTCCAGGACCGTGGTATCATCACCTGAGCCAAAATCAAGAGTCAGAACTTCAACCTACTGAGCCACCCACATGCCCCTATTTTTCTTTTTCAATTAAAGAATGTTACATATGTTTTCATTCTGTGTGTATTCTTTAGAAACTTACTTTTTCTACTCAACAGTATGTGTCAGTGTTTACTCCTGCTGAGTCACATAGAATTAGTGTATTTGTTTAACTGTTGTGTCGTAGGAATGTCATGATAGTATTCATTTCTTTATTAATGACTTGGCATCATTTTTTAATCAGTTGCCATTAGTATAATTGGGTAAGTCAGTTTTCTAAGTAATTCAGATTTCTTATCTATAAAATATTGATAGCAATAGCAGGATTGTTATGTGATTTATATAATGTGTCTCAATGTTGTTCACACGAAGCAAGGCACACAATAGGCACCCAGTAATTCCTAGCTCATTCTACCATGTTTTTCTCTTCCCCATTATCTTCTCATTCTTCTCTTCTTTTCTCTTTTTTCTCTTTTAACTCTTTTATGTTTTTTGGATTCATCAAGCCAGCTTAACTTGTTTGTTAAAATAGTCAAGTAAGTAATTACAAGTCAGACAATAGTCATTGTGTGAGGTTTTTGTTTTTTTTTTTTAATGTTTATTTACTTTTGACAGAGACAGAGAGACAGAGCATGAGCAGGGGACGGGCAGAGAGAGAGGGAGACACAGAATCCGAAACAGGCTCCAGGCTCCGAGCTCTGAGCTGTCAGCACAGAGCGTGACATGGGGCTTGGACTCACAGACTGTGAGATCAGGACCTGAGCTGAGGTCGGATGCTCAACTGACTGAGCCACCCAGGCGCCCCTCATTTTGTGAGTTTTTTATGGCATGAGCAGGAGAAACAATCCATGTAAGGCCAAGTAGTTATTGGTTTGACTGAACTTTTTAGTTTTCAAAGTTCTGGCCTTCTAGGACTCAACTTTTCTTGCAATAGCAGGATATGTGAGGAAGACCCTAGGAAAGGCCCCAGTAGTAGTTCAAAACATTGAAGTTTCTCACAGAAATGGAAAAGCAGGTCACTAAATCATATTGCCAGTTGAATAGAAACTACCTTTCTCTGTATCTGCCTAATTTGCTCTTGGAAGAACTAATTCTTTTTATATTTGGGAACCAAAGCTTCATGGAAAAAACACAATGCTTTTTCTGGATTCCCCCCTGCCCCTCGCCACCTTTTTTTCCAGACTTAATTAAAAATTTCTTAAATCAGATCAAAGGGAAAATGAACCTGTGCATTAAGCTATAGAATTGCAATAGCTTTCTAAGTAGTTTTCTGATTGCCTGCAAAACCCTCCTCCCAAACATCCCACATTTTGCTGCCAAACTCATCTTCCTTAAGTGAACTTCACAGACATGGATGGTTCCCCATTGACCCCTGAATTGAGTACACACGTCTCAACTGTCATTCAAGATTCTCCACAGGGCGATATTTAATATTTCTTTCCATATTTATATCCTAGGACTATCCTTCCTATACTTTGCATTTCACCTATA
This sequence comes from Puma concolor, assembly GCF_028749965.1. NCBI lineage: Eukaryota > Metazoa > Chordata > Mammalia > Carnivora > Felidae > Puma > Puma concolor. Next base: position 87,316,138 of record NC_141674.1, read on the forward strand.
TGGAACCATTCACCCAGAGATGTTGCAAATGACTGGACCGTCTGTGTATTGCACAAAAGCGTAGAGATAAGGAAGCTGAAATTCAGCCTGCACTCTTGCCTAGCTGAACATATTTGGGGCTGTGCCTGCTCAAAGGAGTGTCTTTTCCTAATTTGTACAAAAATGAGATAAGCCAGAGATGACCCTGTTAACTCAATATTCACCAAGAACATCTTACTATTTCCTGTAACTGTGTCTTTGTTCATGCTTATCTTCTGTAGATTCCTTACGTCTTTTTATGCTCTATAAGTTTCTTTTCATCTAATCCACTGAAGCCGTCAAACTTTACTAGTGGCCTCCCACTGGTCCTCATGTTTTTAATCTTTTCTGTGGTAATTTATTTGTTGACTCTTCCTTTTAAGTCTCTCTTATCCTGGTTTCTATGTCATATTACTTCCTCTACTTTTCTTCTAAATATCTGATTAATCAATATCTGATTAATCATGTTTGGGTTTTTCCTGGGTTCCTGCTACCCCAATCTCTGCCCTTGCCCTTAAATGTTATTATTTCTCAGGTTTTTAGTTTTTGTATTTTTTTTTGTACTGGCCTACAAGTTCTACCTGGTTGATCTCCTTTTTAGCATTCCTTCAACTCTCATCTATGCCTTGACTTTAGAGAAGCAATTCTGACATCTTTCTTGAGCTCTAGACTTATGTCTTTAATTGCCTACTTAGACTTCTCTTCAACAAGCATGCCTAAATCAATGTGTCCAAAATAGTAGAGTATCTACCTTCAGATCATCTTATCCTTCTGTATTCCCTGTCTCTAGTCCTGGCAGCACCATTAGTCAGTTTCCCAAATACTAATTATTATATAATTAATATTATTAATTTAATATTACATTATTATATACTTATTAATTTATCCTGTCCCTCCTCCCCACTCCTGACAGTCAACCAATCATCAAAGCAATTCTACATTTGAATGTTTCTCGTAAGTCTTTTCTCTTTTCTGTCGAACTGATATTGCCTCTGTTCCCAATTCATCATCTTTTGGCTACACTATTGCGAAACATTCCTGACTATCCTACATTTCTTGTGCTTCTTGATATTTCAATCCATTCTCCACATTGCTGCCCCAGTTACTTTTCTAGAACATTGATTTACTATATCATCACCCTATCCTCAGCATCTAATCAAAAAACAAAACACATGTTAGTTGAGTGCTTATGTATTTATCTCATATAAAGTGCACAGTAATCCAGATGTGAAGATAACCTTGTGTTATAGATCAAGAAACCAAGGCTCAGAAGGGATAAATAATTTTCTCACATAACAGTGTCAAAGCAGTATTTCAAAGACAGGTTATTCTGATTACAAAGTGCTCTCTCCTACCAAAGCTTACTGCCTCTTCAGAGATTTGAACTTAATCCTAGTATTTCATGTTCCTAATGGCCTTGTCAAATCACCTAGGTTAGGTATAATAACAATAATGACAATATAAAATTCAGAGGTATTTCTTCTTTAAGGAAAAACTAAATACATATTAAAGTACTTGCAAATTAGTGCTGCACAGATGTAAGTTATTATTATAGATCCTTCAAGGACCTGATGATATCTATTTTCTAAACTTTTCTTGATTCACCAAGTTGAATTGATTCTTACTTCCTCAGTGCATTCATTGCACTTGGTGCATATCTCAGAGTTAAATGTATTTACTTTAAAATTTTTTCTCCACATACTGTGAGTTTTGGTTGGGGGGGGGGCAAGATTATGTCTTCATTGTTACTATATATCCAGCACTTAGAAATATGCCCAACAGAGTAAATTGAACACTATCTGCCTCCAAAAGAGAAAAATAAAAAGTTTGCGTTGAAACTAATCCATTAGCATGAATGGTATTTAAATATAGAAAGATGTCTCATTCACCTTCAAAAGGAGTAAAGGTAGCAGAGAGTAAACTCCAAAGAGAAGAATTTGAGAAAAGAAGTAAAACAGAAGATCAGAATCTCGATTCAAATCTAAATTGTTTAAATACTCCTTCCTGTTGGGCATCTCTTTAAGTAGCCCTTTCAAGTCATTCGACAACAAACCATTTATTGAGGATAATTAAGGAACAGGCTCTTCCCTTCTTAACGTAAGCCTGCAATAGAAACAATGTGCTAGACCTAGATCTCTAAGGGTCCAAGACTATGGATATGGGAATCTGGGGCATTTTCAATATTTCAGTAATCTTTTGGAGATTGTGCAATTCATTGGAATTAAAATGTGGGCTGAAAGGAAGCACGTTATTTTATTTTATTTTATTTTATTTTATTTTATTTTTTTTTATTTTTCTTTTTATTTTATTTTTTTTTTTAATATATGAAATTTATTGTCAAATTGGTTTCCATACAACACCCAGTGCTCATCCCAAAAGGTGCCCTCCTCAATACCCATCACCCACCCTCCCCTCCCTCCCACCCCCCATCAACCCTTAGTTTGTTCTCAGTTCTCAACAGTCTCTTATGCTTTGTCTCTCTCCCACTCTAACCTCTTTTTTTTTTTTTTTCCTTCCCCTCCCCCATGGGTTCCTGTTAAGTTTCTCAGGATCCACATAAGAGTGAAACCATATGGTATCTGTCTTTCTCTGTATGGCTTATTTCACTTAGCATCACACTCTCCAGTTCCATCCACGTTGCTACAAAAGGCCATATTTCATTTTTTCTCATTGCCACGTAGTATTCCATAGTGTATATAAACCACAATTTCTTTATCCATTCATCAGTTGATGGACATTTAGGCTCTTTCCATACTTTGGCTATTGTTGAGAGTGCTGCTATGAACAATGGGGTACAAGTGCCCCTATGCATCAGTACTCCTGTGTCCCTTGGATAAATTCCTAGCAGTGCTATTGCTGGGTCATAGGGTAGGTCTATTTTTAATTTTCTGAGGAACCTCCACACTGCTTTCCAGAGCGGCTGCACCAATTTGCATTCCCACCAACAGTGCAAGAGGGTTCCCGTTTCTCCACATCCTCTCCAGCATCTATAGTCTCCTGATTTGTTCATTTTGGCCACTCTGACTGGCGTGAGGTGATACCTGAGTGTGGTTTTGATTTGTATTTCCCTGATAAGGAGCGACGCTGAACATCTTTTCATGTGCCTGTTGGCCATCCGGATGTCTTCTTTAGAGAAGTGTCTATTCATGTTTTCTGCCCATTTCTTCACTGGGTTATTTGCTTTTCGGGTGTGGAGTTTGGTGAGCTCTTTATAGATTTTGGATACTAGCCCTTTGTCCGATGTGTCATTTGCAAATATCTTTTCCCATTCCGTTGGTTGCCTTTTAGTTTTGTTGGTTGTTTCCTTTGCTGTGCAGAAGCTTTTTATCTTCATAAGGTCCCAGTAATTCACTTTTGCTTTTAATTCCCTTGCCTTTGGGGATGTGTCGAGTAAGAGATTGCTACGGCTGAGGTCAGAGAGGTCTTTTCCTGCTTTCTCCTCTAAGGTTTTGATGGTTTCCTGTCTCACATTCAGGTCCTTTATCCATTTTGAGTTTATTTTTGTGAATGGTGTGAGAAAGTGGTCTAGTTTCTACCTTCTGCATGTTGCTGTCCAGTTCTCCCAGCACCATTTGTTAAAGAGACTGTCTTTTTTCCATTGGATGTTCTTTCCTGCTTTGTCAAAGATGAGTTGGCCATACGTTTGTGGGTCTAGTTCTGGGGTTTCTATTCTATTCCATTGGTCTATGTGTCTGTTTTTCTGCCAATACCATGCTGTCTTGATGATGACAGCTTTGTAGTAGAGGCTAAAGTCTGGGATTGTGATGCCTCCTGCTTTGGTCTTCTTCTTCAAAATTACTTTGGCTATTCGGGGCCTTTTGTGGTTCCATATGAATTTTAGGATTGCTTGTTCTAGTTTCGAGAAGAATGCTGGTGCAATTTTGATTGGGATTGCATTGAATGTGTAGATAGCTTTGGGTAGTATTGACATTTTGACAATATTTATTCTTCCAATCCACGAGCAGGGAATGTCTTTCCATTTCTTTAAATCTTCTTCAATTACCTTCATAAGCTTTCTATAGTTTTCAGCATACAGATCCTTTACATCTTTGGTTAGATTGATTCCTAGGTATTTTATGCTTCTTGGTGCAATTGTGAATGGGATCAGTTTCTTTATTTGTCTTTCTGTTGCTTCATTGTTAGTGTATAAAAATGCAACTGATTTCTGTACATTGATTTTGTATCCTGCAACTTTGCTGAATTCATGTATCAGTTCTAGCAGACTTTTGGTGGAGTCTATCGGATTTTCCATGTATAATATCATGTCATCTGCAAAGAGCGAAAGCTTGACTTCATCTTTGCCAATTTTGATGCCTTTGATTTCCTTTTGTTTTCTGATTGCTGTTGCTAGCACTTCCAGCACTATGTTAAACAACAGCGGTGAGAGTGGGCATCCCTGTCGTGTTCCTGATCTCAGGGAAAAAGCTCTCAGTTTTTCCCCGTTGAGGATGATGTTAGCTGTGGGCTTTTCATAAATGGCTTTTATGATCTTTAAGTATGTTCCTTCTATCCCGACTTTCTCAAGAGTTTTTATTAAGAAAGGGTGCTGGATTTTGTCAAAGGCCTTTTCTGCATCGATTGACAGGATCATATGGTTTTTCTCTTTTTTTTTGTTAATGTGATGTATCACGTTGATTGATTTGCGAATGTTGAACCAGCCCTGCATCCCAGGAATGAATCCCACTTGATCATGGTGAATAATTCTTTTTATATGCCGTTGAATTCGATTTGCTAGTATCTTATTGAGAATTTTTGCATCCATATTCATCAGGGATATTGGCCGGTAGTTCTCTTTTTTTACTGGGTCTCTGTCTGGTTTAGGAATCAAAGTAATACTGGCTTCATAGAATGAGTCTGGAAGTTTTCCTTCCCTTTCTATTTCTTGGAATAGCTTGAGAAGGATAGGTATTATCTCTGCTTTAAACGTCTGGTAGAACTCCCCTGGGAAGCCATCTGGTCCTGGACTCTTATTTGTTGGGAGATTTTTGATAACCGATTCAATTTCTTCGCTGGTGATGGGTCTGTTCAAGCTTTCTATTTCCTCCTGATTGAGTTTTGGAAGAGTGTGGGTGTTCAGGAATTTGTCCATTTCTTCCAGGTTGTCCAATTTGTTGGCATATAATTTTTCATAGTATTCCCTGATAATTGTTTGTATCTCTGAGGGATTGGTTGTAATAATTCCATTTTCATTCATGATTTTATCTATTTGGGTCATCTCCCTTTTCTTTTTGAGAAGCCTGGCTAGAGGTTTGTCAATTTTGTTTATTTTTTCAAAAAACCAGCTCTTGGTTTCGTTTATCTGCTCTACAGTTTTTTTAGATTCTATATTGTTTATTTCTGCTCTGATCTTTATTATTTCTCTTCTTCTGCTGGGTTTAGGCTGCCTTTGCTGTTCTGCTTCTAGTTCCTTTAGGTGTGCTGTTAGATTTTGTATTTGGGATTTTTCTTGTTTCTTGAGATAGGCCTGGATTGCAATGTATTTTCCTCTCAGGACTGCCTTCGCTGCGTCCCAAAGCGTTTGGATTGTTGTATTTTCATTTTCGTTTGTTTCCATATATTTTTTAATTTCTTCTCTAATTGCCTGGTTGACCCACTCATTCGTTAGTAGGGTGTTCTTTAACCTCCATGCTTTTGGAGGTTTTCCAGACTTTTTTCTGTGGTTGATTTCAAGCTTCATAGCATTGTGGTCTGAAAGTATGCATGGTATGATTTCAATTCTTGTAAACTTATGAAGGGCTGTTTTGTGACCCAGTATATGATCTATCTTGGAGAATGTTCCATGTGCACTCGAGAAGAGAGTATATTCTGTTGCTTTGGGATGCAGAGTTCTAAATATATCTGTCAAGTCCATCTGATCCAGTGTCTCATTCAGGGCCCTTGTTTCTTTATTGACCGTGTGTCTAGATGATCTATCCATTTCTGTAAGTGGGGTGTTAAAGTCCCCTGCAATGACCACATTCTTCTCAATAAGGTTGCTTATGTTTATGAGTAATTGTTTTATATATTTGGGCGCTCCGGTATTCGGCGCATAGACATTTATAATTGTTAGCTCTTCCTGATGGATAGACCCTGTCACTATTATATAATGTCCTTCTTCATCTCTTGTTACAGCCTTTAATTGAAAGTCTAGTTTGTCTGATATAAGGATGGCTACTCCAGCTTTCTTTTGGCTTCCAGTAGCATGATAAATAGATCTCCATCCCCTCACTCTCAATCTAAAGGTGTCCTCAGGTCTAAAATGAGTCTCTTGTAGACAGCAAATAGATGGGTCTTGTTTTTTTATCCATTCTGATACCCTATGTCTTTTGGTTGGCGCATTTAATCCATTTACATTCAGTGTTATTATAGAAAGGTATGGGTTTAGAGTCATTGTGATGTCTGTATGTTTTATGCTTGTAGTGATGTCTCTGGTACTTTGTCTCACAGGGTCCCCCTTAGGATCTCTTGTAGGGCTGGTTTAGTGGTGACAAATTCCTTCAGTTTTTGTTTGTTTGGGAAGACCTTTATCTCTCCTTCTATTCTAAATGACAGACTTGCTGGATAAAGGATTCTCGGCTGCATATTTTTTCTGTCTAGCACACTGAAAATCTCGTGCCAATTCTTTCTGGCCTGCCAAGTTTCAAAAGAGAGATCAGTCACGAGTCTTATAGGTCTCCCTTCATATGTGAGGGCACGTTTACCCCTTGCTGCTTTCAGAATTTTCTCTTTATCCTTGTATTTTGCCAGTTTCACTATGATATGTCGTGCAGAAGATCGATTCAAGTTACGTCTGAAGGGAGTTCTCTGTGCCTCTTGGATTTCAATGCCTTTTTCCTTCCCCACTTCAGGGAAGTTCTCAGCTATTATTTCTTCAAGTACCCCTTCAGCACCTTTCCCTCTCTCTTCCTCCTCTGGGATACCAATTATGCGTAGATTATTTCTTTTTAGTGTATCACTTAGTTCTCTAATTTTCCCCTCATACTCCTGCATTTTTTTATCTCTCTTTTTCTCAGCTTCCTCTTTTTCCATAACTTTATCTTCTAGTTCACCTATTCTCTCCTCTGCCTCTTCAATCCGAGCCGTGGTGGTTTCCATTTTGTTATGCATTTCGTTTAAAGCGTTTTTCAGCTCCTCGTGACTGTTCCTTAGTCCCTTGATCTCTGTAGCAAGAGATTCTCTGCTGTCCGCTATACTGTTTTCAAGCCCAGCGATTAATTTTATGACTATTATTCTAAATTCACTTTCTGTTATATTATTTAAATCCTTTTTGATCAGCTCATTAGCTGTTGTTATTTCCTGGAGATTCTTCTGAGGGGAATTCTTCCGCTTGGTCATTTTGGATAGTCCCTGGCGTGGTGAGGACCTGCAGGGCACTTCCCCTGTGCTGTGGTGTATAACTGGAGTTGGTGGGCGGAGCCGCAGTCAGACCTGATGTCTGTCCCCAGCCCACCGCTGTGTCCACAGTCAGACTGGTGCGTGCCTTCTCTTCCCCTCTCCTATGGGCAGGATTCACTGTGGGGTGGGGTGGCCTGTCTGGGCTACTTGCACACTGCCAGGCTTGTGGTGCTGGGGATCTGGCGTCTTAGCTGGGGTGGGTAGGCAAGGTGCACAGGGGCAGGAGGGGCAGGCTTAGCTTGCTTCTCCTTAGGTGATCCTCTTCAGGAGGGGCCCTGTGGCAGCAGGAGGGAGTCAGATCCGCTGCCGGAGGTTTGGCTCCGCAGAAGCGCAGAGTTGGGTGTTTGGGCGGAGCGAGCAAGTTCCCTGGCAGGAACTGGTTCTCTTTGGGATTTTGGCTGGGGGATGGGCGGGGGAGATGGCGCTGGCGAGCGCCTTTGTTCCCCACCAAACTGAGCTCTGTCGTCCGGGGGCTCAGCAGCTCTCCTTCCCTTTGTCCTCCAGCCTTCCCGCTTTCTGAGCAGAGCTGTTAACTTATGACCTCCCAGACGCTAAGTCGCGCTTGCCGTCGGAACACAGTCCGTCAGGCCCCTCCGCTTTTTGCAAGCCAGACTCGGGGGCTCTGCTTGGCCGGCGAGCCGCCCCTCCGCCCCGGCTCCCTCCCGCCAGTCCGTGGAGCGCGCACCGCCTCGCCGCCCTTCCTACCCTCTTCCGTGGGCCTCTCGTCTGTGCTTGGCTCCGGCGACTCCGTTCTGGTAATCCTCTGGTGGTTTTCTGGGTTATTTAGGCAGGTGTAGGTGGAATCTAAGTGATCAGCAGGATGCGCGGTAAGCCCAGCGTCCTCCTACGCCGCCATCTTCCCTCTCTGTCCCTATTTTATTTTATTTTAGAGAGAACATGAGCAGTGGGGAGGGAGAGAGGGGCAGAGGAAGAGAGACAGGGAATTCCAAGCAGGATCCTTGCTTAGCTCAGCATGGGGCTCTATCCCACAACCCTGGAATCAGGGCCAGAGCCAAAATCAGTAGTCAGTCAACTGACTAAACCACCCATGTGCCCCTAAAGAAGCACATTTTTAAGTTAAGAAGGGATGACTTCTTTAAGTTAAGAATTGATGATGTCCTGTTGACTTCATAGAGATTATTGGAACAGGTAGTGGATCAGATACTGTGACTAGAACTATCAGTCAGATGGTTACTTTAATGAAATGAACATGTCCTGTGGGTGATCACCCTTTCATACAAGTGCTGAGTGACATTGAAATGAGTAACTGGTAGCATTGAAAAGTGCTAAGTGTCTGTGGACTTAATTTTATTACTTATGAGTATCACAGCTGCTATCCTGACTTATGTAATATTGTAAATAATATTGTGAACTCAGAAATACAACCACTAGCTAAAATTTGAAAGAGTGTAAGAAGAAAAATAGTGCCAACAACTAATGAGTGTAGTTTTGTTAGTAGACTAATCCTTTCAGATTGTGGTGTCTACAGTTGAAAATAAATAATAAAAGCAAAATGTACTGATGCAAACGTTAGCTCTTTACAAAAGTGCGTAATCTTAAGGACACAGTGAATTTACTTTTTCTGAGTGAACACACCATGGTGTAAGCACCCAAACAAATATATTGAACATTACCAGCATCTCAGAAACCTCTCGTGCTTCTCCTATTACCTATTGCCCGCCCCCCCCACCCCGAACCCCAGGCCAAAGATAACTATTATTTTGACTTTAATATTACAGATTAGATTTACCTCTTTGTGTACTTTATGAAATCAAATAGTATCTCATGTATTTTTGTATCTGGCTTTTTATACTCCATTTTATGCTTCAGTATTTATCCATTTGACAGCATATAGTAATAGTCTTTTTTTTCATGTTTATCCATTTATTTTTGAGAGAAAGAGAGTGCACACAGGTGCACACATGAGAGGGGGAGGGGAAGAGAGAGAGGAGAGAAAAAATTCCAAGCAGGCTCCATGCTGTCAGCACAGAGCCCTCTGTGGGACCCGATCCCACAAACCACAAGATCACGACCTTGTGGACATTTAACCCACGGAGTTGGACATTTAACCCACTGAGCTACCCAGGCACCCCAATAGTAGTGTGTCTTTAATCTTTGTTTTATAACACCTCATTGTTTGAAAGTACACTTTAAAAATGTGTTCTCTTGTTGATGGACATGTGGGCTGATGCTGAGTTATGGCTATTACTGATAATGCTGCCATTAGCATTCTCATATGCATCTGTTGCATATCTGTACACATTTTGGTTGAGTACATAATTAGGAGTGAGCTTGTTAAGCAATAGGAAGGCATGTGGTCCAATTTGGTAGATTCTGCCAAACAATTTTCACTTAACTAACAGTATGAGAGTTTCAGATGTTCCATATCCTACTAGTTGGTATTGCCAGGTTGATTGATGGATAGATTGATAAAATTTCAGCCATTCTGGTGGGTGTGTGGTAATATTTTATTGCTACCTCAGCTGCCATCCCTTCACCCTCCTCTTCTCACTATAATACATTATGGTTTAGTATTAATGATATCTCATGATTCTTTTTTTTTTTTTTAAATTTAAATGTTTATTTGAGAGAGAGAGAGAGATTGCAAGTGGTGGAGGGGCAGAGAGAGAGGGAAACACAGAATCTGAAGCAGGCTCCAGGCTCTGAGCAGTCAGCACAGAGCCCCATGCAGGGCTCGAACTCATGAACTGTAAGATCATGACCTGAGTCGAAGTCAGACACTTAACCAACTGAGCCACCCATGCACCCCATGATATCTCATGATTCTAATAGTGTGTTTGTTTTCCTGTTTTTCCCATATGTATATATGTATATATATATATGTACATGTATATAATATATGTATTATATAACATATATAATATATGTATATGTACATATATGTATATACATATGTATGTGTATATGTATATATATGTATATATACATATGTATGTATATATGTATATACATATGTATATGTATATATGTGTGTATATATATGTATATATGTATATACATATGTACATGCATATATATGTATATGTATATATATTATATATATATTAATTTTTTTAGCGTTTATTCATTTTGAAAGACAGAGACAGAGCACAAGTGGGGTAAGGGCAGAGAAAGAGAGAGACACAGAATCTGAAGCAGGCTCTAGGCTCTGAGCTGTCAGCACAGAGCCTGTTGTGGGGCTCAAACCCATGAACTGTATGACCTGAGCTGAAGTGGGACACTCAACTGACTGAGCCACCCAGGCGCCCCATCCCACTTATATTTTTTAAGTCTAATTTCAGTACTGATTGCCGCCTGTTATTGTTGTTCCTTAATTGTGTGTTTATAATAATATATATACCAATTTTGAATTACTGTGCAAACAATTTGTCATGTTTCTTTTGGTATGATATTGATCTGCTGAAAATTTCATAGTAAAGTTTTGGGATTGTGGAGTATACGCTAATTTAGAATGAATGTTCTATGCATATTCTCTCAGGCTAATTCAGGAATTGGAATTTACTTGCCTCTCAAACTCCCCATTGATGATGAAGGCAGAGAAGGCTACCAAGCCCTTTCTGCAAACAGATGTGGCCCTTTCCATACTCTCCATTAAATGTGAATAGAGGGGATATGAGTTTTTAAGATATGGTTTATCCACTGGGTCTTCTCCTTCTAATAACATTGCAGATCAATATGGTGACCTTGGAAGACGGTGATGCCATAGGTAGAAGCAGCCTAGTTCTCTGAATTACCATTGGGAGGGGAGCCTTCTACGGATTCAGAAACATTTATTTTGGGCTTTATAGGAGTGAATGATAAACTTCTAATGTGTTTGGACCATTTAAAATTTGTGGTTTATTTGTTATGTCAATTGGCTTGTCTTTAATTAATATGAAAATTGGAACCTTGAAAAAGGGTACTTCTCTAACAACAATTAAAATATGTGACATTGGCTTAATAGTCACAAGATAGCAAAAAAATGCACATTGAAGACCAGAAAGATGGAGATCTATATGTAAGGGACAAACATTTGGCAAAACTGTAATCAGTTGGAAACAGATCAATCACTTACAAAATCGATAGCGCTAGGGGTGCAGACACCCGATTGTGTGCTGGTTGCTTCTTACTGTATTTGGCAAGGTATTATAAAAAAAACAAGTATAGGAAGAATTATAAGTTTGAAAGCAGAAATAAAAGGGGATAGAAAGCTTCTAGAAATAGTGGGTCTTGCAGAGTTGGAAAAGCTGTCTGCTCCTACGTATTTGAACAGTAAGAAATGAAACCGAAAAACCTTTGAGCAACAGAGAGTTATTAAGACTTTTCCAGGTAAACAACAGTGGGACAAAGATCAGACTATATTCTCACTCATGCATAAAGTATCATAAGGTTTCATGGTAGACAACACTGAGTTCAAGAGAATGGCATGAGAGGAAGAACTAAAGAAATCAGGTAGGTTTGAAAATTATACCAATAAATTTGGCCATGTTTTCCATCACATGGAACTGAGTGGAAGTGGATCAGAATCTACTAAGATGGTAAAGGTTTTTTTATTGCCAACTTCTCCGTGGACCTGGCCTGAAAGGCCTGTAATTGTAAAACAGTTTTTGGACCCCCAAACTTTCGTCAGCAGGGGGTAGGCTCTGCAAGACCCCAAAGAGGGCTTATACCTCAATATTTATAGAGGATAAGAGGCCAGGACAAACCTTCTAAGGCTGGAGCCAGTGTCAATAGACAACAATGGGCAAGAGAGTTCCTGCCAGAGAGCAGGATGGTAGTCTAATGTAGGAACATTCTCTACCATCAGGTAAGAGGCAGATGTTAATAATGCCTATCCATCAACAGCTAATTACTGCTGTGACTTTTTTCCTATTGGGAGTTTTTATTATAGTTTTCCTGTCCATGCTTCTCTATTTTCTGGGTAAGAGAGAGAAAAAAAAAGACAGAGGGAGGGAAGGAGGGGGAGAGAGATGGAGGGAGAGAATGTATGTGTGGTAAGTAGAAGATAATTTATTAACTTATAGGACCATAAGGAGGTACATTTGGACTTGGTGAGGACAGTTGCATTTTCCTGGGATGTTTTGAACTTTGATGTGGATGGTTTCTGGATGGACTTTGGATGGTCTCCCTTAGGGAGAGCCTGACTTGAAGAAAAAGATGGCCAAAAGGGTGGACTGTTTTAAAGAAACATAGTAGTCTCCTTCTAAATTGTGTCCCTTCTTCCATAATGTGGAGTTGTCACTGGGATGTGGTTTCCCAGTTAGCAATTACTTTCATCAATTTTATGGTTCACTTTTTAGGCCAGGATTTTTAACAATATAGTATACCTTCTTCACTTGCTTTTTTATATTTCTCAACATCTTCATACAGGGGAGCATGACAACTTTGGAGGCACATATTGAAGATGGTGGAGCCATAAGATAGGAGTCTCTGTCCCTGAATTACTGCTTGAAGGACAGTTATAGTAAATCAGGAATACATTTTAGTCTTTATAGGAGGAAGAAATAAAATTTTAACGTAGTTGACCTGTTTTTAGGTTGGTTTGTTACAGTGAGCTAGCATTACTTAACTAATAAACTGAGTATGGCTTTGTATGACTTTGTTTTTGATCATACTACAATAAAGAAAAAGATAAGGAGAAGGATTACAGATAAGAAATACTTTGGTGATATTTCAGTGGTGAGATGCCAAGTTGAAGAGAAGGTCCTAGTGGTATGCCATATGATAGGGTCCTATCTGGTATGACATGTTTTGCAACCCTTTGCAGTTTAATCACTTCACAGATGAACTACATAAAGGGCATGTTCAAAATTAAGTGGTTATCAACCATTAAAATTAACTGTTTATAAAACAGGGATAAAAATTTTATTTTCAGGTGAGAAGTAAATGTAATTAAATATGTAATATGTAATTGAAAAATGGATATCACTGTATTTATATTTAATAAGATGAGGTTTAAAAACGTCAAACTCTTCTTCATTGCAAAGGAAACAATCAACAAAACTAAAAGGCAACCAACGGAATGGGAAAAGATATTCGCAAATGACATATCGGATAAAGGGCTGGTATCCAAAATCTATAAAGAACTCACCAAACTCCACACTCGAAAAACAAATAATCTAGTGAAGAAATGGGCAGAAGACATGAATGGACACTTACCTAAAGAAGACATACAGATGGCCAACAGGCACATGGAAAGATGCTCAATGTCACTCCTCATCAGGGAAATACAAATCAAAACCACACTGAGATACCACCTCACACCGGTCAGACTGGGTAAAATGAACAAATCAGGAGACTATAGATGCTGGCAAGGCTGTGGAGAAATGGGAACCCTCTTGCACTGTTGGTGGGAATGCAAACTGGAGCAGCCACTCTGGAAAACAGTGTGGAGGTTCCTCAAAAAATTAAAAATAGATCCACCCTATGACCCAGCAATAGCACTGCTAGGAATTTGCCCAAGGGATACAGGAGTGCTGATGCATAGGGGCACTTGTACCCCAATGTTTATAGCAGCACTTTCAACAATAGCCAAATTATGGAAAGAGCCTAAATGTCCGTCAACTGACGAATGGATAAAGAAGATGTGGTTTATATATACAATGGAATACTACTTGGCAATGAGAAAGAATGAAATCTGGCCATTTGTAGCAACATGGATGGAACTGGAGAGTATTATGCTAAGTGAAATAAGTCAGGCAGAGAAAGACAGATGCCATATGTTTTCACTCATATGTCGATCCTGAGAAACTCAACAGAAGACGAGGGGGAGGAGAAGGGGGGGAAATGTTACAGAGAGGGAAGTAAGCAAACCATAAGAGACTCTTAAATATTGAGAATAAACTGAGGGTTGATGCGGGGTGGGGGGAGGAGAAAGTGAGTGATGGGCATTGAGGAGGCCACCTGTTGGGATGAACACTGGGTGTTGTATGGAAACCAATTCGATGGCACAAAACCAGACACATAGACCAATGGAATAGAATAGAAACCCCAGAACTAGACCCACAAACGTATGGCCAACTCATCTTTGACAAAGCAGGAAAGAACATCCAATGGAAAAAAGACAGTCTTTTTAACAAATGGTGCTGGGAGAACTGGACAGCAACATGCAGAAGGTTGAAACTAGACCACTTTCTCACACCATTCACAAAAATAAACTCCAAATGGATAAAGGACCTGAATGTGAGACAGGAAACCATCAAAACCTTAGAGGAGAAAGCAGGAAAAGACCTCTCTGACCTCAGCCGTAGCAATCTCTTCCTCGACACATCCCCAAAGGCAAGGGAATTAAAAGCAAAAGTGAATTACTGGGACCTTATGAAGATAAAAAGCTTCTGCACAGCAAAGGAAACAACCAACAAAACTAAAAGGCAACCAACGGAATGGGAAAAGATATTTGCAAATGACATATCGGACAAAGGGCTAGTATCCAAAATCTATAAAGAGCTCACCAAACTCCACACCCGAAAAGCAAATAACCCAGTGAAGAAATGGGCAGAAAACATGAATAGACACTTCTCTAAAGAAGACATCCGGATGGCCAACAGGCACATGAAAAGATGTTCAGCGTCGCTCCTTATCAGGGAAATACAAATCAAAACCACACTCAGGTATCACCTCACGCCAGTCAGAGTGGCCAAAATGAACAAATCAGGAGACTATAGATGCTGGAGAGGATGTGGAGAAACGGGAACCCTCTTGCACTGTTGGTGGGAATGCAAATTGGTGCAGCCACTCTGGAAAGCAGTGTGGAGGTTCCTCAGAAAATTAAAAATAGACCTACCCTATGACCCAGCAATAGCACTGCTAGGAATTTATCCAAGGGACACAGGAGTACTGATGCATAGGGGCACTTGTACCCCAATGTTCATAGCAGCACTCTCAACAATAGCCAAATTATGGAAAGAGCCTAAATGTCCATCAACTGATGAATGGATAAAGAAATTGTGGTTTATATACACTATGGAATACTACGTGGCAATGAGAAAGAATGAAATATGGCCTTTTGTAGCAACATGGATGGAACTGGAGAGTGTGATGCTAAGTGAAATAAGCCATACAGAGAAAGACAGATACCATATGGTTTCACTCTTGTGTGGATCCTGAGAAACTTAACAGGAACCCATGGGAGAGGGGAAGGAAAAAAAAAAAAAAAAAGAGGTTAGAGTGGGAGAGAGCCAAAGCATAAGAGACTGTTGAGAACTGAGAACAAACTAAGGGTTGATGGGGGGTGGGAGGGAGGAGAGGGTGGGTGATGGGTATTGAGGAGGGCACCTTTTGGGATGAGCACTGGGTGTTGTATGGAAACCAATTTGACAATAAATTTCATATATAAATAAAAAAAAATAAAGATTAGATGGTAAATAAAAAAAAATAAAAGAGTAACAATAAAAAAAAAAGCACAAACTTTTTTTTTATCTTTAGAAGTTTTTTTTTTTTGACATTAAATAATAGTAGAAATGAAGACTTGACATTCTAGTATAATTACTAGATCAAACTTATAATAATGTGTAATGCACTGTTTGTGATAAATAAACCCCTTCACATGTAAAAAAAAAAAAAAGAAACCAATTCGACAATAAATTTAATAATAAATAAATAAATAAATAAATAAATAAATAAACAAATAAATAAATAAATGAAAACAAAAATACCCCATCAAACTCATAGAAATAGAGAGTAGAATGGTGGTTGCCCGGGGCTGGGGGATGGGGAAATGGGATGATGTTGGTTAAAGGGTATATAAACTTTCAATTATAAGGTGAATAAGTTATGAAGACCTAATGCACATATGATGATTATAGTTGGTAGCACTACATTGTATACTTGAAATTTGCTGAGAGTCTAGATCTTAAGTGTTCTTCCCTCACCTCACCTCCACACACACTAGTGTAGCTATGCGAGGGATGTGTTATTTAACTTGATTGTGGTAATCATTTTATAATGTATACACATCTCAATGTGAAATCATCATGTTGTACACCTTAAATACATACAAGTTTATTTGTTAACATATGTCAGTAAAACTGGTGGAAGAAGTTAAGTTGGGTAATTTCCCTGGTTAAAAGCTCCAGTAAAGTGCTGAAAAGAAGTGGCAAGAAAGGACGTCCTTGTCTTCTACCAGTCTTTGGGTGAAGAGGTCAGTTTTTTACTATTAAGTATGTTAGCTTAAGGTTGTTTTGCACATGTTCTTTATTAAGTTGCGGAAGATCTCCTCTATTCCAATTTTTCTTGGGGTTTTTATGATGAATGAGCATTGAATTTTGTCAAATGCTTTTATGTACTGATAGATATGATCATGTGAATTTTGGTTCTTAGCCTGTTAATATGGTAGATTCCAGTGATTTTTCAAATATTGAATCAGTCTTACATCCCTGAAATAAATCCACTTGGTCATGAGAAAAAAAAATACATGGTGGAACCTTAAATGCAGACTCCTAAGTGAAAGAATCCAACCTGCAAAGTCTGCATACTGTATGATTGCAACTGCCTGGCATTCCGGAAAAGGTAAAACTATGGAGACAATAAACAGATTAGTGGTTGCCGGAGGGGTGATTAGGTAGAGCACAGAGGATTTTTAGGTCAGTGAAATGATTTCATATAATACTGTCATGGTGGATACACGTCATAATACATCTGTCAAACATCAAGAGTGAACCCTAACATAAACTATGGACTTTGGGGGTTAAGGGGTTGATGTAGGTGCATCACTGTAACAAATCTACCACTCTGGTGTGGAATATCTGGTATGGGAAGCTGTTTGTGTGTTTAGAGAGAGGGCATATGGAAATGTTGTACTTTCTGCTCAATTTTTCTGTGAAGCTAAAAGATGTACAAAATATAAATCTCATTAATTAAAAAAAATAAGTACACAATGAAAGATCTATGACTGGATTCGATAGTCATTCGCATAAAATATCTTGAGATTTTTCGTTGACCATAAGGTCAATGCAAACAAAAATTATGAAGTTTCTAAGAAAAAAAGAAGAAAACTTCCCTTTCTCTTCTTGATTAAATAAAAATTGAGGAAATAATAGACACATTTTAATAAGCTTTGATCTAATTACATCTTGTATTCAGATATTAGACCCTGCATTTTAAAAAGAAACATTTTCATGTAAATGAGATCATTGCTAAATTGTGAAAGGTTCTTGAGGCTTGTCATTTTAGAAACATTTGAGAGAATTAAAAATGTATATCCTAAAGAATAACTAAAAAAATACAATATTTGCAATCTGAGATTCAAAACTATCATGTGTAGTTGTATCCACTATAGGTCCAAATGCCAAGATTTGCATCAATTTACAGAAGTTAGATGGAGATTTTTTAACCTCTTTCTCTGGAAGATCTTTCAGAAAGAGTTGTTTCATGAAGTATTGAGAAATCTGTCATGGAAATCATGCAAACAGACCTCAGATAATCCTGTGCCAGAATCGTTGTAGCAAGCATTTCTTTGTGAGTAAGTTAGACTATGTGATCTCCAAGGTAATGGATCCCAGCCTCTTCTACATCTAGGCGCAAAAGAATGAGCTGATTAAGGCTGGAGACAATTGGCTGGAGCTCTTTCCACCATATTTCTGGTGGTGGGGGAAATGCTATCTCCACCTCCCTCTAAACTGTTCAGTGTAAACCATGATGCTGTGGCAAAAGTTGGAAGAACATTGCTTAAAAGTCATATCCAACGGTAAGATTGCATGATTCTGCATAAGAGGATGGAAGTATTTGAAATAGATTTTTGTTTCTTCAAGCAAGAAATGACTCCCATGTTGGACAATAAATGATAGAAAAAAGAACAAATACAGATTAAAAATTTCTTCATGCTTCCAGTTCTCATGTCTCTGCTACCCTACTCTGATCCTCAATGTTGGCATTGGGCAAAGTATTCTGTATTCTGGTCATTCTGAGAACTTGTCTCCAAAATTAGGCTACTACTTCATCATAAGTCAGTTGGTTTTTTAAATCTGTGTAAGGAAGCAAGGAGAATCAAAACTGAATATTTGGTCTGTAGCAAAGAATTCAGGGCTTCTGGAGATGAAAGCATGTTGAACACAATGCCAAAATAACAAGTGATGATGATCTTTCCAGAGGGAGTAAGCCAAGCTGCAAGATCTTGGACTCTGTCCATATTTAGTCAATTTCAGTTCTGAAATTTTAGATCTAAGTTTTATTTCAGCTGAAAGGATTGTGGCTATTTATGTCACATTCAAGATACCAAGAGTGGTAACCAATTTGTGGCTACCATCAAAGGGAATTACATTATATATTCAACCATGAGCTTAATATTAATGCGCTAAAGAAGTTTCTTTGCTAAAGGAACTCTCATCTTTTCCAAAAAACATGGCTTTTTGGATTTCAATTCTTTTGTGAGATGTTTTAAAGTGAGGGAAGAAGATGAAGGATCTTGCCACAAAGGGAAAACATCACTCATATCTAATGCATTTTTCTTCTGGATTCTCACCATTTAAAACTTTTTATCATTTTATTTAAAAATGCACACTAGCAGATAATGTGTGTGTGGTTGTTTCTTACTTTCCCTTTTCTCTTTTTTTGTAACTGCTGCTGTAATTTTGATGCCTTTTAAATTAATATTCATTCATTTGTTCATTCATTCATTCATTCATTCATTCACCAAACATTAATTTAGAACTTATTCTGTGCCCAGCACTGCACATGATGTTGGAAAGGAGAACTGAACAAGAAATAAGTTTGCCCTGAGAATATTAGGTGAGGAGATAAATATACATGCCAGTGTTTTTCATAATGTAGTGCATACTCTGATCCTGTGTCTTTGGGATTGTGTACGGGGTGAAAAGAACCAAATTAGGTGGGAGGATGATTTTGAGGAATAATGTCACAACTGTGTTAAGCCTTGAGCTGAGTGTTAAACTCACTATGTGCTAAATTTTATTTAATTTAACTTATTGGATTATTATTATACATCCGCTTTCTGATTATTCCCTAATATCAGGGAAACTGTGATCCTTGCCCTTCCAAACAGGTGTTACCAACTGACCCATTTATTCTGGCTGACCCCTGTTATTCACACTGAAGCCCTTTCACAAAAGCAATTTATTTTTAAGGTAACCTATCTTGCATGTCTTGATTTTTATAACTAGGCTTCCATTTAGGCTTCCTTGGATCTAAGCCCTATACTTAATAATAGATTATTCAGTTTCTACTTGTAGTTGTGTTAGTTTTTCTCTTATATACAGTCATTTCTCATCTGTCTTGATAATTATGTTCTATCAATTTACCATGAGTACTGAAATAGTGAATATTGAACCATTCCTCTTAATAATGCTCTCCAAATGGGGCTTTGCTTTCTGCCTTGCTCTTGTCTGTCTGCCTTGGAAAACTGCTCATCTGATGTCAAGATACTCTTTCAAGTGTATGTGTGATTTCTAGTATCTGCAGTGCCTGGCTGCAGTACCTGATAAATGGGGGTACTCAGTTAATTGCTTTGAATGAACAAAAACTTCTTTACCAAAGCCTGATGGCCACCACTAGCACTTGATCATTCTCCCTAATATCCATTTCTAACCTGCGTTTTGTCTGTTCCATTCTCCTTGTTGCTGTTCTTCATATGCTTTATTTTGGTCTTTATTACTAACTTTACAGTGATCTTTCATTAATCAATTTGCTTACTAGGAGTGGAAATTATTTTTATACAACATCTGGTAACACACTTTTCCAATTATTCTAGCCTCATTTCTGGACTTCAGGTTTTATTTAATTAATTAATTAATTAATTTGTTATTTACAACAGCAAAACATTTAAACAGTACATGTTTAATTTTAACCTTAGAAAAGTTTCAAGAGTAGTACAAAGAATTCCTGTATATCCTTTACTAGGGTTCACCATTTACTTATTCTTGTCTCATTTACTTCAGGATTTCCTCTCTCTCTCTGTCTCTCTCTCTCTCCTCTTTCTCTATTATATTTCACTTTAAACCATTTGGGAGTAAGTTGTGGACATCATACTCATGACCCCTAAATACTTCAGTGTATATTACTTAAAAAATTAGTAGTAATTTCTTATATAACCACAGCGCCATTATTATCAGGAAATTTAACATTGATACTATGCTATTGTCTAATCCATAGTCCATAATCAAAGATTATCAATTTCCCCAATATTATGTATAGTCTAACATCTATATTTAAAATTTTGTCAGTTCTGTCAATAATGTCTATTATAGCTATATTTTATATGATTTTATAAGTTCTAACTCAGGATCATGCATTGCCTTTACCAGCATGTCTATTAGTCTTTTTTAATTTACAATATTTCCTCAGTCTTTTTCTTTCATGACCTTGACAGTTTTGAAGAATAAAGGCTCATTATTTTGTAGAGTATATCTCAGTTCGGTCCTGTCAGATGCTTCCTCATGATTAAAACCAGATTATACATCTTTATAGGAATAGCACAGAAGTGACACTGCATTCTTATCATCACATCCTATTAAAGTGGCTTGGTGTTGATTTGTCTGTAGATAAAATATGTTAATTGTGTTGCTAAAATTTTCTTTATTCCTACTGACTTATTTTTATATGTTTGATCTTCCAGATACTGGAAGAAGTATATTAAATCTTTCATTTTGATAGTGAATTTATTAGTTTCTACTTGTAATTCTGTCAGTTTTTGCTTTATATGTAGTCAGTTCCCACTGTTTTTGATAATTACATTGTATAAAATTACCATGAATACTGAAATAGTGAATATTGAACCATTACTCCTAGGGGAAATACAAGGTTAGGTTCCTGTGAGCCTCTGATAACACTATTTTTGTCAACTGACCAATACATAATTTTGTTTTATGTATGTTTCTGTTTAAAGATACTTTATTTAATACATACTGTTGACTCATTAACATTGAATTCACACCAACAGTGCTGTAATTCATGCCTGGACAAAGCTCATCTAACACATATGTTTCCTCTGTGAGCAAATCACACTCTTCTAGTGCTTATGGAAACTACGAAACTATAGTAGTATACATGGGGGCCATGTTAAGCAGGAAAATCACCAAAAAAAAAAAAAAAGCACAAAAATTCTAAAAATAAGGCATTAAACAGTTCATGAAAAAGACACCTGCTTACTGTATGAAAACTGAAACTTTTAGAAAAGACTATCACCTTGTTCATCTTTAGTTAGAAATGTGCATTTGGGGCTACTCAAATTTTTTTCTCTCCACGCATGTCTGTAGATGACCACAAAAGTACTGTATTGCTTTTGGGATCACAAATTAGGTTTGCCTGTAGGTAAATTTGCAAACATAGAATTCATGAATAATGAAAATTGTTTGAAATTTTTATTTTGTTCATATAACTTTAGAATTATGATGCCTTCTTAGTGAATTTAACTTCTTAAAAATAAGAGGATACTAGTCCTTTTAATTTATAGTAATGTTATTTGCCTTACAGTTCTTATATTTGATTTTAATTATGCTATTTCAGCTTTCTTTTGATTCACATATATGAATGTTTCTTATATTCTGCTTTCCTATATTCTTATATTAAGTATGTCTTTTATAAACAGCTTTTGGCTGAATTGTCTAAAATAACAATTGAAAAAAAAAGTCTCAGGCCTTTAATTGGAAATTTTAGTCCCTTTATAGTTGCTGTAATTATTAAATATTTGGATTCCTTTTTACCTTCTTATTTTGTGCTTTCTATTTTTCCCACTTTTTAATTTATATTGCCCCACTATATATTTTTATTTCATTTCTTTATTTGTATTGAAACTGTTTTTTCTTTTTATTCTTCTCTAATTATAGAAAGGATTTTGGCTATTTAGATAGATTATTTAATGTTTATAAGGCCAGTCAGATTTTCTATTTCATCTTGGATCAATTTAAAATTTTTTTTATCGTTTATTTATTTTTGAGACAGGGAGAGACAGAACATGAACAGGGGAGGGTCAGAGAGAGGGAGACACAGAATCCGAAACAGGCTCCAGGCTCCAAGCTGTCAGCACAGAGCCTGACACGGGGCTTGAACTCACGGACCGCGAGATCATGACCTGGGCCAAAGTCGGCTGCTTAACTGACTGGAGCCACTCAGGCGCCCCTTGGATCAATTTAGAGACCATATCCATTTCTTTTCTCAAAGTGGTTACCCTAGGTATTTTTAGCATGTTTGTTCTCTTTAGGGAAGATATCATAGTAGGACTAGGCACCAACACTTGAACACTATCCATACTGGAATTTTTGGTTTCAAGGAAATGTACTTTATTCTTTTTGGAGTAGAGTCTAAAAATTACTTTTCTCTTTGAATAAATGGTGGGCTATTCTCTGTTCTCCATAATCAGGCAAGTTGGTAGTGGATTGAGTAATGCAGTTATTCCGTGTGCAGAGTTTGAAGGAATTCCCCTTGTTTTCAGCTGTTCTTCCTTTGTCCCTAGAGAATCTGAGCTCAGAGATTTTCCTAGACTCTGATGGGTAGAATGACCCCCTCTTCCATTGGAGTTGCTTCATACCACCTGTGGATTATAATTTCCTTTAACCTGTTTCATCTGTAAGTATATTTCTATCTCTTGATTTCTGTCAATTTTCTTCTCTTCACTCTAATACGTTGATTACTTTTTTGTAATTTGGTGTTTTAATAAAGCTAAATACATTTCCTTTTTTTGGAATCTTGGAGTCTGAATATTGAAAATAAAATTTTATTGGTTTTATCTGATTTTAAAATAATAATGTATATTTAAGTAGATTGGGAATATGGAGAAAAATTTAAAATCTACCCACAATATTATAACCTAGGGATATTATTGATATTTGTGTATTTCTCTCATATCTCTATAGTATCTGAGGTGAGGCACAGCTTAGATTCTGACTGTGTTGACATGTGGATTGACTGGTTTAAAATCTTAGCATCACTGATAAGTAGGTGTGTGGCCTTGGGTCTGTTTCTTCTGGTCTGTTTCTTCTTGTCTGTTTCTTCTCTCTCTGTCTCTTTTTTAAAATTTTACTTATTTATTTTGAGTGAGAGTGAGAGTGTGCCAGCAGAGGAGGGAGAGAGAGGGGGAGGGAGAGAATCCCAGGCAGGCTCTGCACTGCCAGCACAGAGCCCTATGCAGGGCTTGGATCACAAAGCGTGAGATCATGACTCTAGCCGAAGTCAAGGGTCAGGTGCGTTAACTGACTGAGTCACCCAGGCGCCCCTGTTTCTTTTCTCTACGGTGGAAATAACATCTCATTGGATTGCTGTGAGCAATAAATGAATTAACATATGTAAAATGCTTGGGAGAGTGCCAGCCACAAAGTAAACACTGGATAAATTTAATCATTTTTATCCATGTGATTTCAATTAAGAGCTACCATCTTTACGTGGATCATAGTGACTGGTTTAGGCAGGGAACTTGTTTTAAGTAGTTGCTAACCTGGAAGGATAAACTAAGTAGGACGGGTGAAGAGGGAGAGCTCTTGTGGGGCTTAAAACCCTGGTTCCAATTTGTCCTTACACTTATTGCATTATTCATGCTTCTGTGGGTTGTGTTCTTGTGGCTCTGTCAGGTGAGCCAAATCTTCCTTTTGCCTCTGCTAGTCTAATTTATAAATTATTTCCAAGAATCAAACTGAAGAATCTTGAGGAATACATTTATTTCCTGGATATTAACATAACAGAGCCACATGTTTATTCAAAAAACACACCTAACAAACATTAAGCACTTTACATGCATATAACCTTTTAGTCATGACCACAACCCCATGTAATAGGTATTATTATTGTTTTTCTATTTGATATATGAAGGTACAGTGACACAGAGAGGTTAAATTTGATCCCAAACCAGGCAGTCTGGCTCCAGAATCTCTGTTCTTTAAGATTACGTACTATACTCCGGTTTGTAATGCTCAAAACAGTGTAGACTCCTCCGATAGAATTTACACACTGAAAACTCTCTTTCTCTTCCAGGTATGCGCACGTGTACACACACACAGAGTGCATACAGATAACTAAACTTAACCTAATCTGATAAAATCATTCTTAGGTAATAACTTAATTAGCGTTTTTAATACTGCAATGTCTTTTGGCTTAAAAGGTTAGTGTTTTAGATTTTCTCCCTTTTGCCCTACTCCTCCTCAAGGTGTCTCTGGATTGTAAAGGGAAATTTTCCCCATTTGAGATTTTGTCTCACAGGTTGGTCCAGAAAGAAGCCCTGTGTGCGACCCTTTTATTCTGCTTGTGTGAGTGATGGTAGGGGAAGAATTAGCAGCAACTGTCTCCTCGGACCAGTTTTTTTGACGTGCCTTCCAAGCTGATCACTGACTTCTTTGACATAGGTTTCAACTTCGCTCTATTTCCATGAGCAATTACACTTCATATGATAGCAGACATGATTTATGAAAGAACAGGTAATATTTTGTAAAATATTATCATTCTTTAATGTGATCATTCTAGTTTCTTTGGGTACGCTTTTGTCTGAAGTGTTTGTGTTCATTTAAAAAATTTTCCAATTTTCTCTGTCAGTTTGTTTTATTTGTTGTAAGAAACATATAGCTTTATTTTGTTTAAAACCCAAGATCAGGATTTTGATTTTTAATTGGTGTGTTTCACTGCCATGGAGTTTTTGTGTCTGTGTGTTTTTTCCATTATTTTTGCCTATGATTTGGTGAAATGTTTTGGTTTGCAGCCTTGGATATTTTTTTTAAGCCCAGAAAAGTTATTTTGTATATCTTTGATTCTGTTTCTATTTTTCTTGCTTTTTCTTTGAGATCCTCTATATTTGTTAGGTTAGCTCTCTCAGTTCCTATGTATGTCCAGTTCTCATTCATTTTATTATCTTTGTTCTTTGTCTTTACTTTCTGAGAGGGTCTCCCCAAATTTTCCTCCATAGGATTCACTTGGTAATCTGTGGTGGCTCCTCTGCTTTCTTAGCCATCTTGATGGGCTTTAATTATGTTTTGTGGTTGAGATTTTTTGAGATGTTTTTCTAATATAGACAGATAATTTTGTATTTCTGCTGTCATGGTGGGCCATCCCTTTTTGTTACATACAGACCATGTACTCTTGAGCATCTTCCAAATTTTTTTTCTGTCTTTTGGAGAACACCTTTTTCAGTGATGTGTTTCATCTAAGCCGTCAAAACAACGGCTTCTTTTCCTTGATGGTAGACATCTTTTCAGAAATCTCATGACCTTTGCCGTATCTACTCACTCTGGAAGAGAAATTTTTTATTTTCCAGCAGGTGGATAGGTGACAGAAGTAGTGTCCTAACCTTTGTCAGTGTCCACTTCAGGGCATCTAGCCCTGAAAGGCATTTTTGTGTTCTCAGTCCTTAGGCTCCATCCAGCATGGACACACATCCACTGAGGCTCTGTGGGAGGGCCCATTTCAGCTTTCAGCTTTTGGTAGCTTTGTGTTGTTGAGTCGTATTCCACTGGCAGTCTTTCATTATAAGTGTGGGATGTAAAAGCTGCCCCTGCTGCTCAGAGCATCCTAGCCCATCATCTCCCTGATCTTCCACCTGGACCTGCCCTTACCCCCTGCCCTGCCCCACAGCCCCCCACACACCCAGAGCCACTAAGCATACCTTATGGTCTCCAGGTGCTTCCTATTTGCCTTCCTGGGAAACACCACACTCCACCCACCGGCCAGGCCCTGCCTCTGGGGAGCAAGCATCCTCCTTAGTGTTCAAAAGAGGAGAACATTACCTGATGGAAGGGCTTGGATGAAGAGGCTTGCACCCCCTTCGCAGGCTGCTGTCAGTCAAGGGAAGTCAGAAAGAGACTAATGCCCTGAGGTGATTCCTAAAGGGGATGGCTCCAGGAGCAGACAGCCATGGTTTCCTGGGACAATTCTAGAATAGCTCACTGCTGCTGGGAGGAACAACAGGCCCAAGGAGGATAACAGAATGGAGCATGCTGGTTGCTGTGGCTCTGGAACTCAGCAGACATTGGATTGCCCCATGGCCCATATCAGAATTTCGTGTCACTGCTGTGACAGGACACCTCCTACCAGGATGATAGACTTTGTGACCTGTGCACTTGTAGTCTACTGCCCCCATTCTGGCCTAGGGTGTTCCTGCCCCAGCACAGAATTTTGGCCAGAACCAGGGCCCCCACAGCTGGCTGGATGCGGGGGACAAGGCAGCACTTTGACTTTGGGGCATGGTGGGAAGCATCAACAAGAACTGGGATTGCCTTGCTAGGTGGCCTGAGCCAGGCTTCTTTAAAATGAGTCTGGGAAAAGGAGTCTCTAAGCCCCTGGGGCACACAGGTGTTTCTCATCCCTGGACTCCCAAGCCAGCACCTGTAGAATTCCCGAGATCCCGTGAGATCGGACTTCCTTTAAGAAGGGTGGTCAGATCTTTCATCTCTCCACTCTGATTCCAGCTATTCTCTGACCTGCTCCTGATGCTCAGAGCATTTCAACTCCTCTCTGCTCCGCTCCTCTACTTGGACCTGCCTCAGACCTGCACTTACTCCTCGCCACACACCCTGTGGACTCCAGCTGCACCCTGTTGGCCTTCTGGGTAACACCACACTCCACCACCAGGACCAGGCACCGGCCCACCGGCATCGTCTGTCAAAGAAAAGGTAAGTTACTGGTGCTTCTATTTGCCACACACACTGTGGGCTCCAGCTGACCCTGTTGGCCTTCTGGGCAACACCACACTCCACTACCAGGACCAGGCACCGGCCCACCGGCATCCTCTGTCAAAGAAAAGGTAAGTTACTGGTGCTTCTCTTTTTGCTTCTAATACTTTTTGTGCAGTTTGACATTCTGTTAACTTTAAACAGAGCAAAGAACAATTTTATTTAAGAAAGTGAGTTTATTCGGGAATATCAGAGGAATTGCAATTCAGGTTAGCCAGCTATGGGTAATCCTCTGCAAATTCAGGGAAAGTCAACTTTTGTTTAAAAGTTGTAGGAGGAAATTGGAGAAGGTTGTTCTGAACAGGAGCTCATTGGAGAAGAACAAGGGTTGGAGGTTGCGGCGGCTTCTCACTGGCTGCAGGTGGTGGCTAGTGCATGGTTGCTGGGCTGGGAGGGTTCTTCCTTTTTTTAAAGGCAGGAGATACTTTCTTAAGTGAAAAGTGCCTTTCCTTGTCCAAATGCTTATCTTCCTTTTGCCTGCCTGTTATGTTGGCTGCAATGAGTGGTACTTACTTTAGAGTTCCCTCTTCGGCGCTTCCCGACTACATTTTATTTTATTTATTTATTTAAAAAAAAATTTTTTTTCAACGTTTTTTATTTTATTTTTGGGACAGAAAGAGACAGAGCATGAACGGGGGAGGGGCAGAGAGAGAGGGAGACACAGAATCGGAAACAGGCTCCAGGCTCCGAGCCATCAGCCCAGAGCCTGACGCGGGGCTCGAACTCCCGGACCGCGAGATCGTGACCTGGCTGAAGTCAGACGCTCAACCGACTGCGCCACACAGGCACCCCTCCATTTTAAATAAGGTTTCCTTTACTTATTTTCACGGTTCCTTCTGCAGCACATAAAATGTATAGTTCTGCCTACTGTTGCAATGTATACTGAGAGTTTTGGTTCTGTGTGGCTTTGAAAGTAAACAATGGGATGGGGGAGTAGCTGAGAGGAGGACAAGGTTCTGGGGTGAATGGGTTAGAATTCTAATTCAGTTGAACCAGGTCCTTTTTTATAGCAAATTTATCCCCTGCATCCCATAATTAGTGATGCTTGGCTGGAGTCACTCAGAATATTTTTTTCTAATGGTTTTTGGACCTTCTATATTCTGGTGCGGTTTATGGAATATATTGAAGGCCTTGGTTTCTAATCAGTATCCATTGAATGTTACCATTAGTAAAAATGTGGTTTGGGAAAAGTGACATTTCTTTTTTTTTTATTTTTAATGTTTATTTTTGAGAGCGGGAGAGAGAGCAAGTGGGGGAGGGGCAGAAAGAGGAAGATAGAGGATCTGAAACAGGATTTGCTATGTCAGCACAGAGCCTGATGGGGGGATTGAACTGACAAACCATGACCTCATGACCTGAGCTGAAGTCGGATGCTTAACCCACTGAACCACCCAGGCGCCGCAAAAGTGCTGTTTCTAAAGCTTTGATGTATATTGCCATTATAGGCTTCTGTCTTCTCATGTATCTTTATAGATTGTTAGTGCAGTGCCTTGCTTCTAGTCTGATATCTTGCTCACCTGGGAGATTTAATTCCCAGCCTGATGCTATATATATTTAGACTACCATCTTCTTAGAGGATGTAAGACCTGAAGCGTGAGAGACTGTGTTTGGAGAATGATTGGATATCTGGAGTGAACAAATCTGTTGTTCATCAGTTTATCTATTTAACAATATGTCCTCTAAATCTGAAATTTCAATAGCCTTTTAAATTGAGAGGAAGAGCATGTGCAAAGGACTGGGAAACAATCCAGCACATCATACTGGGAACGTTGGATGTTGCTTTGAGCATGGAAAATGGGAGTACTGGGAGAGCTACCTTTGGTAAGGCTCTGGATGAAGCCAGATGAGTGTTTGAAAGACTTCACCCTGTTGCAGGTGTAGAAGCAATGAAGGTCATTAGTTACCAGCGTGACTGGATTCAGATTTGTGTTTTAGGAAGTCAGTAACTGAGGTAGCCACGGATGAGCTGGGAAGTAGAAGGACCACAGGCAGAGATACCAGCTTGGGAACTATTGTAACTTAGGTGAAAGTGAATGAGAGCCCACGGTAAGATGGCAGTGACGTGGAGGTTGGAGGACAGAGGAGGAGGCAGATTTGAGAAATATTTAAGTTCTAGAACAGATGATAGATTTGATGTGGTAAGAGAAAGAACGGTAGAGGACTATACTGAGGTTCCTAGGCATGTGTTAATTCCTCATGGCATCAAGACGTGTGGAAGGAGCAGCAAGATTGGTTTTGTGACACTTAAAATTTGAGGTTTCTGAGGGATAGCCAGAGGGGAAAAGGGTTTTAATGTTTACTAACCACTTAATGTGCACCCGGCACTGTGCGGGAAACTTACACATACTGTTTCTTTTTATCCCCCCAACATCATGAAACCTAAGAATTCCATTTTACAGATATATCTGCCTGTGGTCCAGCTTCATTAAATTGTCAAATTCTTATGAATAACAAATTTACATAATTAAGGTAGTGGATCTGTCCGTGTTTCTAATTCACACACTTGGATCAATGAACGCAAGAGTTTGAGGGGTGGGGGTTAGTGGGCCCTGATGAGCCTGTGTGCCTGGCTTCATATCCTGCCTCTGCCAGTTTTCAGCCATGTGCCCCGAAACAAGATACTTAAACACTGTGTGTCTCCTTTTCTCTTCAATTTCGGGGTGGGGGGGAGACAATAATGGTACTTACCTTATAAAGTTGGTTTTTGAAGTTTAAATATGTGTGTGTCATGTGTGTTGTGCATATGTACAATTTTGGGTGTATGTCCGGTCCTAGGTAAGTGTCTGCCAATAATACTATTTCTATTAGTGCTATGACATGTGCATTGAGGGTGAAATTATTTCTTAGAGACTTAGAGGTACAGATAATGAAGCCAGGAAGAAAGGTTAAACACTATAATGTAAGTCAGAGTCCCTGCACTAGAAGACACTATGTTCTTTTTGGTCTTAAACATTATTTTGGATATATAAAAATAGGAATTTCTAGAAGAACACTTTTCTAAAATGCCTTGTATTTCTGATATAATTCCTCCAATAGTATATGCTTAAGAAATCTTCACTTGTGCTTTTAGTATGGTAAAACTCCCTTTGGTATCTTTGATAAATTGAGTTTATCTAGGTTTTTCTAGAAGTGCTTTTGGGACCTTCGTGAGGAGGGGTGGGGGAAAGCCGTTTTTATATGTAAGCATAAAGCACAAAGCAGCCTTTTTCAGAGTAATAGGAGAGATCCACTGAAGTCTTGATGGATTCAAGCTCCAATTCTTGCACAGTACTGCAGAAGAAAATTAGAATAAAGGGAAAGCATGAGAGCCATAGATCTATGAAACTGGAATTTGCTTTCAAAGTGATCTTCTAGGGGTTGGAACTGGTAACCTCAATTGCCCCAGAAAGTCTAAAGCTCTGTCCAAGCTGTTATGGTAATCCTTTGAACTTGTCATTAGGTTAATTTATTCATTGATTTGTGAAATCTCTCTCAATCTCCTTTTTGGCCCCAGATACTATGTCAAGGGCTCTAGACACAAGATTGACCAAGGAACAGTTCTGTATGATAAGCAATTAACAGTCACATGGGAGAGGCCGATATGCCGTGGATTACTAAGCACTTAGTATTCTGTAATACAGAGTAAGGGCTAATACTGTTGAGGGGTAAGAAAGTCTTTCTGGAGGAAATGACACTTTAGTGGAATCTTTAAGGAAATGCAGGGTCAGCCAAGTAGAATGGTGGAGAGGAGGGAATGATGCTCTTAATTAAGGTAGAGTGAAGTTAAGGTAAGAATAAAGTCCTATAGTTTAGAGGTGGCCCCACAAAGCCAGGGAACTTGTAGCGTTTCACTGTTGTTAGAGCATAAAAGGCAAGGCTTGGTGAATTCCTGGTGGGAGGAGGAGAATCTTCTTCTTTTAAGTGTATTTATTTATTTGGAGAGAGAGTGTGTGCAGGGGAGGAGCAGAGACAGAGGGAGAATCCCAAGCAGGCTCTGAGCTGTCAGCACAGAGCCGGATGCATGGCTCAAACTCATGAAACTGTGAGATCATTACCTGAGCTGAAATCAAGAGTTTGGATGCTTAACCAATTGAGCCACCCAGGCACCATGATTTTTCTTTTCTTTTCTTTTCTTTTTTTTTTTTTTTTAAGGGAGAGTCTTAATTAGGCCAGTAATAAAGATGGAGGCAACAAGTACGGACACACGTTAGAACTATGTACTATTTTAGCGAAGAAGGCTTTCTCCTCTAGACACAGAATTCAGAAGACTAAAAAAATTGCAAAACCTTAACCACATAAATACTTTCCATAAAATTTTGTTCAGCAAAAAAACCATAAAGCCATGTGCAAATAACAGATAAACATCTAAATTTCTTGGTATACATAGTGCTTTTAAAAATCAATAAGGAATGCCCATGCTAAAGAGTGGATTATTCCTGCACCTGGCAGGGAGGGCGTTTGTCCTTCTGAAGACCTAAATCCTGAAGCAGGCTTCTGTGCTTACCCTGAGTCTACGGTCTCTTACCTGCCAGTAGCTATACCATGTCATCTGGTTAAGATCATAACTTTTCAGCCTATCACAATAGAAAGCAAAGAAATAAATGGAAAGCTACTTATGTCTTAGCTTATCTTGTCCTCTAAGCTAAGTGATATGTGTGGGATGATGTATATGGTGACTGTACATTTCAATATCAACTATGGGGTGTATTAACTAAGAAATCTTGGAGATTGAAGAGTAATCATACATTAAAGGAACTATTAACTATATCTTTAACCTAGAAATATTTTTGTAAGACTTCTTATTTAAAGGAAATAAAATTCTTCCCACTGGACCAGATCTTTTCTTTTTTAGCAAATATTTCTATATTAAAACAGGAAGGTAATGTCTTTTATAGATTTAATTCCTCTTAGAACTGATATTAACTGACTTTTGAAATTTCCAAAATAAAATTTTAAGAATTGTAGAGGTGTTTTTATGGTACTGTACCTGGTGCCTAGGCAAACTTAAACTTCATATGTATAACTCAGAAGGGAGTGAGGTATGTACCCTACCCGTAAACCTCATGCGTGGTCCAGTTTATTCATTTCTCCTCCAGACGAAATATGTAGCTTCTTCCTGCTTACTTACTCTCTAAGATGACTGAGATTAATCTTTTTGTATAGGAGCAGCTTCATAGAGAGGACAGTATACTGGATTTTTCATGGCAAGGATAATTTGTCAGAATTTTGAATGTATTTACTTTGGTTTCCTTTTGTAAGACATTAGATACATTTTAATAAAGAAGATCAATTAGAATGGGATATAAAAGGAAACCATACCATTTCCCATTGCACATATTGTATAAATTTTCAATATAGTGTTCTCAATAGAGAATTGAGTCCCCGGGTCCTATTAGAGAATATAGATTGGATTTATAAACTGAAAGTTTGGTTGTAGTTTGAGTTTTACTTAGTTATGAATTCTCTAAACTAGAATCATTTCTATTCTTAGTCTTACCAATGACAGAAACAAACATGTATGTGAAGACTTGCTTGCCATACTTTAGACAGGCTTGAATGAAGTGGTCCAATTCCTGTATAAAAATTGTAATTGAAAAAGAGGAAGAAAAAAAAAAAACCAAAACAGTCATCCTTAGCAACATTTTTTCAGCCAGATGCTGCTTGAAAATTCAAGAGACTGTCTTCAGAATACTTTTATATGTTGCTGAAAGAAAGTACTGCAGCTAATATAGCTACAAAGGAGAAACGGTTATTCTTAAATGTCCTCTATTTGCTGGACCTGAACTGGGTAAGGATTCAGGCTTATTCATTCAATTACTGTTCCCAGCAGTGTTCTCACCAACATATTGCTTTTTTGGCTGCTCACGATAGCTGAAACAAGATTGGGCTATATGCAAGAAGAACCACAAGGAAAGGAAGAAGGTTATTGGCTTTAAAAACTACCAACAGTCCATTTTATACCGGGTGTTACTTGAATGAATTGAAACATAAAGCTTTTTTCCCCCCCAGTTTCAGAAAACAGAGCTTATAGAAAGTCATAAAATTGATATTAAGTCCAAAACATGAGGCCAGAGTGTTGTCCTTTGTGGATTTCAAAACAACCCTCTAGTTATATGATACGTTTATATATTTTATATCATGCAGTGTAGAAAAAAATGTTAAAAACTAGTAAAGTTAGATAAACGTGTTTTCCATCACTATTGTGCTCATTTTCTCTTTATACATCCAATACTTGTAAAAATTTCTCTTGCATCAAATATGTTTTATAATATTTGAAATAGTTTGCTGTGTTTCTGGAAAATTTCCTTAAGGTATTTTGTTTCTTAACTGTAGTAGTAAGCTTTGTCTAGTGTAGTTCTAACTATGTAGTAAGTTTTCAGTAAATTTGCATCAAATTGGACAAATTTGAAAGCTTTCTGACTTTAGACATCTAGTCATATGTTAAATATAAAATTAGGACCATAGTAAAATTTTCTTGAGCTTTATTTGCAAATTAAAAAAATTACCTATTAGGAAGTTATTGACTGTGGATTCATTAAAGTTACACAGGCAAATAATTATTGGGCACCTTTTTTCTCCCATGTATTGAAATAAAGGTTTAAAAATGGTTACCTCTAACCCTAGAACTGTAAGTAGAGTATTTGTCACCAAGTGGATCTCACTGATAGTGGAATGTTCTAGCTGATTGATGACTGAAGTTATTGTACTGCTCTTTATTTTCAAGACTGTGCCAACATACACAGAAAGTATATTTTTAAGGAAGCTGAGCCCCTTTGTGATGAGGAAGTACCTCCTGTGAGTCATTTCCTCATATGTTCTCCTGTAGTGAGTTTTAGAATTTTATAATTTTAATAAAGTTTATAGGAGAGTATTTCCTTAGAGGGCCATTAGTATATATAAGAATTCTGCTGTGTTTGACAAATGAGTTTAAAAAATCATGAGTAAAATGTATTTATAGCATTTTTTTTTCTGCTTGGTGATTTTTGTGGTGCCTCTTTTCTCAGTACTACAGAGTTTCTCAACACTTAGAAAATACAGATGTGGACCTTAGTCTTGTCTTATTGTACATCTTCTGATGGATTACAGACAGAATTACATCCACTAAAACATAGTGTTAAAACAAGGTTTAGTAAAAGCCCTTAGAAATCACAGGTGGATTATGAAGTGAATATTAATCTTCCTCCACAGCCATTTTTTCAAGATGGTGCTCTGGTCTGGGAGTTAAGTAGAAAAGACTGATAATATGACTGATGGTATTTTCTCCATCAGGTTCTCAGGAAAGATGCCTGATGACCTTCAGAGAGTACCCATTACCAGCCCCGGTGGAGCCTAATTCTCTTTGAGGCACAGCTTCTTTGCCTTGTGCCCCAAATTAACCAACCATCATTGATTATTTTGATAATTTCCCAACACCCCACAAGTGTATTATACTAACTCATTTTATTTTTAATTTTTTTACATTTATTTTTGAGAGACAGAGTGAGACAAAGTGAGAGGGGGAGAGGCAGAGAGAGAGGGAGACACAGGATTGGAAGCAGGCTCCAGGCTCTGAGCTGTCAGCACAGAGCCTGACATAGGGCTTGAACCCACAGACCTTGAGATCATGACCTGAGCTGAAGTTGGATGCTCAAGAGACTGAGCCACCCAGGCGCCCCTATACTAACTCATTTTAATGGAGTAGAAGAGGGGTACTTGGTTGGTACAGTGGGTTGAGTGTCAGACTCTTGATTTTTGGCTCAGATCATGATACCTGGGTCATGGAATCAAGCCCCATGTTGAGCTCTGGGTTCCTTGATGAGCATGGAGCCTGCTTGAGATTCTCTCTCTGTCCCTCTGTCCCTTCCCTCTTCCTCTCTAATGGTTTCTCTCTCTCTAAAGAAAAAAAATACAGAGTAAAAGAAAACGGATTCTATTTATCTGAAAGAATTAATGAGGCTCCATAGTAAGTCACCATGATGCCCAAAGTAAGCCAGCTTTAGGAGCCTGGGGAGTTGGTTCAGCACTTTAAGGTCTGTGTCCTAGAACTTGATATAATGATGATTGCAGGTCTTAATTCTGCCTCTTTCCAGGGATTCCTGATACACTCATGGAATGAACAGAAGTCCATATTAATAACTGTAGTGACTTTATGTCTGGTTTTATGAGACAGGGATGATTGCAAATATTGGATTCTTACAAATATATTCCAAATGTGTTCTGACGTAATATTAAATGGGATTCAGAGGTCAAATAATTTTGTTGTTTTTCATTGTGTGAATATTTACTCAGGAATTTGAGAACTTTATTATGTTCATGTATATTGTGATTCTCCAAGCCTTATTTATTTGACTGTAGATCTTTTTTTATTTTTTAATTACAATTATCCACTTGGGAGGTCTATAAATATTCGACTTATGATGTGGGCAGTAGGGTGGCTGTATACATAGCACATTTTCTCAACTACAATTTCCAAGGCATTGAAAATAAAGAATTCATGATCCCACCTATTGACAAAAGCAAAGTTTGCCTATCTGTGGTTTAAGCGCTACAAACCACAGTTAGCAATAGATTTTTCCATTTTAAAGTGTTCTAGTAATGAACTGTGTGGTACAAAATATTGCTACATAGCTGTCTTTTTAATTCTCTTACTGCTTTGGCTTCATTCTTTCCTTAAGGCCAAACATTCAACTTGAGATTTGGAAAATGTCTACATTATGCTAGGATGTAACTATTCTTTCAGTTGTAGAAAGAGGCAATAAACATTACCAAAGATCAAGATAACTCTTTTATAGTATTATACCAGGCCATCAGAGGTCCTCTGAAGTGGATAAAATAGTTCCTGTGGGAATGGAGACCTTTGACTTCCACAGTGAGAACAGTTATAATGTCTCCAGTGAATTGACCCACTCTGTAAACTTGTTTTAAAATAAAAAGCCTAATTTTTTTTATTGGAATGATGTTTTCTACCAAGTACTTAAAATTTTACGTGAGCTTAGACCCAAAACCTTATAAAACAATTGAATTTGTAATACTTTCGACTCAATGGCTAATAGCTCGCCTTTTCAGAAACTTCTGGAAACGCACATTTGCTGCATCTGCAATAAGGATGGAGCTCCACTCTGCCACATTGCAAGTGAAGCTTCTTCTCTTCCATGTTAGTGTGCCTCCTCCTTCTGTCCTCTGATTCTCTCAGAACCCTAACCAATGGTAGCATTTTTGGAACATTAAAAGGCAGGGATGGAGATACTTGGGAGCTGGAGATCTGACCAGTGTTCTGAACATCAGTACCTTTTCAGTTTATTGTGAGGTGGGCCTGAACAAGGTGGGTGTTTAGCCCACTTTAAATGGATGGCCATTTAAATGGATGGTCTACAAGCACCATTTTAGCAGCAGCCTTACTCTTCAAGTAACTCTTATGCTAGTGATA
This sequence comes from Puma concolor, assembly GCF_028749965.1. Classification (NCBI taxonomy): domain Eukaryota; kingdom Metazoa; phylum Chordata; class Mammalia; order Carnivora; family Felidae; genus Puma; species Puma concolor. The sequence continues at coordinate 87,352,513 of NC_141674.1, forward strand.
GTTTCATTTGTGCTTTAATCTAATAAAATAAATTAGCTATTTGAGGTGTTCCACATGCATTGTATTAGTCTCGTAAGGTGGGCTGCTAAGTGAAGTAAAGGTGAATGGTGAAAGGAGGTGGGAGGAACCCAGAATGTGAAGGTAACTTTGTCAGAAAAAGGCCCAGCAGGAAAAGTAACTGTACTTACCAATTATCTCCCCCTTGTGTCTTTGGCTACCATTTATGGCACTGTATTTATAGGAGTTCTTGAGCTCTGTGCTGCTTTCTGTGCAACACAACATGAGTGTCAGAAGATGGCATGTTAAGGTGACTCGCCTTCTCTCTTTGCCCAGCATTGAAGAATTTCTGGAATGCAGGAAACCTGGGTGTTAAACCAGGATAGTCTGGGGCAAGCTGGCCACCATAGTTAGTAAGCAACTAAATATTCTTTGACCTTAACTCCCTTTCCCACCAGCGTAGAGCTATGGTAGCCATGGTAGCACAGTGGAATGAAGAGATCCTTTAAGATCAGCAAGTTACTGCTTACTTTGTGACTAACTGAGATAGTAAAAGTTAGTGACCCTCAGTTTTTAGATATGTAAAATGAGGATGATAAAGTTTATTTCACAGGATTAAAGGAGCCAACCCTTGGGAAAAGCTTAATACACAGAAAGCACTAAATGTGAACTTTCTCTCGTTTTTGACAAGTGATGTGACCCTTGAAGCTGTAAGAGCCCCCTCTTTTTTTTTTTTTTAACAAAAGACATGTAAATCATGTAAATCCAAATTTATGTAATACTGAGCCACTCTAGTCCTTAGTATTGGGAAGAAGAAATAGTCTTCTTTTTGAGAGTTATTTTACAGTTCTTGAATATATCTGACTAATGGCCTGTGAGACTGTATTATATTAGGTGGACATTTTTTCCAGTGAAGTTGTTTGCATAGCATTAGATAACTTTGATCTGGTTAGCCCAGTAGGAAAAAGTTAACTACTCCTTAAATTCCCAGTAGGAAAAAGTCACTTAATGTTTTTTCTTGATTTTTTTTTTTTTTTAAACATCTAAGTTTTGTCAAAGTGGTACATCTGGTAACTCTAGGATGAATTTATAGAACAGTTCTGGGATACATATGGCACATTTCAATAAAGACAAACCATTTTATCTCCTTTCCATCCGCCTCCATTTTCTAGGAGTGAACTAGACTCCCGAAGTCTAAAAATATAGCACCATTCTGGTATAGAAAACAAAAATACATGTGCTTTGTGACCCTTAATGATACTTGGTCACATTTGCATTTTTGAAATTTGTGGATATTTTTTCCACATAGTTTTGTTGACCATGGACTTTAAGGCACATGCCTTTTGCACATCATTAGAAATCTTTAAGAACTAAAAATGGAGTTTAAGCTTTTATCACTAAAAACCAATGGACTTTATCATTCTTTAAACATCTATTTTTTTTTTTTTTTTGGCTCTACACATACATTTACTTTTAAAAAGTCAGAAGTCTTATCCTCTGGAATCCAGAAATATTAAAAATTTTGTATACATATATGTAATTTGGAAAGCCATTGTGAGGACGCCTCCTATACTCCGCTGACTCCAACTGTGTTCAATGTGCTGTAAAACCATAACCATCTCATGCTGGTCACTGCCTCTATGCTTTTGCTGTGCTCCCTTCCTGGAATGCCCACACTTCACACTTAGCACATTTTTATTCATCAGTCAGTACCTCGCTCAAATGATCTCCAATATAAAGCTTTCCCCAGGAAAAATGTAATGTAGTTTCTTTTGTCCACATACCTATCTCCTCAATAGACTGTGATCTCTAATGATAGCCTTATTCATTTCTAATATCCCAGATCCCAGTTTAAGTTCTAGCAATGTATATAAAAGTAAAATAAAGCTTTGCTGAAAGGAGGGGCAAATAGATGAAGACTTGAATTGTAGGTTCAATTCTGCCATTAATTTATTGTATAAACATGGGCAGGTCATTGCCCTATTCAAGCCACAGTTCCTTTGCCTATAACATGGTGGCATTGAAATAAACTTATCCTTTTGGTATATCCTATCATTGTTCCTAGTTAGTTATACCTCCTCCCCATCCCTAGAAGCAGAGTATACATCCCAGGTCACTGCCAGTTAACTCCCGGCTTTTCCTGAAAGTGAGGTGTATGTACTTTCCACCCTTGTGCAAGATTCCAGTGGAAGTAACAAAGTTTCGATTTTGTGCAGATGCTTTAACAGGGATCCTAGATTTCCATTAGTGCTTTTGGTCTCACAAATGGAATGTTTGAAATTGGTGCAGCTGCTTGTCTGGATGCTGGTATAAAAGATACGTGGAGCAGAGCTAGAGCTTGAATTAGAGCATAGCTGACCTGCAGCCCTACATATATTATGATTATTAAGCACTTGTTATTATAAACTATTGGATTCCTTAAATGGCACTTTTTTCTCTATATTTTTGTAATAGTACTAGCATTCACTAGAATCTCTCTAGTGCTAATTGTTACTGCTCAGGTATTTTGCATACATTTAGATAAGATGAACTTAGGATCTGTGTGAAGCAACTTCATTAAGTATGTCTTCTAACCAGTTGGCCATTGAACTTTTGGTTAGCCTGTACCATCCATACAGATGCATTTGACGGCCAATAGAAACTTGTCACAGATGTTCCAGTACAATGCTTGGCACACATCTGTTATGGTGGACAGACCCAAAAATGGATCTCCCATGATCCTTATCTCCTGATATTCATGGCCTTGTATAATTCCATTTCCTGTAGTAATTTGCTTCTAAGCACTCTGCCTCAACATTGAGGGGATGCCACTTCTGCTATTAGATTTCAGAAGATTCTCACTTTGGTCTTGGTAGCAGACTCCTTTGCTGGCTTTGATGAAGCAAGCTACATGGAGAGTGAGTCTGACAGTCCAACGGCCTGCAAGAAATTAAGTGTTGCCAACAACCACGTGATCTTAGAAGCAGATAGTCCCCAGTCCGACTTTCAGATGAGATGACAGCCCTGGCTGCCGCCTTGACTGTCCCTGTGGGAGGGAGAGATCTTGAAGGAGCAGACCCAGTGAAGCTGTGCCTGGGCTCCTGACCCACAGAAACCATGAGATAATAAATATGTATTGTTTTAATCCTCTATGGTTAACTAAAATACCTCTGATTTATTCACTCAACCGTCTGTTCATTCATTCTACAAATGTTGATGGACTATTTTTTATATGCTAGCAACTGTGTTGGCACTGAGGATTTAACAGTGAACAAAGAAAACATGGTTATTGTCTTTTTGGAGCTGATTTTTTTTTTAATTGAAGAAGATATACTCTCAAGTATGATACAGTAGTGGTACAGAATGGGGATTATGGGACATTTTGTGTCTATATGGCAGAAAAAAAAACTGACTAGTAATGTTGGTATTGGGAGGGTTTGTCTAAGAAAGTGACCTTTCATTTGAGGTCTGAAAAATAAGAAATCCATCAACTGAAAAATGAAGGGAATGCCTCAGGGAAGAGGAAGGTACCTAGAGATGAGAGTTTGAGGAAAGGGTAGAAATTCTCTACCTTTGGAATTGAGAGAGATGACCCCAACCTTTTAATGGGCTTATCTTGAAGGACTGATAAGCCCATTTTTCAAAAAGAGGGCTTTATCCTGAAGGAAATGGGGCATCACTGACTGATTTTAACAGGTAGAGGACACACTATGTCCTCCGAAAGAACATTTTGATTGTGCTGTGAAGAATGCTTTTTGTATTGGTCAGTGTAATTGCAGAAGCTGTGCTATGATGATTTTATAGGATTAGAGATTGGCTATAGGAAATGGGCCTTATACAAATGTGGGAGGACCAGGAACAAAATGACTGGAAAGGGAGCTTTGCAGGGCAATCTGAGAAGCTAAGCACTCCCAGCCAGTGGAGGGAAACTGAAGGGGTGGTTCATGGAAAAGTCTATGGAAAATGATTGCCTCTGTGTGGCTATTTCCTCTGGGATCCATAGAAAAGGATCTGATGATGGGCTTTGGGTGGGAAGATGAACTAACTGGACATTTTCCTATTTTCCCCTTTTTATTTTGTTCGTAGTACTCATCATCTGCTAACCTACTATATAATTTCTTTCATTATATTTATCTCCTAGTTAGAAATATCTGCTCCATGAGTATAGGGATATGTGACTGTACTGTTTATCCTTATCTCCTAAGAAGCCTAGATGTAACCTAAAAACAGTGCCTGGCTCATAAGAGACACATAAATAGTAAATTCATGTAATTTGTTATAAAGGTGTATATGGGGTTTTTTTTGAGGAGATGATAATTCTCCAGATTCATGAATGGTCTCTACTTTGCTTAGGTAAAAATAAGTTATCCTGTAATTAGACTTTTAAAAATGTTTGGATACCAGGACTGCATACATCTTATTTTAATTCTTTACATGTCTTACTTTAGAGTTGATAATCAACCTAATTTGTCAAAAGTTTTTTACCTTCAAAAACTCAGGTAATGATTACATATATAAAAATAAAAGGAAATTATGCCTCTGAGTTAATAGTCACATGGGAACAAAGATCATTTTTCTTTTTCTGTAATATTTATCTTCAGTTTGTAACTGACCATCTATTTTGGATGATTCACTTTCAGAAAATTAAGCTCTCTCTGTGGTTCTGCATTTCCATATTATTAGACTGTTCCAACAATGGTAACTTTCCTAATCTCTAATCCTTGTAAAGTTCTTATGCTTGTTATGCATACTGGGACTTAGATCTGGAAGTAGACGCTTTCTGTTTCCATTAGAGATGATGTCTTGCTAAAATAGAATGGATTTCAATAACTTGTTCTCCTGAGATAAAGCCACTTTGAAGTTTCTTGAATAACTTGCCATCACATTTCTCATTATTGGTGCTCAACAATTTCTTCTGCCCTGGAAGTCTTTATACATATTAATGTTGCAAAGATATGCCTAGTTTTGATTCATAGATTCAGGTGTGGTGGTTCATTCCTTGCCCCCTGGGAAGCCCGAAGAAGGCTTTTTGAACATGAGCTTGTTTTCATGCATATACAGTGAGTTCCTGGGGCTGTGTTTGTGAAAATTTTGCTGGAAATGAAGGCAGGCATCATGGGCAGGGGTGGGGTATCATTAAGAATGTGGATTCTACTTACATTTTAGATCTTCTTTGTTTTGCTGTTTCTCCTTCTACCTCCACTGTCCTCCTAATTGATCTAGTCCTGTATCACAGCTTAGAGCTCTAGACTGGCACTGCAGGAAGAGGCTTTGTGATGAGATAGTTTGGGTTAAATTATAGCTTTGCCATTTTCAAACCACATGGCTTTGGACATTTTACTTCATTTTGTTGACTTTGTTTTCTCCTCTTTAATAGAAATAATGCCTACTTCAGTGTTGTATGAGAATTTAAATTTGTGTGTGTGTGTAGATATGCAAAAAATGGTACTAAGGTTAAAATAGGATTGAAAACGAAAATTGGATAAAAGCTTGTACACTGAAAACCAGCTTATTTACTAACTGTAGAAAAATCCACAAAGGATGGAATTTAAGGATGTGGGATTTTTTTTTTTACTCCCCTCTTTTTAATTATAATTTTTAAGGAAACATTTCTGACTGGATTATGTGGTAAGCCCAGCTTGTTTTATTTTTAAAAAGCTGTTATGGAGCATTCTTCTCTCGATTAATTTTTTTTTTTTTTTTTTTAAGACCTGGCCTTTCTCCCCCTACCTAGCAATCACCTAGTTACTAACATTGAGGCATCATTTGCAATGTGCCTAGAATGGTTGATAGTAAAAAAGTTGGCACTAATTTCTTATCAGAAAGACAATCTCATATGCTGATAAACATTGAACAAAGGGAGAACTAGGGAGGCAGATGAACTGAAACGTCTCTAATAGAGTGATGTTGAGTCTGTAACATAAATTTGATGTTGACTCACATTCAGTTTAAAAAAATATGCTGCCCTCTCCATCCCCTTTATCACCCACTTTTCCAAAAGTGATGCCTCTACAGTTGTGTTGGAATTATGTAAATTCAAAACAGGCAGATTTTAATGGTGCGGTATGACTCCCTACTAACATACCTATGTGTACAAAATTTGAAGTGATGCAAATCACTACAAATAAAATCTTAGCCAGAAATTGCTTTAATCAAAAGTTGGCATGTGGAGTTTTAAAATTTTGTGTTGCTAAGAGAGTAGATCTTAAAGAGTTTTAATCACAGGAAATGGAATTATTTTTGCAATATATGCATATATCAAATCATTATGATGTACACTTTAAGGCAAGGTTTTATGTCAATTACATCTCAAAACTGGGAAAAAATTTCCTCTGTTAAGTCACGTGTCAACACCACTTTTACCAATACATAAATGCCTAACGTGGTTTGTCAGAAGCGCTCTTGAGTTACAGCGGTCTTGAGTTACTCAAATCTTCACAGAATTTGTTTTTTCCTTTTGATGATCAACTGTTCTGTCTTCATCTCTCATCCCATTGTCTCCACATCATATCACTAAACCAGCCCTTTCTATGAATTTTATACCATTAAATCTGATGGATTTGGCATTGTTAAATGGTCTCTCTTTCTTGAAATAATCTTTCCCAGGCTTGGAGTTTTTCTTCCCTTTCTAGCTACCTTGTTTTTATTTGCAAACACATCCCATCAAATACATCTATAATACAGCCAACCGTGAAATATTACAGTTTTCCTAGTTTCTGTCCTCGGCTCTCTTCTTTCACACCAAACCTTGCCTTGGGAAATCTCATTCATGTGTTTGACTTTAGTTATAATAGTCAGGCAGGAGAGTTAGAAATACAAATCTCCTATTTCTTATGTGCTATGATATCTTCTCATCTTCACTGATGGGTTTGTTTGCTTCTTTCCAATTCCAGCCCCACCGTGGTTATCTGAGTTACCATAAACTCTCACATGGATCATGCAGTAGGTTTTGGATTGGTCTTCTACACTTACTCTTGTTCTTTTTCCAATTCAAAACCCGGAAGCCAGAGTAATGTTTGAAGTGTGAATGGGATTTCTTCTCATGTCTCATCACCTCATTTTTTAAACTTTCCATAGCTGCCAGGATGAAGAACACAATACTTAAAATTTTCTGTACAGCCTTGCATGGTATGTCATTTAAATATTTCTCCAGACCATTTTGGTGCCATACTTTCTCCTATTGTATTTGGGACAGTTACCTTAGCCTTAATTTTTTTTTTTATTTTTTCTATGTGCAGATTTTCTTGTATATGCTATTCCTTCTGCCTGGTATACTTGGCTCACCCTACTCAACCTTAGCCTAGCTTTCTATCTTTGGTTCTTCTTGGTTCTTCTTTAGAAAAGTGGTTCTTGACCACCTTAGCCAGATCAGTTGTCCCTATTAAAAGTTCTTAAGTACAATGTACACCTCTGTCTTGGACTGGTGGCTATTGTCAACCAACAGTTATGCAATTTGAGTCCTTGAGAAAGTTTCTCTCTAGTTGGAAATTAAAATTTTAGGGTTAGGGTCCAGAAGAACAGGAACACTGTTCGATTTCTTATTACTGTCAAACTTCATGACTAAGCACAAAGTAGACAGCAGAAGTATTTGAATGAGTGACTGAATGCATTCATTAAGTGAGAACACTTGAGATTCTATTCTTGTTTATAGAATAGTAAGTGTAAATTCCAACTATCCCTTTTTGCCATGAAAAAATAGAAGCATTGGAAGAAAGTACTAAAAAGAAAAAAAGTGAATGGGTTGTAGGTCAGGTGATGCAGGTTTTGGCATTGAATCTTCAATTGTACCACTTTAAGCAAGATTCTGCCTTAATATCTTTAAAATGGAAAGAATAACAATAATAATGGCAATAACAAGAGGCTAACCTCTATGAAAATTTAGTATATGTAGCACACACCAGATTGAATGATGTAAAGGCATCATCTTACTTCATCCGTAGAGTCCCTATGAGCTACATATTAATATAAGAGTGGTATCTAATATTCATATAGTATTGTGTGCTCAGCACTATTTTAAGCATGTTATGTACAAGTTTTTAAAAAGTTGTTTATTTCGAGAGGGGTAGAGAGCAGAGAGGGAAAGAGAATCCAAAGGAGTGGATATCCGTGCACTGATAGTGCAGAGCCTGAGATGGGGCTCAATCTCACAAACCATAAGATCATGACTTGAGCCAAAATCAAGAGTAGGATGCTTAACCGACTGAGCCACCAGATACCCCACATGTTACATATATTATTTAATATTAGCTAACAATGTTGTTAGGATCAGATGAAATATTTATGAGAAACACTCATAATGTATATCAGAATTTGGTTTCAGATAATTAATATCTGTATAATCTGGTTAAAAGTACATTTTATTATAATACGGGGATTAGTTATGCTATATTATGGCTAGTATCATACTATGTAGGTGAATTTGTTCTAAATTTCTAAAAGTTTCTTGACTAAAACTTTTTCTTTTATGCCCTCTTTTACAATGATCCATTGCTATTCAATTTTCACTTGTGAGAATTTTGGCATATTTGACATTGCATATTTAGTTTTCACTACTCTTTAATGCTGCATGGCTAGAGGGAAATGCTGTTTTACATTCTTACCATGTGAGATAACTGCAGAGAGTCGATAAATTATTTTTATACCCTTGAGGCCTATAAAATTAAATTTTAAATATGTTCACAGGCTCAAAAATCAGAACTGTTGGCATATCACAAACAGGTTTCTCTTACATGTATTGAGATATTTCATTAAATTAGAAATAATTACTCATTCATTTTGCAAAACTATTTGGGATAAAAGAGACAAATGACCTATGGTCATTTTCAACTATTGCAGAAGATACTTTAAATAGTGGGGCATCTTTTCTTAGACTGCATAGGATACTACATTAAATTTACTTGTTAGGCACTAAATTGCTTTCTGTGTGAAACCTTATGGGAAATAAAAAGAATGGAGGAAAAGTATTAAAATGTTAACTTATTGCATGAAGACTGCTTTCTATTTTTAAGTTATAAGTGTATAGTTTAGAGCTTTCTTCAAGGCACAAGTTCTTTACTTACCATATTTGTGTTGGCCAGTCATCCCATTAATCGTTAACTCCCAAGTATTTCCTAGCAAATTTTTCATACTCCCAAATAGCCAGCAGGAGTGATAATAGTCTGTAACATCACACTGCGTTTACTTCCCAAATAAGGACACTCTGAGAACAGAGAGACTTGGTTTTAGTTCTGCTGTATACATAATTGAGTTTTTTATATTTCATCATGTGTGAAACAAGGAAATTGTACTAGAATTTCACTTACTCATTAGTTAAAAAAACAGGTGATTAGTAAATGTTACTATGTGCCAGGCACTGTTTTAGATCCTGGGAAAGACAAAATTCTTCAAGCTTACTTTATTTCTAGTAGAAAGAGACCGAGAATAGTGATAATAACACTCTGTGATGGAACAGCATTGTTATTCCATGCGTTCTGTAGAAATATTTTTCACCTTAATTTTAATAGTACTTTGTGTTTACATCTATAATTTTGCTTAAGTTTTGTCATATCACTTGTTTACAAGGAGAGTTTCTTTTGCGACTTCCTCAAAAATTGGCATCATGTGTTACTTATTTATTTTTTATAAATTGCAGTACACAGAGTTACTGGACTAGTATACTTAACGAGAGTTTGTTGAGTAGATGAATACGTGGATGGATGAATTGATTAATGGAAGAGGAGGAAATGAATAACATTTTCTGGAATAATCTCTGGCCAGTAATCTGTGTGTGTGGAGTCTTCCTATGTTTCTGAAGTCAGACATTCCTTTACCTTAGTCCCTTAAAGTGGAAGAGTGCATCCCACAGATCTCCCTTTATTAGCATTTTACTAACATTCTCAGAGGTTGAAGAATTTTGGTAAGCAGTGAGGATACATACACACAACACACACACATATAAATATATATATATATATGTATAAATGTATGTATATATATAATGTATGTATGTGTGTATATATACATATATATAGTTTATATATATATAAAATTTTAATCTCCAAAAATATATATGGAAGGCTGAAAGTCCTTATTTATTAAATTTCTTCATTTCAGATGCTGCTTAAGCTTTCTCCTCATTATACAAGAATTCCTATCTATATGCTATATGTTTCCTCAATCTCACAGACCACCATTTTTCACATTTTTCACATTTTCACTAAGTTACTTATTCTATTTGCCCGTATTCATTGGTCATAATCGCTTTTTTGGCAATGTGACAAATTTAAAAGACTAAGGTATCATATAACTGTGATAAATACAAATAAGGGCCATTTAAAAGTATGTGAATTAGAAGTGGGCTTGAAGAACTTGCTTGTGGACAAATAGAATCAACATTATTAAATAGCCATTCTTTTGATCTGGTGCACCAGGAATTAAAACCTGGCAGCATGTATCAGCCAGGCAAGAGGGCATGGTCATGTTGGTGTTCCCATTGGCAAGAGAAAGGATTATAATAAGGAGACATCAGATGAAATGCCAGAAGGCCTGGCAGCCACCTCCAGTAGATAGTGAGTCCTAAAACATATAACCTGTTTGACGTTTCCCTCTCCATTACGTAGAGAAAGACTCTACTTCTCTCTTACCCACACAGTAGTCAATGCTGCCTAGGAGCAAGGGGGTTAATGTCTCAATAGTGTTAAATGATGTCAGAGGGAAAAAAAATTAAGGAGAAATGACCACTAATTAGTTTTATGAATGTATATTTTATTGTTTTTTAAAATGGCATTACTTATTTTTATCTCTTAAAAATTAGTTGGGATTAATAATTTTATGAGACCCTTATTTTGGTATGAAACTTTTATTCCAAATACCTTTTATATGTGTATATATGTGTTTATATATATATAACGTTTGTAATGTGTATATTTACCTCACGAATTTATAGAAAAAAATACAGTAGGTATTATATTCCTACCTACTCTGAATTGTTTTCTCAAGTAGAGCAATTTGGATGTGTTTTATATCAACTTTTTAGGACTGTGATAACCATTAAAAGAATCCAGTTACACATTATTAAATTCTCACAGAAAACATAACTGTATATCTAAATGTATATCTTAGTACAGATACAGCTTTTCTGTATTCATAAACGGTTTGTAAAGGTAAAGGAGAATAAAAAATTCTTCCATGTTCTAGCACTGTTTAAATTTGGCCTTAATATCTTCCCTGAAATCTAGATTTTAGTTATATTGAAAAGTGAAATCCATAAATCACCTGGGCATTGGTAGAATCATTATCCTGGAACTAAGTTCCGAGTGTCAAATTTGAATGGCATTCTGTACAAGTCATGATGAACCATTTGTGCTTTGCTGGTGCTAGTGGGATGGGGTTTTACCTGAAGGATAGAGTCCTCTAACAAATTCAGATACAAAATGGCAAAATCCAAAGTCCTTTTATAGTGAAACTGGGCTTGATTGAAGCCATGAAGAACAATTTAAAGGATTTACCTAGTTGAAGGGGATGGCAGCAGGAGATCCAGGCGGTGACTGTATTCGTTTTGGCAAACTCTGGTTTTTATACTGTTTTGACATAGGACTTTTGTAGGTGGTTAGGATATGGTTCATTATCTCCACGATGTGAGCCATCAACAACTAATCAGACATCCTGGAGTCCAATCAAGTGGACTGGCTATCTTTCTTGAGTTGGTTTGTATTGTCACTATTACTTCATATTTAACTACAAATTTACTCATTCTTTTACTCTATTCCTTCTGATGTCCCCAGGTTTCCATCTTGGATTATTTTGATACTTTTCTAGTAACCTCCCTCTAATATTTTTTTTCTGTGCAGTTTTGCTTGGTGGCATTGTTTCCTTTGTTTTGTTACATTTGAAAATTTATTTCATCTTTGTATTTGAAGGATATTTTGTATGTGTGCAGAAACGTAAATGGGCAAATATTTATTTTAGTACTTAAAAGATCTTGTTCAGTTGTCAATTGGGTTCCATCATTTCTATTGAGAAACCTGTAAAATCTTATTTTCAGATTTTCCCATTTGGCTTCATCTATAGAAAAATTGTTTTTATTGTGCTTAAATTTTGAAGTGCTTCTTGAATATGTGGATTGCTATCTTTCCTAGGTTCTGGAAAATTCTCACCCATTTTCTCTTCAAATTGGGCTTCTCATTTTTTTTTTCCCTAATTGCTCTTTGTATCTCTTAGTAATTTTATTCTAGCTAGTTGGCCACATTGTACATCTCCTATGTTTTGTCTCAATTTTTCATTTAAAAAAAAATTTTTTTTTCAACGTTTATTTATTTTTGGGACAGAGAGAGACAGAGCATGAATGGGGGAGGGGCAGAGAGAGAGGGAGACACGGAATCAGAAACAGGCTCCAGGCTCTGAGCCATCAGCCCAGAGCCCGACGCGGGGCTCGAACTCACGGACCGCGAGATCGTGACCTGACTGAAGTCGGACGCTTAACCAATTGCGCCACCCAGGCGCCCCTCAATTTTTCATTTTTTAATATATAGTTTTATTTTGATTATCTGCTATTAATACCTGTTTAAAGCCTTAACACTGATGGGGCACTTGGGTGGCTCAGTTGTTAAGCATCCAACTTTGGCTCAGGTCATGATCTCACAGTGTGTGGGTTCCAGCCCCTCATCAGGCTCTGTGCTGACAGTTCAGAGCCTGGAGCCTGCTTTGGATTCTGTCTCCCTCTCTCTCTGCCCTTCCCCCACTTGCACTCTGTGTGGGTCTGTCTGTCTGTCTCTCTCTCTCTCAAAATATACTAAAAAATAACGTTTTATCACTGCTTTTTTTTCATCAGACTTTCCTTTTGAGATCATTTTCTTTTTTTCAAGCAAAGTTTTCAAATACATTTAATAATTTTTTGATGGTATATTTTTACAGGTTTTGTCTATTGAAAAATATTTTAAAATTTGTCTTCATTCTCAAATGATTATGTTTGGTATAAAAGTAAATACTGGCAATTATCTTCTCTCAGGACTTTGAAAATCTTATTTTACCATTTCCTGTCTTCCCTTGTTGTTGAGTATTCTTTTAATCTAGTTGGGCATTCCTTTACATATAATCTGTTTTTGTTTCTCTCTGGGTATTTTTAAGACCTTCTCTTTATCTTTTTCTTCTTAAGTTTTGATATGAGGTTTCTAGATGAAAATTTTACTTTCTGTGCTTGATGATGGATATTCATTTATTCTGGAAAAGTCTAAACCTTTTAAAACATTTTACTGAAGTATAATCAGGCAGAAAAGCGCTTTTAGGTGTACAATTTAATGACTTTTTACAAACCATGTTTATTGGTCTCTATCAGCCCACAAATCAAGAAATACACCATTTATAGAACTCTACATGACCCCATCAAGTCCCTACTAGTCACCATCAAGTCCCTACCAGTCACCATCTATTCTAAAGTATTGCCATTGTCTAGAATTCTATAACTTACAGTATAACCAGTTTTCGAACTTTACATAAATGGAATTTCACAGTACATATTCTTTTATGTATGACTTAATTTTGCCCAATATTTATTCTTATTAATGTGTGGAAGTCCACTATGCAAATCCAGTCACTGTCTTTTCAAATATTCTTATTTTCTTATGAAAACCCAATTACACATGTGTTAGACTTTCTTATTTTGGCTTCCATACATTCTATCTTAAAACTCATTCTATTTCTAGCCTGTATTATCAGTAATGTCTTCATATGTACTTTTTAATTTATTTTCCCTTGAGCTATTTATTATCTGTTTAATGTGAACATTTGTTTTAATCTAGATCTTTTTTTTTTTTTTTTTTCAACATTTATTTATTTTTGGGACAGAGAGAGACAGAGCATGAACGGGGGAGGGGCAGAGAGAGAGGGAGACACAGAATCGGAAACAGGCTCCAGGCTCTGAGCCATCAGCCCAGAGCCTGACGCGGGGCTCGAACTCACGGACCGCGAGATCGTGACCTGGCTGAAGTCGGACGCTCAACCGACTGCGCCACCCAGGCGCCCCTTAATCTAGATCTTTAATTTTAGCCTAACATTTTTATTTCTAGAATTAATATTCACTTATTTTAAAGCATGCCTTTTAAATATCTTATTGCTTTCAATTCCATTTTAATCTATTTAAATATTTTAAAATACTTTTACATTCTGAATCTAATAATTACATTGTATGACATAATAGGATATTTAATTCTGCCATTGGCTATTTCTGCTGACTTACTGATGGCATCTTATTTTCTTAAGGTGTATGTAGTCTTAAGATATTCATATGTTGCATGAATAGTTTGTCTCTGAGAATCTCCAGGGTTCTTGGCATTTTTGTGCTTCTCTCCTGAGAAGATTTGTCTTTGAGTCTTAAGAATGCTACTGTTTTAATTTTCTCTTAGACCTTGAAGGTAGAATGAAACGGAGTTACATCTTTTCAATCACATCTAAGCTTGTTTTTTTTTTCTTTTCTTTTGTTGTTGTTGTTGTTGGTTCGCATGTAGATTCTCTATAAAAGCTAACATTTTTGTTCCCTTTTTTTTTCCCTGGCGGTATTGTATTCCCCTCAGCTACAGTTTGACTAAGACTATACACTTGTGAGGCTTCCATCTTTGTGGAATGATCTCATTTCTAACACCTCACCTTATGAGACCCAAGATTCTGCTACTTGGACCATATATGGCCTAAAAACCAAAGATTCTGTTTTACTGAGATGAATAAATCCTCTTTAATCATGACTTTGGAGTGTGTATTCTTGTTTCCAGTGCTTCCTGCTTTTGCCCTCTTAGTTTAAGAATTAAACCATGTCTTTAAAATGACATTTATTATACTTTAATAAATTTATACATTTCTAATTTTTTTGTGTTGAGAGTTTGTATAGGTATCTATTTTGCCATCCAGAAATAGAGGTTTTCTTATGTCTCATTGAATATACTATTTTATTGGGTAGCTCCTCCAGTAATTGTATGATTGTGGGGAAGTTACATAACTTTTTTCTACTTTGCTGGGTTTTTTTTATCGATAAAATATATTGTCTATTTCCAATGTTTTAAGGGTCTAATGGTATATGTGAAGTTCTTTGAATATTACCAGACACCTACCTACTAAGTTAGATGGTACTGTCTGTACCATTACTATTGACCCTTTGAAGAGGTTGGTTTTCAAATATTCAATTATTATATTGATTGATAATTATTATGTTTATGAGTATATTGATAACCTTTCTATGCCACACCTTTCATGAGTGCTTCAATCCATGTTGCCAACTTTTATTTGCTTTTTTCAGAGTTTACAGTTATCAAAAATGTCCTCTGTTCCAAATTCCAACCTTTTATAATAATGTTAGATTACCATACAATCTGTCTTAAGACATCCATGGATGTGGAACTTAAGGAATGTGTTTGGTTTGTAGTTCTCTCTTATAATCTATTACCTATCCTTCTGTATCTGGCTCATGGAAATGATACACTAAGGTAATGAGCCATATATAAAACAAAAGGATGTGATTTCTAATATTACCCATTGGCCCCTGACACATCATTCCCTAGGAAAAGGGAGAAGAGAGCTCAGTGAAGAAATACACAGTGAACATGTTGGTCTCCTTTGTCTTTGGACTGTTTCAGGAAGCAGCTCAGAATAGTTTCTAGATCCAGTGAGACTATATGCCTGCAGCTCGTGGGCTTATAAAAGGTCAAACAAGAAAGTATGCTCAAGAGCGTTTCTGTTGATTCACTTAAGATTCTTTTTTGATTTAATGTAGAGACCAGGATTAAATATCCTTTGGGATTAAGGTCATAGATATGACATGTTTTATTGACTTCTATCCTTGCTAGGCTAACACAGCAAAACTGGTGTAGTCTAAATCTGATAAGTTTAGGCCAGTTATAACAACTAATGTTTTTGCTTGTTGTTATTTTACCCTTACCATGGCATTTTCACTGCTTTGCTTGAACATATGAGAATGAGGAGTATAGATTCTATTTTATTTCTCTGCTTCTGGCATAGTTTTAAAACCCTCATAAAATAATCAGGGAAATTGTCTCCATGAACAATTATGAAAAAAGCTATTCAAGCTGAATGCCTCTAAGTGAAGCTTCAAGAATGATGTTAATTTGTTGTAAGATACATTTCTGATGAGAATTATTATAAAGGAAGACAAGACATAACAGAACTCTAGAAGCCCTAAAGAAGTATAAGAGCACTCATATGACAACTTCCTTTCCCTTTTCCTCCTTCAAAATTTTGAATGGAAAATATGTCTCATTTTCACTTATTGTGTTTGAAATGGGCATTCTCAGATGAAGCTTGGCTCTTTTGAACTGTAAGCTCTCTACTTAACCATCGCAGCAGAGATGAAGCCTGCCACTTTTCTGACAATTCGAGCACATGGAGAGAATCTAAGTTTTTACATCAGCAATTCAAAAGTTTCTTTTCCTGGTACAATATTACGAATTTTCAAGGATTAGCAACACTTTTGGGGTGTTAAGAAAAAATTTTTTTCTTCAAGGAGTACATCTCTAGTTGTACCCATCTTTTTTACTTTTTGAGAAGTCCCATTGGTTACCATTGATTTATGAATGATTTGAATTTGTTTATGTATGTATGTATATATTTATTTTGAAGAGAGCACAAATGAGGGAGAGGGGCAGAAGGAGAGAGACCATTTTTTTTTTTAATCTTTTTTCTTTCAATGTTTATTGTTGCCTGTGCATGAGAAAGCGTGAGCAGGGGGGCGGAAAGAGAGAGAGGGAGACACAGAATCTGAAGCAGGCTCCAGGATCTGAGCTGTCAGCACAGAGCCTGTTGACGGGGCTTGAACTCACAGACCATGAGGTCGTTACTTGAGCTGAAGTCCCACCCTTAACTTACTGAGCCACCCAGGCACCTCCAGAGACCATCTTAAGTAGGCTTTGCATTCAGTGCTGGAGGAGAGTGGGGTTGCGGGGGGAGCCTGAACTCATGACCTTGAGATCATGACCTGAGCCGAAATCAAGAGTTGGTCACTGAGGTGCCCGGGTGGTTCAGCTGGTTAGGCGTTGGACTCTTGTTCTTGGCTCGGGTTGTGATCTTGCAGTTCATGGACTTGAGCCCCACATGGGGCTCTGTGCTGACTGTGCGGAGCCTGCTTGGAATTCTCCCTCTGTCTCTGCCCCTTACCCCTCTTATGCAATCTTTCTCTCTCAAAATAAGTAAACTTTAAAAAAAAAATTTAAAAGGAGTTGGTCACTTAACTGAGCCACCCAAGTGTCCGTAAAAATTAATTTTGGAACTGCACACCTGTGTATACAATGACCTGTTTTCATCTGAATGTTACACAGGGGATGTAACATTCCTTGAATTCCTTGTCTTTTCCCAAACTCTTCTTCTCTTCCCATATTGGATAAATATTTCAAAGTTGGACACACTTCCACCTACAACACCTACTAAATCCTTTCTGCTTTCTTCCTCCATCATAGATCTTAACCTTGTCTCCATGCTGATCTACTTGCTGTTCCTTCTACAGGATGCACGACTTCACACCTCACTACCTCTTCACACTCCGTCTTTGCCTGGAATACAGGTCTCCTCCTGGGCCCCTTTATGTCTTTTATTCATCCTTTTGGATTCCTGACTTTCTTAGGAAATAATAACTTAAGATGCTTTTAGTCGAGAATGAGAGACAGATAAGAGTATTCTAATATAGAAAAATGTAGAAACTGTCACAATAATTTGTGTATGTTTTCTTTACCTTTGAATTTTGAACTTTTTGAGCTCATGGGCTTTGTCTAATTTATTTTGTATATTTGGAGTTTAACCTAAATATCATTGTATGTTTATTGCTGAATAGGAACTCAGTAAGTACTGAGTTACTATAATTCTCATGACCTACAATTAAATATATTACTTATACAAGTATTAGTAATGTTTCTTTTGTCATTTGTCAGCTCACTGAAGATTCAGATTTACATGAAGTTGTAAATTCTGAAACAGAATCCCAGGTGCTTTCCAAAATTAGCATATATATTTCAGATTCCACCACAGACCGTGCTTTTGAAATGCAAAGGTATAGATTAAACTAATAAATGAGTCATTGAAAGTGAATTTTTGTAGGAGTTACTTTTTTCTCTGAGGAAGGCAGCTTTATTTCCTTAGTGGACTCTATATGAAGTTCTATTTTGCTGTTGGTTTCTAGTTCTGGCTTTTGTACATGTTAGCTATATAATATATGAAATTTGCTTTTGTGGCTCAGTTTTCTTAATCGTAAATGCGAATAATACTTGCCATGATTATCTCACATAGATATGGTGAGGCTCAAATGAACCAATGCGCATGAAAGTACTTTGTAATATATAGTTGCTGTGAAAGTGTAAAGTATTATGAATAGGCAAAATGTACTAGTTCTGCTATAATCATGAAATAGAAGAAAGTATCTTTGTGTAGAAGATAATGTGAATTTTACTGGATAAAAATTCCTATCAATACTTACACTAGCATTACTGGGGCACCTGGGTCGCTTGGTTGGTAAAGCATCCGACTTGATCTCAGCTCAAGTCATGATCTCAGTTTGTGGGTTTGATCCCTGTATCGAGCTCTGTGCTGACAGTGCAGAGCCTGCTTAGGATTCTCTCAAGAATGAATAAATCTTAAAGGAATACTAGAAATACCATAATACTAGCTGAATGTTTACATGTGTACAATGTGCTAGAACTCCTATGAATTACCTTATTTATTACAAATCTGTTACAGTAGGAATGATAGCCATCCCATAA
Organism: Puma concolor; assembly: GCF_028749965.1. NCBI lineage: Eukaryota > Metazoa > Chordata > Mammalia > Carnivora > Felidae > Puma > Puma concolor. The sequence goes on from NC_141674.1 coordinate 87,371,214, forward strand.
GGAAGCTGAGTATTATGGTTCACTAAATATGGTTACTCCACACTATTGCCAAACTGTAGCATCTGTTAAAATGAAGACCACAGGCCTGAGATGGTGTCACTTAGCTTAAAACCTAATTTAATTGCAGTTTCAATCTCCCCCAGAAATGTAGTCTTAACCAATGAGTTCAGGAATTTTTTGGTCCGCACCAGTGTCTACCACGTGGGCCTTCTCCATCTTCCAAATGAAGTTGAAATAATCTGTAGGAAGAGACCCTGTTGCTTTTTCTCCTGAGGGAAAGTGACCTTGCCTGGAACAATTCTTTGCTTTTGCTGACAACTTTCTTGTCCCGCCATCCTTGGATAAAAACCTTACATTTTGTAACTCCTGGGAGTTTCCCTCTACTTGCTAGGTGATCAAACAATTTTTGAATTGTTTAATAAAGCCAATTAGATCTTCTAACTCAGTTGGATTTTGTTTTTTTTTTTTTTAACAGATTTAAAATAATTTTATGCTTTTTTTTAAGTGGTCATTGTAGGGACGCCTGAGTGGCTCAGTTGGTTAAGTGTCCAACTTTGGCTCAGGTCATTCATTGTCTTCCTGAGTTCGGGTCATGTCGCGCTCTGTGCTGACAGCTCAGAGGTTCTGTGTCTCCCTTTCTATCTCTGCCCCTCCCCTGCCCAAACTCTATCTCTCCCCACCCTCTTAAAAAAAATAAATCTTTAAGTGGCCCTTATAAGGGGGGGGGATCTCTAAATGCAAGAGTATATTCTTGCTAGTTGTGGAGTTATTTACTTTTCCCATACTTTAGCAAGCATTATTGTAAGGTGAAGATTACTTTGAGCATATTTACATATGTCTGATTAAAAGGAAAAAAAAAAAAAAAAGGATTCCAGTTATCTATTCTCAGATATAGTATTACACCAGGGAAGGGGGGGGAGGGAAAGTGAGAAAAAAATCTGTAAGGGATGCTATAGTTTCCCTTAAAATCCTCCCCTGAGGCATTTCTTACTATATGTTTCTTAAATCAGGATGTTCCATCAAATACCTTCCCTCTTACTCAAACTAGAGCCATTGGGATTATTCTTTTTCTCTCCCTCATCGCTACTTTCAGTCCTCATTCCATTCAGTCATTTGTCATATCCTGCTCTTCTACTTTGTACGTCTTTCTTTAGTTTTCTTCTGTATCCTTTTCACTACATTAGTCCAAGCCAGAATGGTACTTTGCCTATAATGTAACAAACATATTTGAATTGGTTCCATAGAATGTACTTTTTATTCCTTCTAACCCGTTCTCTGACAGCTAGATTAACCTGCTCTAATTTGCAATGTAAACAGTTTATACATTTGCTTAAAACAGTTTGTGGATTCTAATTCTTTGAATAAAGTTCAAAGACCTTGATGTAAGCTTTGAGTCTCTGTATGATCTAATTTACTGAGCCTAATATACTATTCTTCTCTCATTGTGTGATTTTTAGTCACATTGGCCTTATTTCAGTTTAGCCAATGCCCATGCATCTTCCAGCATTGGAAACCTATGTATGAAAATTCCTGTGCTCGGAATGCTTTGTCACCCCCATCCTGTCACCTGGCAAACATTCACTTGTTCTTTAGGATGTGCTTTACATGTCATTTTACAAGGGAGGCATTTTTTGATCACTCTAAATTAGGTCAGATCCCTCTGTTAGCTGCTCTCACAGCATACTGTTTGCTTTTTTTTGATAGTCTATATCACAATAGTTTTGAACTATTGGAGAAATTACCAGCGTAACTCAGGTAAAACGCATTTTGTTTTCCTTGTATCCTATTTCTTAGAGCTGGGTAGTGTAAAAATATAATTGACTCTCTTAGAATGTGTAATAGATTATAAATGTGCTCTAAAGTTTCCTCTGTTATTCCTATGTAATATGTTAGGCAGGATTTTGTTTATTGCTGTGTTTTAGGACTGTAACAAAGTGCCTGGCACAGAGTGGGTGTGCAATGACCATTTAGTAACTATGTGAATACATGAAGTTTCTCTATGAATCATCTAGAACTCTAGGATTCTACGTAGGATAGAATAAAATACCATGCAGGTATTCCTACTTACATTAGTGGAGACTATCCCTTATTAATTTCTTCTAAAAATTAAGGGCTCTTGTAGATCTGCTAGCTAACTTCTATTAATTTGTTATTCTTGATAATTAACGTATGTATTAATTTTTATCATTTAATTTTCGAGATCACGGTCTGAGTTGGATGTTATTTTTACAAATGAAGAAACTAAGTATGGCAGAGACTTCTTTTCACCTTCCATATCCTTTTCTCCTTCCATGAAAATAGAATTTTAGTGGGCACATGGCTAGATCACATTTCTTTGACTCTTACATTGAGATTTGGCTGTATGGCCAGTTCCCTCCAATGTCTTCTAAGAGAAGCAATGTATGCCACTACAGACTGGAGCTCTTCAGAGAATGGATGTGTTTTCTGCATCCCTAAAAGCAGGAAATAAACCTCCAATATACCTGTGCCATTGCAATTAAGAGTTCAGTTTTTCAGCAGTATAGAACTGGACTCAGAAACTTAAGTTACTCCCCGAGGCCACCAGGTGGCAACCAACCTCGACTGCTTGGCTCATAGACCATCCATCTCTTCCAAGGACCTCTCTGCTGTGGACATAATTTGGAAAGGTCTCTAGTTTGTGCACTTGTTTAACCCTGGTCATGTATCCTAGTTCTTTTTTTTTTTTTTTTTTTTTTTAATATATGAAATTTATTGTCAAATTGGTTTCCATACAACACCCAGTGCTCATCCCAAAACGTGCCCTCCTCAATACCCATCACCCACCCTCTCCTCCCTCCCACCCCCCATCAACCCTTAGTTTGTTCTCAGTTCTCAACAGTCTCTTATGCTTTGGCTCTCTCCCACTCTCACCTCTTTTTTTTTTTTGTTCCCCTCCCCCATGGGTTTTTCTTAAGTTTCTCAGGATCCACATAAGAGTGAAACCATATGGTATCTGTCTTTCTCTGTATGGCTTATTTCACTTAGCATCACACTCTCCAGTTCCATCCACGTTGCTACAAAAGGCCATATTTCATTTTTTCTCATTGCCACGTAGTACTCCATTGTGTATATAAACCACAATTTCTTTATCCATTCATCAGTTGATGGACATTTAGGCTCTTTCCATAATTTGGCTATTGTTGAGAGTGCTGCTATGAACATTGGGGTACAAGTGCCCCTATGCATCAGTACTCCTGTGTCCCTTGGATAAATTCCTAGCAGTGCTATTGCTGGGTCATAGGGTAGGTCTATTTTTAATTTTCTGAGGAACCTCCACACTGCTTTCCAGAGCGGCTGCACCAATTTGCATTCCCACCAACAGTGCAAGAGGGTTCCCGTTTCTCCACATCCTCTCCAGCATCTATAGTCTCCTGATTTGTTCATTTTGGCCACTCTGACTGGCGTGAGGTGATACCTGAGTGTGGTTTTGATTTGTATTTCCCTGATAAGGAGCGACGCTGAACATCTTTTCATGTGCCTGTTGGCCATCCGGATGTCTTCTTTAGAGAAGTGTCTATTCATGTTTTCTGCCCATTTCTTCACTGGGTTATTTGCTTTTCGGGTGTGGAGTTTGGTGAGCTCTTTATAGATTTTGGATACTAGCCCTTTGTCCGATATGTCATTTGCAAATATCTTTTCCCATTCCGTTGGTTGCCTTTTAGTTTTGTTGGTTGTTTCCTTTGCTGTGCAGAAGCTTTTTATCTTCATAAGGTCCCAGGAATTCACTTTTGCTTTTAATTCCCTTGCCTTTGGGGATGTGTCGAGGAAGAGATTGCTACGGCTGAGGTCAGAGAGGTCTTTTCCTGCTTTCTCCTCTAAGGTTTTGATGGTTT